>NC_052328.1:4719530-5319530 GCF_016432855.1 Salvelinus namaycush | reverse complement strand
GTACTGTAGCCCCCTATGCAATATCAGGGGAGGATACTGTTAACTTAACTTTAGCACAAAGGGAGGATAGCTCCTATATTTGAAGGCATGTTGACTGACAGTGAACCCTTTGTGGTATGCCTGGATGAATGGGTAAATCAAAGGTAGATTTAATCAGTTAACTGTATATGTGTCACGTTCCTGACCTGTTTTCTGTTGTTTTTGTATGTGTTTGACGGTCAGGGCGTGAGTTTGGGTGGGTAGTCTATGTTATGTGTTTCTATGTTGGTTAAAGGGTGACCTGATATGGCTCTCAATTAGAGGCAGGTGGTTTTCATTTCCTCTGATTGAGAGCCATATTAAGGTAGGTTGTTCTCACTGTTTGTTTGTGGGTGATTGTTCCTGTGTCAGTGTATACCACATGGGACTGTTTCGTTTGTTCATTCGTTTAGGTAGTCTGTTCCTGTTCGTGCGTTCTTCGTCTATATGTAAGTTCATTTGTTTCAAGTCTGTTGACTTCGTTTATTGTTTTGTAGTTTGTTCTAGTGTTTGTTAGTGTTTTCGTCTTGTTTGTAATAAATTCAGAATGTATTCATCACCCGCTGCGCCTTGGTCCGTTCATGCACCACAAGACGAACGTTACAATATGTATATCATGTTAACCTCGTCTCTCAAATTGCTGGCGCATAGAGCCTTGCAACAGTGTGGGAATGTTTGGAACTTAGGGGGTGTGGATTTACTGAGTGACATGCTACTCAATTCAAATTCTGAGTGAATCACCCGACTATGAGGCCCATAAAACCTGCCTATTTCTAAAATGTATCTTCTTAAAATCTGTTTTAAACCTAACCTTATTAACCCTAACCTTAACCACACTGCTAACCTTATGCCTAACTGTAACCTTAAATTAAGACAAAAAAGCACATTTTTGTAGCCAATTTTGACTTTGAATCTTACTTTGTGGCTATGGAAGCTAGTGGAAACTGAGTGTGACAGTTGTATTAGATGGGACATTTAAAAATCACTTTCACCATGTTATTTTGGGGAAGCCCAAACGAAAAAAGTTTATACGCAAAAAATATTTCTAAGATCAATTGTGCTGCTTGTGCTTTGAAATCCACAATATAGGGGGGAGGGTGGTGCTAGATGGTAAGGGTTGTGCTAGATGGTGATTTTCTTCGAAAAGAAAGCACAGGGGCGGAGCTTTGGTGGTGTGCTCGAGGGCTGAGAGAGCACGGCTCCTATCCAAGCCTCGGATCCGTCCACCTCCACTATGAACGCCAAAGAGGGACCCGGATTAGCCAGCACGGGAGCCGAGGTAAACAGAGCCTTTAGGTGACCAAAAGCCCTGTCTGCCTCAGCCGACCACTGCAGCTGCACCGGTCCCTCTTTCAGCAGTGAGGTAATGGGAGCTGCTACCTGACCAAAACCCCGGATAAACCTCCGGTAGTAGTTGGCAAACCCTAGAAACCGCTGTACTTCCTTTACCGTGGTGGGAGTCGGCCAATTACTCACGGCTGAAATGCGGTCACTCTCCACCTCCACCCCTGAAGTGGAAATGCGGTACCCTAGGAAGGAGACGGACTGTTGGAAGAACAGACATTTCTCAGCCTTGACATACAGGTCATTCTCCAACAGTCGACCAAGCACCCTGCGCACCAGCGACACATGCTCGGCGCGTGTAGCGGAGTATATCAGAATGTCGTCGATATACACCACTACACCCTGCACGTGCAGGTCCCGGAAAATCTCGTCAACAAAGACCTGGAAGACTGATGGAGCATTCATCAAGCCGTATGGCATGACGAGGTACTCATAGTGCCCTGAGGTGGTACTAAATGCCGTCTTCCACTCATCCCCCTCCCGGATACGCACCAGGTTGTAAGCACTCCTGAGATCCAATTTTGTGAAGAAGCGCACCCCTTGCATTGACTCTATCGCACTGGCAATGAGAGGCAGCGGGTAGCTATAACTCACTGTGATCTGATTGATCCCTCAATAGTCAATACACGGGCGCAGACCCCCATCCTTCTTCTTCACAAAAAATAAACTTGAGGAGGCAGGTGAAGTGGAGGGCCGAATGTATCCCTGGCCCAGGGATTCGGAGACATATGTTTCCATAGCCGCCGTCTCCTCCTGTGACAGACGATACACGTGACTCCTGGGAAGTGCTGTGTCTACCAGGAGATTTATCGCACAATCCCCCCGTCGATGAGGTGGTAATTTAGTCGCCCTCTTCTTACAGAAGGCGAGAGCCAAATCGGCATATTCTGAGGGGATGCGCACGGTGGAGACCTGGTCTGGACTTTCCACCGTAGTCGCACCGATGGAAACCCCCACACACCTCCCTGAGCACTCTCGTGACCACCCCTTGAGATTGTGTTTTTGACTGTACGTTTGTTTGTGTGTAACTCTGTGTTGTTGTTTGTGTCGCACTGCTTTGCTTTATCTTGGCCAGGTCGCAGTTGTAAATGAGAACTTGTTCTCAACTGGCATACCTGGTTAAATAAAGGTGAAATACATTTACAAATTAAAATTAAAACCACCTGAGCCGCTGCCTGTTCACCCCGCTACCATCCAGAAGGCGAGGTCAGTACAGGTGCATCAAAGCTGTGACCGAGAAAATGAAAAACAGCTTCTATCTCAAGGCCATCAGACTGTTAAACAGCAATCACTAACAAAGAGAGGCTGCTGCCTACGTACAGACTCAAATCATTGGCCACTTTAATAAATAGATCACTAGTCACTTTAAATAATGCCACTTGAACTTGTCTGCGCTACGGATCCCGTTAGCGGGATCATTTCCCTAAACAACCTCTGAATTGCAGGGCGCCAAATTCAAAAATATTACTAAAAATATTTATAATCATGCAATCACAAGTGAAATATACCAAAACACAGCTTAGCTTGTTGTTAATCCACCTATCGTGTCAGATTTAGAAAATATGCTGTGCAGCGAAAGCAATCCAAGCTTTTGTGAGTTTATCAATCAATGCTACAACACCTAGCCCCAAATTAGCATGGTCACGAAAGT
Source organism: Salvelinus namaycush (assembly GCF_016432855.1). Classification (NCBI taxonomy): domain Eukaryota; kingdom Metazoa; phylum Chordata; class Actinopteri; order Salmoniformes; family Salmonidae; genus Salvelinus; species Salvelinus namaycush. The sequence continues at coordinate 5,316,517 of NC_052328.1, read as the reverse complement.
CAGAAAAGCAATAAAATTAATCGCTTACCTTTGATAATCTTCGGATGTTTGCACTCACGAGACTCCCAGTTACACAATAAATGTTATTTTTGTTCAATAAATATTACTTTTATAACAAAAAAACGCCATTTGGGTTGTGCGTTATGTTCAGAAAACTACAGCCTCGTTCAGGTCCTGAAAGGCAGAAGAAAATTCCCAAACGTATCAGATTCAAAAATATTACAAAAAATATTTATAATCATGCAATCACAAGTGAAATATACCAAAACACAGCTTAGCTTGTTGTTAATCCACCTATCGTGTCAGATTTTGAAAATATGCTTTGCAGCGAAAGCAATCCAAGCTTTGTGAGTTTATCAATCAATGCTACAACAGCTAGCCCCAAATTAGCATGGTCACGAAAGTCAGAAAAGCAATAAAATTAATCGCTTACCTTTGATAATCTTCGGATGTTTGCACTCACGAGACTCCCAGTTACACAATAAATGTTATTTTTGTTCGATAAATATTACTTTTATAACAAAAAAACGCCATTTGGGTTGTGCGTTATGTTCAGAAAACTACAGCCTCGTTCCGTTCGACGAAAATACCAAAAAGTATCCGTAATGTTCGTAGAAACATGTCAAATGTTTTTTATAATCAATCCTCAGGTTGTTTTTAACAAACATAATCGATAATATTTCAACCGGACCGTAACCTATTCAATAAAAGAGAGAAAGAAAATGGAGAGCTACCCCTCTCGCGCGCAGGAACTACTCAGAGGACACCTGACTAGTTTTGAAAAATCTCGCTAATTTTTCAAAATAAAAGCCTGAAACTATGTCTAAAGCCTGGTCACAGCCTGAGGAAGCCATTGGAAAATGAATCTGGTTGATACCTTTTTAAATGGAAGAAAGACGGGCCAGGAAACACAGATTAAAAAAAAGAAATCACTTCCGGGTTAGATTTCCTCAGGTTTTCCCCTGCAGAATCAGTTTTGTTATACTCACACACAATATTTTGACAGTTTTGGAAACTTTGGAGTGTTTTCTATCCTAATCTGTAAATGATATGCATATTCTACGATCTGGGCCTGAGAAAATGTCCATTTACCTTGGGAACGTTATTTTAAGAAAGAAAAAAATCTGACCCCTAGCGCTAAGTTAATAATGTTTACATATCTTACATTACTCATCTCATATGTATTGTATTTTATACCATCTATTGCAACTTGGCCAACTCGGCCATCGCTCATCCATACAAGAACAAGCATTTCGCTACACTCGCATTAACATCTGCTTACCATGTGTATGTGACCAATAAAATGTGATTTGTTTTGAGCCGTGGCATGCTACTCATTATGTAAGAAAGCATATTGTGTTAAACTCAACTGGATTCTCCTGAGGGCGGAAGGTAGCCTAGCGGTTAAGAGAGTCGGGCCAGCAAGGTCACTAGTTTGAATCCCCTAGGTGAAACATCTGCTGATGTGCCCTTGAATAAGGCACTTAACTCTAATTTCTCCTGTCAGTAGCTCTGGATAAGAGTGTCTGCTAAATGACTAAAATGTAAATTATATCTCTGTGTGTTTCCAGGCAGGGGACAAACACTACCACCCCAGCTGTGCACGATGCAGCAGGTGCAACCAGATGTTCACAGAAGGAGAAGAGATGTACCTGCAAGGTGAGTAGCTAGATTGGCCGAAGTTATACCTGGAGCATTTTAAGGGTTATTACGGTATAGCTGGGTTGGTTTAGCCTGGTCCCTGATCTGCTGTTTTGCCAACCGTTAGGTTTGACCATAAATGTTGGCAAGGAGCACAAACAGATCTGGAACCAGGTTAGGTTTGGTTGTCTTTGTTCTCTAATACCATCTGTCTCTGTTCTCTTCCACAGGATCAACAGTGTGGCACCCTGGCTGTAAGAACACAAACAGAACAGAGGAAAGACATAGGGAACGGGTAGGAAATATATCTGGCCATTAACTACCTCTTGTACCTTGACCTTGTTTGCACTGTGCAAGTATCTCTTCTGTGTCAGCCACTCCTAATTTGCCCCCTATATCCCTTCCCCTTGGCCCTAAACCTGTTTGCAGATTTGTAAGGTGTAGGTAATATGGTGGAAAATCCACCACTACACTGCTTATACCTACCCAGACACAACAGATCTGAAAACATCAAAGGGTTAGAGCCAAAGGGAAGCGGTAGGGGGTGATCATTCAGTGATCAGCAGACACCTACGGTATGCCTCTCTCCCCCTTTAATCCTATGTCTACCGGTGTATGTAGTGTGTGTGTGTGTCCTTTTCTCTGTGGTGGTTGTGTGCGTGTGACCTGCAGGTTTTGGGTCAATTCCATTTCAATTCAGTCAATTCAGAAAGTAAGCAGACATTTTCTCATTGGAAAGAGTTGATAAATAAATACATAAATGTTCTAATTGGAAAGCATTGAGAAAAAAATGGAATTGGAATTAAAATGCCAGTTTACTTCCAGAATTGACTGAATTGAAATGGGATTGACCCCAACCTTGGTGAACTGTGATCTGGCCAGCTGAATGGGCTCCATCTAAGTCAGGTTGGAAAGCCCATGTGTGTGTGACTTCCTGTGAATCCCCCCTCTCCCTTCCCTTCCTCCACAGCTGTTGCCTCCGTCACTATTACTCCTCCACAAAACAGAAAGGCAGGTACTGTATTCGCTATTGACTATGCGATGGCATCATCCTGTGTTACTTTCTCTATGATGTCGCATAGGTCATAGGACATGATGCGCTGTGTGCTGCCCCCTGCTGGAGCCAGCCTGCAGTGTTAAAATGCTACACACATTTGCACATTACGTCTCATACACCTGTATCGCCCTCATCTAGAAGGAGCATGGGCTAAAGACAAAGACATATTTGAGGAGTAGACATGAACAGTGTTCAAATTATACATTGACTCTTGTGGATGCCCAATGGCTCTTGGGGGCATCCAATTTGTTATGGGGGTGCCCAGCCCACTTGTAATTCGAACCATGCAGAAAAATATCAAACGATAAATTAATGGTTGTTTTCACCCAAACTACTCTCTTTAAAAATACCCCATTTAAGGCTTCCCGAGTGGCGCAGCGGTCTAAGGCACTGCATGAGGCGGTGCACAATTGGCCAGGCATCGTCTGGGTTAGGGGAGGGTTTCTCCGGCCAGGATGTCCTTGTCCCATCGCGCTCTAGCGACTTCTGTGGTGGGCCGGGCGCATGCACGCTGACAAAGTCGCACGGTGTACGGTGTTTCCTCCGACACATTGGTGCAGCTAGCTTCTGGGTTAAGCGAGCAGTGTGTCAAGAAGCAGTGCGGTTTGGTGGGGTCGTGTTTCGGAGGACGTATGGCTCTCAACCTTCTACTCTCCCGAGTCCGTACAGGAGTTGCAGCGATGGGACAAGACTGTAACTACCAATTGGGGAGAAAAAGTGGTAAAAAAACACATTTATAGTCACCATGTGGTTGTGAAAACATGATTCATGTCAATGGCTGCATTCAATCAATACATGAATTCAGAACTGTTGTTTCCATCTGAATTCTGCATTTCCCATTAGAAGGCATGTGGTATTTACAGTATTAAGGACATTACTAAGTCACAAAGCAAATGCTCTCATTCACTTTGCAGAGGCAAATTACTGACGACATTGCGAGATTATGTGTTTGTATTTTATTTAAAGATTTAATCTACTTGTCATATGAGGTGACAATGTGGGGCATTTAGAGCGCTGGGCCAGTATCTGAAAGGTCGTTGGTTCGAATTCCCGAGCCAACAAGGTAAACAATCTGTCAATGTGCACTTGAGCAAGGGACTTAATCCTAATTTGCTACCGGAGTGCCGTACTGCTATGGCTGACCCTGTAAAACAACACATTTCACTGCACGTAGTATCTGGTGTATGTGACAATAAAACATCTTCTCATGGAATTTCTAAAACAAAGTTAGGTGTTCAACTAGGTGTCTTTTCCCCTCCTGATGATGCAGTGATTGAGTTGACATACACTATATATACAAAAATATGTGGACACCCCTTCCAATTAGTGGATTCGGCTATTTCAGCCACACCAGTTGTTGACAGGTATATAAAATCAAGCAAACAGCCCTGCACTCTCCATAGACAAACATTGCCAGTAGAATGGCCTTACTGAAGAGCTCAGTGACTAGTAGGCCAGAGAAGCTCACAGAACGGGACCGGCGAGTGCTGAAGCGTTGTAGTGTGTAAAAATCGTCTGTCCTCGGTTGCAACACTCACTACCGAGTTCCAAACTGCCTCTGGAAGCACAATAACTGTTTTTCGGAAGCTTCATGAAATGGGTTTCCATGGCCGAGCAGCTGCACACAAGAGTAAGATCACAATGCCAAGCAACAGCTGGACTGGTGTGAAGCTCGCCACCACTGGACTTTGGAGTAGTGGAATTGCGTTCTCTGAAGTGATGAATCACGCTTCACCATCTGGCTGTCCGACGGACGAACCTGGGTTTGGCGGATGCCAGGAAAACGCCACCTGCCCGAATGCATAGTGCCAACTGTAAAGTTTGATGGAGGAAGAATCGTCTGGGGCTGTTTTTCATGGTTCAAGCTAGGCCCCTTAATTCCGGTGAAGGGAAATCTGAACGTTACAGCATCCAATGACATTCTAGACGATTCTGTGCTTCCAACTTTGTGGCAACAGTTTGGGGAAGGCCCTTTCCTGTTTCAGCACGACAATGCCCCCATGCACAATCGAGGTCCATACAGAAATGATTTGTCGAGATCGGTGTGGAAGAACTTGACTGGTCTGCACAGAGCCCTGACCTCAACCCCATCTAACAACTTTGAAATGAATTGGAACACTGACTGAGAGACAGGCCTAATCTCCCAACTTCAGTGACCGACCTCACTAATGCTCTTATCACTGAATGGAAGCAAGTCCCTGCCTCAATGTTCCAACATCTAGTGGAAAGCCTTCTCAGGAGAGTGGAGGCTGTTATAGCACCAAAGCAGGGACCGACTCCATTTTAATGCCCATGATTTTGGAATGAGATGTTCGACCAGCAGGTGTCCACATACTATTGGTCGTGTAGTGTCTTTCACTCATCATTTGCAATGGAGGCAAACATAATGCTGTAGCAACTTTAACCCAACACCTAGCAACCTCGTCAAGAGGTAAGGATCTCTTGGTGTAACAGTAAGAGATACGAACAGGTGTCACTGGACCCGTGTTCGAGTCCTGGTTGGGGCTGCCCCTTGAATTTCCTGCAATACGGATTGAAAGAGGATGAGATGACATGAGCCAACTGAAAGATAACTTAAAGCTAGTCCAGAGATGCCCTTGAACTTGTACCGAGAGATGTTGTCTTGACATATTCAATTTCTGTTCAATAATGTAACCAACAGTTCTCCTCTTGCAGCCTTCGAGGTCGTCGTCCGAGAGTATCTGTTCCAGACCTGGTTCAAGCATACCTGGCTCACCGGGTCATACCATATATGTGAGTTCTATCTACCGTACATCTTGCCTGACGACTCACACTTAATTTTTCCACTGCTCTGCTACATACTTTAGTCTGAGACTGCTATTATTGAAGTAGTTTGTGGTGAGGAGGGGCACGAGGGGTGTTGTACAAAACAAAGTAGTCAGCGATTGGATGGTCTCTTATCAAGTATTAAAGCAAATTATTAATTTAAAACCGGACGCTTTACCCACATGTGTTCTGGCTCTGGCCCAACCAGATGGCCCCGAATGTGCTTCGCTTTCGGTGAAGGGTCGGGGAGGTACTAAAATCCAGACTCATTGCGGAAAATTAACTAACGTCATGGCCGTGGCATAGCGTTTGGCCGGAGCAAGGTGTCTGGGTAGCCAGGCAAACGTACATCTACCCTCACACACATAGTGGGCTGGATGTGCTGCTTTTATTTTTAGAATTTAGGCCACTTCTCCCCTAACGAAGCTTAAAATAAATTGTGACTCCCTGTGTAAACTTTGTCTTAGTCCTTTTTCTTACCGGTACACAGATGTTCTGTTCCCCCTTACATTGTTCATGTTGCTGTACCCTTCCTGCCAATCCTCACTTCATGTAAAACAGAAGGGGCCCTAGGCTTATCAGACTCCCTAATAGTTATTCTATAGACAGTAGCAAATTGATTGTAACTTTCCCAAAATTGGAAGATTCAGTCAGGAGGGAATAGGCAGCCAATCTGTAAATCCTCCAAATTGGATTTCCGGAAAACCTGAGAATTTTGGGAAAGTTCAAGGAATTTTGCAACCCTACTGACCACTAATACTTGCTAGTGTTAACCTGTCTCAGTAGATGTGTGCTTTTAGTTGTGTATAACCTCTCTCGCTCTGTCTCTATGTATGTGTCGATCTGTCTGTCTATCTGTCTGTCTGTGTTCCTAGGCAAAAGTAGACAATGAGATCCTTGATTACAGGGACCTAGCCGCCATTCCCAAAGTCAAAGCAATTTATGACATAGAGCACCCTGATCTGATTACCTATGAGCCTTTGTACACCATGTCCCTGGATGAGAGGGAGGAGAGGAGGGAGAGTGTGGGAGAGGTAATTCGAATGCATCCATGCATGAACGTCTGTGTGTGTTTGCATGCGTGCGTGCGTGCGTGCGTGTGTGTGACGCATCATGTAAAAATAAACGAGCCTGCATTCTGAAGTTACAATCTGTGCTGGGTAAGTATTTGTTTGAAGGAAAACGTCTGTGATGCAGAAATCATACTGTCATAAGTCATCTTTCATCCACCTTTCCACCCTGGAAAGTATGTCTGTTGTTGCAGGGTGGAAGGCTGACACTTTTAGTGCACATTTCACGTTTAGTCTAGTGTAAATCCTTTCACATTCAGTTTGCTGAGTCACCTTCTGTGTCCCCAGCTCCATACTGCAAGAAGGGAGCGTTCCCCCATGCCAGACGACAAGGTAAGGCACCCAATTATTATCATTGGTGGTACATGGTTTCGGTGTGTCTGTTCTTACAGTATGGTAATGTTGGATGTTGATATTAATCGATTTTTTTATTTTTCAGTCCTCAAGAAACATGTCACCTACACCGTCTGCTGAGGTGAGTGCCTGTGTCAAGACAGTCAGTGGTTTGATTTATATCAATCTTTACTTGACAGTGGGACTGTGGCTACGATGTAATTACATCTGCTTCCAAAAACAAAACTTGAAAGTATAAAAGAGAACATTGTATCTCAGTACCGCGTTACACCATAATACTCTTGTTTAGCGTTCAGGAGGAATAGAATAGAATAACTTAATTTTGTTGCCAGAGAGACAGCTTCTGTAATTTTATAATGAAGAGAAGCTCTTGGATTGACAGTGATTGGCAGGTGAGGTCACTGTGTTGTCCCTGTTAGGGCTGCTATGACATGAGGGAACGCATCCTCCAGAGGTCCACCAGTCAGGGCTCTATCGGATCACACGTCTACAATCGCAATAGTTACACCCCGCTGTCACGCTCACCGCAGCACTTTCACAGACCAGGTGAGTGTGTGTGTGTGTGTGTGTGTGTGTGTGTGTGTGTGTGTGTGTGTGTGTGTGTGTGTGTGTGTGTGTGTGTGTGTGTGTGTGTGTGTGTGTGTGTTTGTCTGTGTATTTGTGTGTATGTATGTGTGTGCGCGTGCGAGCATGTGTAATTTGTATTGTTACTCTTTATAGGTTGCACAGGGGAAAGAATTGAAAATAGTCTGATAAATACAGTAGGCACTGCCTCTCTCCACTCTTCCCTTACTATTTTGACAAGAACATAAGACCACTTGTTCACAACTCGCAGGAGTAACATTCATGCCTGTCACTCTTTCTTTACCACACCTTAAACTTAACTCCCCACTGCAGCTGCTCTGTTGCTGTCCTCTTTTATCTTTACTCTTCACATCTTCATTGACCCCCCCTGGTAACACTAATAACTTGAATGAATATTCCTTATAAATACTTTAAATGTTAAATAATTTAATAATGACATATTTATTTATTATTCATGTTCAGTGGCTTGCGAAAGTATTCACCCTCCTTGGCATTTTTCCTATTTTCCTACCTGGAATTCAAATTTATTTTGGGGGCGTTTGTATCATTTGATTTACACAACATGGCAGAAAAACAGAAAACTTGAGCGTGCATAACTATTCACCCACCCAAAGTCAATACTTTATAGAGCTACATTTTGGAGCAAATACAGCTGCAAGTCTCTTGGGATATGTCTCTATAAGCTTGGCACATCTAGCCACTTGGATGTTTGCCCGTTCTTCAAGGCAAAACTGCTCCAGCACCTTCAAGTCGGATGGATTCCGCTGGTGTACAGAAATCTTTAAGTCATACCACAGATTCTCAATTTAATTGAGGTTTGGGCTTTGACTAGGCCATTCCAAGACTTTTAAATGTTTCCCCTTAAACCACTCAACTGTTGCTTTAGCAGTACGCTTCGGGTCATTGTCCTGCTGGAAGGTGAACCTCCGTCCCAGTCTCAAATCTCTGGAAGACTGAAACAGGTTTCCCTCAAGAATTTCCCTGTATTTTTGCGCCATCCATCATTCCTTCAATTCTGACCAGTTTCCCAGTCCCTGCCGATGCTTCCCTGTGGGGATGGATGCTGCCAGCACCATGCTTCACTGTGGGGATGGTGTTCTCGTGGTGATGAGAGGTGTTGGGTTTGTGCCAGACATAGCATTTTCCTTGATGGCCAAAAAGCTCAATTTTAGTCTCATCTGACCAGAGTACCTTCTTCCATGTGTTTGGGGAGTCTCCCACATGCCCACATCCCACAAACGTGTTTGCTTATTTTTTTCTTTAAGCAATGGCTTTTTTCTGGCCACTCTTACGTAAAGACCAGCTCTGTGGAGTGTATGGCTTAAAGTGGTCCTATGGACAGATACTCCAATCTCCACTGTGGAGGTTTGCAGCTCCTTCAGGGTTATCTTTGGTCTCTTTGTTGCCTCTCTGATTAATGCCCTCCTTGCCTGGTCCGTGAGTTTTCGTGGGCGGCCCTCTCTTGGCACGTTTGCTGTGGTGCCATATTCTTTCAATTAAAAAAAAATAGATTTAATGGTGCTCAGTGGGATGTTCAAAGTTTCTGATATTTTTTTATAACCCAACCCTGATCTGTACTTCTCCACAACTTTGTCCCTGACCTATTTGGCGAGCTCCTTGGTCTTCATGGTGTCACTTGCTTGGTGGTGCCCCTTGCATAGTGGTGTTGCAGACTCTGGGGCCTTTCGGAACAGATGAAAATATATTTGTATTGTTACTCTTTACAGGTTGCACAGGGGAAAGAATTGAAAATAGTCTGATAAATACAGTAGGCACTGCCTCTCTCCACTCTTCCCTTACTATTTTGACAAGAACATAAGACCACTTGTTCACAACTCGCAGGAGTAACATTCATGCCTGTCACTCTTTCTTTACCACACCTTAAACTTAACTCCCCACTGCAGCTGCTCTGTTGCTGTCCTCTTTTATCTTTACTCTTCACATCTTCACTGACCCCCCCTGGTAACACTAATAACTTGAATGAATATTCCTTATAAATACTTTAAATGTTAAATAATTTAATAATGACATATTTATTTATTATTCATGTTCAGTGGCTTGCGAAAGTATTCACCCTCCTTGGCATTTTTCCTATTTTCCTACCTGGAATTCAAATTTATTTTGGGGGCGTTTGTATCATTTGATTTACACAACATGGCAGAAAAACAGAAAACTTGAGCGTGCATAACTATTCACCCACCCAAAGTCAATACTTTATAGAGCTACATTTTGGAGCAAATACAGCTGCAAGTCTCTTGGGATATGTCTCTATAAGCTTGGCACATCTAGCCACTTGGATGTTTGCCCGTTCTTCAAGGCAAAACTGCTCCAGCACCTTCAAGTCGGATGGGTTCCGCTGGTGTACAGAAATCTTTAAGTCATACCACAGATTCTCAATTTAATTGAGGTTTGGGCTTTGACTAGGCCATTCCAAGACTTTTAAATGTTTCCCCTTAAACCACTCAACTGTTGCTTTAGCAGTACGCTTCGGGTCATTGTCCTGCTGGAAGGTGAACCTCCGTCCCAGTCTCAAATCTCTGGAAGACTGAAACAGGTTTCCCTCAAGAATTTCCCTGTATTTTTGCGCCATCCATCATTCCTTCAATTCTGACCAGTTTCCCAGTCCCTGCCGATGCTTCCCTGTGGGGATGGATGCTGCCAGCACCATGCTTCACTGTGGGGATGGTGTTCTCGTGGTGATGAGAGGTGTTGGGTTTGTGCCAGACATAGCATTTTCCTTGATGGCCAAAAAGCTCAATTTTAGTCTCATCTGACCAGAGTACCTTCTTCCATGTGTTTGGGGAGTCTCCCACATGCCCACATCCCACAAACGTGTTTGCTTATTTTTTTCTTTAAGCAATGGCTTTTTTCTGGCCACTCTTACGTAAAGACCAGCTCTGTGGAGTGTATGGCTTAAAGTGGTCCTATGGACAGATACTCCAATCTCCACTGTGGAGGTTTGCAGCTCCTTCAGGGTTATCTTTGGTCTCTTTGTTGCCTCTCTGATTAATGCCCTCCTTGCCTGGTCCGTGAGTTTTCGTGGGCGGCCCTCTCTTGGCACGTTTGCTGTGGTGCCATATTCTTTCAATTAAAAAAAAATAGATTTAATGGTGCTCAGTGGGATGTTCAAAGTTTCTGATATTTTTTTATAACCCAACCCTGATCTGTACTTCTCCACAACTTTGTCCCTGACCTATTTGGCGAGCTCCTTGGTCTTCATGGTGTCACTTGCTTGGTGGTGCCCCTTGCATAGTGGTGTTGCAGACTCTGGGGCCTTTCGGAACAGATGAAAATATACTGAGATCATGTGACACTTCGATTGCACACAGGTGGACTAACTAATTATGTGACTTCTGAAGGTAATTAGTTGCACCAGATCTTATTTAGGGGCTTCATAGCAAAGGGGGTGAATACATATACATGCACCACTTTTCAGTTTTTTATTTCTTTGAATTTTTTGAAACAAGTTTTTTATTTTTTATTTCACTTCACCAATTTGGACTATTTTGTGTATGTCCATCACATGAAATCCAAATAAAAATCTATTTAAATTACAGGTTTAATGCAACAAAATAGGAAAAATGCCAAGGGGGATGAATACTTTTGCAAGCCACTGTATATATAGTTTATAGTTTATTAATGCTATTCATATAAACACTGTTTTTTCACTTGAAGGTGTATCTCGTAATACACGTTTTCCTTATTCCTTATCCCCATCTCCCTCAAATAATTTTTACTCCAAGTTTGTTGTTTTCTAGTTTTTACATGATTCCGATTTTCTCCCCCTTCTTTTCGTTCACCCTCTCTCACCTCCCCTCCTCCTCTCTCCCTTCCTAACTGTGGTGGTGTGTCCACTGGGTCTGTTTCCTCTCTCACCTGTCTTCCACCTCTTCCCTCCCTCCCTGTCTTTATCTGTGATGGTATGTCTACTGACTGTATTACTTCTTCCTCGACTCCACACCTCCCTCCTCCTTTTCCACCTTCCCTCCACATCTCGCTCACATCTCCCCCTCCACGTCTCCCTCCCCTCCGTACCTGTGGTGGTGTCTCCCCGCCGGCTCTGTCCCCCCTCCCCTCTCTCACCTCCCCACCCCTGCAGAAACTCTGACAGGCATGCAGAAGCTCTGCTCTGACCTGTGCAGTAACAGCCATAGTGACTCCCGCCCCACCTCCCCTTTCAGACACCACTTCCTACCCCATAGCCAAGGTAAGACAGGGCCCTAGTCCCCATGGTCCCTCCACTCTCCCCACTACCAAGGCAAGCTGTGTCACCTCATTCAAGTCTTACTGCCTCATACGTTATGGCTAAACTACTCATGTCCCTACCATCATCTTCAGCCGCTATACAATGCTTAGTGAAAGTCTACACACCCCTTGCACAGTTTTCACATTTTGCTGCCTTAAAATTTTATCTGAAAGGGATTACATTGAAAGTGAAAGAAACATTATAGAACATTTTCTAAATTCATTTAAATATTAAACAAACATGTCTTCACGCCCCAGCGTTAAAACATGGTGGAAGCACCTTTGGCAGCAATTACAGCTGTGAATGATTTTGAATTCGATTCCACCAACTCTGCACAACGTTTATGGCATCATACTGTATATCCATTGTTTTTGTCAAAATTGTAATTCCAAAGACACACCAGAATGGATTTCCAAAAAGTGTTGAGTTTTCCTGAGTTTTCCTTTTCCTGACATAAATCTGCTTGACATTCAGACTACGTTTTTATATTTCTGTCCATCAATGATTTCCAACCAAATTTACTGAGCTTTATTAATTTTGACAAAAACAATGGATATATGTTGCCATAAGAGTTGGTAGAATCTTATTAAAAATTATTCACTGCGTACAAAGGTATTTCCACCAAGTATTAACTCAGGGGTGTAAAGACATATGCATATGTTTTATTTTTAATTAGTTAATAAACATTTATATATATTTTTATTTTACTTGGGGTATGTAAACTTCCGCTAGGCACTGTATACTGTTGCCATGCACATTTGATGTGAAGTGAATGTCAGTAGCTGACTAGCCTGGTCCCAAATCTGTTTGTGCCTTTCTTACCAACTGACTGGCAAACAGATCTGGGACCAGGCTAGAGACGTCTCTTCTGCTGTCATGATATAGACATGACAGCAGGTCTAAATGGTCTAAATGAAGCCTAGTTCATTTAGACCAGAGGTTCCCAAACTTTTTCACTCGGGCTCCCCTTCCAGCATTGGGAAACTTTGAAATGTTCCACCCAAGTCACATTACTAACATTCTGCCTGTTTAATGATAAATGCCCATTTTGTCTGCCTGCACAGCCTGGTCTCATAGACTAGACGTAACATAGTAAATATAAATCCTGGACATTCAAATGGGGCGGCAGTTAGCCTAGTGGTTAGAGCGTTGGGACTAGTAACCGGAAGGTTGCAAGATCAGATCCCCGAGCTGACAAGGTAAAAATCTGTCGTTCTGCCCCTGAACAAGGCAGTTAACCCACTGTTCCTAGGCTGTCATTGCAAATAAGAATTTGTTATTAACTGACTTGCCTAGTTAAATAAAGGTATAAAAAATGAGTACGAGATGTTACGTTTGGTATGGTTACATAAGTTACATAAGTTACTTAAGGCAAAAATGAAAGTAGGGTGGATTGGTGGGCGTATAATGCAAACGTCTAGCAACCCGGAGGTTGCGAATTCAAATCTCATCATGGACAATTTGAGCTAATTAGCAACTTTTCAACTACTTACTACTTTTTTAGCTATTTTGCAACTAAGCATGTTAACTAACCCTTCCCCTAACCTTAACCCTATTAGCTAACTCTAACCCTTTAACCTAACTCCTAAACTTAACCCTAACCTCAACTCCTAACCCTAATGCCTAACCTAGCTAATATTAGCAACCTAGCCACCTAGCTAGAATTCGTAATATATACATTTTGCAAATTCCTAACATGTTGTACGTTTAGTAAATTCATAATGTAAAATAGAAATTGTAAATCGTAACATATCTTATATTACGACATCCACAAATTAACACATACCATACTAAATGTAACATATGGAGTTTACGGAATTACACACAGAATAATACGAAATGCTCTGAGACCAGGTTGGCCTGCATGCTTTGGTTAGGTCTCATATTACCTCATGACTACAGTATGTTACTAACATTGTTGGTTAGTGACTAACTAACCGACAATGAGATTAGTAGGATTAGGGACGGGTTAGGGTTTGATGAGAAAAAAAAATCAGAATCCATCTAGTTTGAAATAATCTGCCAATTGTTTTGGATAAAACATGTTTTTTAAATGATAAACTAGATATAAGATATGATATCAGTCTTATGGCCTTTTGTGTTTTGATGTTGTCTGGTTGCATGCTAAGGTGTGTCCTCATCCTCATCTACTGTGTTAGGATAGCGACAAACAGAGTGAATCTGTAGCTGTACCAAACTCAGAGTTGCATATGGTTCACACTGTATGCTCTGGTATGCTTCTTGTCTGCTGTATGCTTTAACTACAACCCCTGCATGATTTTCCCATCCATTGATTTGGTAATACAGGATGCTTCAATAGTTCTCAAAACTGGATCACTCTTTGCAGAGTAAAGTAACATCCACTTGCGTCCATTTTTATGCCAGACCTTACAGCTATATCCAATACTCAGAGACACTCTCGTCTGGCTCTGCAAGATTAGCTTTCTCCAAATTTATGATTTCCTTATGGTTGCCCAGCTTACATTTTGTTCTTGGTTCTTCTCATCGGAGGCACTGATCCACTCAGCGGGCGGAGCTCCCCCATACCCCAACGGCCAGAGAGCCGGCCGGTCACTCCGCCTCTCTCTCTGACCCCTAAACATTTCCACCTCCCAGGTAGGAGATACACGGAGCGCACCCTGTCACTGTTACTGCTACTGGTCACCTGAGACTTTTTATTGCTCTCACTCAACTTCTCTCTACCACTTTTTCCATTTCAATAATGCTTTTGGCTCATGTGTCACTGGAAAAGTGTTTGATACGTATACATGAAATGCAAAAACACTGAGCACAAACTGATTGAATCAACGTTGTTTCAACGTAATTTGTCGACGTATTGTGGCACGGATTCTACATGGAAAATACATAACAAAATGTTGACATAGACAAACCTTGTATAAAATATGTTGAATTTGTACCTTTAAAATAATGTCAGATCTTCCGTTATATCCACTATCAGAAAAACAAACAATAAGCTGGGCATAGTCTACACATAGTCTTTAGTCTCCCATCCAAGGTTTTAACCAAGCCCAGCTATGATATTTGTCATTGAATATTACCAATGTGCTATTGTGAGAATGATTGATGATAGATCCCCACTTAAAAAGTAAATAGATAAGGCCTCCCGAGTGGCGCAGCGGTCTAAGGCACTTCATTGCAGTGCTTGAGGCGTCACTACAGCCCCGGGTTTGATCCTAGGCCGTGTCACAGCTGGCCATGCCCGGGAGACCCATGCGGTGGCGCACAATTGTCCGGGTTAGGGGAGGATTTGGCCGGACGGGATGGGTGGCGGGCTGGGTGCCTGCAAGCTGACTTCGGTCACCAGCTGGACGATGTTTCCTGGACGATGTTTCCTCCGTGTGTCAAGAAGCAGTGCGGCTTAGCAGGGTTGTGTTTCAGAGGATGCATGGCTCTCGACCTTTGCTTCTCCCTAGTCTGTAGGGACAAGACTAACAACCAATTGGATATCACGAAAAGGGGTAAAAGTACCCCAAAAATATAGGAATAAAAAAAATCATAAAAACAAAATAGATTTGCTATTGCTATCAAAGTCATTCCAAAGGGTAGGTTTAACAGAGCAAAATCAAATTTGACCTTTATCACTCATATATCATCAATGATTGAGACAGTGAAGATGGCTGACATTTTACGTGCTCCTAACCGATTGTATTTTGATGTTTGTTTTTTTGCGTTGTTTGTAACTGATTTTTAAAAACGTATTATGTACTTGTTACTTTTATTTCTTATTCTTATTCGTGTTTTTTAAACTGCATTGTTGGTTAGGGGCTTGTAAGTAAGCATTTCACTGTAAGGTGAAATGCCTGTTGTATTTGGCCCATGTGACTAATACAATTTGATTCGATTTGATTTGATTTTTGAATGACACAGTTTAGGCTTATATAGCATTTGCAAAGCCATCAAAGCTATTGTTTCAATTCAACCCAGAATTCAACATAAAATACACAATACAAATAGGCCTAGGGTTTTAAGCTTTGGCTGATTTCAAATGGAATGATATTTAGTGATTTGAAATCTGTTTGGTTGTCAACACAACCAAATATCAACATTTGAAGGAGATGAAGCCTCTATATTCTGATTGGATAGTTCCATCTGTGCCACTGACTTAGTCTGGCTTTCATTTCAGTTTGTCTACAAAATAATAATTGATATGTTGGATTCAACTCCATCTCAACTAAAAATCTAAGTTAAATAATAAGACTCAATCAGATCAAATGATTTAAAGTGCATTTAAAGTTGGATTTGATTTGATCCTATTCTTTAACTTTGATGTTTGATTGAGACAGAGACGTGAATCCAACGCACCAATGATTAATTTGTAGACAAACTGGAATTAAAGCCGGACATATGGCCTAAACTCACCAAAGGCGAGCATGCGAGGCATGCGTCGATTTATTTAAAAATGCATTGTTTTGAATTATAATAACCCAACCGAAGCTGGGTGGGCATGTTGTCCTCTATGACGCCTCGCTCACTTAAAACCTGTCACGATTTATGTGATTTATTGCTGCCGCTGTAGTCACACAAAACATTTCTGTTGTCATTATTCACTTTTTTTTTACTCATTAGATTTTTTTTTACCATATATGCTAAATTAGACCAATTCACCCACTTATTCATACACAACATCAGCAAAGATAATTGGAGATATGGACTATCCTGCTAGCATACAGTCACTGCTCTGCCTGTCCCATCCTTTCCACCCGCCTCGCTCCGCCCACCCGCTTCCGGTGAGTTTTTTGCTTAAGTCAGTGGCACAGATGGAACTATTCAAGCAGACGATAGATCTCCTTCAAATGTTGATATTTGGTTGCATTGACAACCCAAAACAATTCACTATCGCTTTTGTGATACAGTAAATATCCTAAAGTTAAGTTTCCTGGTTGCTTAAATTCGAATAGTTCGCTGACTTTCAGTTTGTGACAAAACAAGCAACATAGAGAGAGAGACATTGTACCATTTAAACCGCTGTGAAATATATTTTCAATAACCCCAAATATTGTATTTTCAACTGTTTGAAGCTGGTGTACAAAACTGAAAGTAAAGAACAGGAAGCATAGAAATAGCGCACATAGAACAGATCTACCGCTTCTTAGACTTGCTTTCAATGAGAATGACAGATCTATAACTATGTGAATTTGGTTGGGTCGCCTAAAAAGTTACATATTGCAGCTTTAAAAACGAATGTAAAATGTTTTCTTACAAACTAATGTAAAATTCGACTTTAAAATCGGTAACACATCCATGGCCACATTTTGAGGTGATGGTAACTATACATTTCTTCTTATGTAATCACATAAAGTGTTCTAATTCAAGATAGCTATGCTATAATAATCTGTGCAGAATCTCGAACAACATTGATCAATTGCGCCATGTACTTTTAATGTAATCTCTGTAATCTTTGCTTTTAAATTATTGAAAGCACGGACATAGACATTTGGGTGACAACTAAACCGAAAATCAGACATTGTTTTTCCATTGGAATTTAGTTGTGCTTTTAGATCATTGAAAGCATAGTGATAACACATTGGAAATCCAACTAACTTTTGTCTGTCTTTTTGAGTGGGTGAATATATCTTGTAATCCCTTTGATCAACATCTCAACCAAATAATCCCCAATGAGCCACGTTGAAATGACGTGGTGTGCCCAGTGGTTTTGACTATGTCTTTCTCCCTTTGCCCTTTCAGATCAGGGGATCAACATTTACAGGAAGCCACCCATCTACAAACAACACGGTATATTCACTCTCTGTCACCTGGTTTCACCAGCATTAACAGTATGATTATTGTTATGAATAATTATATTGATTGCAAATAGAGACAGAGCTTTCCAAGAGCAGGACTAGGTAATATTACTTCTCTTAGCAGGGACATGATATGAGGAGTTGGTTTACTGTAGAACAACGTGATTATAGAAAGAAAATAGTGTCTTGAACCTCGTTGGCTATAAACAAGATCGATAAGCTTAACTATACAAAGCAGCACCTAACCTTTTAGTAATGGTATAGGGTTGGTGGACTCGATGTCATTGAGCAATATCTGGGTCCTTTCAATTATGTTTTTTTCAGTTTGGATTGAAATTGTGTAATCACCACATTGTGATCTCTAATTGTACACCATTTACTGTAACCACCTCCAATGTCAATGTGTCAATACTGTTTGAAGTCTCTCTCTGACCAAATACTTTCTGAACACTTTCTGAGAATTTAGAAACCTAAGCAAAAGATCAAGGCATGTGAGCCTACAGTACCCCATAATCTAAAGAGAAGGTTTGGGATGTCATCTTAATTCCCTTAAATATGATTTATTGCTGACATGTTTTGGAGTCTGGTCCTTCTCCACTAAAGGTTCTGTAGCCCTTTCTTGCTGTCAAACGATCTAGTGGCCTTATTGCCTTCAATAAATACTATTGAAGGCAAATAAGTTGCCGTCTTGAACTGTCTTTTAAGATTACATTTGTACATTCCTAGGACTGAGCACCCCTTCAGCGGTGCAGACAAGATTATACATATTGATTAGAGCGCCATCACACTACAACTATTTACATAATCTGTGAACAATTCTGAATAATAAGTGTAAGTGTAAGGTTGGGGTATTATCTTTACCATGTACACAGCAAATTTGAGATCAGAATTTTACATCCGCCATGTTAAATGTAACCGTTTCTTACTTACTGTATGTGACCCACTGAAATAGTGTTAAACTGTTGCAAATTCCAACTTAAATTAACACTTATTAGAGATGATGCTGTTACAATCTATTTTTGTTAAGGAATCACATGTAGTGTTTCAGTATTTTAGTCTTTTTTTGGGGGGGGGGGGTGTAGTTTTAACACTGTAGGTGTAACGCCTTATTTACATATTTCCCAGCATGCCTTTCAAGTGAACATGAGAGATACCAACCCATGACTATGCTTGTTAGTGACAGAGACATGTTTGTTGACTTCATAGCAGTTCTATATTGAAGCCTTCACCAAAGGGCTGCTAAGGTGAATGTGTTACAATTGAAATAACCATTTATGTCCATATAAAATCTACTTTTCATGTGTTTAGTTATGGCCTAGTTATCCTTGACATTTCTATCTGAAAATCTTGGCTCATTGGACACATCAGACCTGCAAATCACAATATTCTAGTTTATTAAATTATAAGTACTGTAAACCCTATCAGAATCCAGCCATTCAGAAAAACTGTTATTGAGATGGATTTAATAGTGAGTTCATATCATTTAAACTGGAACAACCATCTAAGTGATGGGTACACTAGATTGGATTAGTTTAGAAAAATGTATGTCATTTATCTTTGTATAGCATAAGATCAATGAATCAATCAATGTGCATGCAGAAACATAGATATTAAAAACAAACTATTCTAAAAATCAACCTGCAACAAATTATGCTGGGAAATATGATAATGTGGCCCCTCCCACATCTTTTCTACTCTGAGAGAGTTAACGGAAATGAACGCGACACAGTCAAGTAACAACAACACGACGCAGTGTTGATTCCACTGTGATTCAAATAACACTTCATTCTCTGTCAATTTGTTAACCCCACTCGAATCAACACTCAGATATAACACTCACAACACTTTTCACCTCAACACTTGTACATTTGCGGTGTAAAGATTGTCACACAACATTTCAGACAGATGATGTTGAAATGTTCAGCTGTGGTTAAGGGGATTAAGGGTACTCACTCAGACACTGATAGTCCAGTTCCTCTGGTTACCAATTTAGATTCACCCGCACCAAAAAGAAAGTCTGCTGATGACATCATCAGATCCGCTACGTTTCCTGCCGCCCATGTCCCCCCTCCGGATGACACATCACCGACCGAAAACAACCACTGGCCCCCCTGCTCTCCCTCCCTGGCCCTGGCTGCCTTAGGTACAGTAGGCTCCTTATGAGCATGCTTGCACTGCCCCACCTCCTTCACCTTAGAGGCTCACTACCCCTAACCAAACCCTGAACTTGTCCCTGTCCAGAAACAACCACTAGTCCCTACCCTCTACACATTTGTGGAGATCTGAGAGAATTTGATAGGTTTGAGCAATATGTCAATAGCACCACCTTGGACTCTGATAGGCTAGGTGGAATTTCTGCCATATGGCTTTTCCAAACCTCCCAGATTTTCACAAGTGTCTAGGATGTAGGGTTTGGGTTCTTTATGGATCGGTCATAATCTCACTCTTATGCACTTGTAGTTTAACATCACCACTAAGCTTTATTGGATCCCTGCTCTCACCCCAATTTGACTCTCTGGAACACAGATTTTAAAATTATTTTGCTGAATTTTGTGCAATGCTGATGAACAATGTATCCTTGAAAGACTGTTGTTGTTGGCATCGTGTCACTTTTTGCTTGCTACAGCTTCAGTTGCACCTTCCTTTACAGCTTCCTGTACAGCTACCTATAAAATCAATCAATCGACCATTCACAAATGACTTGGACAGAGCTAACTGAGACTGGCTTCAAACTGATCTGTCTTCCTACACCGTGTTGTTCTGTGTATCAAACTCACAGTTTGAAAATCTCATCTTGTGAAGACTGTTGTACTCTCCGTGTTAACATTCTGTGCAGCTGAGTAGTTTCACTGTTTTCGTGTTGTCTTTGTTTATGTCTAGTGAACTCTGTCTCGCATTTGTGTTCTCCCCCACCCCTGTTGCTGGAAAGATAAATCCTACAGTACTTTTGTAAATCCTTTTAAAAATCCTGTACAGTACTTTTGTGAATATGATGTCCACAGATGGAAGCATTCTATTATGGCTTCTGTTACAGTTTTTTACAGTCTTGTTTGACTGTATCTAGCACTACTTCTCAGTCAAGATGCCTGTAATTCACACACACACACAGTTATAAGGGTGTGTGCATGCGTGCCTGTGTGTGTGTTCCTGTGTGTGTGTGTGTTTTGCTGTGTGTGTGTGTGCATGTGTGTGTTGGCTTATTCGCGGGTTGTTTATGCCACTCAAAGGTTCAGAAGGAGGAAGGAGACGGTCTAGGGAAGAGGAGGAAGAGGAGGCTATGAAGAGAAAGCAAATCCAGGAGGAGCAAATCAACAAGGTTAGAGAAGCCACATTCATACACTCACGTCCACAATCACACCCACAAACACACACAGGTAGGCAGCTCTACTCTACTATTGTATGTTCATAAAAAGTTATTCCTGCAGGTACAGTATACTGCTTCATAATTTGTTATAAGCATGCACAAGCCTTTATACTGTATTATAATAAGGTTTACACTATGTTTTGTCTCTGTATGCATCAACTTTTTAACTGACTCAAAATGGTTGGTATTTAGTCAGGATCATTATAAGATCAAATTCATTAGACGATATCATTATACATGCTCATGACAAGTCTTAAAATGCATTATACCCGCAGGCTTTAAGTGAAGTATTTTGCCATATGTTCTGTGTGTCCCCAGATCCAGTCTGGTTTGGGGAAGCTGATAATGAAAGAGGAGAATGAGAAGGAGCAGATCAGGGAAGGTCATGCACGCAGCCAATCAGCTCAGCGCTATGAACCTCAGCAGAACAACTATGACGGAGGTATGTTCTGACTAACCCCACCATATAGTAACAAGCACGTTGTTTAGAAGAACCACATCAAATGAACTGTAAACCAGGGTCATGTTCATTAGGTACCAAACTGAAGAAAGCGATCCAAAATGGATTGAAACACAGAGTTACTATCTGTACTTACAATTTTTTTTGTTTTCCCCTGCAAAACATTTTGAAGTCTTTTGGTGTGGTGTAAACCAATTAACAATATCCTGGTCAGATCCAACCTCAAAAGCAACCCTATCAAATAAACAGAACACAACACATTTGAGATCTGAGTTTTAACACCAACAGTGTTAAATGTAACACTTTCTTAGTGTACGGTAGAGTGCCTTCAGAAAGTAACTTTTTCCCCAGAATGTTGTGTTACAGCCTGGATTTAAATTGAGATTTTGTGTCACTGGCATACACACAATACCCCATAATGTCAAAGTGGAATTACATTTCTTTTTATTTTGTACAAATGAATAAAAAATGTTCAACCCCTTTGTTATGGAAGGCCTAAATAAGTTCAGGAGTAAAAATAGGCTCAACAAGTCACATTATAATTTGCATGGACTCACTCTGTGTCCAATAATAGTGTTTTACATGATTTTTTAATGATTACCTCATCTCTGTATCTCACACATACAGATAATTGTAAGGTACATCATCGAGCAGAGAATTTCAAACACAGATTCAACCACAAAGACCAGGGAGGTTTTCCATTGCCTCGCGAAGATGGGCACCTATAGGTAGATAGGTTGAATATCCCTTTGAGCATGGTGCAGTTATTAATTACACTTTGGATGGTGTATCAATACACCCAGTCACTACAAAAATACAGGCGTACTTCCTAACTCAGATGCCAGAGTGGAAGAAACAGCTTAGGGATTTCACCATGAGGCCAATGGCGACTTTAAAACAGTTACAGTTTAATGGCTGTGATAAGAGAAGACTGAGGATGGATCAACAGCATTTTACAGTAGTTACTCCACAATACTAAGCCAAATGACAGAGTGAAAATTAGGAAGCTTGTCCAGAACTAAATTATTCCAAAACATGCATCCTGTTTGCAACAAGGCCCTAAAGTAAAACTGCAAAAAATGTGGCAAAGAAATTAACTATATGTTCTGAATACAAAGCGTTGCAAATCCAACACATCACTGAGTACCACTCTTCATATTTTCAAGCATAGTGGTGGCTGCATCATGTTATTGGTATGTATCGTTAAGGACTGGGAAGTTTTTCAGGATAAAAAGAAACATAATAGAGCTAAGAAAAAGAAAAATCCTAGAGGATTCAGTCTGCTTTCCAACAGACACTGGGAGACCAGTTCACCTTTCAGCCGAACAACAACCTAAAACACAAGGCCAAATATACACTGGAGCTGTTTACCAAGATGACATTGAATGTTCCTGGGTGGCTTAGTTACAGTTTTGACTTAAATTGGCTGAAATATCTGTGGCAAGAAAATGGCTGTCTAACAACCATCTTGACAATTTGAATAATTTTTTCAAATGTGCAAATATTGTACAATCCAGGTGTGCAAAGCTCTTAGAGACTTACCCAGAAAGATTCCCAGCTGTAATTGCTGCCAAAGGTGATACTAACCTTTATTGACCCAGGGGTGTGAATACTTATGTAAACAACGTAATTTTCAATAAATGTGCAAAAACTTCAAAAACATGTTTTCACTCCAACATTATGGTGTATTGTGTGTAGATGGGTGAGAAAATAAATGTTGAATTCAAGCTGTAACACAACAAAATGTGGAATAAATCAAGGGGTATAAATACTTTCTGAAAGTACTAAAAGTTTACAACGTAGGTGCACAGAGAAAAATTTGAGAAGACAGACAGTGATACATGGACAGACTGTGACACGTTCAATACTGCCTTGCACACTCTTGCCTGCATCTAGCTGATCTAGGGTATAATCATTAGTCCAACAGTTGCAAACGAGAGTTTCTATTTGACAAATTCAGGTATGTTTATCCCCGTTTCGTTCTGTTTTCTTCCGTTTAAGAAACACCCCTGATCACACGTATGAATACACCCCTGATCACACGTAAACACAGTTCACTTTCATAGCAGCCACATTGTATTCCTTCTTGCATCTATGCGCTCTCCTCCTCTCACCTTTTCCCTTCGCTTGTGGACTTCAATGCACAACACATCAGCTGTATGTGAATACCCGAAAAAACTTTCCAAACCAAACCATATCATAACCGCTACACACAGCCTCCATTGTTGTCACCATATTAGCTAAAGTAATGTCATAGTCAACATAACTAATAGAACTAACGTGTTAGTAAACCTGCTACAATCATGCAGTAACATTACAGTGTAAAGCAGTTTATCACTTACACCGGCGGGCCCCGGTGGCAATACATTTGTAAAACCAAAAGCTTACCTTGACTTGGAAGAGTTCTAGTGTTGTGTTGGATAGTCATAGCCAGCTACCTAACATAGCACCCCTCTGTTTGAGAAGGGTGTTTGAGTAGGTTAAACTAGCTAGCTACATTTGAAAGGGGGGAAAAATGACTCTATCTCTCTCTCTATTGCCTCTCCTTCTTTTTGGAAGAAATTAATTTGTTCAAAATTGTTCAACTTTTGTCTTTCTCTCTCTTTGAGTCAACTACTTACCACATTTTATGAACTGCAGTCCTAGCTAGCTGTAGCTTATGCTGTCAGTACGAGATTTATTCTCTGATCCTTTGATTGGGTGGACAACATTTCAGTTCATGCTATGCTGGAGCTCTGATAGGTTGGAGGACGTCCTCTTGAAGTTGTCATAATTACTGTGTAAATCTGTGGAAGGAGGTTAGAATCATGAGCCTCCTAGGTTTTGTATTGAAGTCAATGTACCGAGAGGAGGAGGGAAGCTAGTTGTCCTCCGGCTACACCATGGTGCTGTTGAGTCTACTGTAGAACTTCATTGCAAAAAAGTGTGTTTTAATCAATTATTTGGTGACGTGAATATATTTAGCTTTTAACTAAAAAGTATGTTTTACATTTATTTTTATTTGTCTCATGTCAAACTATCAGGAAGTCTGAAAGACAGACCTTACCTTGGCGGGTGGTTCCTTGAAAATACCTATGTCAAGCAAAATTGACCCAGTGAGCAGTGCTGCAGTGTATCTCAAGCAAATTTGCTGATACACAAAGCAACTCAAATGCTGATACATAAAGCAACTCAAACGACATTGAAATTGCATGAAAAATCCAATCCTGTCATACATCACATCTTGGTTTCAAAAATAATTTGTTTATCCAACTGTTTGGTTATTGCAAAGCATCAATATAGACACAATGTTTACTGTATAATTTAGCTAGCTAGCCCAAATGGAATTGTCAGTACTGTTTTTCAAGATTCATAATAAAATAAAAACAGAAATACCTTATTTAATTTAAGAATTCAGACCCTTTGCTATGAGACTCGAAATTTAGCTCAGGTCTATTCTGTTTATATTGGTCATCCTTGAGATGTTTCTACAACTTGATTGGAGTCCACCTGTGGTAAATTCAATTGATTAGACATGATTTGGAAAGGCACACACCTGTCTATATAAGGTCCCACAGTTGACAGTGCATGTCAGAGCAAAAACCAGGCAATGAGGTCGAAGGAATCATCCGAAGAGCCCCGAGACAGGATTGTGTTGAGGCACAGGTCTGGGGAAGGGTACCAAAATATTTATGCAGAATTGAAGGTTCCCAAGAACACAGTGGCCACCAAGGATCTTTCTAGAGCTGGCCGCCTGGCCAAAATGAGCAATCGGGGGAGAAGGGCCTTGGTCAGGGAGGTGACCAAGAACCCTATGGTCACTCTAACAGAGCTCCAGAGTTCCTCTGTGGAGACGGGAGAACCTTCCAGAAGGACAACCATCTCTGCAGCACTCCACCAATCAGGCCTTTATGGTAGAGTGAACAGGCGGAAGCCACTCCACAGTAATATTCACATGACAGCCCTCTTTCAATTTGCTAAAAGGCACCTAAAGGACTTTCAGACCATGAGAAACAAGATTCTCTGGTCTGATGAAACCAAAATTGAACTCTTTGGCCTGAATGCCAAGCGTCACGACTGGAGGAAACCTGGCACCATCCCTACGGGGAAGCATGGTGGTGGCAGCATCATGCTGTGGGGATGTTTTCAGGGTCTGGGAGACTAGTCAGGATCAAGGGAAAGATGAACAGAGCAAGGTACAGAGAGATCCTTGATGAAAACCTGCTCCAGAGCACTCAGGACCACTCAAGTCTAGGGTGAAGGTTCACCTTCCAACAAGACAACGACCCTAAGCACACAGCCAAGACACTGCAGGAGTGGCTTCGGGACAAGTCTCTCAATGTCCTTGAGTGGCCCAGCCAGAGCCCGGACTTGAACCTGATCAAACATCTCTGGAGAGACCTGAAAATAGCTGTGCATCGATGCTCCCCATCAAACCTGACAAGGCTTGAGAGGATCTGCAAATTAGAATGGGAGAAACTCCCCATATACAGGTGGGGAGTTTGTGCCAAGCCTGTAGCGTCGTCATACCCAAGAAGACTCAAGGGTTTTTCATTGAATACAAGGTGGTACTTATTTAAATTGGGTAAGAGAATAAGAAGTTACCATTTGTGTAATCAAATTAGGTGTCACGTTCTGACCTTAGTTCCTTTTTCATGTCTTTATTTTAGTTGGTCAGGGCTCGAGTTGGGGTGGGCATTCTATGTTGTTTTTCTATGTTTTGTTCTAGTCGTTGTATTTCTATGTGTTTGGCCTAGTATGGTTCTCAATCAGAGGCAGGTGTCGATCGTCGTCTCTGATTGAGAATCATACTTAGGTAGCCTGTTTTCCCACTATGGGTTGTGGGTAGTTGTTTTCTGTTTAGTGTATGTTCACCTGGCAGAACTGTTCGTTTATCGTTTTTGTTGTTTTGTTAGTATTCATTAAAAGTAATTATGAGTACTTACCACGCTGCACCTTGGTCTTCTCCTTCGATACGATGATCGTTACATTAGGCTGTTTGTGATATTGCAAAAAGTTCTTAATAATCCCGCCTCCTGAATCCAAGTGTTTGACACGAGGGAGGGGACCAGTAACTTTATGATCAAACTTTATCAATGTAGAAGCAACTTTGATCTGGTTTCATCCAAATTCATGGAAAACATACACTTTTCAGTGTTGACAAACTAACAAATCTAGAGTGTTGGTTCCCTAACACCATGGGGGTGCTGCAAATTCCGACATAAATTGAAACCTTATTAGAGTAGATGCTGTTACACTTTTTTCGTGTTAAGGAATAACACATGTAGTTTTACAGTATTTTTTGCCGTTTTGTTTTAACACTGTTGGGTGTAAAGCCTTATTTACATTTTTCACAGCATGCCTTTTGAGTGAATGTGAGAGATACCCACCCATGACTGTGCTTGTTAGTTACAGACACATGGTTGTTGCATTCATTAACTTCTAGTCCTGAAGCCTTCAACAAATAATTGTCTAAGTGTCTGAATTAAAACTAAATCCTTTATTACCATATATAATTGCATAAGGCCTTTAGTTACCTTGACATTGTGGTCTGATAAGCCAGGGTTATATCGGACCTGCAAATCACAATATGTTGGTTTGTGAAGTCATTATGAATTCCAGCGGGAGGTAGGATGGCCAAAAATATGAATATTTTATGACTCACAATCTGCCTTAAGAATGACTGCTACGTTGAAAGACAAGACTACCTAAACCATCTAAGCTGGAACAACCATCTCATTAACGGGTGCAATAAATCCAACCCCTTACAGATTGGATTAGTTTAGAAAAGTATACATTACTTATATTTGTATAGTATAAAATCAATCAATGTGCATGTAGAAACATAGATATGAAAACAAACTATACACTTTTTACTTCAACACCGAGATTTTACCACTTGCAAATTTCCTGTGCTTGAACAATTCAAACTAAAGGGCAGCCAAATTGAGTTTAGATGTTTCAGCGAAATGATGATGCTTAACCATAGTTTCAACTTTTCAGATGATTCCAAAACTTCCTCGCTGCCTGGTTATGGACGGAATGGATTACACCGGGTAAGATCAAACACCTATCAGATATCACAACTTGATTAAATCCCCAAAAATCGATCAAATCAATATTTTTACAGTGGGGCAAAAAAAGTATTTAGTCAGCCACCAATTGTGCAAGTTCTCCCACTTAAAAAGATGAGAGAGGCCTGTAATTTTCATCATAGGTACACTTCAACTATGACAGACAAAATGAGAAAAAAAATCCAGAAAATCACATTGTAGGATTTTTAATGAATTTATTTGCAAATTATGGTGAAAAATAAGTATTTGGTCAATAACAAAAGTTTATCTCAATATTTTGTTATATACCTTTTGTTGGCAATGACAGAGGTCAAACGTTTTCTGTAAGTCTTCACAAGGTTTTCACACACTGTTGCTGGCATTTTGGCCCATTCCTCCATGCAGATCTCCTCTAGAGCAGTGATGTTTTGGGGCTGTTGCTGGGCAACATGGACTTTCAACTCCCTCCAAAGATTTTCTATGGGGTTGAGATCTGGAGAATGGCTAGGCCACTCCAGGACCTTGAAATGCTTCTTACGAAGCCACTCCTTCGTTGCCCGGGCGGTGTGTTTGGGATCATTGTCATGCTGAAAGACCCAGCCACGTTTCATCTTCAATGCCCTTGCAAGGAGGAAGGAGGTTTTCACTCAAAATCTCACGATACGTGGCCCCATTCATTCTTTCCTTTACACGGATCAGTCGTCCTGGTCCCTTTGCAGAAAAACAGCCCCAAAGCATGATGTTTCCACCCCCATGCTTCACAGTAGGTATGGTGTTCTTTGGATGCAACTCAGCATTCTTTGTCCTCCAAACACGACGAGTTGAGTTTTTACCAAAAAGTTATATTTTGGTTTCATCTGACCATATGACATTCTCCCAATCTTCTTCTGGATCATCCAAATGCTCTCTAGCAAACTTCAGACGGGCCTGGACATGTACTGGCTTAAGCAGGGGGACACGTCTGGCACTGCAGGATTTGAGTCCCTGGCGGCGGAGTGTGTTACTGATGGTAGGCTTTGTTACTTTGGTCCCAGCTCTCTGCAGGTCATTCACTAGGTCCCCCCGTGTGGTTCTGGGATTTTTGCTCACCGTTCTTGTGATCATTTTGACCCCACGGGGTGAGATCTTGCGTGGAGCCCCAGATCGAGGAAGATTATCAGTGGTCTTGTATGTCTTCCATTTCCTAATAATTGCTCCCACAGTTGATTTCTTCAAACCAAGCTGCTTACCTATTGCAGATTCAGTCTTCCCAGCCTGGTGCAGGTCTACAATTTTGTTTCTGGTGTCCTTTGACAGCTCTTTGGTCTTGGCCATAGTGGAGTTTGGAGTGTGACTGTTTGAGGTTGTGGACAGGTGTCTTTTATACTGATAACAAGTTCAAACAGGTGCCATTAATACAGGTAACGAGTGGAGGACAGAGGAGCCTCTTAAAGAAGAAGTTACAGGTCTGTGAGAGCCAGAAATCTTGCTTGTTTGTAGGTGACCAAATACTTATTTTCCACCATAATTTGCAAATAAATTCATAAAAAATCCTCCAATGTGATTTTCTGGATTTTTTTTCCTCATTTTGTCTGTCATAGTTGAAGTGTACCTATGATGAAAATTACAGGCCTCTCTCATCTTTTTAAGTGGGAGAACTTGCACAATTGGTGGCTGACTAAATACTTTTTTGCCCCACTGTATATATAGGCTGTGACAGCAGCAGGTAGCCTGGAGGTTAAGAGTGTTGTGACAGTAACCAAAAGGTCACTGGTTTGAATCTCTGAGCCGACTAGGTGAAAAATCTATTGATGTGCCCTTGAGCAAGGCACTTAACCCTAATTGCTCCTGTAAAACGGTCTGTTTTGATCAAATTGTTCATAGAAATGTGTGACCGTTGTTATTAAAATACTGTTTCTGCCTCTACAGCCTCAGTCCACAGATTTCACTCAGTACAACAGCCATGGGGACATGTGTGGGGGAGGAAGAGGTGAGTGTTGCTCACCAAATAAAGCTCTGGTTATATTCACAGCTACTTCCACAATTTAAATCTTCTCAAAGCTACAATTTGGGATTAGCAGTTCAGCAAAATGACAGCCCCGCACTTGTTTTGGCATACAGCTGAGAAATGGGGCTTGGGAAATGTAACCCCTCCCAGATCCCAGATTGTACCTTTAACCGATTACACACATAAATAATTCATCAATATGTTTTATAATAAGGCACCCAATTATTTGGAAATAATGTAGTACTTCTTTCAGATATGAATGATAAATGGTAGAGAAAAAACATTAACTGTGAGTCTCATTTTCTGTCTCATTTTGTCCTGCAGAGTTTCAGGTATGTCTCTCATTTGCTTATCCACAACTGCCTTTCATTATACCTTTAATTTTGCATGTGTTTGCTCACTCATTATTCCTAGGATTGCAAACCTAATGTTGTCCTGAATGTCAACCCAGTCCTGCTAAATGCCTGCATCACTGTTTGCTATTCCAAACTGTAGTGATTGCTTTGCAGTGATCCTGCATGCTCCTGCCTTGGAACACATACAACACTGCTTTAGTTACATGTTCAATTGCAAACCGTAACAGTCCTCTAGACTGCGAGAGGTGGAGGGGTCACAAGCGTAGAGGCCATTGAGATGAATTGTATTAAAAGAATGCCAATCTTTGAAAGCCGAAACCCATTACCCAAAGAGACAGACAAATGTACTGCAGTGACCATATGTTACAAGTATATTGCTCTATATAGTAGTAATACGATACAGTTGCTGGGCTAGTGGTAGCTATAGTAGATAGCTATGCTAGATACATCTCAGTTCCATACCACTATATTACATGTGTGTGTATGTTCTATCCTGTAGCACATAAGGGATGGCTGTGCCGCAGTAACAAGAATGGACAGGGGAGTATCTATGCCTAATATGTTGGAACCAAAAGCAAGTATCTTATTTCTTGATCATTTTTTTTTATTTACCTGATGATCTCTGAGCTGTATGTAGAGCTAGAGCTGTATGTGCCCTATGCTTTTTCGTATATTTCACTGACATGCCAAGTTTTTAAAATAGACTTCACTACAAAAATGAATATGCTGTATGCAACAGAAAGGGATATGCTGAGTCAGTGGAGAGTGAGCTCTGAGGTACATGACTGGGTGGTGTGTCTCATAATATCACCACTAACTTACCTACAGTATGCAGCTGGTAGTCAGTTCCATCATGGGTTCCTGGAACCAAAGGCAGCCCCTCTACAGTACTACATCTCCCATGAGGCTGTGGCTGTGCTGAAGTCCAGACAGGAGCTAGTGAAATGAGTCACCTCTCGCTTAGCATGCCAGCTTCTCCATGTTCATTCACACATCGCTTCAAAATAGACTGTATGTAGCATACAGTGGAAAATCCAACACCAAATGTATATTTGAAATGACTCTGATCACGGTATACTTTATGAAGAAAAGATACCTTCATTGTTGGATTTTCATGATTGGTGTGCCTATTATGAGTTGGCCAGATAGTGGGGAAAAAAGAAAACAAATCACTCCTCTTGTTGCTTATTAGAGTATTTCAGTAAGATCTTGCAAAACTCTCACTCTAAATTCAAATGGATCTCATCCATGTCTGTTTGTGTACTAGACCTTAGCATATGTTTGCTGTACAGCCCACAGTATAGCAGCTTTCCAGGACTCGATAACTATGTCTTGAATTTTATTGAACAAAATTGTTGAAAACTTACAGTATTATTTTGTTACTTACTTACAAAATGTTAGAGTCAGAGTTAGTTCTCTGAAAATGTGAATTTGTAGCCTAATCTTGTCCATTTATCTAGTCAGATATTCCAACATATTCACATTTTACCTGATATGCAGTACCGGTCCAAAGTTTTAGAACACCTACTCATTCAAGGGTTTTTCTTTAATTTTACTATTTTCTACATTGTAGAATAATAGTGAAGACATCAAAACTATGAAATGACACATATGGAATCATGTAGTAACCAAAAAAGTGTTAAACAAATCAAAACATATTTTATATTTGAGATTCTTCAAATAGCCACCCTTTGCCTTGATGACAGCTTTGCACACTCTTGGCATTCTCTCAACCAGCTTCACCTGGAATGTTTTTCCAACTGTCTTGAAGGAGTTCCCACATATGCTGAATACGTCTTGGCTGTTTTTACTTTACTCTGCGGTCCGACTCATCCCAAACCATCTCAATTGGGTTGAGGTCGGGGGATTATGGAGGCCAGGTAATCTGATGCAGGACTCCATCACTCTCCTTCTTGGTAAAATAGCCCTTACACAGCCTGAAGGTGTGTTGGGTCATGGTCCTGTTGAAATACAAATGATAGTCCCACTAAGCCCAAACTAGATGGGATAGCGTATCGCTGCAGAATGCTGTGGTAGCCATGCTGGTTAAATGTGCCTTGAATTCTAAATAAATCACAGACAGTGTCACCAGCAAAGCACCCCCACACCATAACACCTCCCCCGCTTTACGGGTGGGAAATACACATGCGGAGATCATCCGTTCACCCACACCGCGTCTCACAAAGACACGGCAGTTGGAACCAAAAATCTCCAATTTGGACTCCAGACCAAAGGACACATTTCCACCGGTCTAATGTCCATTGCTCGTGTTCGTTGGCCCAAGCAAGTTTCTTCTTATTATTGGTGTCCTTTAGTAGTGGCTTCTTTGCAGCAATTCGGCCATGAAGGACTGATTCACACAGTCTCCTCTGAATAGCTGATGTTAAGATGTGTCTGTTACTTGAACTCTGTGAAGCATTTATTTGGGTTACAATTTCTGAGGCTGGTAACTCTAATGAATGTATCCTCTGCAGCAGAGGGAACTCTGGGTCTTCCATTCCTGTGGCAGTCCTCATGAGAGCCAGTTTCATCATAGCGCTTGATGGTTTTTGCGACTGCACTGCAAGTTCTTGAAATGTTTCTGATTAACTGACCTTCATGTCTTAAAGTAATGATGGACTGTCATTTCTCTTTGCTTATTTGAGCTGGTCTTGCCATTATATGGACTTGGTCTTTTACCAAATAGGGCTATCTTCTGTATACCACCCTCCCTTGTCACAACACAACTGATTGTCTGAAATGCTTTAAGAAGGAAAGAAATTCCACAAATGTACTTTAAAGAAGGCACACCTGTTAAATGCATTCCAGGTGAGTTCCTCATGAAGCTGGTTGAGAGAATGCCAAGAGTGTGCAAAGCTGTCATCAAGGCAAAGGGTGGCTATTTGAAGAATCTCAAATATAAAATATATTTTGATTTGTTTAACACTTTTTTGGTTACTACATAATTCATAATGTTATTTCATAGTTTTGATGTCTTCACTATTATTCTAAAATGTAGAAAATAGTAAAAATAAAGAAAACCCTTGAATGAGTAGGTGTACTTTTGACCAGTGGTGTACATGTTTTGTTAATAATACGGGCACAAATGCATGTACCTACACAACGACACAGGCATCATGCACCTCCCTATCAACTGATACCCATATAATTAAGCCGCCAGGCTCTTCAGCCCCATCTGCCCTCTTACAGCCCTCACTCACAATCTTCTGTCACAGTTGTTGTCCCTACCCAGTGCTGTCTCAGACAAGACTATCAGTGTTGAACATGCTATAACTGTAAAAATGATGCCCTATCTAATCAAACATGGATACCCGGTTTCTGTGGTACCTCTATGTCTGTCTGCAGCAATGAATGTGTGGAATCATGTACTCTTACAGCATAAAATGCTTTATTTTACATTTATCTCAAAAACCTAGTATCCAGGTTCGATTGAATGGGGTCCTCAGTCCGTTTTGATGGCCCCTTAGGTCTATCTTTCAACAGTTTCCTTTTGAAGCTTGATTCAGTATTGCCTTCCTTTACGAACTTTGCTATCCGGGATCCTTGGGACTTCCCTACCCCATTGAAGTTGACATTTTAAAGGGTTAAGTTTAGGTAAGGGTTATGGTTAAGGATAGGGGTTAAGGTTAGGGTATAGGGTAGGGACGTTCCAAGGAGCCTAGGATAGCACAAACCCTTTCCATTACTGACGAGTGTCTCCCTTTGAAGGTCGTACCATATGAAATGCTCACGATAACCAGTAGAGGGCGAGCTAAACTGCCCAGGGAGGTGGACAGAACAAGACTGGAGGTATCATTTCATTTCTGCATGTGATGATAGATACTCGATTGTCTACTTTGTGTGCATGAATGCTACACAAAAACCCTAGTGAGGAAAGTACAGAATCCATAGCTCCATATAGATTCTTGAGCGTTTTTCAGTGACTTTACAGGAGCGTAAATGCTAACCACAACATACCCCTTCCCCCTTCCTTCTTTTCTCAACCTCTCTTCTCACTCTAGCGCCACTTAGCCCCAGAAACGTTCTTTGACATCTTTGGGATGGAGATCCAGGAGTTTGACAGGCTTCCCCTGTGGAAACGCAACAGCTTGAAAAAGAAGGCCAATCTCTTCTAGCAGTCAGAGCAGCATGCACTCATCCCATCCCATAAGATAGCAGTCTACTCTACCACTGTAATATAGATGTAGGATTTGTTTTGATTTCCCCCTTTCCCCCCTTTTCTTTTGACATGTTCAAGGAAGCAATGAAATGGACTCTTTGTACTCTATGCTTCCTCTACGGACTGAATACATAATTAACAAACCATAGGATGCTACAAGGAAATAGAAGAAACCCATTTCTTAAGTGTTCCAACAATGAAAAAGAATGAGAAAGAATGATAGATTAGATCATGTTTTTTTGTTTTTTTTACTGCTGCGCTTGTTTTTTTGTTTTGTTTTTCGCTTTGCTTTGAATGGAGCTGCTTTTACTTCCTTTCCTTTTTCTTTAATCTCACGGCACCAAATGGAACATGTTCTTCACATGCGAAACTGGAATGTCTGTCTGTCAGCTTCATAAGTCAATGGTCAGCTTGCTCTCATTTTGGCTGAAACATTTTAGACCAATGTTGGCGTCAAATCAAATGCCTCACAGTCTTCATCATGGGAAATATTGGGTCTTGCCATTTCTTTATGGCTCTAGTACATTATAAGAGTCCAAATCTTCAAACACTGCTCATGCCAGCTTGCCTTAGCACCTAACCATGTTACTCTCACTGGCATCAGAGTCTGGAAAAGCCATCAATCAAAACAATATAATGTGGTTTCCATATAGATCCAGGGTTATATTCATTAGGGCATGCAACATTTTAAAACGTTTTGTAATGGAAAACAGAAGTGAGCGTGGACAAGTCCAAGTAGTCCCTCCCTATTTCAGTCTGTTTTCTTCCATTTGACGCCTAATAAATATGACCCAGGTAGCCTACCCAGGCATCTTGACACTTCAACAAAACAGTTTATCCTATCAGGCTCCCATGAAAACAACCTAATTTAGTTTTCCGTTGGTTAAATTGGAGAAGCAATTCCTATTTTACTCACAAATATTCAACAAACACCACCCCAAAAAATTACAACATTAAATGTACAAAAAAATAACAACTGTATTTAAAATGACTGTTTTATAAATGAAACTCACACTGCCATTTGTTGTATTGAAATATAAGCAAAAATAAAGCTTTAAATCCCTGTGTATGATACACCAAAGGTATCACCTGTATTAGTTTATCTCCTCTCAGCTATTAAACTATAATAAACACAGTGTGTGAGGTAGTATGAGGACTCTCCTGTCAAGTTTTATGGGACCAATCAGGCATAGTGTACTCCGTTGACTTCCTGGACTTAAAGAGGCAATAAAGAGGCAGACACCCATGGAAATGTCTGTCTGTCTCTCTCTCAAACACGCACATACAGATGCACACACACCCAGGCTCATAGAAGGCCTATAGTTTTAAAGTATGCTATCAATCAAAGTATGAATGGAGGAAATACAGTGTTGCTAAAGACTATCTGTGTATCAAACTGGATAGAAAACCTCTGTTAGCTTATAGCCTGCTTACAGCGCCTCATACCATCAATGTAAACATATTATTTACAGTCATTTGCCAGGGATCAATTTACACAAGTATATTCAATGTTATGCAGTACGTATAGGGTTGGTTTCCCGGACGCAGATTAACCCTAGTCCTGGACTAAATAGCATGGTCAATGGAGAGCTGTGACATCAG
The DNA here is from genome assembly GCF_016432855.1 of Salvelinus namaycush. NCBI lineage: Eukaryota > Metazoa > Chordata > Actinopteri > Salmoniformes > Salmonidae > Salvelinus > Salvelinus namaycush. The sequence goes on along the minus strand of NC_052328.1, from coordinate 5,281,055 downwards.
GATGGATGTCACATTGTCGTCTAGTGATTTCCATTGGCAAAGGTTGACCAATCCGAAGCTAGAATAATGGAAAAGGGTTACAACAATGACACTGGAACTTAGAAGACAGATGCCTGATGACCTGCATGGTCTGTCTGGAGTAATTTACAGGAGAGTGTGTTTGAGTGAGTTGGACAGACAGCTCAAGGTGAATACTTTCCAAGGCAGAGAAAAAGGGGCCCACTGACATAACCATAGAAATAGAATGACTAGAATGGATAATCCCCTCAGACCACAGCAATTTCATAGCACCCTCACGGGTACAACCCAATCTGGCTCAATGAATGGGCCATGTCTGTTCTAGTGATTCTATTTATACGGACACAACACTATCCACTATGCTCTGGCACCTGACCTAGGGAGGCATGGGATTGTTAAAGAGGGCCAGGTGCCTGTGTCTTAAATCACTCTGCTGCTACAGAGGTATGGTATGTATGAGACAGGCCATTCTATAAAGAGAGAAAGAGAGACACATGCAGACAGACACCAGAGCTGGACGTGAATGAGATTAGTCTATACTGATTCAAGACTAACTGACACAGGACTAAAAGTCTTTGGCTTATTACAACTTCACTTGGCAGCATCATTAGCCGAGCTCTTCGTCACCGGTATAACTGATCACCTCGCTTAGAGTAAGACCATGGAGATGAAGACCCAGGATCAGGTGTGTGCTACTGTGCTTCAAAAGAGAGAATTTGGTGGAATCCATCTTGGCTCTTTTTTGTTGTTGTATTTCTGAAACCTTCTCTCCCCAGGAGATGCTGTTGAAACACCGGGAATGTCTGAAGAGGCAAAGAGAAGCGGTGAAGTTCCGAATGAAGAAATTGAGCACAAAGCAAACTGAAATCGCTGTAAGTAAACTAACCGCATGGGGATTCATCTGTGTGAACAGAGGTCCTACGCATCACAATACCATGTCAGTCATATTAAATGCACACATGAGTGTTCCAGTCAAATTGTTGGGGTCTGAGGGGCTTTGGCCCTTCTAGTAATTATATTTGGTAACACTTACTTTTAAGGTGTCCTTGTAACAAGTATGTAACAAGTATTGTAATTAATTGTAATACTACATAATTCAACTGTAATAGCAACATGTAACTGGTGGTAAAACAGTCTGTAATTACAGAGGTGTAACAATGAATGCTTGTTACCATGCTTGTTACAAAACTTAACGTTTCAGATAGCATCCCAATCAAATATCCCAAAGCGCTATATTTCAGCCTGCACAAACCATGTGATAAGTTAGCTAATTTAAAACCCGACCACCTCATTGACTGACACAACTCCGCAATAAAGGGCTCTGTAGTCTGTAGGCCCAATGGGAAAAACGAGTTCACATTACAAAAACGACTTCACATTACAAAAACAAGTTCACATTACTTTCAATTGTGAAGTCAATTAATGGTGTATTTGACAATCGGTACATTATTTTAACCAAACATTTTTAGACACATGAATAAACAGTTATGGTTAAAATGGTGAGATAGCCATTCGTGCTTGACAAATTGAAAGTCTATTAAGATGTTTAATAATCCAAAAAGGAGTAGGCAAGAGAATGGTCGTGGACAGGCAAAAAGGTCAAAACCAGATTAGAGTCCAGGAGGTACAGAGTAGCAGACAGGCTTGTGGTCAAGGCAGGCAAAATGGTAAAGGCAGGCAAAATGGTCAGGCAGGCGGGTACAGAGTACAGAAACAGGCAAGGGTCAAAACTGAGAGGACTAGAAAAAGGAGAATAGCAAAAAGGAGTACGGGAAAACATACAAGACGAACTGGCACAGAGAGACAGGAAACACAGGGATAAATACACTGGGGAAAATAAGTGATACCGGGAGGGGGTGGAGACAATCACAGGAACAGGTGAAACAGATCAGGGCGTGACAGCTAGGTAGCAGGCCTAAACTATAGAAATCATGATATGTATTGATAACTAGTATAGTGTAATGTAAATTGTCATAGCTACATTCTTCTTATCTACCGTAGAGTCCCACAAGGTCTCAGACTCCAGGATGTGAAAATACTGACAAGAAAGAAACAGATGAAGACAGAGACAGAGAAATTAGATTTCCATTGTTACTTGCCATGTTAAAAAGGGAAAAAAAGACAATCCTATTTTTCTAAATGAGCTCACCACCACTAGAATGTTTTATGTTATTGAGTAGGCCTATATCTTTGTTTAATCAAATTAATCAAATTAGTAATCTAACATTAAAAATCCTCGTTATTTTGTAAGAAATGTAAGGTCTTTTTACGTTTTGTTTGTAAGTTTTTTCACTTGGTAATGAGTAGTCAGTAATTATACAGAAATTGCTCATAGGTAATTACTAAAGTTACACTTATTCTTATATAGCTAAATCCTATGTTACAACTAGCAACGACCTTGTACCTATGCAGATATTACATACAGTATATGTACTCTGTGGTGTATTTGTTGTTTTTTTCACTTGGATGGTGCTTTCAGAAGCTGACGATAAGACTGTCAGGATGGGTAACATTACATTTACATTTACATTTACATTTAAGTCATTTAGCAGACGCTCTTATCCAGAGCGACTTACAAATTGGTGCATTCACCTTATGATATCCAGTGGAACAGCCACTTTACAATAGTGCATCTAAATCTTTTAAGGGGGGGGGGTTAGAAGGATTACTTTATCCTATCCTAGGTATTCCTTAAAGAGGTGGGGTTTCAGGTGTCTCCGGAAGGTGGTGATTGACTCCGCTGTCCTGGCGTCGTGAGGGAGTTTGTTCCACCATTGGGGTGCCAGAGCAGCGAACAGTTTTGACTGGGCTGAGCGGGAACTGTACTTCCTCAGAGGTAGGGAGGTGAGCAGGCCAGAGGTGGATGAACGCAGTGCCCTTGTTTGGGTGTAGGGCCTGATCAGAGCCTGAAGGTACGGAGGTGCCGTTCCCCTCACAGCTCCGTAGGCAAGCACCATGGTCTTGTAGCGGATGCGAGCTTCAACTGGAAGCCAGTGGAGAGAGCGGAGGAGTGGGGTGACGTGAGAGAACTTGGGAAGGTTGAACACCAGACGGGCTGCGGCGTTCTGGATGAGTTGTAGGGGTTTAATGGCACAGGCAGGGAGCCCAGCCAACAGCGAGTTGCAGTAATCCAGACGGGAGATGACAAGTGCTTGGATTAGGACCTGCGCCGCTTCCTGTGTGAGGCAGGGTCGTACTCTGCGGATGTTGTAGAGCATGAACCTACAGGAACGGGCCACCGCCTTGATGTTAGTTTGTGTACCCCTCAAGATACACTTCATTTTAACTAGCTAAATCCTGTGTATCACCTAGTAATTACAAAGTACGTATGCAGATATTACATGTGCTCTGTGGGGTACTAGTATGTTTATTTTCTCACTTGGATGGTGCTTCCAGAAACTTTAAAAGTAAGGCAAGGTTGTCAGGATGGGTAATGTAAAATAAGTATACATTAATTACACTAAGTACTCCTCAAGATACACTGTATTTTAACTAGCTAAATCCTGTGGAACACCTAGTAATAACATTATACTTACGCATATATTACATGTACTCTGTGTTGTACTAGTGCGGTTGTCCTCCCACTTGGATGGTGCTTCCGGAAGCCTTAAAATAAGGGTCAGGGTTGACAGGATAGGTAATGCACTATACACAGTGTATTCAGAAAGTATTCAGACCCCTTGACTTTTTCCACATGTTGTTACATTACAGCCTAATTATAAAATGTATTGAATTGTTTTGTTTTCCTCATCAATCCAAACACAATACCAAATAATACAAAAGCAAAATCAGGTTTTTAGAAATGTTTGCAAATGTATTAACAATAAAAAACTGAAATATCACATTTATGTAAGAATTCAGACCCTTTACTCAATACTTTGTTGAAGCACTTTTGTCAGCGATTACAGCCTCGAGACTTCTTGGGTGTGACGCTACAAGCTTTAGCACACCTGTATTTGGGGAGTTTCTCCCATTCTTCTCTGCAGATCCTCTCAAGCTCTGTCAGGGTAGATGGGGAGCGTCGCTACAAAGATGTCTTCAGGTCTCTCCAGAGATGTTCGATCAGGTACAAGTCCGGGCTCCGGCTGGGCCACTCAAGGACATTCAGAGACTTGTTCCAAAGCCACTCCTGCATTGTCTTGGCTGTGTGCTTAGGGTCGTTGTCCTGTTGGAAGGTGAACCTTCGTCCCAGTCTGAGGTCCTGAGCGCTCTGGAGCAGGTTTTCATCAAGGATCTCTCTGTACTTTGCTCCGTTCATCTTTCCCTCGATCCGGACAAGTCTCCCAGTCCCTGCCACTGAAAAACATCCAGCATGATGCTTTCACCACCATGCTTCACCGTAGGAATGGTGTCAAGTTTCCTCCAGACGTGAAGCTTGACATTCAGGCCAAAGAGTTCAATCTTGGTTTCATCAGACCAGAGAATCTTGTTTCTCATGGTCTGAGAGTACTTTGGGTGCCTTTTTGGCAAACTCCATGCGGGCTGTCATGTGCCTTTTACTGAGGAGGGGCTTCCGTCTGACCACTCTACCATAAAGGCCTGATTGGCAGAGTGCTGCAGAGATGGTTGTCCTTCTGGAAGGTTCTCCCATCTCCACAAAGGAACTCTGGAGCTCTGTCAGAGTGACAATCGGGTTCTCGGTCACCTCCCTGACCAAGGCCCTTCTCCCCCGATTGCTCAGTTTGGCCAGGCGGCCAGCTCTAGGAAGAGTCTTGGTGGTTCCAAACTTCTTCTATTTAAGAATGATGGAGGCCACTGTGTTCTTGGGGACCTTCAATGCTGCAGAATTTGTTTTGGTACCCTTCCCCAGATCTGTGCCTCGACACAATCCTGTCTCGGAGTTCTAATCAAATCAAATCAAATCACATTTTATTTGTCACATGCGCATGAAACGCTTACTTACAAGCCATTAAATGACAATGTAGTTTTAAGAAAAAAGAAGAAGAAATATCAGAAATAATTAACTTCTCTGGGATATGTGGGACGCCCTACTTGGCCAAAAGCCAGTAAAAATGTAGAGCGCCAAATTCAAATAAATTAATATAAAAATCAAACTTTCATGAAATCACACATGAAAGATACCAAACTAAAGCTACACTTGTTGTGAATCCAGACAACATGTCAGAATTTAAATAGGCTTTACGACGAAAGCACACCAAACAATTATGTTAGGTCAGAGCCAAGTCACAGAAGAAAACAGCCAAAGACAACATTTTTCCAGCCAAAGAGAGGAGTAACAAAAAGCAGAAATAGAGATAAAATTTATCACTAACCTTTGATGATCTTCATCAGATGACACTCATAGGACTTCATGTTACACAATACATGTATATTTTGTTCGGTAAAGTTCATATTTATATCCAAAAATCTGAGTTTAGGCGGGACGCTACTGTCTCACTTGGCCAAAAGCCAGAGAAAATGCAGAGCGCCAAATTCAAATAAATTACTATAAAAATCAAACTTTTATTTAATCACACATGAAAGATACCAAATTAAAGCTACACTGGTTGTGAATCCAGCCAACATGTCAGAATTCAAATAGGCTTTTCGGCGAAAGCAAACGATGCTATTATCTGAGGATAGCAACATAGTAAACAAAGAAAGAGAATCATATTTCAACCCTGCAGGCGCGACACAAAACGCATAAATAAAATTCATGCCTTACCTTTGACGAGCTTCTGTTGTTGGCACTCCAATATGTCCCATAAACATCACAAATGGTCCTTTTGTTCGATTAATTCCGTCGATATAGATCCAAAATGTCCATTTATTTGGCGCGTTTGATCCAGAAAAACACCGGTTCCAAATTGTGAAACGTGACTACAAAATATCTCAAAGGTTACCTGTAAACTTTTGTAATACAACTTTAGGGTATTTTTTTACGTAAAAAATCGATAAAATTGAAGATGGGATGATCTGTGTTCAATACAGGATTAAAACAAACTCTAGCTAGCTTTCTGGTCAAGCGCCTCTAACTAACAGTACACTTCCAGTGACCCTCGTTCAAGATGGCCGTACTTCTTCGTTACACAAAGGAAAAAACCTCAACCAATTTCTAAAGACTGTTGACATCCAGTGAAAGCGGTAGGAACTGCAAGAAGGTCAATTAGAAATCTGTATTCCCAATGAAAATCCATTGAAAAGAGAGTGACCTCGTTTGTCCTCGGGGTTTCGCCTGCTAAATATGTTCTGTTATACTCAGAGACATGATTCAAACAGTTTTAGAAACTTCAGAGTATTTTCTATCCAAATCTACTAATAATATGCATATCTTATCTTCTGGGGATGAGTAGCTGGCAGTTGAATTTGGGTATGCTTTTCATCCAAACGTGAAAATGCTGCTCCTTATCCTAGAGAAGTTTTAAAGAGCAACTATAAAATAACAGCAGCGTGGCTATATACATGGGGTTCCGGTACAGAGTCAATGTGCGGGGGCACCGGTTAATCGAGGTAATTGACGTAATGTGTACATGTAGGTAGAGGTGAAGTGACTATGCATGGCAAATAAACAGAGAGTAGCAGCAGCATAAAAATGGGGGGTGGGTGGGGACAATGCAAATAGTCCGGGTAGCCATTTGATTAACTAGAAGGGGTAGAAACTGTTAAGAAGCCTTTTTGACCTAGACTTGGCACTCCGGTACCGCTTGTCGTGCGGTAGCAGAGAGAACAGTCTACGACTAGGGTGGCTGGAGTACATGGCAATTTTTTGGGCATTCCTCTGACACCGCCTGGTATAGAGGTCCTGGATGGCAGGAAGTTTGGCCCCAGTGAGGTACTGGGCCGTACGTACTACCCTTTGTATATTGCCTTGCGGTCGGAGGCTGAGCAGTTGCCATACCAGGTGGTGATGTAACAAGTCAGGATGCGCTCGATGGTGCCGCTGTAGAACTTCACGACTGTCTTGGTGTGTTTGGACCATGATAGTTTGTTTGTGATGTGGACACCAAGGAACTTGAAGCTCTCAACCTGCTCCACTACAGCCCCGTCAAGGAGAATGGGGGTGTACTCTGTCTTCCTTTTTCTGTAGTCCACAATCATCTCATTTGTCTTGATCACTTTGAGGGAGAGGTTGTTATCCTGGCACCACACTGCCAGGTCTCTGACCACCCCGCTATAGGCTGTCTCATCGTTGTCAGTGATCAGGCCTACAAATGTTGTGTTGTCGGCAAACTTAATGATGGTGTTAATGATGGTGTTGGAGTCATGAGGAGCACTCACCCCTGAGGGGCCCCTGTGTTGAGGATCAAAATGGCAGATGTGTTGTTACCTACCCTTATCACCATGGACAGGAAGTCCAGGATCCAGTTGTAGAGGAAGGTGTTTAGTCCCAGAGTCCTTAGTTTAGTGATGAGCTTTGAGGGCACTATGGTTTTGAATGCTGAGCTGTAGTCAATGAATAGCATTCTCACGTAGGTGTTCCTTCTGTCTAGGTGGGAAAGGGTAGTGTGGAGTGCAATCGAGATTGCATCATCAGTGGATCTGTTGGGGCGGTGTGCAAATCGGAGTGGGTCTCGGGTTTATGGGATAATAGTGTTGATGTGAGCCATGACCAGCTTTTCAAAGCACTTTATGGCTACAGACGTGTGAGTGCTATGGGTCGGTAGTCATTTAGGCAGGTTACCTTGGTGTTCTTTGGCACAGGGACTATGGTGGTCTGCTTGAAACATGTTGGTATTACAGACTCGGCCAGGGACAGGTTTAAAATGTTAGTGAAAACACTTGCCAGTTGGTCAGCGCATGCTCGGAGTACACGTCCTGGAAATCCGTCTGGCCCTGTAGCCTTGTGAATGTTGACCTGTTTAAAGGTCTTACTCACATCGGCTACGGAGGGCGTGATCACACAGTCATCCGGAACAGCTGATGCTCTCATGCATGCTTCAGTGTTGCTTGCCTCAAAGCGAGCATAGAAGTTATTTAGCTCGTCTGGTAGGTTCGTGTAACTGGGCAGCTCGCGGCTGTGCTTCCCTTTGTAGTCCGTAATAGTGTGCAAGCCCTGCCACATCCGACGAGCATCGGAGCCGGTGTAGTACGATTCAATCTTAGTCCTGTATTGACGCTTTGCCTGTTTGATGGTTCGTCGGAGGTCATAGTGGGATTTCTTCTTAGCGCACGGGTTAGAGTTCCACTTCTATCCTTTAGCTGAGTGCGGCTGTTGCCTGTAATGACTTATGATTGGGGAATGTACGTACGGTCACTGTGGGGACGACGTTATCGATGCACTTATTGATGAAGCCAGTGACTGATGTGGTGTACTCCTCAATGCCATCAGAAGAATCCCGGAACATATTCCAGTCTGTACTAGCAAAACAGTCCTATAGCTTAGCTGACAAATCCTTCGACCTCATGGCTTGGTTTTTGCTCTGACATGCACTGTCAACTGTGGGACCTTATATAGACAGGTGTGTGCCTTTCCAAATCATGTCCAATCAATTGAATTTAGCACAGGTGGACTCCAATCAAGTTGTAGAAACATCTCAAGGATGATCAATGGGAACAGGATGCCCCTGAGCTCAATTTCGAGTCTCATAGCAAAGGGTCTGAATACATATGTGAATAAGGTATTTTTGTATTTAATTTTGTAGACATTTGTAGACATTTCTAAAAACCTGTTTTCACTTTGTCCTTATTTGGTATTGTGTGTAGATTGATGAGGAAATACATGTATTTAGAATAAGGCTGTAACATAGCAAAATGTGGGAAAAGTCAAGTTGTCTGAATACTTTCCGAATGCACTGTAAGTACACATTATTTACAAGTAAGTACCCCTCAAGATACACTTAATTTTAACTAGCTAAATCCTGTGTAACACCTAGTAATTACATTGTACTTTTACATGTACTTGTGTGTTTATTATTCCACTTGAGGATGACACCCACTTGAGGATGACACCCGTATGGTAGACCCCAGTCAGTGAGGTTGACCTCTATCTTATCTGTTTTGTAAACTCAACCAAGTTGACCCAGATGGTACACTTTTTGGGGGCAAGTGCTAGCAACAATATTGAGTGGACATTTTGAAGAGTGTGCATTCACAGAAAGGAAATCAGAGTTTATGTCATCTCGGGACACCCAGCGCATGTGTCCACAAGAGATTATACCCTTGTGATAGTTATTACTGAATCGGATGAAGCTGAGAAGAAACAAAAAACTGGTGAAGTTTGTGAAAACCATTTGTAACAAGCATTGTAACATGCATTCGGTGTTACACCTCCGTAATTACAGAATGCAATTGATGACCTGTTGATATTACAGTGTAACTGTGAGTTATTACAATTAACTTCAACGCTTGTCACAGTGTAATTACCCATGTAAGGATCCCTTAAAATGAAGTGTTGTTTCCTATTTCTGTGGTCACATCTCATATCTAGATTTCAATGGTGTCTATTTGTGCTGAAGAACGCTCAAAACATGGTAGCATACGAAGCTCTAAGATGGGATGTGTTGCAATGACTTTCACACTGATTGAGTCTGTGTCACCCAACCAGAAAAAGTCATCAGCAATGAGGGAGAGTATAAGGAAGAAGTATGAAGACATCCAGAGGGTTCTGGATGAGGACCTGGCGATGACTCTAACCCACCTGGAGATGGAGGAGAGAGCTGCAGTCACAGCCCTGGAGGACCTGATGGAGAAGAACTGCACCATCATTCAGGAGATAGAGCAGGATCTGGCCAGGCTCACAGCTGAGCTGGCCCAGAAGGACATTCTACTGCCCTATTCACTGGTGATTCACTCTTCAGTTCTTTTTAACATGAACTCATTCAATGGATATTGATGATGGATGTAACTATGACACGTACATATTGTGAACTGCCTATTCATTGTCACTATCTTTATTTTCCTCCCCATCTTCTCCAGGACACTGAGATAGTTGGCAGGTATGTCATTTGATCCAGATACGTGTTTTGTTTCTTATACCACATGCAAATCAGATCCAAATCTTTTTGAAGAAAACATTTTATTTGACGAATATGTTTTCAATCATCATTGTTGATCATGAACTGTCACTGTTCGTGTGATGGCTCCTGCAGTAAATATTGATGTCTTTCCTCTCGCACCCAGAGTGATAGATCTGCTGAACAGGACAGATCCCAGCAAAGTGAACTTGGATGAGCCTAAAGCTGACCAGATCCTCAGCCTCACCAACAACATGCTGCTACTCATACGTTCCCAGACCCCCATCACCAAGAGACTCATCAAGAGCTGTGAGTTCCCTTAGTATTCCATGAAGTCTTTTCATTTTTAATGATTTCATTCTCAAGATGTGATGTCAATTACAACTTGAAGCGAGATAGACAGGTCCTTTTTTACACCCAGAGGTCTGTCAGAGTTATTTCATTATAGATACATTTGTTACATCTATAATGTATGTGTGGGTAAGCCATTTTAACATGCAGCATGTTTTTGCACCTAAAAACGCAAACTGAATTGTACTTCACACTGCCCTCTCCCACCTGGACAAGAGGGGAAATAACTATGTTAGAATGCTGTCATACAGCTCAGCGTCCACACCATAGTTCCCTCCAAGCTCATCACCAAGCTGGGGACCCTGGAACTGAACACCTCCCTCTGCAACTGGATCCTGGATTTCCTGAAGGGTCACCCTCAGGTGGTAAGGGTAGGCAACAACACCTCCACCACGCTGACCCTGAACAGGGTGTCCCCTCAGGGTTGTGTGCTTAGTCCCCTCCTGTACTCCCTGTTCACCCACGACTGATTGCTCAGCGTCCAGCTCAGCGTCCACACCATAGTTCCCTCCAAGCTCATCACCAAGCTGGGGACCCTGGAACTGAACACCTCCCTCTGCAACTGGATCCTGGATTTCCTGAAGGGTCACCCTCAGGTGGTAAGGGTAGGCAACAACACCTCCACCACGCTGACCCTGAACAGGGTGTCCCCTCAGGGTTGTGTGCTTAGTCCCCTCCTGTACTCCCTGTTCACCCACGACTGATTGGCCACGCATGACTCCATCATCAAGTATTCTGATGACACAACAGTGATCACCAAAGGCGATGAGACAGCCTACAGGGAGGATGTAAGAGACTTGGCAGTGTGGTGCCAGCACAACCTCTCCCTCAACGTCAGTAAGACCAAGAAGCTGGTTGTGGACTACAGGAGAAAGAGGGGAGAGCACATCCCCATTCACATTGACAGGGCTGGTCAAGAGGTTCAAGTTCTTGGTGTCCACATCACTAAGGACTTAACATGGTCCACACACACTCGCACAGTCAAGAAGAGAGCATAACAGGCTGAAAAGATTTGGCATGGGCCCTCAGATCCCCAAAAGGTTCTACAGCTGCACCATCAAGAGTGTCTTTGACTGGCTGCATCACAGCCTGGTATGTCAAGTGCACTGCCAAGTGCTACATAGGGTGGTGCGGACAGCCCAGTACATCACTGGGGCCGAGCTCCCACTAGCTCCCCTTCTTTGCGAGGCATTGGAAAGCTTGGTCTTTGTGGTTGAATCTGTGTTTGAAATTCACTGCTCGACTGAGGGACCTTGCAGATAATTAATTGTATGTGTGGGTTACAGAGATGAGGTCGTCATTCAAAAATCATGTTAAACACTGTTATTGCACACAGAGTAAGTCCATGGAACTTATTTTGTGACTTGTTGAGCAAATGTTAACTCCAGAACTTATTTAGGCTTGCCCTAACAAAGGGGTTGAATACTTATTGACTCAAGACATTTCACCTATTCATTTTCTAAATTTCTAAAAACATAATTCCACTTTGACATAATGGGGTATTGTGTGTAGGCCAGTGACACAAAATCTCAATTTAATCTATTTTCAATTCAGGCTGTAACACAACAAAATGTGGAAAAAGTCCAGGGGTCTGAATCCTTTCCGAAGGCACTGTACATATCTACCTCAAATACCTCGTAACCCTGCACATTGATCTAGTACTGGTACTCCCTGTATATAGATCCATTCTTGTGTATTTTACTCCTCGTGTTACTATTTCTCTTTGTATTATTATTTTTAAACTCTGCATCGATGGGAAGGGCTATTAAGCAAGGTTTTCACTATAAAGTCTACACACGTTGTATTCGACCCATGTGGCAAAATCTGATTTGATTTTAAAACCTAAAACTCTGTGATTTCAAATTTTTATCTGCACAAAGCGGTTATGGCTTGCCACACCCAGCCAGTGAGAATATTTTCTTTTAAATATAGTCATTTCTCATGGTAAAAATACACATCTGTCCCCAGATTCCACAGAGGTTTCCCTGGACCCAGAGACAGCGCACCCAAAGCTGATCATTTCCCCGCGCGGTGACAGTGCCACCTACACAGACACCTGGCAGGAACTACCAGAGCTCCCGGGCCGCTTTGACACCACCCTCAACGTGATCAGCCTGCAGGGCTTCAGCTCTGGGCGTCACTACTGGGAGATAGACGTGGCTGGTAAGACGTACTGGGAGCTGGGCCTCACCTACCCCACCATCTCCCGCAAGGGCCGCGCTGAGGACTGCTGGCTGGGCCGCGGCTCTGACTCCTGGGCCGTGGAGTTCTTTGATGGGGAGTACACAGCCTGGCACAGTGGGGTGCCCCACCAGCTGCCTGTCACAAAACACTTCAGCCGTATTGGGGTGCTATGTAGTTTCCCAGCGGGCCTGGTGTCTTTCCTGGGGGCGGACAGTATGACCCCTCTGTTCTCGTTCTGCGCAGGGGCTTTCAGGGACTGTCTCCACCTGGCGTTGTGCTCAGGTCACGATCACAATGGTACAAACACCAAACCCATTGTGATCTGTAACGCACCTCCACCTCCTAGTGCTTTCCAGAATGATTCCTCCTCGTGATTTCCAGAATACCCAGGAATGCTGACTCTGCTCTTTATGATGCTCCTACTGACTCTTAAAGGCTTTATCATTGGATCATCAGCATTTAGTCAGCGATGTTATTTGACAATTTCTCATGTTGCTGCTCTTTTATCTATACAAGTACTTAAATATGCATTCTGTAATCTATTAATGACTGGATTTAAGGTGCTGTTTCGAAGTAGAAGGGGAGGATCAAGATCCTTTTAAATGTATTGTGGTTCCAGTTTTAGAGACGTCCATATCTTTCTAACAAAAGTATTAGTGGTTTTAGCTATCGGAAGGAAGATTTGGCCTAAAATACACTTCATGCCCCTGGAGAGTAGCCTACACAGCTAACATGTGATGTGAATCCAAAGTCTACACTCAAAACAAAAAACAATCTCTCTTTGTAAATAGGATCTCTGAGCTCCAATGGTAAATGACTAGTCCTATGTGCTAACTATATTTTCACAAACAAATCTAGTTCAGTGTCACCTGCACTAAATGTTTGCTCCTGTTTTCTTTTAAATTATCCCCTCAGCAGACGATTGCTGTTTTTCCCCAAATTTTTACTATCACTTACCGTTAGAGTTGCAGATAATGTGTATGTTTGTTTATTACATGTGTTTTAAGGTAGGCTCTCTTTAAATGAAAAAAAACCCCTCTGACTGACACCCCCTTAGTCAATAGAACGGTAGTGTGCGGTGAGAGACCTAGATGCCAAAGCACTTTGTACATACAAAGGTTAGTCTTCCTACACAAACGGTTGGGAAATGATGTGGGTGATCTGACAGAATTTCTCTTCTCGCCGCACACAATCACTGCCATCATGAACTCCAAGCCTCTTTTCTTCTGCCTCTTCCTTGTATTGCTCATTCTACCTGTTCAAGTAGGTATTCGACTCATTTGATTTTCTTTTGCAGTAAATATCAGGAATAATAGGGTGATAGACTCGGTTGCGAGTTTAGAGTAGATGCCTGTCGAATGTGTTTGCTCTCCCTTACAACATTTTTCCGGTTGTTTAATTGTTTATTTTGTTGTGTTTAATAAAATATAAAAGATGTGTTGTCAATATAATTCCTAGATGAAATGATTGTTTACAAGTTTTGCAGTTTGGCAAATATCGCATGAGTGCTTGCATTAGGCCTACTGTTGCACTGGTAAAACACAAATGTAGTAAATGCTACTACTATCCATAATGTTACTTGGTTGAAAGAAGAATGATGACATCTTTTATTCAGTTACATAAACAAGAGAAGCATGGAAAACATCCAAAACAGGAAAAACACACCAAAAAACCTGAAAGAAAGTACAGAAGACATGAGGATATTCTGAAGGGTAAGCATTTTTTTAAATTCATATATTATTAATATTCATATTTATTCATATTATTTATTCATAATGCACAATAGTGTAGGCTTTCACAATATGCTTTCACACACAGACATAGAGAGAGAGGGGAAGAGAGAGAGGGAGAGCTAGACCATGTAACACTACAATATTTGACAGTGTATCTCCGCTCTAGACCCATTCTTTGAGATCGTAGATGAACCAGGTGAGGACGATAGTGATGACCCTGACTGGCTTTATGAACTCCAAGAACCAGATGGTGAGATATGAAGAAGAAATTGTCTTATGACATGCACTACATTCTAAAACCTTTCCTGCTGTTTTAACCGTAACTTAAAGGCAGCCAGTTGCCTGAAGGTTACTGTAAAAAAAAGGTACAGCATGTTACCGTGTTACAGTATTGTTACCAATACTGATATTGGGATATTTTATATTGTTGTTTTAATGCTAACTTGCAGGCAACTGGCTGCCTGTAAGTTAACATAAAACAGCTGTACAGTGCATTACTGTAATCTTTTAACCGTAATTAAAATGAATAAATGAACAAATTAAAATCATTTAGAGGAGATGGGGTTTGCATTTTACAGTATATTACCGTAATTGTATGCGATTGGCAATGTGTTTACATATTACAGCATATCAATGAATGGCAGTTTGGAAGTCTTGTTTGGTCTTTTCTATCAATTGCACTTCTAGAGGACTAAACAACGGCTTCCAAACTAGTAGTGAATACATGGCAAAACAGACCAAAGGACATGTCAAATACTCAACCATTAAAGGTTTGAGACTTGCTGCCACTCCGATCTTTCCCCTATGCACATTTAATTGTTGGGGCACTACTACCACACATCAGTGAAATTGGTACAGCAGTTAAGGTGGCACAAATGTAGCATCTTACAAGTCACGCTACAGAATATGTTCATGAGCCAGAAAAACTATACCACGCAACCACCAGTGGTCAAAGGATTTTTGGTACTCCAAAAATATGTTACGGTAATGTATTATGTGGGGTGGAATTACAGTACCATTCAAAATACAGCAATTCTTTCCCGGCCCACAATATTTTACCACAATGCACAATAATTTACAGTATGGTGCAGTATAATGCTTCAAAGTATTTTACTGTTGATAAATCTACAAATTGACCGTACTGTAAAAATGTAATGTTTTCATTACACTGTAATATTCGGTGTAATTAAATTTGTAAATCATATAAATGTTGTATACACCCTGTTTGGTTGGTTCACTTCAGACCTTGATGTCTCTCAATCCTATCACTCAGAATTATTTGAAAAAGTTGCAAGTTGCCAATCCCATAATGCTATGCAGTTACAGTAATGTACTGTTGAACCAACATTTCTTTGGGATTTACAGTATAATTTACTGTTTACGCCTAGAATCCCCCAGAGTGCATTGCCATTTACAGCAATTAACTGTAAATAATGAATATGTTACTTTACTGTTAGTTTTATTGTATAATACTGTCAAAACAACAACAAAGTTGTTTGCACTGTAGATATGTCCTACGACATACAATTGTGAGGATACAAGAACGTCTATACAGACTGAGTCTAAAGTCGATGCTGAGTCTAAAATCAATCACTGTTTGAAACTGCTTATGTAAAAGTCGTCCTCCTCCCCTTGTCTTGTTCATATTGCAGGCCAATGCAACCCAAACCCTTGCCTCAATAACGGTGTGTGTGAGGAGAAGGGAAAGAGAAGGTTCAAATGTGACTGCCCCAAGCCATTCAAGGGCAAGAAGTGCCAGAAAGGTAGGAAAGGGAAAAGAGGCTACATGAATTGAAAAAGCTTTGTACTATAGTTCTTGGCTTGTATAGTAGATATTAAATAGTTTTTACACCAAAAATGATTATGCCACATTTGCCTTGTGGATACAGTCAGATGTAGTGAGAAATAAACTGATGTGAATCTGAATGGTTCTTACAGGGCCCAAAAGGTGTAATAGGGGCACGTGTGGCCGTGGCGAGTGCGTGTTGACCTCTAAACCACCTTTCTACGCGTGCAAGTGCAAGCAGCCCTTCCTGCCCCCAGACTGCAAATCACGTGAGAGCCCTCCTGACCTCTTGCCTCTGAAGTGAATGATGAGTGTCCTCACAAATGAATCAAATTATTATCCTCTTTCATTTTTTGGGGTAATGTGAGAAAATAGCAATGTGTACTGTGGAATTTCTTGGTCATTTTAAGCTAAGCAGGATGTTTCTGTAATCACATTTCTCTTCCAGTTGCGGTGTGTCAGCCTAACCCCTGTAAGAATGGAGGCTTGTGCGTCAAGGACGGCATGGACTTTGACTGCCTCTGCCCAGAAGGCTTCAGTGGACGTTTCTGTAATGTTGGTAAATATATACAGTACATTCCAGCTCTTCAGTCAGCCAACAGAGTTGGGTTCACATCTATTTCAGGAACTAAACCAACATTTGTTGAAAAAAATGGAATTGGAATTTCAGTTTACTGAATTGACAGAATTTAAATAGAATGGTCAAACCGTTCCTGATATACTGACTGGATGTAAATGTCATAATCTTGACTAGGCCCAGATGACTGTTACAAGCTCAAGGATGACGGGGAGTCATATCGCGGCAACGTGAGTGAGACAGATGATGGAGAGGAATGTCTCTACTGGAACTCCCATTTCATCCTGGAGAAAGGCTCTGATCCCTTCAATGACTTTGAGGATGACGATGGACTAGGCCCTCATAACTTCTGCAGGTCTGGGCCCATATTCACATAGAGTCTCAGAGTATGAGTGATGATGTAGGATCAGTTTATCCTTTTAGATAAGATCGGTATAGTATGTGACTCCGGGATGCTGGCCTTCTAGGCAGAGTTGCAAAGAAAAAGCCATATCTCAGACTGGCCAATAAAAAGAAAAGATTAAGATGGGCAAAATAACACAGACACTGGACAGAGGAACTCTGCCTAGAAGGCCAGCATCCCGGAGTCGCCTCTTCACTGTTGATGTTGAGACTGGTGTTTTGCGGGTACTATTTCATGAAGCTGTCAGTTGAGGACTTGTGAGGCGTCTGTTTCTCAAACTACTTGTCCTCTTGGTCAGTTGTGCACCGGGGCCTCCCACTCCTCTTTCTATTCTGGTTAGAGCCAGTTTGCGCTGTTCTGTGAAGGGAGTAATGCACAGCATTGTACAAGATCTTCAGTTTCTTGGTAATTTCTCACATGGAATAGCCTTCATTTCTCAGAACAAGAAATAGACTGACGTGTTTCAGAAGAACGCCTTTGTTTCTGGCCATTTTGAGCCTGTAATCGAACCCACAAATGCTGATGCTCCAGATACTCAACTAGTCTAAAGAAGGACAGTTTTATTGCTTCTTTAAATCAGCACAACAGTTTTCAGCTGTGCTAACATAATTGCAAAAGGGTTTTCTAATGATCAATTAGCCTTTTAAAATGATAAACTTGGATTAGCTAACACAACATGTTAGTAACCGAAAGGTTGTAAGTTCAAATCCCAGAGCTGACAAGGTACAAATCTGTCGTTCTGCCCCTGAACAGGCAGTTAACCCACTGTTCCTAGGCCGTCATTGAAAATAAGAATTTGCTCTTAACTGACTTGCCTAGTTGAATAAAGGTTAAAAAAATATATATATATTTTTTTGAAACGTGCCATTGGAATACAGGAGTGATGGTTGCTGATAATGGGCCTCTGTACGCATATGTAGATATTCCATAAAAAATCTGCCGTTTCCAGCTACAATAGTCATTTACAACATTAACAATGTCCACACTGTATTTCTGATAAATTTTATGTTATTTTAATGGACAAAAAATTTGCTTTTCTTTCAAAAACAAGGACATTTCTAAGTGACCCCAAACTTTTGAACGGTAGTGTATACTTATCTCTCTCACACTCAAACATATTGTTTTAGAAACTTATACACTGTTGTTTACTGTTGTGTATTGACTGGTCCAGAAACCCAGATGGTGACACTCAGCCATGGTGCTTCATAAGAAGAGGGCGGGTGCTGCTGTGGGATCACTGTGGCGTCAGGGAGTGTGCTAAGCCCACAGGTCAGCCTTAAATATCATATCTCTGACAGCTGCCTATATGTACAGGAAGTGAACATCAGGCCAAATAGTTTCTCCCGCGTGGATAAGTCAATCAAATCAATCAAATGTATTCACAAATTACATCAGCCGATGTCACAAAGTGCTATACAGAAACCCAACCTAAAACCCCAAACAGCAAGCAATGCAGATGTAGAAGCACGAGTAAAGTTGTACTGAATTTTTCAGCCATGGTCACAACAGATGCTGGTCCCAAGCCTACGACTGGTCCGAAGCCCACTACTACAACTACTACAACTACCAAGCCTACTACTCGTCCCAAACCCACTACTACAACTACTACCACAACACCCAAGCCTAAACCAACACCGGCCAAACCCTCAGCAGGTCCAGAGAAACCTACAGCGCCAAAGCCCAGTGGAGTCCCACGACAGACCACAGCTAGCCCCACCTCTGATAAGCAGTTCACCAGCTGTGGAAAGCCCCAGCCGAAGAAGGCCATCACCAGGATCTACGGAGGCTTGAAGGCCGTCCCTGGAGCCCAGCCCTGGCAGCTATCCCTGCAGGTCCGACCCAAGGGCTCCAGCCAGGCATACAGGCACATCTGTGGAGCGGTGCTCATCGATAGCTGCTGGGCCCTGACTGCCGGCCACTGCATGTGAGTATAACTATAATGCAGTGCCTTCAGAAAGTATTCATACACCTTGACTTATTCCACATTTTGTTGTGTTACAGCCTAAATTGAAAATGGATCAAATATTTTTTTTCTCACCCATCTACACACAATACCCCATAATGACAAAGTGAAAACATGTTTTTTTAAATGTTTGCAAATGTATGGAAAATGAAATACAGAAAACCCCAATTTACAGAAGTATTCACACCCAATAAATGTTAGAATCACCTTTGGCAGCGATTACAGCTGTGAGTCTTAATGGGTACGTCTCTAAGAGTTGTGCACACCTGGATTGTACAATATTTGCACATTATTATTTTTAAATTCTTCAAGCTCTGTCAAGTTGGTTGTTGATCATTGCTAGACAGCCATTTTCAAGTCTTGCCATAGATTTTCAAGCCGATTTAAGTCAAAACTGTAAATAGGCCACACAGGAACATTCAATGTCGCAACTCCAGTGTGTATTTGGCCTTGTGTTTTAGATTATTGTCCTGCTGAAAAGTGAATTTGTCTCCAAGTGTCTGTTGGAAAGCAGACAGAATCAGGTTTTCCTCTAGGAATTTGTGTTTAGCTCTATTAGCTCTATTCCATTAATTTTTATCCTAAAAAACGCTCTAGTCCTTGCCAATGACGAGCATAGCCATAACATGATACAACCACCACAATGCTTGGAAATATGAAGAGTGGTACTCTCGTGATGTGTTGTGTTAGATTTGTCCCGAACATAAAACTTTGTATACATAACATAAAGTTAATTTCTTTGTCACATTTGTTTTGCAGTTTTACTTTAGTGCCTTATTGCAAACAGGATGCATGTTTTGGAATATTTTTATTCTGTACAGGCTTCCTTATTTTCATTCTGTCATTTAGTTTAGTATTGTGGAGTAACTACAATGTTGTTGATCCGTCCTCAGTCTTCTCCTATCACAGACATTAAACTCTGTAACAGTTTTAACATCACCATTGGCCTCATAGTGAAATCCCTGAGCGGCTTCCTTCCTCTCCGGCAACTGAGTTAGGAAGGACGCCTGTATCTTTGTAGTGACTGGTTGTATTTATACACGATCCGAAGTGTAATTAATAACTTTACCCATCAGCCCTTCTTTGCAAGACATTGGAAAACCTCCCTGGTCTTTGTGGTTGAATCTGTGTTTGAGATTCACTTCTCGACTGAGGGACCTTGCAGATAATTGTTTGTGTGGGGTACAGAGATGAGGCAGTTATTCAAAAATCTTGTTAAACACTATTATTGAACACAGACTGAGTCCATGCAACTTATTATGTGACTTGTTAAGCACATTTTTATTCCAGGACATATTTAGGCTTGCCCTAACAAAGGGGTTGAATACTTATTGACTCAAGACATTTCAGCTTTTCATTTTTAATTAATTTGTAAACATTTCTAAAACATAATTCCACTTTTACATTATGGACTATTGTGTGTAGGCCAGTGACACAACATCTCAGTTTAATCCCTTTTACACTTGTTTTACCTTCATTTAATTCGGAAAGTCAGTTAAGAACAGGTTCATATTTACAATGACGGCCTACCCCGGCCAAGCCCAGACGACGCTGAGCCAATTGTGTGCCACCCTATGGGACTCACAATCACAGCCGGATGTGATGCAACCTGCATTCAAACCAGGGACTGCAGTGATGCGTCTTGGACTGAAATGCAGTGCCTTAGACCACTGCGCCACTCGGGATGCAGGCTGTAACACAACAACATGTGGAATAAGTCAAGTCAGGGGTGTGAATACTTTCTGAAGGTACTGTATATACACATGCATCCATAAGGACCAACGCATGAACCCATACAATATAGACCACTGACATAGTGTATACATTACAGCCTTATTCTAAAATGGGATGAAATAGCTTTTTCCCTTATCAATCTACACACAATAGCCCATAATGACAAAGCAAAAACTGCTAGCACATTTACATAAGTATTCACACCATTTACTCAGTACTTTGTTGAAGGACCTTTGGCATCGATTACAGCCTCGAGTCTTCTTGGGTATGACTCTATCAGCTTGGCACACCTGTATTTGGGGAGTTTCTCCCATTCTTCTCTGCAGATCCTCTCGAGCCCTGTCAGGTTGTACGTCGCTGCACAGCTATTTTCAGGTCTCTCCGGAGATGTACTATAGGGTTCAAGTCCGGGATATGGCTGGGCACTCAAGGACATTCAGAGACTTGTTTGAAGCCACTCTGCGTTTTCTTGGCCACTCTGCGTTTTCACACTGCGTTTTCTTGGCTGTGTGCTTAGGGTCGTTGTCCTATCGGAAGGTGAACCTTTGTGGTCCTGAACGCTCTGGAGCAGGTTATCATCAAGGATCTCTCTGTACTTTGGTCCGTTCATCTTTCCCTCAATCCTGATTAGTCTCCCAGTCCATGCCTCTGAAAAACATTCCCTTAGAATGATACTGCCACCACCATGCTTCACCGTAGGGGTTGATATTGGCCAGGTGATGAGTGTGACGCTTGGTTGTCAGGCCAAAGAGTTCAATCTTGGTTTCATCAGACCAGAGAATCTTGTTTCTCATGGTCTGAGAGTTCTTTAGGTGCCTCCTGGCAAACTGCAAGCTGGCTGTCATGTGCATTTTTGGTTGTCCTTTTGGAAGGTTCTACCATCTCCACAAGGGAACTCAGGAGCTCTGTCAAAGTGACCATCGGGTTCTTGGTCACCTCCCTGACCAAGGCCCTTCTCCCCCGATTGCTCAGTTTGGCCGTGCAGCCAGCTCTAGGAAGAGTCTTGGTGGTTCCAAACATCTTACATTTTAGAATGATTGAGGCCACTGTGTCCTTGGGAACCTTCAATTTTGCAGAAATGTTTTGGTACCCTTCCCCAGATCTGTGCCTCGACACAATCCTGTCTCGGAGATCTACGGACAATTCCTTAAATCTCATGGCTTGGTTTTTGATCTGACATGCACTGTCAACTGTGGGACCTTATACAGACAGATGTGCCTTTCCAAATCATGTCCAGTCAATTGAATGGACTCCAATAAATTTGTAGAAACATCTGAAGGATGATCAATGGAAACAGGATGCACCTGAGCTAAATTTAGAGTCTCATAGCAAATTTTCTGAATACTTATGTAAATAAGGTATTTCTGTTTTCAATTTTTAATACATTTGCTAAGAATTTCATGAAAACTATTCACGGGGTATTGTGTGTAGGTTGTTGAGGAAATAAATTAATTTAATCCATTTTAAAATAAGGCTGTAACGTAACAAAATGTGAAAAAAGTGAAGGGGTCTGAATTCTTTCCGAATGCAGTGTATATCAATTCCACGGATCACCGCAAGTGATTTTTTGCAACCCTACATTGTGTTTGTGTTGGACCAGTGATCCAAAGGACCAGATGCAGGTGGTGGCTGGGAGTCTGACTCTAGGAAAGGATGTGCCCATTGGGCAGACGATCACAGTGGAGAAAGCCACACGGCATGAGAATTACAAGGAGACATCCAGAGCTGTTTACAATGACATAGGTGATATATGCACTTGCTGTTTCTCAAAGCTCTGTTTACTGTAGTTTGCATGTCAGGATTTCCTTAAGGATGGTTTATTGTTATTGGGGGTTGGGATCAATTCCATTTCAATTCAGGTCAATTGAGGAAGAAAACCGAAAAACTCCAATCTCCAATTCAAATAAGGAACAATTGGAATAATCATTTTAGTAACCTTTTTGAATATAATTGACTGCATATAAATTAAATTGATCCTATTTATACTTTATATTTTATATGGCTCTATACATTTCTACCTCCTTTAAAAAAAACATGTTCCCATATTATATTTGAATGTTTTATATCACGTGCAATATGATTCAATCATTGCTTACATTGTAACTGTGAAGAAATCCCAATTCAAATACTTCTGAAATTGAAATGAAATTCCATCCCTGATTGTTATATTTTAGTGACTGCAAAGTCAATGTACCATAATATACATTTCCTTTCTGACCCAAAGCGGTGCTGAAGCTGAAAGCCACAGATGGTCGCTGTGCCAGAGAGAGCCAGTTTGTGAAGGCAGCCTGCTTGCCTAATAGCACATTCTCTGATGGGACTGAATGCACCATCTCTGGATGGGGCGCTACTGAGGACTGTAAGAGCAGGCTCAACTGCATCCTGATGTTCATGTACAGTGTGCATATACCTATGTTGTCATCATGCCCGCAGCATATTTATTTAATTATATTACTCGTATCATGTGCATGTACACTAGTCATGTGTTATATCAAAATGTAACTGAATTCAATCAAACGGAATCGGATCATATTTCATGGGTATTTTGTGTGTGCTTGTTATCATCTGTTATATACTTGTTGTTCTCTTTCTCTACTTTCTAGAAGTCCTCAGTGTGTGAACTATTATTTTCCCTTCACTATCACTCTTCTGCTCCCCCGTAGCTGACAACGGCTCCAACCACCTACTGGATGCCCAGGTGCTGCTGATCAGCCAGGAGAGCTGCTCAAGCAGCAAAGTCTATGGAAGCGCCATAGACAACACCATGTTTTGTGCCGGTTACCAGCAGGGAGGAGTGGACTCCTGCCAGGTCAGTGAGTTGATTGGGGTGGATTGAGACTCAATGCTGTGTTTGGGAGGTGCTTTGAGACTAACTCTGACTGAGTACGGTATGATATCACGTAAAGCATCGTTTTGGGGGTTTGAATCACGATTGGATTGAGATGACTTTGTGTGTTTGGTATTGAATGGTTTGAACATGTTTAATGAACACTCCGTGTGACTGACAGGGTGACTCTGGAGGGCCGCTGACGTGTAACAAGGAGGGCTCCCATTTCATCTACGGCATCGTGAGCTGGGGAGACCAGTGTGGGTTGAAGAACAAGCCTGGGGTCTACGCACGGGTCTCCCACTACCTTGACTGGATCAAGTCAAAGACACAAGCAGCATAGCTGGGCTATGCCAGTCCATATAGTTGCAGGCATTGAAAAGTTAGATCACGGCACGGTATTGGCAGAACAATTCCGCAATGCATATGCAACATGGTGCTTTAGTGTCTTCTAGCGGTAGTTTATCACAAAAACCCTGCGGTAGCAAGTGCTAAAATAGGTGTCTCTTAATTGGACCGCTACTGAGTAATCATTGATTTATATTTTGAACATAGCTGACATGCTGTCATTCCAGGATATAAAATGACCGACGACTATAAGAGAACAAAACCATTAAACGTCCCTCTATGGACCTTCCTGCAAAGATGGGGATTCTGAATACTGTTTCTATTATTTTTTACAATGGTATTCTTGGAAAAACTTGTAGTGATAATGAGAGAAAACTAGGTAGTAAGTATAGGTCTATAAAAGGAAAGCACAGAACCTTTCATGGTGAATAATATGTGGTTTAATGATCAGTAGTATACTTGTTCGTTTCAAGTACAAGTGGAGTACACCAAAGTCTTAAAATAATATAAAACAGATGACCAAAGGACAGAGGGACATACAGTACACTGAGAGTCAGAACTTAGGACTGTGGGTGTTTAGCCTGGTCAAGCAGACTGACTGCTGCACTCACTTTTCGTTTCGTTTGACACATGAAGTGAAGCAAAGTACGAGCTGTCACAAGACGCAGGCTGGTTTAACAAGGCTAGTGGGTGTTGTGCAGCCTCAGTGCTGCTAACAGACCTCTCTGAGTCATCTCTTAGACAGAACAGGGTGAGTGGCTCTCTGTTCACATCAATACAGGGGTTAAACATAGGGTAGAGGCCCCACACACTGCTGCACAGAAAAACGGTGGAGCAGGATCAGTGTATCTGAATTATAAAACAACAGCTCTCCCTTGTGGACGTCAGCCATTAGGTCCAGCTTTTGGACTCCTTCCCCCTAAAGACTAACATCTCATGGGAGTCATGACATGTCAAGTACTGTCCATGCCCATGGTAGATGCAGAAAGATCCCTTGTTCACCTTGCTAAACCCAGGTTGGTCAAGTCCTGAGTCTGGTCCATTCTCCAATCTCTACTGGGGATGGACCCATTGGCTGCACCAATCAGACAATAGGGGTTCTCATGGACAATGACTTCCCAGTAATGCAGGCCAGTGGAGAAGGACTCCTGTGCGAGGACACTGGAGTCATAACACTCATATCGGTCCTTTCCAATGGGCTGCGTGTTCCAGCACACCTGTAGCCTGTCCCTTGACACCTCCAGCTTCGGATGGGATGTTTTGGAGTCCAATGTCAGTGTTCTTAGATCTACAGATAGACAATCATAGTCAATGCACCATGGATATGCAATGCATTAAAAACATATGAACAGCATACTACTATAAATTATACATGTACGACCATAAAACGTCTACAGTACATGACCACATACCATTCATTCCTAATGCAGATTCTCTTACCAATGAAAAAAAAAAAGCATCAAGAGAAACAATTGCTATGTGAAGGTCGGTTTCAATGAGAAGGAGTAAAGTTTTGTACTAACGTGACTACATCCATGGAAAGGGCTGAGTCAAAGCCTGAGACAACTCATCCACCATTCTCTCCACTGTTCTCATCCTCTCAGGGGCACAGAGCTCACTCTCCACTTCCTGTATGGGCAGCAGGTCCAGGTCCCTATGGCGAGGACACAATGACAAAATCCATGTCTGGGTGCGTCTATTCAATCACTTGAGATTTTTCTACAAAAAGTATCGGATAAAAGGTTAGATTAGATATGTACAGTGCATTTGGAAAGTATTCAGACCCCTTGACTTTTTCCACATTTTGTAACGTTCACAGCCTTATTCTAAAATGGATTAAATCGTTTTGTCCCTCATCAATCTAGACACAAAACCCCATAAGGACTACACAAAAAGATGTTTTAAGAAATGTTTGCCAATGTATAAAAAAATAAAATTATATCACATTTAAATAAATATTCAGACCCTTTATTCAATGCTTTGTTGAAGCTCCTTTGGCAGCGATTACAGCCTCGAATCTTCTTGGGAATGAAGATACAAACTAGGCACACCTGATTTGGGAAGTTTCTCCCATTCTTCTCTGCAGATCCTCTCAAGCTCTATCAGGTTGGATGGGGAGTGTCTCTGCACAGCTATTTTCAGGTGTCGCCAGACTTGTCCCGGAGCCACTCCTGCATTGTCTTGGCTGTGTGCTTAGGGTCGTCGTCCTGTTGGAAGGTGAACCTTCGCCCCCATTCTGAGGTCCTGAGCACTCTGGAGCAGATTTTCATCAAGGATCTCTCTGTACATTGCTACGTTCATCTTTCCCTTGATCCTGACAAGTCTCCCAGTCCCTGCCACTGAAAAACATCCCAACAACATGATGCTGCCACCCATGCTTCACCTTTGGATGGTGCCAGGTTTCCTCCAGATGTGACACTTGGCATTCAGGCCAAATAGTTCAATCTTGGTTACATCAGACCAGAGAATCTTGTTTCTTATGGTCTGAGAGTCCTTTAGGTGTCTTTTGGCAAACTCCAAGCGGGCTGTCATGTGCGTTTTACTGAGGAGTGGCTTCCATCTGGCCACTCTACCATAAAGGCCTGATTGGTGGAGTGCTGCAGAGATGGTTGTTCTTCTGGAAGGTTATCCCATCACCACAGAGGAACCCTGGAGCTCTGTCAGAGTTACCATCGGGTTCTTGGTCACCTCCCTGACCGAGGCGCTTCTCCACCGATTGCTCAGTTTGGCTATGCAGCCAGCTCAAGGAGGAGTCTTGGTGGTTCTGAACGTTTTCCATTTAAGAATTTAAGAACACAGAATGGAGGCCACTGTGTTCTTGGGAACTTTCAATGCTGCAGAAATGTTTTTGGTACAATTGCCCAGATCTGTGCCTCGACACAATCCTGTCTCGGGGCTCTACGGATGATTCCTTTGACCTCATTGCTTGGTTTTTGCTCTGACATGTACTGTCAACTGTGGGACCTTATATAGACAGGTGTGTGCTTTTCCAAATCATGTCCAATCAATTGAATTTACCACAGGTGTACTCCAATCAAGCTATAGAAACATCTCAAGGATGATCAATGGAAACCGCATGCAACTGAGCTCAATTTTGAGTCTCAAAGCAAAGGGTCTGAATACTTATGTAAATAAGTTATTTCTGTTTACTATTTTTAATAAATGTACAAAAATTATAAAAACCTGTTTTCGCTTTGTCATTATGGAGTATTGTGTGTAGATTGATGAGGATTTTTTATTTATTTCATCAATTTTAGAATAAGGCTGTAACATAACAAAATGTGGGGAAAAAGGAAGGGGTCTGAACTCTTCCCTACAGTGTCATATGTTCATCCCTTGGTTGAGTCACATCAAAATAACATCAGTAAAAACAGTTGTTGCCACACACACCAAAGCCCTTTGCTAAAAAAAGAAGATCAGGAAAAACAGGAAAAGCATTTTATGATCAACAGCCTGCCATACAAAACATGCAGTTAGATAAACAATTTTTATATCAATCTAAATCATAATAATCATTGATAATTGTAACAATAATTGATAATCAATCTAAATCAATTTGTCAAATTGTCATTGTATAATGTCAATTACACTCTTTGAAAAAAGGTGCTAAGTAGAACCACATAGGGTTCTTCAGTTTGTCCCATATGGGAACCCTTTTTTTTGCTGGGTAGAACCATTTGCAGAGGGTTCTATCTAGAACCCTCTATGTAGGGTTCTTCAAAGAACCCCCTGTATATGGTTCTGCTTCGAACCCTCTATGAATGGTTCTACCAATAACCATTTTATCATCTAAAGGTTCTTCCTGGCACCGTCTGTGAAGGGTTCTACTGAGAACCCTTTTATCTTTGGAGGGTTCTGCCTAGAACCCTCTATGAACGATTCAACCAGCCTTATTGGCCTTTAAAATGTTATGATTTATGACAATACATTACATACATACATAATAAGGCCTTTATTTGAGGGCCTAATTATACCATAACACAGTGGTGTTAGAAATGTCTTGTTTTACAAGCCTCATCAGGCCTGCAAGTCACATTATTCTGGCTTTAACAATTCCAGCAAGTGCAATTGTTAACTCTCAAATGTAATTTTTTTTCTCCATTCAATTCAGTCTGGTATGAGAAGGTAGCCCCTATCGCCAAAAGCAGGGTGTCTGCGGAAAGCTGAGTATCTTGGCTATTGATCGGTGCCTTCAAAACTTTGGTATGACTTCCTACCAAATATGGGCATACACATTTATAAGGGCAGGCCGAGCCGATTACCTAATTTCAAGATGGCAGCTAACTACATTCCGTTTAGCGTTGTGAAGCATAAACAAAATAAACACGGAATAAGTTGATACACACCGAAAGCCGGGTATCCACAGACCATGATGATATCTTATTTGCCTGCCTGTGACCTACCGTTATTGATCACCAGCCCCGAGAGTCAAAATGTTTATTTTAGACAACGTTTTCACCAAACAAGGTAAACTTAGATTTGCTCTGTGTTTAAGCTATAGCTACATTCAAATGAATCCTTTGGTAATAGGAACAAATCTAGCCTATTGCCAATGTTATCTGATAATCTATGACTTAATGGCAACATCGAATGTCCACCGAGTGACTATGTCTTTGCGAATCAAAAATATGTTGCCTGCATACACGCTGTAGTCAACCATATGCCCTGTATGTCCCCCGACACCACCACAATGTTTGAGAGATGTTGGTGTTGTAGAAATTACATTTTATAGTGAACAATAACTTTTTGGCACATCCAGTGGGCAGAAACAGTGCAATTACCACATTCGGACACTTGAGAGGTGGAAAGTGTCAGGACCCGGTGTGAGAAACAGTCACTGATAGTCGGCAGAACCCAGAAGATGAGGCAGACACAGCAGTACTAGAGACGGTGGTTTAATCAAGGTAAAAGATCTTCAGGCTAAAATAAAAATCCACAACGTCAAAAGTAAAGCCAAGAGAAAAAAATAAATATCCTCCAAAATACAATGAAAATCCACAAAGTGGTAAGAACAGCAGGGAAAAAACAAACCTTAAAAAGAATAATCAAAAATAAACAAGAACAAAAACCAGAGTACCTCAGGAAAATCCAACTAGAGAAATAAATGTTCACAGCATGGCTGGGGCTGGGTGCTAACATACAAACACAGAGCAAAGAACTGAGGAACACTAAGGGTTTAAATACCTACAAGGAAATGAGGCACAGGTGCAATTAATAACTATAACAAGGGAAAAACAAAAGGTTCAAAAAGGCGCAATGGGGGCATCTAGTGACCAAAACCTGAATAGTCCTGGCCAAAACCTGACAGAAAGGACACTTGAATGTACCCTGGACACCCCATAACACCATCACAATGTTAGAGTGAGGTTGATATGGTAGACATTGTGTTTTTATACTGAACATATAGCATTTAGGGATTGCACATATGTAATAGCACTGGAACTATCTAATTTACAGACATACAGTATGTCACTTTGGAGAGGTTTAGGGACACTTGGAAATGTCCCGTGACCACACCTGACACCACTTACTAAACTATCTGCCCATTTCTAGTTGTTAGGTCTATCAATCCCATTTTTTGGTGATATTGTTCACATGTTGTTGAAGCCATCTGATGTGTTTCCAGCTCTAGTCATCAATAATTAACTTACAGCTTGTCAATGAAAGATTACTTTCAAAATAAAAATCTATTTTTAAAAAGTTATTTTGTGTGTGCTTGATCTTGTGTATTCTGAACTATGTACCTCCTATCTATTTTCTGATCGCTTCCCCATAATCTCCCAGATGTCTTCTTTCCAAATATATATATATATAATACGTTTTTGCATGTCAGAATCATGTAATTACACATGAATAGTAGTTACTTATGGGTATGTCTACTTAGGCAGAAATCTACTTTTTGCAATTACATTTAAGAGGTTTTTAATTCACTTGCAACCTGCATTCAGAATGACTGCAAGGGTATGGCAAATGAAATACTGAGACTACCTCAATCATGTAACTGGAACAGCCATCTCAGTAACGGGTGCAATAAATTCAATTACTAACAGATTTGACTCGTTTGAAAGAAAACTGTATGCTAATTATCTTTGTGTACCATTAAATGAATCAACCAAGCAAGGTACATGCAAAAACACAGATAATACAGTAAAACAAACAATTCTGAAAATCTCCCTGCAATAAAGCATGCTGAGAAATGTAGAACCCTTCTTGCCTCCCAAATAATCCTTCCTGACTTCCAAAGAATCATAAAATAACCCTTCCTCCAAAATAGTTTCTTAGGATGGTAAAGGTTCCCTTTGCCTTACAAAGAGCCCCTTTGGAACACTTTTTTCTAATATTGTACACCTGTAGAAATGTCAAGTTACTTATTTCTTGGATGAGAGATTTGCTGGTGCCTCTGAGGAGGTCGATCTCTTGGATACGGCTCTCCATGCTCTACCT
Source organism: Salvelinus namaycush (assembly GCF_016432855.1). Lineage (NCBI taxonomy): Eukaryota > Metazoa > Chordata > Actinopteri > Salmoniformes > Salmonidae > Salvelinus > Salvelinus namaycush. Next base: position 5,250,794 of record NC_052328.1, on the reverse strand, counting down.
CTTGGACTCCAGCCACTGTGTGATATACAGGACCAGTCACAAGTTTGGACACACTCATTCAAGGATTTTTCTTTATTTTTATTATTTTCTACATTGTAGAAAAATAGTGAAGACATCAAAACTATAAAATAACACAGACGGAATCATGTAGTAACCAACAAAGTGTTAAACAAATCAAAATGTATTTTATATTTGAGATTCTTCAAAGTAGCCACCCTTTGCCTTGATGAGAGCTTTGCACACTCTTGGCATTCTCTCAACCAGCTTCACCTGGAATGCTTTTCCAACAGTCTTGAAGGAGTTCCCACATATGCTGAGCACTTGTTGGCTGCTTTTCCTTCACTCTGCGGTCCAACTCATCCCAAACCATCTCAATTGGGTTGAGGTCGGGTGATTGTGGAGGCCAGGTCATCTGATGCAGCACTCCCTCACTTTCCTTCTCGGTCAAATAGCCCTTACACAGCCTGGAGGTGTGTTGGGTCATTGTCCTGTTGAAAAACAAATGATAGTCCCACTAAGCGCAAACCAGATGGGATGGCGTATCGCTGCAGAATGCTGTGGTAGTCATGCTGGTTAAGTGTGCCTTGAATTCTAAATAAATCACCGACAGTGTCACCAGCAAAGCACCCCCCACACCATCACACCTCCTCCTCCATGCTTCACGGTGAGAACCACACATGCGGAGATCATCCGTTCACCTACTCTGTCTCACAAAGACACGGCAGTTGGAACCAAAAATCTCAAATTTGGACTCATAAGACAAAAGGACAGATTTCCATCGGTCTAATTGTCACATCTGCTCCTGCTACGCCCTCTAGTGTTCACCCGGTGTCTTCTTGACCTGCAGTTACTCCCCTGTACACTCTCTCTCTCTTCCTCTTCCTCTCTGTGTGATTGTGTGGTTGGAGACAGGTGTGCTGGAGTCAGAGCAGATTCCTATCAGCTGCAACTCGTTCCATAATCAAGACCTCTACAAATACTCAGTCCTGCCACTTCCACTCTACCAGATCGTAATCTCTGCACAGTCAGTTCATGATTCTAGCCATTTATGATTATTCAAGATCCTGTTACTCTGCTGTGCCTGTTTTCCTGCCTGACACTGTTTATCCTCTCATTGCAGTTACCGCTCTGTCTCTGGCTCCTGTCTCCTGTTCCACATCTCACCACCCAACCACCTTACTCTGGATTTTCTCACCACCACTACCTTGGATTCCCCTCAGGACCTGTTTACCCTGTTCTACTCAGCTAACTCCAACCTCAGTCTCCACATCTGTTTTTTCTGCAAATCATCCAAACTTCCCCAGATCTGCACTCCATATCTCCCTGTGTAACAATAAATATGTTGGTTCATTTATCCCTGTTTCCTGATCTGTCTGCTCTTGGGTTCCCGTGTCGCTCTGCTTAACACTAATTTCCATTGCTTGTTTCTTGGCCCAAACAAGTATTTTCTTCTTATTGGTGTCCTTTAGTAGTGGTTTCTTTGCAGCAATTCGACCATAAAGGACTGATTCACGCAGTCTCCTCTGAACAGTTGACGTTGAGATGTCTCTGCTACTTGAACATTGTGAAGCATTTATTTGGAATGCAATTTCTGAGGCTTGTGACTCTAATGAACATCCTTTGCAGCAGAGGTAACTCTGGGTATTCCTTTCCTGTGGCAGTCGTCATGAGAGACAGTTTCGTCATAGCACTTGATGGTTTTTGCGACTGCACTTGAAGAAACTTTCAAAGTTCTTGACATTTTCCGTATTGACTGACCTTTGTCTTAAAGTAATGATGGATTGTTTCTCTTTGCTTATTTTAGTTGTTCTTGCCATAATGTGGACTTGGTCTTTTACCAAATAGGGACATCTTCTGTATACCACCCCTACCTTGTCACAACACAACTGATTGGCTCAAACGCAGTAAGGAGGAAAGAAATTCCACATTAACAAGGCACACCTCTTAATTTAAATGCATTCCAGGTGACTACCTCATGAAGCTGGTTGAGAAAATGCCAAGTGTGCAAAGCTGTCGTCAAGGCAAAGGTTGACTACTTTGAAGAATCTCAAATATAAAATATATTTTGATTTGTTTAACACTTTTTTGGTTACTACATGATTCCATATGTGTTATTTCATAATTTTGATGTCTTCACTATTATTCTGCAATGTAGAAAATAATTAAAAATAAAGAAAAATCCTGGAATGAGTAGGTGTCCAAACTTTTGACTTTACTGTACATCTCCTCTGTTTCCAGTATCTCCATTATCAGCCACTCATCTTCCTCAATCCCAGCCCTAATCCAGCAGTACTTCTCCGAGATTCAATCCCTGTAGGCTTTAGCAGAGTGCTACAAGAGTGTGACAACAATATGAGAGACTGTGAGAACGTACTGTATTGTATAATATCAAGCTGTGATATTGAAAATGAGAAGGGTTGTGATTATGCATTTACTTCACAGTAATTACAACTGGAGATAGCCATCTTAAGAGGATATTTATTGAAATGGATGCATTGCCATATCTTCATCATGAAGGGGTTTGTCCACAGTATTTACCATAGTCTTTGTGTACAGTCACTCCAAGTCCTTAATTGCATATTTTGCAACTCTCCTCCTCTTCAGCAGCTGGCTCATATTGGCCTCCAACATGTTCTACAGATAGAGATACAACAGACCCATTCAAGAAGGATAGGCCATAGGTACATAACAAAAAAAAACAGATGGTAAGGTTAAAGGTAATATTTTCATGGAGCAAATTCTATTATTGAATGACATCTTTGATAAGCCTGGTCCCAAGTCTGTTGGTGAGGTCTTGCTAACTCCTATGATAATTGTCATGTTTGGCTATAGGCTACTACAGCATGAACAGATCTGAGACCAGGCTAGTCTTTAGGTCTACATCACAGTGTGTTTTCACCTTGTGTTCTGGGTAGGCTTCCTGCAGCTGAACAGCCTGGTGGTTCTTTTACAGGCCGACCAGAACACAGAGGAACACGCAGGCACCCGCTCCTCCATACAGAACAGCTTCAGCTCCAGGGATGGGCAAAAATGACAAAATATAATTACAAAATGCCATAAAGATCAATGTATCAAAATAAAAAATACATGTATTTTTGTATTTTAAAGTACTTCAATACATTTGCAGGTAGCCGGGCTGAACAGCAACAACATTCTCAGTACGACTGTGATATGTTGTTGTTTATCTACCTTATGTAACGGCTGTCTTCGGGTGAAAGAGAGGAGGACCAAAATGCAGCGTGATGATAATCCATATTTTAATTAGGATAATTAAATGACGAACAAAAACAACAAACTGACAGAAGGAACCGAAAACGCTACAGTCCTGAACAGATGAACACACGATGAACACACGAACAGGAACAATCACCCACAAACAAACAGTGTAAACAGGCTACCTTAATATGGTTCCCAATCAGAGACAATGACAAACACCTGCCTCTGATTGAGAACCATATTAGGCCAAACAACAAACACAACATAGAAACACAAAACATAGAATGCCCACCCAGCTCACGTCCTGACCAACTAAACAAAGACTTAACAAAGGAAATAAGGTCAGGAACGTGACAACTTAGTTGAATGCACTGACTTTATGTCACTGGATAAGTGACTGCTAAATTACCTAAATGTAAATGTGAAAATTAACATACAAAAATAAACTGCAAAGCACACTGGGTATTATTATTGGCCTTGTTCTGGGGCGGCGCGTATTAGAATACTACTCAGCATGTTTTGCAATTGTTCATTTTTACATATACATTTAGTTAATTTAGCAGACACTTTTATCACACCATAGTGCCATCATAGTTTTGATACCAATGCAGGTTGAAAGGGGGCCACACAATTTTGAACCAAAAAAGAATTTAAAAAAAATATTGAAAGTATTTTGAAAATACAAAATACATTGGAGTGTAGTTCAGCCCAGTGTAATACAAATTAGAAAATATTCAGAAGTAATTGAAATACATATCTGAAATACATGTTACAAAAATACTGCCCATCTCCGCTCGCAGTGCTCCCAGCCCTTCAGGGAGAGGGGGTCCTCAGTCACCTCCACCAGGTTGTGTCCCCTCAGTGCTGCCCTCTGCTGGTGGAGAAGGGCATGTGCCTCGCACAGGTATGCAGAAGTAAGACAGCCACACTGCCAGTAAGACAGCCACACTGCCATGGCCTTGCTGCTATGCAGTGAACACAGAAGCTGATGATGGCGATTGTGATGTCCCTGCTGGGTTAAAAACAACTAAATTTGGGTAAATATTGGACAGAACTCATGTTGGATTATTTTGACCCAGCTGGGCTGGGTTGTTGATGTTGGGCTATTGAGCTATGATCCACTGGGTCAGACCAGAAGACTTGAGGTGTGGCTTAGTAAGGGCGAGGCATTCAGATAGTTATTCTTTGCCACCCATGAGAGTAAATGTAATTCCGGTTGAACGCTGAGACTTTTGTATCTTAATCCCCTTGTTGGGATAGTTACTACTTTGTTATAACATGTAAATAACATTATTAACTTCTTACGGCTGAGATCCCGTTAACGGGATCGACTTGACAACAGCCAGTGAATGGGGCATGGCGCCAAATTCAAACAGAAATCTCATAATTAAAATTCCTCAAACATACAAGTATTTTACACCATTTTAAAGATAAACTTGTTGTTAATCCCACCACAGTGTCCGATTTCAAAAAGGCTTTACGACGAAAGCAAACCATCTGATTATGTTAGGTCAGTACCTAGTCACAGAAAAACACAGAGGAGTCACAAAAAGCTGAAATAGAGATAAAATGAATCACTTCATGTTACACAATACATGTATGTTTTGTTCGATAAAGTTCATATTTATATCCAAAAATCTTAGTTTACATTGGCACGTAATGTTTTGCCTCCAAAACATCCGGTGATTTTGCAGAGAGCCACATCAATTTACAGAAATACTCATAATACACATTGATAAAAGATACAAGTGTTTTACATGGAACTTTAGATAAACTTCTCCTTAATACAACCGCTGTGTCAGATTTCAAAAAAACTTTACGGAGAAAGCACACTATGCAATAATCTGAGTACAGTGCTCAGACACAAAAACAAGCCATACAGGTACCCGCCATGTTGTGGAGTCAACAGAAGTCAGAAATAGCATTATAAATATTCACTTACCTTTGATGATCTTCATCAGAATGCACTCCCAGGAATCCCAGTTTCACAATAAATGTTTGCTTTGTTCGATAAAGTCCATAATTTATGTCCAAATACCTCCTTTTTGTTAGCGTGTTTAGTTCAAAAATCCAAATTCATGACGCGCAGGCCAGACGAAAAGTCAAAAGATTCCATTACAGTTCGTAGAAACATGTCAAACGATGTATAGAATCAATCTTTAGGATGTTTTTAACATAAATCTTCAATAATGTTTCAACCGAAGAATTCCTTTGTCTTTAGAAACGAAAAGGAACGCAGCTACCTCTCACGGGGGTGCGCCTGAGTGAGCTCATGGCAATCTGCCAGACACCTGGTTGAAACAGCTCTCATTCCCTCATCCTTCACAGTAGAAGCCTGAAACAAGGTTCTAAAGACTGTTGACATTTAGTGGAAGCCTTAGGAAGTGCAATATGACCCCATAGACACTGTATATTGGATAGACAAACCTCAGATTTCCCACTTCCTGGTTGGATTTTTTCTCAGGTTTTTGCCTGCCATATGAGTTCTGTTATACTCACAGACATAATTCAAACAGTTTTAGAAACTTCAGAGTGTTTTCTATCCAAATCTACTAATAATATGCATATCTTAGCTTCTGGGCCTGAGTAGCAGGCAGTTTACTCTGGGCACCTTATTCATCCAAGCTACTCAATACTGCCCCCAGCCGTAAGAAGTTAATTTTATATTAAAATGGGTCATGTGCAAAAATATAGAAGAAAAATCAAAAAATGCAGCGTAAAAATTTAACATGATGAACATGAATTATATTTACTCTCACGGGTGGCCAAAAATAACAATCTGAAAGCCACACCCCCAATAGGCCACGCCTTTGGATTAACCAAACATTAGTTAAATGAACCATCAATTGGGTTTTTATTAATTTTCATGGTGGGTTGACCCAGCAGATGGGTCTTTTTTAAAGGTTTTGAACAGTCATTCTGATTACCATGTAAAATAGCCTTTTGAGTGACTAAAATATCATCCATAATACATTTTGTTGTGTTACAGCTCGAAATTCAAAATAGATAAAAAATCATCTCTCACCATAATGACATGGTGAAAACGTTTTTAGAAATGTTTGAACATTTATTTAAATACAGAAACATTTACATAAGTAAGTATTCACACCCCTGAGTCAATACATGTTAGAATCACCTAAACAGAGATTACAGCTGTAAGTCTTTCTGGGTGTCTCTAAGAGTTTTGCACACATGGATTGTACAATATTTGGACATTATTCTTAAAAAGATTCTTCAAGCTCTGTCAAGTTGATCAGTGCTAGACAGCCATTTTCAAGTCTTGCCATAGATTTTCAAGTCGATAAAGGCAACAAAAATATTCAATGTTGTCATGGTAAGCAACTCCAGGGGTATATTTGGCCTTGTGTTTTAGGTTATTGTCCTGCTGAAAGGTGAATTTGACTCCCAGTGTCTGTTGGAAAGCAGACTGAACCAGGTTTTCCTTTAGGAACGCTTTGTATTCACGACATAAATGTAAATTCTTTGCCACGTAGTTTTACTTTAGTGCCTTATTGCAAACAGGATCCATGTTTAGGAATATTTTTTATCTGTACAGGCTTCTTTCTTTTCACTCTGTCGTTTAGCTTATTATTGTGGAGTCACCACAATGTTGTTGATCCATCCTCAGTTCTCCTATCACAGACATTAAACCCTGTAACTATTTTAATGTCACCATTGACCTCATGGTGAAATCCCCGAGCGGTTTCCTTCCTCTCTGGCAACTGAGCTAGGAAAGACACCTCTATCTTTGTTGTCAGGTGTGCTCCCTCTCCGGCCTCTAGGTCACCAGGCTGCTCGTTAAGGCGCACACCTGTCACCATCGGTACGCGCAATATGACACTCACCTGGACTCCATCACCTCCTTGATTACCTGCCCTATATATATATGTCACTCCCCTTGGTTCCTTCCCCAGGCTTCATTATCTCTATTTCTGTTTCATGTCTGTGCGTCTTTCGTGTTTGGATTGTGGTGCGTTTTTCCATTAAAACACTCACTCCCTGAACTTGCTTCCCGATTCTCAGCGCACAACGTTACATTTGTAGTGACTGGGTGTATTGATACACCATCCGAAAGTGTCATTAATAACTTCACCATGCTCAAAGAGATATTTAATGTCTGCTTTTTTACCCATCTACCAATATGTGCCCTTCTTTGCGAGGCATTGGAAAACCTCCCTGGTCTTTGTGGCTGATTCTGTGTTTGAAATTCACTGCTCGACTGAGGGACCATACAGATAATTGTATATATGTGGGGTACAGAAATGAGGTAAAAAAGGTCATTAAAAAATCATGTTAAACACTATTATTGCAAACAGAGTGAGTCCATGTCACTTATTATGTGACTTGTTAAGCATATTTTAATTCCTGAACTTATTTAGGCTTGCGATAACAAAGGGGTTGAATACTTATTGACTCAAGACATTTCAGCTTTTCATTTTTAATTCATTTGTAAAAATGTCTGGAAACATATGGGGTATTGTGTGTAGGCCAGTTGTCACGTTCCTGACCTGTTTTCTGTTAGTTTTGTATGTGTTAGTTGGTCAGGACGTGAGTTTGGGTGGGCAGTCTATGTTTTCTGTTTCTATGTTGGTTTAAAGGGTGACCTAATATGGCTCTCAATTAGAGGCAGGTGTTTTTCATTTCCTCTGATTGAGAGTCATATTAAGGTAGGTGTTTTCACACTGTTTGTTGTGGGTGGTTGTCTCCTGTGTTAGTGTATGTCTATGTTGCACCATACGGGACTGTTTCGGTTTGTTTGTTCATTTTGTTCGTTCTGTATTTTATGTAGTCATTTCCCTGTTCGTGCGTTCTTCGTGTTTCATGTAAGTTCTTACGTCCAGGTTTGTCTACATTCGTTTTGTTATTTTGTTAGTTAATTCAAGTATAGTTCGTTTTTTGTCTTCGTTGTTTTGTTGTGTCTAAATAAATATCACGTCGAAGTATCACGCTGCGTCTTGGTTCAATCCATGCTCCTCCTCTTCGGATGAAGAGGAAGAGGAGAACCGTTACACCAGTGACATACAATCTCAATTTAATACATTTTAGATTCAGCCTGTAACACAACAAAATGTGGAAAAAGTCAAGGGGTGTGAAGGCTTTATATTTAAATTAGGTCAGAGAATATCTTGTTCCCATTGGTGTACTAAAATGAGCGTTAGAGTGATGTCACCCTATCCTCTTAATAATCCCGCCTCCTGAATCAAAATGTTTGACATGGTGGAGGGGACAAGTAACTTTATGATTCAACTTTATCAATGTAGAAACAACAGCCATTTTTCATACTTTGGTCGTCATACTTTGATCTGGTTTCATCCAAATACTGTATCATCAAATTTCATGAAAAATTATTTTGACTATACCTGAACTTTAACTTAATCCATAGGTTATTTTCAGGAGGCTTGGCTTTCATATAGGTATTTGTTTGACCACCCGTGAGACTAAATTACATTACTATTCATACTGTTATGTTTGTACCCTGCAAATTTAAATTACCCTTCTATATTTTTGCACATTATATTTATTTATATACAAGATGGCCGCCTCGCTTGGCGTTCCTAGGAAACTGTAGTATTTAGTTTTTTTGTGTGTTATTTCTTACATTGTTACCCCAGGAAATCTTAAGTTTTATTACATGCAGTCGGGAGGAACCATTGGATATAAGAGCAACGTCAACTCACCAACATTACGACCAGGAATACGACTTTCCCCAAGCAGATCCTCTGTTTGGCCCACCAACCAGGACAATGGATCGGATCCCAGTAGGCACCCAAAACAACTGCGCCGCAGAAGGGGCAGACGGAGCGGTCTTCTGGTCAGGCTCCGTAGATGCGCACATCGCGCACCGCTCCTGAGCATACTACAATGTCTAGTCTCTTGACAACAAGGTAGACGAAATCCGAGCAAGAGTTGCCTTCCAGAGAGACAGAGACTGTAACGTTCTTTGTTTCACGGAAACATGGCTCACTCGAGACACGCTATCGGAGTCGGTACAGCCACCTGGTTTCTTCACGCATCGCGCCGACAGAAACAAGCATCTCTCTGGTAAGAAGAAGGGCGGGGGTGTATGCCTTATGACTAACGAGACATGGTGTGATCATAACAACATACAGGAACTCAAGTCCTTTTCTTCACCTGACTTAGAATTCCTCACAATCAAATGCCGACCGCATTATCTACCAAGAGAATTCTCTTCGATCATAATCACAGTCGTGTATATTCCCCCCCAAGCAGACACATCAACGGCCCTGAAATAACTTAATTCGACTCTATGTCAACTGGAAACCACATATCCTGAGGCTGCATTTATTGTAGCTGGGGATTTTAACAAGGCTAATCTGAAAACAAGGCTCCCTAAATTCTATCAGCATATGGATTGCGCGACCCGGGCTGGCAAAACCCTAGATCATTGTTATTCCAACTTCCGCGACGAATATAAGGCCCTCCCCCGCCCTCCTTTCGGAAAAGCTGACCACTACTCCATTTTGTTGCTCCCAGCCTATAGACAGAAACTAAAACAGGAAGCACCCGCACTCAGGTCTGTTCAACGCTGGCCCGACCAATCGGATTCCACGCTTCAAGATTGCTTCGATCACGTGGACTGGGATATGTTCCGCATAGCGCGAACAACAACATTGATGAATACGCTGATTCGGTGAGTGAGTTTATTAGCAAGTGCATCGGTGATGTTGTACCCACAGCATCTATTAAAACATTCCCCAACCAGAAACCGTGGAATGATGGCAGCATTCGAGCAAAACTGAAAGCGTGAACCACTGCTTTTAATCAGGGCAAGGTGACCGGAAACATGACTGAATACAAACAGTGTAGCTATTCCCTCTGCAAGGCAATCAAACAAGCTAAGCGTCAGTATAGAGACAAAGTAGAGTCGTAATTCAATGGCTCAGACACGAGAGGTATGTGGCAGGGTCTACAGTCAATCACGGACTACAAAAGAAAAACCAGCCCGTCGCGGACCACGATGTCTTGCTCCCAGACAGACTAAACAAATTCTTTGCTCGCTTTGAGGACAATACAGTGCCATTGACACCGCCCGCTACCAAAACCTGTGGGCTCTCCTTCACTGCAGCCAAGTAAAAGTAAAACATTTAAACGTGTTAACCCTCGCAAGGCTGCAGGCCCAGACGGCATCCCCAGCCGCGTCCTCAGAGCATGCACAGACCAGCTGGCTGGTGTGTTTACGGACATATTCAATCAATCCTTATCCCAGTCTGCTGTTCCCACATGCTTCAAGAGGGCCACCGTTGTTCCTGTTCCCAAGAAAGCTATGGTAACTGAGCTAAATAACTACCGCCCCGTAGCACTCACGTCCGTCATCATGAACTGCTGTGAGAGACTAGTCAAGAACCATATCACCTCCACCCTACCTGACACCCACTCCAATTTGCTTACCGCCCCAATATGTCCACAGACAATGCAATCACACTGCACACTGCCCAAACCCATCTGGACAAGAGGAATACCTATGTAAGAATGCTGTTCATCAACTACAGCTCAGCATTTAACACCATAGACCCTCCAAACTCGTCATTAAGCTCGAGACTCTGGGTCTCGACACCGCTCTGTGCAACTGGGTCCTGGACTTCCTGACGGGCCGCACCCAGGTGGTGAGGGTAGGTAACATCATCTCCACCCCGCTGATCCTCACCACAGGAGCCCCACAAGGGTGCTTCTACACCTGCATTGCTTGCTGTTTGGGGTTTTAGGCTGGGTTTCTGTACAGCACTTCGAGATATTAGCTGATGTACGAAGGGCTATATAAAATAAACTTGATTTGATTTGCGTTCTCAGCCCTCTCCTGTACTCCCTGTTCACCCACGACTGCGTGGCCATGCACACCTCCAACTCAATCATCAAGTTTGCAGACGACACTACAGTGGTAGGCATGATTACCAACAACGACGAGACGGCCTACAGGGAGGAGGTGAGGGCCCTCGGAGTGTGGTGTTAGGAAAGTAACCTCACACTCAATGTCAACAAAACAAAGGAGATGATCGTGGACTTCAGGAAACAGCAGAGGGAGCAGCCCCCTATCCACATCGACGGGACAGTAGTGGAGAGGGTGGAAAGTTTTAAGTTCCTCGGCGTACACATCACGGACAAACTGAAATGGTCCACCCACACAGACAGCGTGGTGAAGAAGGCGCAGCAGCGCCTCTTCAACCTCAGGAGGCTAAAGAAATTCGGCTTGTCACCAAAAACACTCAAACTTTTACAGATGCACAATCGAGAGCATGCTGTCGGGCTGTATCACCGCCTGGTACGGCAACTGCTCTGCCCATAACGGTAAGGCTCTCCAGAGGGTAGTGAGGTCTGCACAACGCATCACCGGGGGCAAACTACCTGCCATCCAAGACACCTACACCACCCGATGTCACAGGAAGGCCAACAAGATCATCAAGGACAACAACCGCCACTGCCTGTTCACCCCGCTATCATCCAGAAGGTGAGGTCAGTACAGGTGCATCAAAGCGGGGACCGAGAGACTGAAAAACAGCTTCTATCTCAAAGCCATCAGACTGTTAAACAGCCATCACTAACATTGAGTGGCTGCTGCCAACATACTGACTCAACTCTAGCCAACACATGCCAGCATAGCTGACCTAAGTTGTAAATATAGAAAAAAGGTTATGCCTGGAAATGTGTGTCTTTCAAATCTTGGAATATTCTCAAAACATTACTGTCCATGATATCGGCAATTTTATGGATCCACATTTGGACCATTGGGGGATGCAAAACGCTGCACTCCAGATCGTAGGGCGTTATTATGAAATATTGGAGTATGGGCATGCCATTTGAATTGCAAGTTACATTGTTTAAAATGTTTGCACCAAATAGAAATAGTGTGAGCAATAATGGGACCAAAGCGTAGTTGACATTGTTTAAGGGATATATCAGTGAAAACCACCTTTTCCAGGGCAATAGGAGACACCATATTTCTCTATACTCAGCCAGGGGGCGGAAGAATCAAATCATGTGTAAACCAATTCAGGATGGGACGAAATGCTAATGCCTGGAAATACAATTAATATTTTGGTACGAATAGTCCTCCTATGTATTTGCCTCTTTGCAAGTTTGTTAATTTTATCCGGGCTCACTTACCTTGCCATATACATTTTTAAACCGTACTATGGATTTTTATCCCAATAGCCAGAAGTAGGATACAAGGGAAGCATTGAACTACAGAAATTCAGCCTTGGCAATATATTCATTTTGACAATACATATTGTGCCAGTTCTAGAAACTGGGATATTAAACCATCTATTGATGTCTGACTGAATTGATTTGAGTGTTCTGTTCAAGTTTCTGGCATAGGTTTTATCTAAGAAAGGAAACATGTATATCCCAAATATTTAAGATGAGAAACAATTGGGATTCCATAAGTCCTCCACCGGTGTCTTGAGATGCAGTAGGACAGATTTGGTTCGATTTATTGGCATATAGTATTTTAATCATATTCATGAAATTGGAGCCAAGTCCCATATGTTCCAAAACTGACCAAAGATATGATCATTCTAGTCTATCAAAAGCTTTTTCCTGCATCGAGAGATAGAACTTCCCAAGCTTCCCAAAACTTCCCAGTTAATTTTAACAATATGCTGTTCAGAGAATCAAAAATATGTACAATCATAAAGCGAGAGACGTTCCAGAGGGGATCATATTCATTTTCTTTCAATTAACGATACATTTAAGGAACGTGATTCTGCCTTCTTGGTCTTCGCCTTTACCAAGGATGGTGTTTGAGTTTCTTATGCATCATTATTATTACACCTTTAGTTCTGTTTGGGGCTGATTAAAAAGAAGCCCGTTTGTACAAATGGTTCTCTATTCTGTGTGTCCTTTTGGAGCAGGTGTGTTTTTTAAGCATTGCTATATCAATATGGTTTCTTGCTAAAATACCAAGACAGCTGGAACGTGTGATAGGAATATTAAGGCTTTTCAAATTACAGAAGATATTGGCTAGTGTTGCCATTGTTTTCCTAAAGTGTAATCTTAAAAAAATAACATCTTTACTGTTGATAAGCCAATGGATGTAGAATAAAAGTAGGGCCCACAGGGAAACCCACACATTGGTCGCTCCCCACTCAGAAGACTCTCTCTATAAATGAATTCCCCCTTCCCTGCTCCCCCTTCCCAAGCCTCCTTCCTCTCTAGCTCCCTATTGTTTACAAATATACATAGACCGTCACCCCTCGTCTTACCACAGGCCGCTGTTCTATTCTGCCGAAAAAGCTTAAAACCCAGCAGCTGTATGGGCTGTATTTTGTCGTTCAGCCACGAATCGGTGAAACATAAGTTATTACAGTTTTTAATATCCCGTTGGTAGGATATACGTGATCGTAGTTCGTCTATTTTATTATCGATTGATTGTACGTTGGCTAATAGGACCGATGGTAAAAGTAGATTACCCTCTCCTTACAAGGCACCCGGACCTTAGTCCCCGATACCTCCGTCTCTTTCTCCTGCGAATGACGGGGATGAGGGCCTTGTCGGGCGTCTGAAGTAAATCCTTCCCTCCCGACTTGAAGAAAAAGTATTCCTCCAGTACGGGGTGAGTAATCACTGTCCCGATATCTTTTTAGGGATAGGGGGCAGTATTCGGAAGTTTGGATGACTGAGGTGCCCAAAGTAAACTGCCTGTTACTCAGGCCCAGAAGCTGTGATATGCATATAATTGGTAGATTCGGATAGAAAACACTCTAACGTTTCCAAAACTGTTACAGTATTGTCTGTGAGTATAACAGAACCGATATGGCAGGCAAAAAGCTGAGGAAAATCCATCCAGGAAGTGGGATATTTTTGATGTGGGTACTTTTCAATGGAATGCCTATACAGTATGTAATGGGTTAGGACCCAGATTGCAGTTCCTGTGGCTTCCACTAGATGTCAACAGTCTTTAGACATTGTTTCAGGCTTGTATTCTGAAAAATGAGGAAGAATGAGACCATTTTGTAAGTGGACTGTAGAATGAAACAGAGCTGGTTTGCGTGCGTGACCGATTGCGCGCCCTTTGTTGTTTTCCTTTCTATAGAATACGCTATTGTCCGGTTGAAATATTATCAATTATTATTTAGAGACTCGTGTGACTGCAAACAGATGAAGATCATCAAAGGTAAGTGATACATTTTATCGCTATTTCTGACTTTCGAGACTCCTCTACTTGGCTTGAAAATGTTTGTATGCTTTTGTAAGCGGGGCGCTGTCCTCAGATAATCGCATGGTATGCTTTCGGCGTCAAGCCTTTTTGAAATCTGACACAGCGGCTGGATTAACAAGAAGTTAATCTTTAAGCTGATGTATAACACTTGTATCTTTTATGATGCTTATTATGAGTATTTCTGTATTTTGAATTTGGCGCTCTGCAATTTCACCGGATGTTGTCGAGGTGGGTTGCTAGCGGAACGCCTATCCCAGACAGGATATCCAGAAGCTCTTTTCAGTCATAAGACACGGTGGCAGAAACATTATGTACAAAATAAGTTACAAATAACGCGAAAAAACATACACAATAGCACAATTGGTTACGGGATCGTAAAACGGCAGCCATCTTCTTCGGCGCCATGTTGGCAGAACTGGAACACGCCGTCGTACAGATCAATACAGAGCATCCCAAACATGCTCAATGGGTGACATGTCTTGTGAGTATGCAGGCCATGGAAGAACTGGGACATTTTCAGCTTCCAGGATTTGTGTACAGATCCTTACGACGTGGGGCGGTGCATTATCATATTGAAACATCATGATGAATGGCACAACAATGGGCCTCAGGATCTCGCCATGGTATCTCTGTACATTCAAATTGCCATCGATTAAATTATGGTTTTGTTCATTGTCCGTAGCTTATGCCTGCCCATACCATAACCCCACCGCCGCCATGGGGCACTCTGTTCACAACATTGACATCAGCTAACTGCTCGCCCACACAACGCCATACACGTACAGTTGAAACTGGGATTCATCCGTGAAGAACGCACTTCTCCAGCGTGCCGGTGGCCATCAAAGGTGAACGTTTGCCAACTGAAGTCGGTTATGACGACGAACTGCAGTCAAGTCAAGATCCTGGTGAAGATGACGAGCACGCAGATGAGCTTCCCTGAGACGGTTTCTGACAGTTTGTGCAGAAATTATTTGGTTGTACAAACCCACAGTTTCATCACCTGTCCGGTTGGCTGGTCTCTGGTGAAGAAGCCGGATGTGGAAGTCATAGGCTGGGCCGTTCAATGATGATCAAAACGTAGACCAATACTCTCTAGAAGATCTGTTAATTAAGAGAAGTACAAAAGCGGCAAAAATTTGACAGCAGAAAAAGATAAGTCGCCATGACTAGGCGTGGATTTGCCAGAGAACAGCTCCGGCGAAATTAACACCATTAGCGAGGACGTAATTACCCCCGCTCTCACTCGAAACCCTGTCCAGGGCCTGCCCGATCAAAAAACAAGCCCCTATTTGACTATAGACCCAGTTACAAATGTTGCGACACACAAGGTAAACCACATCACAATTGCCCATTCCACTCAAACTCCGATAAGTCGATCTCTTTTCACCATGAACACAAATCACACATCACAATGCCGCAAACAATTACTCCACTTTGTGGGGAATATGACTACAAAACACAACTCTGAAAGTCGCTACCTGGAAAGAGTTCTGGAAGACTGCTTAACCTGTGACGCGCTAACTGATTTGGGCTTGACAATATTGCTAATCTCTAAAACATAATTTTTATGATCTCAAAAGTGCTGTGAAACCAGCTAAAAGTTGGTTAAAAACGGAACGACGCAACACTAAACTTCGAGGTTTCACTCAGACTACCTCACCTCTCACAATGCGATTCAGGCTGAAACTACACTTCCAAGACGTATCGCTTCTTCACCCTGTGTATGTTACCAGCCTCGAAACTGAACACCTGCTACTCAGAGCAGACTTGGATCGTTTGGTCCTACTGATGGATTGGGAAAAACAACCAATTGTGGTCACAAGTAACCATGCCGTCTCCACTGACCACACTGTCTTTTCCTAAATCAAATCAAATCAAATCAAATTTTATGCGCCAAATACAACAAGTGCAGACCTTACAGTGAAATGCTTACTTACCGACAGTGCAGTTTCAAAAAATACGGATAAGAATAAGAGATGAAAGTAACAAGTAATTAAAGAGCAGCAGTAAAAAATAACAATAAAGCTGGCTGCAACACAGTTATCCACAAGGAGTATCTGTCAACAGGACCCCTTGGGAAAAAGACGTTTCGATACCTCTTGGTGCAAAATCTGACTCAAGCAGACATTACGATATCTCGTCACAATTCAATCAGCAAACTTGATAGAATATTATTTCCATGATTTCGAGCCAGCAGTCCCTGTGAGTGAGCAAAAGACTCATCCTTGGAGTCATGTCATACTGTACCTAAGATGAACTTCTCTTGTCCTTCAGATACTTCTGCAAGCACCGCGGCCGTATGAGGAAACAAAGCATCACCATTCAGAGTGGACTCTGCTTCCAATGATACATGTTCCGCTTTGAGTGGGACTAAAACACCTTACAATGAAACTAACTTTCCACCTCCACCCCAATAATCATTCCTTGCCATGTGTAGTCTCAACTACAATTCAACTAGTAAAATGCTCTAATCATGTGTTCTGGTAGGATAACATTACGAAAGCAATTGGTAGGGTAGCTGGTCCCCTTGGGTACCAGTACCAATGCCAGCAACAGTCAGTCCAGCCACAGTCAGTAAGAAGGTTAGAGACCTAACAATTCGAATTGCCCTTGATAACAGCAACAGATGAGGTAGTAGTAACTCAGATTGCAACACGTGGAAAGGAATCTCCAAAACACTCTTCTGAAGGTCAACACACATGCTGCTAATAACTAGAACCAACCCTCCATTCAGGAGGAAAATTTCATGAACCATGATCACACCGCGTAACGACTGGTTCAGTGCTTATGGAGTACTTTTGTCGTGAGGTTAGCTCCTCCGTGGATAACATGGCTATGAATAAGAGTCCTTCATACCTATCGCCACTACAATGGTGAAGACACATTGACTTGAAGTAAAACCACCACAGGTCCCCTTGGCATATGACTTGAGGTCGGCACTGACTCTTACTGACACACGGTCATTGACATGGAAATGATCTGATGACGTCAGACTCGTTCTGCCCAGGTTGCAGCCTCACAGGATACTTGGTTTTCTTGCCCTTGGCATGTGCGCTTGTGCAAGCATAAACGCACATGCACAACGGAACATTTAATAAGGATTTATACTAGGATCACTTAACTAAGGGTCCGAGCAAAATACCAGCCTTGGTAAAGTTGTAAATATACCCTGAAGCCCCTTTGACTCTACAGCTACATTTATCACCAGTTTCTCCCCAGAGGTCCGTAGGTCATCCCTGTAGACTGTCCGAAGCTAGTGCCTTACAGCTGTAGCCTTATCATGTAGTTATCAACTTAGGATAGTGCCCTTAGCAACACACCACTAAGTAGGATCACCCTAGATATGACATCAGACAAAATGCCATGATAGAGTCATTTAGCCAAAACCATGGACATATATAGAATAGGGAAAACTGCAAAATATTTTTTTAATACATTTTAGAATAAGGCTGTAGCATAATACAATGTGGAAAAAGTCAAATGGTCTGAATACTTTCCGAATGCACTGTATCTGTAAGGTCCTTCAGTCAAGTAACACATTTCAAACACAGATTCAACCACAAATACCAGGGGTGTTATCCAAAGCCTCGCAAAGAAGGGCACCTATTAGTAGAAGGGGGAAAAAAACAAAAAAAAGCACACATTGAATATGAATTGATAGTTCACCTCTCTGTGTTCTTTTATTTTGTAAAAGGGTATGTTGTAACCATGTGTTCAAGCTAATCAAAGCAACGTTTATTTATGATACAGCGTAGTGTAAGCTACACAACGCAATGAAATGCCTACTCGCAACTAAAGCTCTCTTCGCAAGCAGTGCAATGATACATAATGTATATGTATTTGTATTTACAATAGGCCACTTAGTCGTAGGCCTGTTAGACTACAATGCAAATTGTTGTTTTTTCCTAAACTGGCTGAATGGTTGAGCTATCATTAAGCTATCCTTCAGCATCACAAGTTGGTTCAACTTCTTTCACATTATTGCACGATCCTGGCACTGTCCTTTTATAACCACGAAGAGTGCTCCAATCGTTTAAAATAACACTCACCAAGATCTGTTGCCTACGCCTAATTGTCCTCCTACTCCTCACTTATTATTATTATTATTATTATTATTATTGTTATCATTACAAATAGAAGACGATCACTTCTCACAGTGGTGCTCGTTTAGTAAAGTTAGATCAAAGCTGAATCAATGTCTCGCAAGATGACATAACGATTCATTTGTATTTTACCGAACAGAATATAATAGCATAGCATAGTAGGCCTATAACGTTACTGTCACGTCAAAAACACCTAATTTCTAATGAGATTTTAGGATGGTTAGTTGAAGCTGAATAGTAATAAAAATATATATATATTGGTGTTTGAGCGTATTACCAATATAACATTTTCTTGAGACAATATGTGTGGGCATAGGCAGACATTGCAATTGAAGGATGCATTTTATGCATATTCTATAAGAGGGCTCTCCAACCTTGTTCCTGGAGAGCTACCATCCTGTAGGTTTTCATTCCAACCCTAATCTAGCGCATCTGTTTCTAATAATGAGTTGGTTTATAAAATGAATTAGATTAGTTACAACTGGGGTTGGAGTGGAAACCTACAGGAATTATATAATGATAGTCTATTCAATAGGCTACATCTGTCGGTACAAACTTTGATTGAGGAGATTATGACGTCATTTGCATCGTAATAAAGTATGTTAGTAAATGTGTGTGTTGAAGGTGAATACCCGTTAGGATGTGGAGGACCTGTGTAGACTAGATAAGATGGTAGACCTGATCATCCCTCGAGGGTCGTCCCAGCTGGTCAGAGACATTCAGAGAACTGCCAAGGGCATCCCTGTGCCGGGACACAGTGAGGGCATCTGCCATGTCTGCATCGACTCTGAGGCCTGCATCAAAAAGGCTATCGACATTATTACTCCATTGTTTACAAACAACAACAACATTAACAAACAATGTATAGCTTCACCATATGTGTAAAACTATCTTGTGGATGTCATGAACTGTCAGTCCTTGCATTTAGAGTTTCCATCTATCTGAAAAACGAATCCCAGATTGTAGCTTTTGTTGACATTAGATCATGTACTCATTCATACACCCAGTCCTCAAAGTGAAGGGTAGTCTGATAAATGTTCTCTCTCTGCAGTCAATTGTTGTAAGGACAGACACTTGGAGACGAGAAGCAAGTACACGGAGTGAACATTTAATTAATAAACAGACATGAAACAGGACAGGACAGTGTCTGGACATGAAAAACATAACGACATTAATGCTGACACGGGGAAAACTGAGGAACAGACAGATATAGAGGGGGCAATCAACCAAGTGAAGGAGTCCAGGGGAGTCCAATATTGCTCTGATGTGCGTAATGATGGTGACAGGTGTGTGTAATGATGGGCAGCCTGGCGTCCTCGAGTGCCAGGGAGGGGGAGCGGGAGCAGGCGTGACAATTGTGGGAAACAGCTTACTGTATGTCTTATTTATTTCAATTGGTAAAGCATCTCACTGGCCAATTCAATGGGATATTTCACTTCAAAATGTAAGTTTGTCAGATGTTTTCAGACCTTATGTTGTAGACAACAAAAGAGAAAGTATTCTAATGTTGAGATATGTGCACATCCCTCTTTGATTTTAAATGTAATGTACCTTTAACTATACAGTAGAGCTACAGGTAACTCACAAAATAAAGTAAACACCAACATTAATTATCTTAATAGGGCATTGGGCCACCACGAGCCGGAACGGCGTCAATGCGCATTGGCATAGATTCTACAAGTGTCTGGAACTCTATTTGAGGGATGTGACACCATTCTTCCACAAGAAATTCCATCATTTGATGTTTTGTTGAAAGCCTTCTAAATGCTCTTTGTACAACTACACCAGGATTCCAAGACACTGCTTTCTTACTTCTGCCCAGTCATATTATCATCCAGTGATACTAATTCTTAAAGGACAATCTCCCTATTCCCTGACACCAACCATATGTTGAGATTGGCTCATTTAGTCAACCCCTGTACAGAATTATACAGGCTTTTAGAGAGATCTAGCCTGGCTGGAGAGAGATCTAGAGACTCTGCTTTATTGGTTGGTTTGCTTCAGCTCTATGACGCGACGCACTGAGCCACTGGTGGAGCTCATGCTGCCCCAGTCGCTGTGCTTGTTGTACTCGCCAGGGCGTAGGAAGTACTGACGACCCCTGTAGTTGGGGTGCTCGTGGAGGATCCAGTAGCCCTCCATGACATTGCAGGATGAGATGTCTCTCAGGTGGAAGCGGTCCTGCAGGTTGGGACAGTCGTCGCTCAGCTCCATCATCTTGCCCCCGAAGTCTGATCTCTCAAAGATCTTCATCCTGTAGTTTCCGTTATACTGCGCGAGGAGAAAATGGATTCACTTTACCGAACTGAAATAATGGTTTTCTATATCAGACTTTTAGGTCTGAACACTCAGTATGAAGGCTCCCTAGGTACACACAATATTGTCATAACAATTATGTAAGGTGTTCTAATCAGTCATGACAGCTGATGTACATTTATAGGAATCTTGAATCTGAATCTGACAACAATCTGACAGTTACATTTAAGCCTGTATTGATTCAAACAAAATCGTTGTTTTGGTCAATTTCAATTGGCAAGGCATACCTCGTACAAACATTCCTAAATAATAGTTTGTATTTGTATTTATTATGGATCCCCATCCCCATGCCAAGGCAGCAGCTACTCTTCCTGGGGTCCAGCAAAATTAAGGCAATTTGGAAAACATTACAATACGTTCATAAAAGATTTCCCAATATATTAATTGTGTGCCCTCAGGCCTTTACTCTACTACCACATATGTATAACACAGAATCCATGTGTACATGTGTGTATAGTACATATGTTATCGTATGTTTGTATGCATGTGTCTATTTTTTTGTGTTGCTTCACAGTCCCCGCTGTTCCATAAGGTGTATTTTTATCTGTTTTTTAAATCTTCATGTAGTCATGGCTCTATGTAGTACTGTGCGCCTCCCATAGTCTGTTCTGGACTTGGGGACTGTGAAGAGACCTCTGGTGGTATGTCTTGTGGGGTACGCATGGGTGTTCGAGTTCAAAACAGACAGCTCGGTGCATTCAACATGTCAACACCTCTCATAAATACAAGTTTTTTGTCAAGTCAATTGCCTATGCACCCATGTCTAACTTGTGTCAGCTGTCATAACTGTTTATGAAGGTATAACAGATGCAAGAGCATTTGCTTGTGCTATGTCGTGTCATGTCAGTCAAGGTGAAGTTGTTCTCACAGCAGGGATGACGCGACAGGAGCGGATGCAGTCGTTGAAGCCGGACCAGCGGTGGTGGTCGGGGTACTTCCCCCTTGTCAGCATATACTGGTACCCAGAATAGTTAGACTTCTCATAGGCCACCCAGCACCCACTGTCCACCCGGATGGAGTTACACCGGGAGAAGTGGGAGTGCATGTCAGCGCAGTCCCCACTGCACTCATAGTGGCGTCCCTCAAAGTTCCTGCCCTCGTAGAAGATGATCTGAACAGAGAGCCTCTAAAGTTAATGGGAATACAGGCAGAAGCACATCTCTAGATTTGAATGAAAGCCTCTAAAGTAATGGGAATACAAGCACAAACACATCTCTACATCAAACTAGCTTAGAACCTTCTTTCTGGGTGAAAAACACCTCTTTATGTGGATGTACACATGAAATTGACATTGCAAGTATTTTTGAGAGTGGCACAAAGGATAGGAGAACCCCTCAAGTACTATTTTCCTAGCCTGGTCCCAGATCTGTATGTGCTGACCTATTGCCATGGTCATTGTCAATGCCATGCCAAACAACTGCTACAGGAGTTGGGTATTCAGCACAATCATATCTGGAACCAGGCAACAATTTTCCTGGGATCGTACAACAATTATGATTTCACACAAAACCCTTATGACTAAACCTGAACTTGAATTGCGATAGACTTGAAAGGCAGTCTTGTAATGTTTTTTTTTTAGGTCAATGATATGTTCTGCTTACCTTACCCATCATGACTGTGTAGGTCAACAGGACAGGCCTGTCCTCGTCCCAGAGCCTTTTATGTGTCCGAAAAAAAGGACAGAGCATTGTTAGTAAAATCAGGTGAGTTATCATGTCAGCACAAACTGTTCTATATATCTGCCCCCATGACACTAAGCACATGTCAACCTCATGCTCCCTTTAGATTGAATTCCATTGTCATATAAATCCAGTCAGACTCTTTTCTAGGCCCAGACAATAGAGTTGCACACTGGTTTGGTCCTGAGAAAAACATGACTCGGGAACAGGTTTGAAAAAGGTTAGTTGCAAAACTGGACTTCAATCACAAACATCTTCATCTCACAAACATCTGCCCCCTACCTGCCCTACTCTAACAGCCATATTTAAATCATTCTGAATGATGACTTTGGTGTATAATAATCTTTGTTCATCTATATATTCTCATATAGACTGTAGTGTATTTACATATTTCTATGTGCCTGTACATATCCAACAAACCACTGTACATTCTTCCTCTGTGTGGCAAATGGAAGACTTGAACTTGAACTTCTCTTGACTTAGAACATCTAACAAAAGTAGAGACAGAGTACGATAATTTCTCCATATTGTAATATGTTTATTGTAGTCTTAGCATGCGTCAAAAAGAGGACAGATGTGGTGCATTCCCACTTTAGGAGACAGGGGGAGCCATAGGCCTTTTCCATCTTTGTATTCATATTTTGGTCTTATTCTATGGTGTTCACTCACTGCTCCCTCATAACCTAACGTAGCAGGTGTAAAGGAAACGCCTGAAACTAAATGGTAGAAATAGGCGGGGTTTCTGAGGTTTTATTGCCAGGACCTGCCGGGGGAGTGGGCAGCGTTCGTGCCCTGGGCAGAGATGGCCTAGAACTTGCTCCGCTACTCCTCCACTAACCTCTCTCCTTTCCAGTGTGTATTGGGGTATCAGCCAAATACACACAGCCATAATTATGACTTTGTGGCTCTCGTAACTAGTGACGACTCTTGTTAAAGTCCAAAAGTGGAAGTCCGGGGCCCACAACGATGGCGCCCAGTCCGGGGCCCGCAACGAGGGTCCCCAGTCTGGGGCCCGCTATGAGGGTACCCAGTCCGGGGTCCGCTACGAGGGTCCTCAGTCCGGGGCCCGCAACGAGGGTCCCCAGTCCAGGGTCGGCGACGAGGGTCCCCGCACCAGAGGTGCCACCAAAGTGGGGTGAGCCAGTGGTGGAGCGGGGTCTGCGTCCCGCACCTGAGCCGCCACCGCGGATAGATGCCCACCCAGACCCTCCTCTATAGGTTAAGGTTTTGCGGCTGGAGTCCGCACCTTTGGGGGGAGGGGGGGGGGGGGGGGGGGGGGTACTGTCACGCCCTGACCTTAGAGATCCTTTTTATGTCTCTATTTGGTTTGGTCAGGGTGTGATTTGGGGTGGGTATTCTATGTTCTATTATTTGTATTTCTATGTTTTGGCCGGGTAGGGTTCTCAATCAGGGACAGCTGTCTATTGTTGTCTCTCATTGAGAACCATACTTAGGTATCCCTTTTTCCCACCTGTCTTTGTGGGAAGTTGACTGTGTTTATGGCACATAGCCTTTAGCTTCACTGTTTGTTTTTTGTAGTGTTTATTGTTTTGTCGGCGTATTCACTTAAATAAAGGAATATGTACGCTCACCGCGCTGCACCTTGGTCTACTTCATTCAACAGCCGTGACACATACATTTTAATGACTATCTGTCTGTGTGTATCCCCACCAAGAAGAACAGTGATGGTAACATGTCTTTGAACATGGTGAAGGAGGGAGACATGAACATCCAGGACCACGGGGCTGACGACAACGCTCAGGTCAAAGGAGGCCTCAAAGGAGGCCTCATCTCCCTGCACAACGCAGCCTCATACGGGAGGAAGATGAAAGATTACATTAGGCCTTTGAAGACGTTTCACATGCTGTATGGATTGCCATAAGATTTTTACATAGACATAGACAATGCTTACAAAACACATTGTGTGGCCTATGTAACAGCTTGGATGTCATTAGGCTTTAGAAGGCATTGTATGCATTGTTTAATTTACAAAGCCTTACAGAAAACCTTACATCACATAAAATAACATCACCCACAGTGTGATGAAAGATGCCTGGTGGAAAGTCTACATATGTATTAGCGTGGATGTCATCAGTCTTCTCATTAGGATTTTAAATAATGTTCTCGGTCTCTCTCGCTCCTCTCCTCTCTGTCACTCCTCTCCTGTCTCTTCTGTCCTCTGTCACTTCTCTCTGTCTCTCCTCTACAGCCCTCCTGATAAAGTTCAATGCCATGTGAACGCCACAGACAAGTGAGCCTTCAACCATCTCCACAAGGCAGCTCAGAAGATAAACATAGTGAATGTATACATGTGTTATGCTGTATCTCTCTAATTGCACAAGTGTTTGACTTACAATGACATAGTCTGGTCACAATAATTCCCATCCAATATATTTTGACACACATTGCTAGGGAAACCCCTTATCACCCAGTAACTCTCCCTCGATATTCTCCTCCTTCCTCAGGCTGATGATATCTGTGCCCCGTTGATGGACACCCCAGGCACAGAGAAGAAGGATCACCAGCTCAGTTCATCAAACTGTCCAATCTCTGGAGGGGACAACAGACATTGCTCAATCTGCGCTTCATTTGACCCATGTCCCAGCCAGCCGAACGGACGTTTTAATGCATACATCCTTTAGCTATTGCATTTGAACATTTTCTGTGTATTTCATACAAGCTTTGCAGGTTGTTATGATATTATTGCTTTGTAATTCTCAGCAACGCCAGCACCTTGTGGTTAAAGTTTGGGCTTTAGGGGGTTGAGCTTGACCAGGTGTGGCTGGGGCTTGACGAGACACTCATAAAGGGCCTGGAGACTCCTGATGGTTAACAGAGCTCCCTCATCTGGCTGGAGGTGAGTGGTGCACCGCCCTTCTCTCTCAGGTAAGACACATAACCATACGCTTTCGGACAGGGAGCCCATCATGGAGCTCTCGTTGGCGGGCGTCAACAACGATTTGTAGCTCTACATGTGCACATTTTGGAGACATAGCAGTGTAGCATAATCTATTGTGTGGTGAGAGGTCTTCCTGTAATGCAACGCACACCAAAAAGACCATAAAACAAATATAACATTTAACCCCTGTAAGTCTAAGCGGTTGGATGGGGGGGTGCTAAGCTGAAATATGGAATTGTTTTAAGATGGTCATACTATGGATCATTTAGCTTTGAATTTTAGGACCCCTTTAGGTATCAAAACAAAATATATATTTGTTTTTAATTATAAAATATTGAATTTGGCATTTACTACTATATGAATGTGTTATATGAATAAAAAAAGACAGTCCAAAAATGTATCATAAGAAACAAGGCTTTTAAGTGTCTGAGAGATTCAAGAAAGCTCAACAAATATCTATAAATATTTTACACATATTTAACCCGTTTGTTGGGATAGGCACAAAACTACCTTCATACTTCCATTAATTTTTTTAACAGGTACCGGTAACCTTCAGATGAGTCCTGTGACACGTCTGGTTGTCGACCATCGTGTTTGTGAGAATCTCCCCTTTCCGCAGTGGGGTCACATTTGTTTGTAGACCAAACGGTTTGAACGCTACAAACAGACGGCACTGACTTCAGACGAGTCCCCTGACACTTGTGGGGGGTCGTGGAGCAAAATGGAGAACACCATCATGTTCTTGAGAATCTCCCCTTTCCACCGAGATGTTAGATCAAACTGTTTGGAGGCTACAGGCATTTTCATGAGAAGCCCAATTTTCGGGATGTCTCATGGTCTGACAAACACCGCTCTAGCTCTGCCACCTTTCACCGCAGATGCGGAAGTGCGACACTGGCGGATGCGGTGGATTGAGACGCATCCAATGCGTTGTTATGTAATTTAGATTGACTCACCAGTATGTCAATCGACTCTAGTTTCTTTTAAATGTAACAGGCACAAACTATTATGTAAGACCAACAGCTCCTAAAGATTCAGCCTATATAGTCATGACCATAACTATATAAGCTATTTGCATTGCACACTTCCCTCACTTATGTAAAGAGAAATGTACACTTACTACATGTATTGTAAAGATAAAAGAGTAGTGTAAAGAATATGGTGGAGATTCCTTCTTGGAAAGGTCTACTCACTTTAATCTTTTCATCCTTCCCCAAGGTCCTGTGTTGGGAATGATTGATTCCAGAGATTGACAGTGTGGAAGAGGGACAGCAGTTTGGAAGAAAGAGTAAGTATTAACATATTAACGCAAATAATGTCATAACCTTGATAACTTTATTTTTGATATATTATGAGAAAAACGGCAAGACAGTGTTGTGACAAACAGCTGTCTCAATTTTGTTTGTAAATCTATCTATCTCATGTCTTATTCTCCTGCATCACCCCAAGGTGCCGGTGGATGGGCTGGCAGGCCATCCAAAATAGACAAAGCAAGGACATTTGCAAACAATGTGTTATCACATTTGCTCAGGGTTTGGGAAGGCACTGGGTAAACCATCCTCACATAAAACATAATAGCCCCACCTATTTCTTTGTGACAGAGTTCATTTCACCCCTTGAGGCAATTGCATTTTTTTACATGCCATCCACCATAGCCTTAAAGAGTTCATACAGTATATATAGAGAAGCACATAATAGACTAGGGCTATATGTTTTATGTGAGGATGCTGGATGTTTAGAGATGTTTTTATTTTTTGTATTGAATCATTTCTTACATAGTTGACTTTTAAGATTCATTTTTACATAAATAAATATTATTTGGATAATTCTTACTTTGATTAGGCTAAGCAATAAGTTGATTGTTTTGAATGGCAGGACATAAATAAATTACCTTATGCTGTAGTCGTATTGAAAATAGTGTTTAAAGAGATCCTGCTAGATCTCTAGATCCTAGATGCTAGATCCTGTTAGAGAGAATGGTCCCCCTGTAGTCACAGAATACCGAATATCAGATATCACTCCTAATATTGGTTTGACATCACTCACAATATCAGTGGCTATATATAATGTTATTGTGAACGTGAGTTGATAAACTAATAGTACAAAAAGCTTTCATAAAATAATGCATATATATATACAGTTGAAGTCGGAAGTTTACATACACCTTAGCCAATGTCACGCCCTGGCCTTAGTTATCTTTGTTTTCTTTATTATTTTAGTTAGGTCAGGGTGTGACATGGGGGATGTTTGTGGTTTTTGTCTAGTCTAGGGTGTGTGTATTGTCTAGGGGGTTTTGGTAGAGTTCATGGGGTTGTGTTCAGTGTAGGTGTTTATGTAAGTCTATGGTTGCCTGGATTGGTTCTCAATTAGAGACAGCTGTCTATCGTTGTCTCTGATTGAGAGTCATATTTAGGCAGCCATAGGCATTAGGTAGGATGTGGGTAATTGTCTATGTTTGACGTTAGTAGCTTGTGTCTGCACTTTCGTTTGTTAGCGTCACGGTTGTTTTGTCTAGTTTGTATTAGTGTTCGTTTCATCTTCAAATAAATAGAAGATGTATTTATATCCCGCTGCGCCTTGGTCCTCTCTTTCACCTAAAGACGATCGTGACAGCCAAATACATTTAAACTCAGTTTTTCACAATTCCTGACATTTAATCCTTGTAAAAATTCCCTGTTTTAGGTCAGCGAGGATCACCACTTTATTTTTAAAATGTGAAATGTCAGAATAATAGTAGAGAGAATGATTTATTTCAGCTTTTATTTATTTCATCACATTCCCAGTCGGTCAGAAGTTTACATACACTCAGTTAGTATTTGGTAGCATTGCCTTTCAATTGTTTAACTTGGGTCAAACGTTTCAGTTAACCTTCCACAAGCTTCCCACAATAATTTGGGTGAATTTTGTCCCATTCCTCCTGACAGAGCTGGTGTAACTGAATGAGGTTTGTAAGCCTCCTTGTTCGCACATGCTTTTTCAGTTCTGGCCACACATGTTCCATAAGATTGAGGTCAGGGCTTTGTGATGGCCATTCCAACACCTTGACTTTGTTGTCCTTAAGCCATTTTGCCACAACTTTGGAAGTATGCTTGGGGTCATTGTCCATTTGGAAGACCCATTTGCAACCAAGCTTTAACTTCCTAACTGATGTCTTGAGATGTTGCTTCAATATATCCACATCATTTTCCTGCCTCATGATGCCATCTATTTTGTGAAGTGCACCAGTCCCTCCTGCAGCAAAGCACCCCCCCCCCCCCCCCACAACATGATGCTGCCACCCCCGAGCTTCACGGTTTGGATGGTGTTCTTCGGCTTGTAAATCCCCCTTTTTCCTCCAAACATAACAATGGTCATTATGGCCAAACAGTTCTATTTTTGTTTCATCAGACCAGAGGACATTTCTCCAAAAAGTACGATCTTTGTACCCATGTGCAGTTGCAAACCGTAGTCTGGCTTTTTTATGGCGATTTTGGGGCAGTGGCTTCTTCCTTGCTGAGCGGCCTTTCAGGTTATGTTGATATAGGACTCGATTAGATATAGATACTTTTGTACCTGTTTCCTCCAGCATCTTCACAAGGTCCTTTGCTTTTGTTCTGGGATTGATTTGCACTTTTTGCACCAAAGTACGTTCAGCTCTAGGAGACAGAACGCGTCTCCTTCCTGAGCGGTATGACGGCTGCGTGGTTCCATGGTGTTTATACTTGTGTATTATTGTGTGTACAGATGAACGTGGTACCTTCAGACATTTGGAAATTGCTCCCAAGGATGAACCAGACTTGTGGATGTCTACAATTTTTTTCTGAGGTCTTGGCTGATTTCTTTTCATTTTCCCATGATGTCAAGCAAAGAGGCACTGAGTTTGAAGGTAGACCTTGAAATACATCCACAGGTACACCTCCAATTGACTTATATTATGTCAATTAGCCTATCAGAAGCTTCTAAAGCCATGACATCCTTTTCTGGAATTTTCCAAGCTGTTTAAAGGCACAGTCAACTTAGTGTATGTAAACGTCTGACCCACTGGAGTTGTGATACAGTGAAATAATCTGTCTGTAAACAATTTTTGGAAAAAGTACTTGTGTCATGCACAAAGTAGATGTCCTAACCGACTTGCCAGAAGTATAATTTGTTAACGAGAAATTTGTGGAGCGGTTGAAAAACAAAATTTAATGACTCCAACCTAAGTGTATGTAAACCTATGTAAACTTCCGACTTCAACTCTGCATACATATGTGTGTATATATATATATATATATATATATATATATATATACAGTACTGTCAGAAAGTTTGGACACACCTACTCATTCAAGGGTTTTTCTTTATTTTTACTATTTTCTACATCAAAACTGTGAAATAACACATATGGAATCATGTAATAATCCAAAAAGTGTTAAACAAATCTAAATATATTTGAGGTTCTTTCCATGTAGCCACCCTTTGCCTTGATGACAGTTTTGCACACTCTTGGCATTCTCTCTCCAAAGACTCTCACATTGGATTGTGGACACTTACAACTGCAAATTGGCTGGCCAGCCGGCCTCTGCCGTCTGCTGTAGTGGCGCATTCTACTAGAGTAGTACCTACATCGTGGGCACTGATCCGAGGAGTTCCCCTCAATGACATTTGCACCTCAGCTAGCACCTTTTTCTAGGTACTATTAAGTCATTGTTGCCCCCGCCAATGCGGTCGGAATGGCTGCATTGGGTGTTGCCTCCACTTCCCTGAGTGGGGACAGGGGAACATAGCAACTATGACTGCCCTGAGCTCAGTCCTATGGGACATTGCTCTCTGTCTGGCCTTTACCTAGTTCACCGATTAATCTGGTATTGTGATACCATATTGGAGTGATCCAATATAGTGCTACATAACAAAGGTTATGTATGTAACCACGGTTATTTGAGCTATTGGATCACTCCAATCCTCTTTGTTGGTGATCTACGGGTCCTCGAAAAGGACACGAGATGGAAGTAGTTTGGTGGCAGCTATTTAAGCGGTACACCAGACTAATCTGAAATTCTTACTCGGAATATAACCTTCCACGCGGAAGGATACCATATTGGAGTGATCCAATAGCTCACATAACCGTGGTTACATAGGTAACCTTCTTTCGCATACGCCGATTCATGGACCGTCTATTTCCGGGTTGCATCCGGTTTATATGGACCAACATCATGTGCACTAGCAGTGACGACAGCATCACATCATCCAAAAACTTGGCAGACATTGGATCTTCGGGGCTGTGAGTGTTGTAAATATTATTGGGCCCCATTGACAATTATTAGAATAATTCAATGGATGTTTTGTGCACAGAGGTGATGACTAAAGGGTCTTATTAGGAATGTTCTATTCTGACTTCTCTATATGGCCGTATATGGAAGTTGTCTTTCTGGGCCAGGCATCAGTTAAACTGCAGTACCGAAGCAAAGCTGTTGGCGCAGTCGAAACCGTTCTTCTAGACCAAGTCCCCGCTCCTGCACGCGTTGGCCTCGGCTGGGCTCAAGTGCTAATGTGCTTGTACTAATGGGCTCCTGAAATGGAACTGTGTAGGCCTCCCGGGTGGCGCAGTGGTCTAGGGCACTGCATCGCAGCGCTAGCTGTGCCACCAGAGACTCTGGGTTTGCGCTCTGTCGCAACCGGCCGCGACCGGGAGGTCCGTGGGGCGACGCACAATTGGCCTAGTGTCGTCCGGGTTAGGGAGGGTTTGGCCGGTAGGGATATCCTTGTCTCATCGCGCACCAGCGACTCCTGTGGCGGGCCGGGCGCAGTGCGTGCTAGCCAAGGGGGCCAGGTGCACGGTGTTTCCTCCGACACATTGGTGCGGCTGGCTTCCGGGTTGGAGGCGCACTGTGTTAAGAAGCAGTGCGGCTTGGTTGGGTTGTGCTTCGGAGGACGCATGGCTTTCGACCTTCGTGTCTCCCGAGTCCGTACGGGAGTTGTAGCGATGAGACAAGATAGTAATTAATAGCAATTGGATACCACAAAATTGGGGAGAAAAAAAAATTTAAAGAAAGAAAAAAAAGAAAAGAAATGCAACTGTGTACATTGCGTTCAAAACAATGGTCTGACATCTTGGAGGCTTTCTCTTGTTCTTATTATAGTGGTTTCACCCAGCTTTGCAGCTTGAACCACTAAAAAAAGAGGCTAGCTCGCTCATAACTCATTGTCGAAGATGGCGACGGAGGAAACGGACGTATTGTTTGAAACTGCTGGTGAGTAGGGTGAAGATGAGAGCACAGAGAGTGAGAATGAGTGGGTTAGAGTGTTGAAAAATTAAGTTGTGGTGGAAAATAGGAAACCTGTGGACTAGTTTTTAGTTGGAGTGAGGGTTTTGGACCCTGGGAGATCCTTTTTGAAGTCTCAATAAAAGTCATGGATCCGTTAGGTGAGGTGGCGTCAGTGAGGGTCACAAGAAGTGGGCTTATTTACATTTTTTGTGTGTCCGCAGAAGAAGCGTGCATTGGGCCTCAAGAAGATATATGAGTGGAATGTTTTGTGTATGGATCTTCAAAGCAGAGCACCTATCAAGGGGGTTTTCTCTGGCGTAGCGCATAAAGTGCATGCAGATGTAATACCTGAGGAAGTAGGTGAAGTGGTTGGTCACTTCATTCGTACTTTTGTTCTTTGATGAAGAGTCTCTCCCTTCTCATGTAAAGTTGGGCTATATGAAATACCCTGTAAGAGCCTTCTTGCACAAACCCTTTCAATGCCATAAATGCTGAAGATTTGAACATGTGTCAAGTGTATGCAGATGGGAAGAGTATCAAATGACAGTGGAGGTTAGATGTTGCAATTGTGATGGCGAACATGTGCCCTAATTCCCGGATTGCCCTGTTAGGGTGAAGGAGACAGAGATGACAAGAGTAAGGGCTGTCCAGCATGTTTCCTACCTGGAGGCGGTGAGCGAGCAGAGATGAAGAAGCAATGGTACACCAGTGTATGTTTCTCGGCAACCGAGGCATCATGATAAAGTATATTGCATGTTAAAAAGGTGGCCTTCTAGCATTTACTGCAATGGTCATAAACTGCACAGCACAAACAGAGAATAAATTGATAATTGGAATTATTGGGAGTGCAGCAGAACGCTTTCTGTGACTCAGTGAGTTAACAGCTGAGGCATTGCAAGAAATCCTGTCAAATTATATTTAGCCCTCACAGGCGCCTGAACCTGTGTAGGGATGTGACTTAAATTGGAATGTGACTGAAGTAGTGGGATGTATTTTTTAAGTACATTTTTATTTAACTTTCCTATAATGGATTTAAAATATATATATATAGTTTACCACCCGCACAGTAGGTGGTGGCATGTGTAACAGTTTAGCTTCTGTCCCTCTCCTCGCCCCGAACTCTGCACACATCGACAACAGACACCCACGAAGCATCGTTACCCATCGCGCCACAAAAGCCACGGCCCTTGCAGAGCAAGGGGAACAACTACTTCAAGGTCTCAGAGCGAGTGACGTCACCGATTGAAACGCTATTAGCGCGCACCACCGCTAACTAGCTAGCCATTTCACATCGGTTACACTCACCCCCCTTTTGACCTCCTCCTTTTCCGCAGCAACCAGTGATCCGGGTCAACAGCATCAATGTAACAGTTTAGCTTCCGTCCCTCTCCTCATCCCTACCTGGGCTCGAACCAGGGACCCTCTGCACACATTGACAACAGACACCCACGAAGCATCGTTACCCATCGCGCCACAAAAGCCACGGCCCTTGCAGAGCAAGGGGAACAACTACTTCAAGGTCTCAGAGCGAGTGACGTCACCGATTGAAACGCTATTAGCACGCACCACCGCTAACTAGCTAGCCATTTCACATTGGTTACACATGCACCTCTAACAATTGTTTGCAGACCGCCATAATACCATGGAAGAAGAGGTAGATTCTGTCAGTGACGCCATCCGTTTGGTGCGAAGCAGGCCCGGTGGAGAGCGGGGTGAAAAATATCCACATTATGTCCTGTTGAGTTTTGATGCAGAGACATAACTCGACAAAGTCAAGTTAGTATGTGTCAGTTATGCCTTGAGAACTTCTGTCCCGAACCCATTACGGTGTTTTAAGTGCCAAGCTGATGGTCATGTTGCAGCAGTGTGTAGGTGGGAGATTCCTAGATGTGAGAAGTGTGCAGGAGGGCATAAGACAAAGGAATGTGTAGTATCGGTGGGAAAAGTTATGTGTGTTATCTGTAGGGGTACCCATGCTGCTGTAGATCAGAACTGTCTGGTGAGAGAAAGGCAGGTTGATGTTGCCAGGATCAAAATAGTACAGAAGGTGACGTTTGCGGAGGCAGTGAAGAGAGTATTTCGCTACACCCGCAATAACATCTGCTAAATATGCGTATGCGACCAATACAATTTTATTTGATTTTCTGATTTGATTTGAGTAATAGAGGAAGATGGGTCCAGGGCGAGAGATCCTAAGAGGCTCCATGTGTGCAGGCCGAGGCCAATAGAGAGTGATAGGAATTAACGTTCTCCAGTAAGGTTGGTTTCATAGTGTTCATAGTCATGCTTATCAACTGTACAGCAGAAATTTTACGTAAATCACAGAAAATATAAACTACCGGTCCAAAGTTTTAGAACACCGACTCATTCAAGGATTTTTCTTTATTTGTACAATTTTCTACATTGTAGAATAATAGTGAAGACATCAAAACTATGAAATAACACATATGGAATCATGTAGTAACCAAAAAACTTTTAAACAAATTAAAATATATGTTATATTTGAGATTCTTCAAATAGCCACCCTTTGCCTTGATGACAGCTTTACACACTCTTGGCATTCTCTCAACCAGCTTCATGGGGTAGTCACCTGGAATGCATTTCATTTAACATGTGTGCCTTGTTAAAAGTACATTTGTGGAATTTCTTTCCTTAATGCTTTTGAGCCAATCAGTTGTGTTGTGACAAGGTAGGTGGGATACAGAAGCTAGCCCTATTTGGTAAAAGACCAAGTCCATATTATGGCAAGAACAGCTCAAATAAGCAAAGAGAAAAAACAGTCCATCATTACTTTAAGACATGAAGGTCAGTCAATACGGAAAATGTCAAGAACTTTGAATGTTTTTTCAAGTGCAGTCGCAAAAACCATCAAGTGCTATGATGAAACTGGCTATCACGAGGACCACCACAGGAATGGAGGACCCAGAGTTAT
Organism: Salvelinus namaycush; assembly: GCF_016432855.1. NCBI lineage: Eukaryota > Metazoa > Chordata > Actinopteri > Salmoniformes > Salmonidae > Salvelinus > Salvelinus namaycush. The sequence goes on along the minus strand of NC_052328.1, from coordinate 5,216,246 downwards.
CTCTGCTGCAGAGGATAAGTTAATTAGAGTTACCAGCCTCAGAAATTGCAGCCCAAATAAATGCTTCACAAAGTTCAAGTAACAGAGACATCTCAACATCAACTGTTCAGAGGAGACTGTGTGAATCAGTCCTTCATGGTCGAATTGCTGCAAAGAAACCACTACTAAAAGACACCAATAAGAAGAAGAGATTTGCTTGGGCCAAGAAACATGAGCAATGGACATTAGACCGGTGGAAATTTGTCCTTTGGTCTGGAGTCCAAATAGGAGATTTTTGGTTCCAACCGCCATGTCTTTGTGAGACGCGGTGTGGGTGAGCTGATGATCGCCACATGTGTATTACCCACCATAAAGCATGGAGTAGGAGGTGTTATGGTCTGGGTGCTTTGCTGGTGACACTGTCTGTGATTTATTTAGAATTCAAGGCACACTTAACCAGCATGGCTACCACAGCAATCTGCAGTGATACGCCATCCCATCGGGTTTGGGCTTAGTGGGACTATCATTGGTTTTTCAACAGGACAATGACCCAACACACCTCCAGGCGGTGTAAGAGCTATTTTTACAAGAAGAAGATTGATGAAGTGCTGCATCAGATGACCTGGCCTCAACCAACTTGAGATGGTTTGGGATGAGTCGGACCACAGAGTTAAGGAAAAGCAGCCAACAATTGCTCAGCATATGTGGGAACTCCTTCAAGACTGTTGGAAAAGCATTCCATGTGAAGCTGGTTGAGAGAATGCCAAGAGTGTGCAAAGCTGTCATCAAGGCAAAGGGTGGCTATTTGAAGAATCTCAAATATAAAATATATTTGATTTATTTAACACTTTTTTTGGTTACTACATGATTCCATATGTGTTATTTCATAATGTTGATGTCTTCACTATTATTCTACAATGTAGAAAATAGTAAAAATAAAGAAAAACCCCTGAATGAGTCGGTGTTCTAAAACTTTTGACTGGTAGTGTATGTTGTGGTGGCAGCTATAGAAATGTACTTGGGTGTACTAGATTTTACTACAGAAGTGTTACAAGGTGTGTTGAACGATAGTGTCCCGTCTTCCCAGGCTGCAGGACTGGTGTAGGAGAAGATAGGACCAGGTAGTGGAATAGTGGTGAGGTTTTAATAGGTGTAGGGTCAGTTGATAGGGCAATTTTTCTTCCCTTTTCCCCATCTTTTTCTCTTTCCTTTTGGTGTCACAAAGTGTAAGGAATTTACACTCCAGAACAGTAGGCATAAACAAAGGGCTAGATGAGAGAAATAGATGTATAGGGACAGAATGTGGGGGTGTATGCACCTTTAGTTGGTTGCAATCCGCCAATACAAATGTATAGAAAAGTAGTAGTGATGGCCTTATATAGTATTTTTTTGTGGATCCGGCTACTTTGGCTCTGTTCACGTAAAAGAGCCGGTCCATTTGGCTCCCAAACGGCTCTTTGTTGAAAATACTTAAAGGTCGACCTATAACCATAAACAATTATGATCTTCAATGTAAAGGCCGAAATGAATGTAAACGTGAAATCGATATTAAAATAAATTTGTACCTAGGCAAATTATTAGATGGCCTGCAAATTTTGTTTTTTTTTCCCAAAAAAAGTGGACCAGATTGACGCGCTCTTCCCACTATGTATTGTTCACCATCTTTATATACTTATTTAGCAATTTATCTGCAGAAAAACAGCTTTGAGCTCAAAAAGCCGCAGTATGCAAATCAAGGAGCCAGCTCTTTCACGATTCGGTTCCCAACGTTCACCAAAAAGATCCATTCATAAAGAGCCGTTCGTTCGCGAATAATCCATCACTAGGAAGAAGAAAATTAATATGGCAGCAGGTAGCTCCTGCACAATAGTGGAATATTTCGGGGGAGATGACGGCTACCGCTGTGGTTATTGTAAAAATGAGAAGGGGAACTTCTCTCATGGTAAGATTTGATTTGTAAATTCGCTGGGTCAACTTTATTGTGCTGTCCTTCGCTTCGTAAAGGCCTTGTCGTTGACGCTGGCTAACGTTAGCCAGCCATTTTCCAACAGCAGACAGTTTGCTAGTTAGCAAGCCGTCAAATAATTGTTTCTAGCCATACATAGCTAACGTTACCGAGGTTAAATATTTTTGCATGTTATTTGATATCATATTTAATAAACACGTTGTTAACGTTAGCTAGGTAGTCAAGCACACCAAGCTAACCTTGCTAGCTAACCTTGCTAGCTAGCATTAGCTCGCTAGCTAACGGTAACACTGTGATGACTTGGCTGCTTTGACAGCTGACCACTCTTCAACATTATAGCCTATTCGTTAGTTAGGCCTAACTAACGATGTGAAGTCAATGTCTGTATCCAAAAATGAGGAAAAAAAATACATGAGTGGGACTGCACCAGTCCTTAAACGTTATAAACACCACTGCAGCTAACTAGCTAGCTTTAACAGCTTTTCATACAGGTTGCTAACTTGTTAGGCCTAGGTTAGGGAGCCTGTGTTTTTAGTTAATTCTCTATAATCTGAATTTGCCGAACAAGATTGAGGATTTGCTGCTCCTGCCTTTCATGTGTACAGTACAGCATGCAGTTGCTCCATCACATGGCCTGTCAACGCTGCCAGGAAGGAGAGGCGTAGCTAGGTGCCAAATCAGTGGGTGAGCTCTGAGCTGGAAGTGTTTTTAAATCAGGGAGGGTTCAACGGAGTTTTTTCTTTTCTTCCACAGACAGGAATGTTGTGTTGACACCACAAGGGGGGTCTAATATAAGTGTATCTGTTTGTGTCATTTAAATCAGCCGTTTTGCACTTGAGCAAGGCAGCTAACACCCAACAATAACGGCGCCCTGTACCAGATGAGTTCGATGTCAATTAAGGCAGCCCCCCCCCCCCCTCACACACACACACACACACACACACACACACACACACACACACATATTTCAGTTAAATGCATTCAGTTGTGCAATTTACTAGTTATCCCCCTTTCCATTAGTGCCGTGGTGGCACACAACACATTGGGTTACACAAAGGATTCTGAGTTAAAGAGATTTTAGAGGTTTCTCTAAGTATAGCAGGCCGGATCACTAGACAGCGAGCACAAACTGAGATTGTAATAGCAAATTATGTGATTTAACCCCCAAAACGTGGTATCCATTATACTGGGACTAACAGGGTAGGTACTGTTTGGTACGGCACAGAAGATTTTTGACCAACCGTGTCCAGTTGGATTGTGTGTTGAATTTACAAAATGCTCCGTTATAAAAAAAAAAAAGTTTGCTTCATGATGTAATCCAACAATGTGTATGCTGCCATGTGCTTAAAGCTGCAATAAGTAACTTTTTGGACGCCCCAACCAAATTCACATAGAAATGTTAGTTATATTTCTCATTGGAAGCAAGTCTAAGAAGTGGTAGATTAGTTCTATGTGTGCTATTTCGATGCATCCTGTTAAGTTTCGTTTTTGCGTTTTGGTTTTGTACACCAGTGGAAAATACAATATTTTTGGTTGTGGAAAATGTATTTCAGAGCTGTTAAATGGTGCACTGATTCGCTACACCAGTGGTTCCCAAACTTTTTATAGTCCCGTACTCCTTCAAACATTCAACCTCCAGCTGCGTACCCCCTCTAGCACCAAGGTCAGTGCACTCTCAAATGTTGTTTTTTGCCATCATTTTAAGCCTGCTACACACACCCACTATACGATACATTTATTAAACATAAGAATGAGTGTGAGTTTTTGTCACAACTGGGAAGTCACAAAGAGCTCTTACAGAACCAGGGCATAATAATAATAAATAATTTTGCTCTTTATTTAATGATCTTACATATAAAACCTTATTTGTTCATAACTGACCACCAGGTTTAACGAGGAGGGTGTGCTTGAAAGGATGCACATAACTCTGCAATGTTGTATTGGAGAGAGTCTGTCTTAAATCATTTTACACACAGTCTATGCCTGTATTTAATTTATGCTAGTGAGGGCTGAGAATCCACTCTCAAATAGGTACGTGGTTGCAAAGGGCATCAGTGTCATAACAGCTCGATTTGCCAAGGCAGGATACTCTGAGCGCAGCCCAATCCAGAAATCTGGCAGTGGCTTCTGATTTAAATTAAATTTTCACAGAACTGCTTGTTGCAAATTCGACGAGGCTCTCTTGTTCAGATATCGGTAAGTGGACTGGAGGCAGGGCTAAGGGATAACGAATCCAGTTGTTTGTGCGTCCGTTTCAGGAAAGTACCTGCATAATTGCGAACCCAGCTCACTCAGGTGCTTCACTATATCACATTTGACATTGTCCGTAAGTTTGAGTTAATTTGCACACAAAATTATACAATGAAGGAAAGACCTGTCTGTCCTTGTTAATGCAGACATAGAAAAGCTCCATCTTAATCATAGCCTCAATTTTGTCCCGCACATTGAATATAGTTGCGGAGAGTCCCTGTAATCCTAGATTCAGATCATTCAGGCGAAGAAAAAAACATCACCCAGATAGGCCAGTCGTGTGAGAAACTCGTCATCATGCAAGCGGCAGACAAGTGAAAATTATGGTCAGTAAAGAGAATTTTAAGCTCGTCTCTCAATAAAAAAAAAAAAAGTCAATACTTTGCCCCTTAATAACCAGCACACTTCTGTATGTTGTAAAAGTGTTACATGGTCACTGCCCATATCATTGCATAATGCAGAAAATATGAGAGATCAGGGGCCTTGCAGTAGCAAAGTTAACCATTTTCACTGTTTTCACTTTCAAGCTGTCAGACATTCCCTTGGCAGCAAGAGCCTCTTGGTGGATGCTGCAGTGTACCCAAGTAGCCCCCACCCATCTTTTTAAGGGTTGATCGCTCTGGTCAATAGGGTTGTTCCGAAAGCTCTGATCTCACAACGACAGTCAAGCACCAAAGCTAACTAGCTAACATTGGCTAGCTACTCATTATGTGTCTGGAAGAACACCCTGCTCTGACCATTTTACTCGCCCTAGCAGAGTTGGTTAGGCAGTTTTCATGTTATCCAGAGCGTTGGTGACTAAATGTGCTTCTGGCAACAATTGAATTACACTTTGTTGCCAACGTTTACTGACACCGTACATATTCAACGGGGGTTGAGCATTCAAAAATTGTTATTCTGCGCTCTGGCACACTAAGATGAGAATCTTTTGTTAAGAAATGTAGCTAGGTAAATAATGAATCCCAATGAATGACGTTACAGTAATTTGAAATAAAAATACTTTGTCTAATTTAGGAGTCTTTTGTTGAGACAACTAGCTAGCTAAACAATGGACCATAATCACAACTCATGACGTTACTACCCTGCATGAATCTGTAGGTAGCTAACCAACCAGGTTCTATGGCTATAACTAGTCAAGCAAATGTGTCTGAGATATGAAGAATAAGATCATACACAGACTCTCAGTTACACAACAAATTTTATTTTTGTTCGATAAATATTACTTTTATCACAAAAAAACGCCATTTGTGTTGCGCATTATGTTCAGAAAACCAAAGCCGTGTTCCGTTCGACAAATTCCAAAAAGTATCCGTAATGGTCGTAGAAACATGTCAAATGTTTTTTATAATCAATCCTCAGGTTGTTTTTAACAAACATAATCGATAATATTTCAACCGGACCATAACCTATTCATTAAGAGACAAAAGGAAAATGGGGTGCCCCTCTCTCGCGCGCAGGAAACATTCAGAGGACACCGGACTACTTTTGAAAATTCTCGTTCATTTTTCAAAATAAAAGCCTGAAACTATGTCTAAAGCCTGGTCACAGCCTGAGGAGGCCATTGGAAAAGGAATCTGGTTGATACCCCTTTAAATGGAGGATAGACGGGACAGGAAACACAGATAAATAAATATATATATATATATCACTCCCGGGTTACATCTTCTCAGGTTTTCAAATGCAGAATAAGTATTGTTATACTCACAGACAATATTTTGACAGTTTTGGAAACGTTGGAGTGTTTTCTATCATAATCTGTAAATTATATGCATATTCTACAATCTGGGCCAGAGAAAATGTCCGTTTAAGTTGGTCACGTTATTAAAAAAAAAACAAAAAAAAAAACAAGGTTGGAGTCATTAAAACTAAGTTTATGTAAACTTCCGACTTCAACTGTAAATCGGAGATTAAACCTCTCCAAACAGTTAGGATTCGTAAATAGTTTTTTTAACTTCAGTAATTTGAAATCTTAGTTTATCGACTTTCTTCTGACCCTCCATGAAGTGTCTAAATTGTAGGTACTTAAAACCTCTTTGTTGGCTAAATCAAACTCAGTTTTTCTGTTGGAATGATTTAAGTGTCCTGAGTAAATAAAGGCGTAAGGTCAGTAATACCTGAGTTGCGCACCGGTCTAATGCACTGCATCTCTGTGTAAGAGGCGTCACTAAAGTCCCTGGTTCGTATCCAGGCTGTATCACATCCGCCTGTGATTGGGAGTCCCATAGGGCGGCACACAATTTGCCCGGTGTCGTCTGGGTTTGGGCGTCATTGTAACTAAGAATTTGTTTTTATCTGACTTGTCTAGTTAAATAAAGTTTACATAATTTTTAAATACCCAGTCCAGAAGTCCAATACTTGTTTTTCGGGAGGGAAATTCTGGATTAAGTGCAATCGGTGATCAGAGTGATATATGGTCTGGAATCTGCAAGTACCTCCTTGCATCTTATGTACTGTATAATAGTCAGATAAGGTCTGGATCTTTTCAAAGCTATTCTTAAATGGTTAGGAAGCTATTGCTCTTGGATGACATGCTATTGATTTCATCCCAACCCAAATTTGAGTGGCGTCTTTTAGGCACCAACTAATCATATGCTTGATCTGAGAAGACCAGTAATATAGTTGCAGATTTGCAAAGAGCCCTCCTAAACTCTTAGGCTTAATTCATTTTGTAGATTTGGTTCTCGGTTTTCTTATTGTTCCAGATATATTTAGGTTGGCATTAATTTTCGAAAAAAGAACAGATGGCAGGGGATCTTTTGGAATAGCTATTTTAGCAGAGGAAGGATATTCATCCTGATGACATTAATCCTGTCAAAAAGTGTTTGGTAGGGTAGACCAGTTAAAAATAAAGGAGAGCCGCACACTCTAGGAGCTCAGATGCAAAAATGTAATTACCAACGTTTTTCGACAGCCAAGCTGTCTTCATCAGGGTATAATCACAAATTTTATATAGTGTCAAAAGACACAGGTGTCTGTAATCAATATTAAAATGGCATACAAAGAGCAGCATACAAAGGATAGCATACGATCATAGATTCATTTTAGACTACACAAGCTTACAAACAATTACAATGGCAAAGTCACAAGAATGGCTTCAGATCAAAGTCTACGTTGAGACCGAAGGGAGCAAGGGTCTTTAATTCAACCGCTGTGTCAGATTTCAAAAAAGCTTTACGGAAAAAGCAAATCTTGCAATAATCTGAGACGGAGCTCAGAACAATAGCCAAATTAGCCGCCATGTTGGGGTCAACAGAAACCAGAAAATACATGATAAATGTTTCCTTACCTTTGATGAACTTCATCAGAATGCAGTCCTAGGAATCCCAGGTCCACAATAAATGCTTGATTTGTTCGATAATGTCCGTTATTTATGTCCAATTAGCTACTTTGGTAAACAATTCCAAAGTCACAAAGCGCCTCCACTATAACGTGATGAAATGTCCAAAAGTTCCGTACCAGTCAGTAGAAACATGTCAAACGATGTACTGAATCAATCTTTAGAATGTTGTTAACATACATCTTGAATAACGTTCCAACCGGAGAATTAGATTGACTTCAGAAGAGCGATGGAAAGGACGTCCTCATGTGAAGGTGCATGGTGAATGCGTGATCAGCTCGTGGCAGTGATTACTCATTCCTGTCTCCTTTGGCCCCCCTTCACATTAGTCATCAGACAAAGTTCTGTTGACATCTAGTGGAAGCTGTAGGAACTGAAAACTCATCCATATCTCGCTGTAATTTCATTGAGAGCTTGGTTGAAAATCTGCCACCTCAGAAACAATTCAAAATGGAAGTGGAACTTCTCAGGTTTTTGCCTGCCATATGAGTTCTGTTATACTCACAGACGTCATTCAAACAGTTTTAGAAACGTCAGAGTGTTTTCTATCCAATATGAATAATATGCATATATTAGCAACTGGGACTGAGGAGCAGGCTGTTTAAATGGGCACCTCTGTGCACCTTTCATCCAAGCTACTCAATACTGCCCCTGCATCCATAAGAAGTTAAGTTAACCAAGTCTTGTTTAATCTTTGTGAGCAAAGGCATATAATTTGCAGTGAACATGTCTTTATGATTTGGAGTAACATACAGTGCATTCGGTAAAGCATTCAGGTCCCTTGACTTTTTTCACCTTTTGTTACGTTACAGCCTTATTCTAAAATGGATTTAATACTTTTTTTCACCACTCTAATGACAATAACCCATAATGACATAAAGCAAAAAAACTGTTTTTATAATTATTTCAAATGTATTAATAGTAAGAAACAGATCTCTGGAGAGACCTGAAAGTAGCTTTGCAGCAACGCTTCCAACCTGATAGAGCTTGAAAGGATCTGCAGAGAAGAATGGGAGAAATTCCCCAAATACAGGTGTGTCAAGTGTGTAGCAACATAACCAAGAAGACTCGGGGCTGTAATCGCTGCCAAAGGTGCTTCAACAAAGTACTGAGTAAAGGGTCTCAATACTTATGTAAATGTGATATTAAAGTTTTATTTTATTTTTTATTTTGGAAAAAATCTAAACTGTTTTTTGCTTTGTCATTATGGGGTATTGTGTATAGATTGAGCGGGGGGGAAAAACAACATTTTAATCCAAGTCTGTCACGTAATAAAATTTGGAAAAAGTCAAGGGGTTTGAATACTTTTTTTGCGCTGTGTGTGTGTGTGTACAGTACCAGTCAAAGGTTTGGACACACCTACACCATTTTCAGGGTTTTTCTTTCTTTTTTACATTGGTTGTCTTCACTATTATTCTACAAACTAAGAAATAACACATGGAATCATTTGTAGTAACCCAAAAAGTGTTAAACAAATCAATATATATATTTGAGATTCTTCTAAGTACCCACCCTTTGCCTTGATGACAGCTTTGTACACTCTTGGCTTTCTCTCAACACAGCATTTCTCATGAAGCTGCGTAATCTGTAGGCCAGTTATGTAACCTCAGCCTGGGCCAGGCCAGGGTGTGGGGAGGAAAGACATCTGCAGCCTGGGATAATTCCACAGGGAGGTCAGTGTGGAGGAGATGGGACATGCCTCAGGAACTGGGGTTACAGGCCAAGCACTAACGCCACCATAACACTAGTTGCTTCACTCACTGAAAGGACATGACTACAGTAGTAGCCTACCTGCTCCAAATGGTAGCTGGTCCTAGACTACTATATCGTCGCTTTCTGATGAAATCCTCTAACTCCAATTTTCATTTGGAAGCAGTAACTCCCATCCATGTACTCTGAACATTTCAAGACTAGGCAAAGGTATTTAAAAAAGCTTCTGAACTTTCATAATTGTTTATTCATTAATGTGGAAAAATATTATGTTTTGTGACGATATGCACCAGTGGTCTCAAACTGTTGCTGCACATAGAATGGTTTTAACCAGCCCTGTTCTTCTTGATAGGCCTAAACAAACAAGTCTATTTCAATCAGCCGTGATTGATATCTGACTGCGACACAATACACAGCCTATGTGCAAAAACACTCACGTCCTCCGCCTCTGAACATCTCTCTCATAGAAAGCCTTTTGTTACTGTCACACCTGAATAGTGTTGGTGATCATGTGTGCCTGTTGGGTAGGTGATGCTTTCCATGACGACAGTAGCGCTATGACTACTCAGGATAATCTAGCCTAGTCCTTCCAGCTATCAGTTGCAGTGTTTCCCTTAGGATCTCTTTCAGCAGCGTTTTAATAGTTTATGAAAACTAATATGATGAGGTCACTTCTGTTAAGAAAATATTTACTAAATGAAGTACATTTAAAAAATGAACACAATAATATATACAGCTACTGAGTCAATGTGCGGGGGTACAGGTTAGTTGAGGTAATTTATACATGTTGGTAGGGTTAAAATGACTATGCGTAGAGGCAGTGTAAAAACAAATGGAGGGGGGGGTCAATGCAAATATTCCGGGTGGTCATTCTATTAATTGTTCAGTAGTCTTATGGCTTGGGGGTAGAAGCTGTTAAGAAGCCTTTTGGACCTAGACTTAGCTCTCTGGTACAGCTACGACCACTAGGGTGGCTGGACTTTTACAATTTTTAGGGCCTTCGTCTGACACCGCCTGGTGTAGAGGTCCTGGATGGCAGGAAGCTTTGCCCCAGTGATGTACTGGGCCGTACGCACTACCCTCTATACTTTACTGTCGGATGCCGAGCAGCTGACATAATGGGCGGTGATGCAACCAATCAGGATGCTCTTGACGGTGCAACTAACTTTTTGAGGATCTGGGGACCCATGCCAAGTCTTTTCAGTCTTCTTAGGGGGAAGGGTGGTGTCGTGCCCTCTTCACGACTGTCTTGGTGTGTTTCGACCAAGATCCTTCTCCCCAGATTTGCTCAGGCGGCCAGCTCTAGGAAGAGTCTTGGTGGTTTCTAACTTCTTCCATTTAAGAATCATGGAGGCCACTGTGTTCTGGTACCCTTCCCCAGATCTGAGCTCTACGGGCAAGTCCTTTGACCTCGTGGCTTGGTTTTTGCTCTGACATGCTTGGTCAACTGTGGGACCTTTTTATATGACTAGAGGTTGACTGATTTATGATTTTTCAACACCGATACCGATTTATTAGAGGGGCCAATAAAAGCCGATAGCGATTAATCGGCCGAGTGTGTGTGTGTGTGTGTGTGTAATAATTACAACAATACTCAATTAACACTTTTTTAAAAATTTTAACTTAATATAATACATAAAATCTATTTAGTCTCAAATAAATAATGAAAATGCTCAATTTGGTTTAAATAATGCAAAAAGAGTGTTGGAGAAGAAATTAAAAGTACAATATGTGCCATGTAAAAAAAGAACGTTTAAGTTCCTTGCTCAGAACATATGAAAGCTGGTGGTTCAATATTCCCAGTTAAGAAGTTTTAGGTGGTAGTTTATAGTAGGAATTAACGTCGACTTTCTCTCTACCATTTGTATTTGATATACCTTTGACTATTGGATGTTCTAATAGGCACTTTAGGCTGGCAGTACTAATCTCAGGAGTTGATAGGCTTGAAGTCATAAACAGCGCTGTGATTCAAGCATTGCTAAGAGCTGCTGGCAAACGCAGTAAAGTTTGAATGAATGCTTACGAGCCTGCTGCTGCCTACCACCGCTCAGTCAGACTGCTCTATCAAATCATAGACTTAATTATAATATAATAAACACAAATGTGAGCCTTTGGTCATTAATATGGTCAAATCCGGAAACTATAATTGAAATATGGAACCGCTCTGTGTTTTATCGAACGGGTGGCAACCCTAAGTCTAAATATTGCTGTAACATTGCACAACCTTCAATGTTATGTCATAATTATGTAAAAATCTGGCAAATTAGTTTGCAACGAGCCAGGCTGCCCAAACTGTTGCATATACCCTGACTGCATTAGAGAAGTGACACAATTTCTCTAGTTAATATAGCCTGCTATCATGAATTTCTTAACTAAATATGCAGATAAAAAAATATATACTTCTGTGTATTGATTTTAAGAAAGGCATTGATGTTCATGGTTAGGTACATTCGTACAACGATTGTGCTTTTTTCCCGAATGAGCTTCTGTTAAATCATCCCCCGTTTGGCGAACTAGGCTGTGATTCGATGATAAATTGACAGGCACCACATTGATTATATGCAACGCAGGACAAGCTAGGTAACTACATATGGTTGACATTACTAGGTTAACTAGTGTTTATGTAAAGATAGTTTTTTATAAGATAAGTTTAATGCTAGCTAACAATTTACCTTCGCTCCTTGCTGCACTCGCGTAACAGGTGGTCAGCCTGTCAGTTTCCTCGTGGAATGCAATGTAATGTAATACTCACAATACATGTCACCCATTGAGCATGTTTGGGATGCTCTGGATCGAGGTGTACGACTGCGTGTTCGGGTTCCCGCTAATATCCAGCAACTTCGCACAGCCATTGAATACTGGGACAACATTCCACAGGCCACAATGAACAGCCTGATCAACTCTATGCGAAGTAGATGTCACGCTGCATGAGGCAAATGGTAGTCACAACAGATTCCTGACTGGTTTTCTGATCCACGCCACTACCTTTTTTTAAGGTATCTGTGACCAACTGATGCATATCTGTATTCCCAGTCATGTGAAACCCATAGATTTAGGGTGTAATGAATTTATTTCAATTGACTGATTTCTTTATGAGCTGTATGTCCGTAAAGGATTTGAAATTGTTGCATGTTGCGTTTTTATTTTTGTTCAGTAGACGTAGGAAAATAATGATTGATAAATGAATTAATTGAAATGTACCACTAATGTATACGTGTGTGTGTGTGTAGTTTAATATCAGTGTTTGAATAATTGTACTTATTTTCATCATTGGTTTCTATTACAATTATTTGTTTTTCCTACGTTTCTTGTGCTTTGGATTTGTCTGCTCTTTCCCTGTCCATATGGGAGGGTGGGGTTTTGGGTGAGAGGGTAGATGGGGAAATTGGGTGAGCGGTGGCGTTAAGTGGGTGGGTGGGCAAGAAATAACAATTCCTTTAGGATGAATTACTGTTCAATTGTGCAGGAATAATTGTGAACGCGTAATAAACATTATTCCAAGTTATTCCGTGACCGTGAATCCCCTTCCCACTGTAGTTCAATAACCAACATATGTTTCTTCAAACTGAAGGTGTCATGTCATAGCTCAGACCACATTCTTTCTGCAGACATCTTTGAATCTTAATTCGGAGCAGATCTTTTTGGGAGAAAACGTGGTCGTGTTAAGTTTTTTGACCCTAATTCTGTTACCAAACTTTGCATCTGCACAGTTCTTCCAGTAAATGTGTCTTTATGAAATTTGTGTGAATTGTTCAAAGTATGGTTCTTTTTCTGAAATCAATGGTTTTTGTTTGGAAGACATTTTATCATTTTAAAGTGAAAAGTCAGGTCAAAGCGTAAATCCGCTATTGTGGATTTGCCCCATTTCATGTCCGCTCCTCCTGCCTGTGTTTTTATGCAGGGATGTGGTCCCACGCCATGACAGTACAAGACTACCAGGATCTCATAGACAGAGGATGGAGACGGTAAGTCAGACTCAGCTTTATAATCCCACACACACACTTGTCCTCCAGGCCAGTAGTCTCTCTACACGTTTTGACACAGCAGCATAGCCCTCCATGCTTAACATATTTATGGGTGTACAACATTGTCACATTGCTTATCTGTAGTTGTGTATATACATTCCTTATCTGTAGTAGTGTATATACATTCCTTATCTGTAGTAGTCTAAATGCCCACTGCATGTGCTCGTTTGTTATACTTCCTTGTCTGTTACTTCTACAGAAGCGGGAAGTATGTTTACAAGCCCATCATGAACAAGACCTGCTGTCCACAGTACACCATCAGGTAAAGATAGCCTGTTATCAAAAAGACTCACATCAACCTAGCTCAAACTGGTGTCGTATTCATTAGTGCTGATGGCTTCTGACGTGTAAACTTGAAATATCCGTATTCATCTTACCGAGGGAGCGGGAGAGGGGGGAATGCAGAACATGTTATTGTAAGACATCCAGTATCCTATGGATGGAGAAGTGCCACAGTCTGGTTTCAGTTGTTGGGTTGTGATTTTGAAATACTTGCTACACCAGAAGTGAATGGTTATCTGTAGGTATATGGTGAGCCAGCGGCTTGAAATGTTACAAAGTAAGGGAAAGGCAGTCACATGGTTGCGGTTACTGATAAGGGTCGATAGCTGTGGATTAGTGAAGAGTGGGTGCTGAGGTCCGGTCACATTAAGGGAGAAGGAACAGTTTACTCGCATCACTTAACTTCCTGCCTAGCAATAAAGATGTAATGTTTAGAGAAAAGGAGGAGACTCCGCCTAAAGTCGGGTGTAAATGCTTGTGCTAGGGGGAACATGTCTTTGTCTGTTCAGCTGTCTGGCCCACTGGGTGAATAAACGTTGAACTTTTCCTCGTTGTCCATTTTTATTTTTTTCTCTATTTAGAACCTAACAGTGCACACCGTAGCAAAATGCAAAAAAAAATTCCAATGAAAAACGAAAGCAAGTGTTTCTTATTTGACACGTTTGGGTAGTCCCAACCTATTTCAATCTGTTTTCTGTTTGATGCCTAATGAACATGACCCAGATGACCCTTTACTCAGTTGTAAGCCATATACTAATGGTTCACTAACGCACTAATACATGGTTTGTAGGTGTCACGCCTTGAACTTTCAGCCATCTAAAACCCACAAGAAGATCCTGAAGAAGATGAGCAAGTTTCTGTCTAAAGGGGAGATGCCAACGGAACAGGGCGATGGTGAGGAAATTTGCTTTCGTAAAATAATTATGCGAAGCTGTCTTTAGTAAACGACACATCAATTACATGTGGTAGGCTGCTCTGTTCTAGGGATGGGCATGAGCACTCGAACCAAGTACTCCTCAGTGCAGATCGTGGGCAGGGGTCAATGTGTGCAAAGTTAAATGTTTAGATCCTCCCATTGACGTCAGTATTCATTCACTTGCGAGTAATACTTTTTTTTTCAAGTCTAATTTATGCGTTTTGTCTACATTTCTGTAAGAAAAGTGGCGATAATGACTTGTGAAGATATGAAAATATTTGATAAAATATGTGAAAAGTCAACTCGTCTTAATGGGTACTGAGCCTATGAGTCTTCCAAATAAATTAATTTCCAAATGTTCAAAACTGACATTTTATATAAAATTCAATCTCCCTTAAAGTTAAAATAAACTGATCATTACTATTCATCATGAAAATAGCGCTCATAATAGGGGGGGGGGGGGTCCAACCGTATCCACAGATCAATGTGGACTTAGGCTTTAGTACTTGCCAATCAGTACACACCTGATTAAATTAACAAACTTATAGACTTCCTTCAAGACATGATTAGTTGAATCAGGTGTGTTATTGCTTGGTTAGAACGAAAACCTCAACCCACATCGGCCCTCTGTGTATAAGATGCCTAGCACAAAGACCATAAAAAAAAGCTGAATCACATTTGCTGTACTGCTATTCTTGTTAATTAGTTTAACTTGTCTTCCTAAAGCGTTTCTGCAGACTGTTTCAAATCTCCCCCTCTACTGTTGTATTAATAAAGTATAGGTGGTGGACAAAAAACGGAATCGCCTGGATGAAAGAAAGACAAGGGCTGGGTGACATGACATAAATTAATTCAAATGTATGTTTTTGCGCAACATTCCCCAATGTCTGCATCGCAAGAATTGAGGTTTTGCCATTTTGAGTTTTTTGGAGGTTTTGTCTGTTTTTATTCTTGTATTTTTGGTCTTGTCTCTTTCTCTCCTTCTGTACACCGCCCCATTTACACCAGAGATCTGTATATAATGAAAAGATGAATGTCTTCGCCCTAATGGTGGGAGTCGTTGTCCCAAAGGCAGGCGACAAGCTTAGGTCCAAAATAAGCCTGTATAAATGTATTGACCTTATTTTGGACATTTTTGCTTTCGCCTCTTCCTCTATTGTTTACGCACACCAAGTCCTTCTCACGTCAACAAAGTTGATCACATCTTCCTCTCTGACAAGTGATTTCAACTCGCTATTTGAGATTAGGTCCAATGGATTCGGTCATATGGACACAAACACATTGAGACATTATTTTACTGTAATAGAGGAGAAGCTAACTTTTCTCAAGATGGCCTTTTTATTCCTCACCTACTCAAACTGCACTCAGAGCAGACACTACTCAAACGAGACTATCAATGAACATAGATTTTGGAAAATGAATTTTGTCACGCTCTGCATTGGGATACCATGTACCACTAGCAGCATTTTAGCTAAAGACTTATGCTAGCTGTCTAATCTGTGTTTTATAAATGTGCAATAAGCATAAAACACAATTATATGGAACTGGCAATTAGTTCTAATTCTGAGAAATAAAGTAGGCCGCTTGATTTCAACATCTGAACAAAGTTGACAGGCTAACATGCTTTTCAAACAGTTGGAGACAGACAGAAGGGTGTGTTCCTAACAATTCAACTGTTCAACTTTTAACTAGCAAATAGATCCATGTTGGCTAAACTTGAAATATAAATATTAGCTGGGCCATCACTAGCATGTGGGCTTTTTATTAATTTCCCAACTTCGTCATATCCAAATGGTAGTTAGTCTTGTCCCATCTAACTACCGCGCCAAGCCACAATGCTTCTTGACACAATGCGCACTTAACCTGGAAGCCAGCCGCACCAATGTCGGAGGAAACACCGTACACCTGGTGACTGTGTCAGTGATCATTCGCTTGGCCCGCCACAGGAGTCGGTAGAGCGCGATGGGACAAGGACATCCCGGCTGGCCAAACCCTCCCCTAACCCGTACGTCGTTGGGCCAATTGTGCATCGCCTCATGGTTCTCCCGGTCGTAGCTGGCTGCGACACAGCCCGGTATCAAACCAGGATCTATAGTAGTAACGCAGCTAGCACTACGATGCAGTGACTTAGACCGCAGCGCCACTCGAGAGGCCACTAGCACGTGGGCTTGAGATGTTTCTATAGCCTAATGCCTGCTACAAGAAGTTAGTAATTATTTGTGAATGTGCATTATGCATGGTTCCAGGTCCTTTTTTTTTTTAAAGGGAATTTTCATAGACTTGAAAGCCAGGTCAGTGGCTATTGCAAAAATACAATTATTAGTGGGTCTTATGGTTGTGGAAGGCTTATATTTAGCCTATGTATAACATCAAACTCAAATTTTATTGGTCACATACACATTCGGCAGATGTTATTGCGGGTGTAGTGAAACGCTTGTGTTTCTAGCTTCAACAGTGCAGTAATATCTAACAAGTGGTTGTTGTCCTTGATGATCTTTTTGAACTTCCTGTGACATCGGGTGCTCTAGGTGTCCTGGAGGGCAGGTAGTTTGCCCCCGGTGATGCATTGAGCAGACCGCACCACCCTCTGGAGATCCCTGCGGTTGCGGGCGGTGCAGTTGCCATACCAGTCGGTGATACAGCCCGACAGGATGCTCTCAATTGTGCACCTGTAAGGGTTTTAGGTGACACGACACATTTCTTCAGCCTCCTGAGGTTGAAGAGGTGCTGTTGCACCTTCTTCACCACACTGTCTGTGTGGGTGGACTATTTCAGTTTCTCCGTGATGTGTACGCCGAGGAACTTAACTTTCACTGCGGTCTTGTGGATAGTGGGGTGCTCCCTCTGCTGTGTCCTGAAGTCCACGATCAGCTCATTTTGTTTTGTTGAAGTTGAGTGAGGTTAATTTCCTTGTACCACACTTCCAGGGCCCTCACCTCCTCCCTGTAGGCTGTCTCGTCATTTTTGCTAATCAGGCCTACTACTGTTGTCGTCTGCAAACTTGATGGTTTGAGTTGGAGGCGTGCGTGGTCATACAGTCATGGGTGAACAGGGAGTACAGGAGAGGGCTGAGCACGCACCCTTGTGGGGCCCCTGTGTTAAGGATCAGCGACGCGAAGGTGTTTCTTATCTTCACCACCTGGGGACGGCCCATTAGGAAATCCAGGACCCAGTTTTAGACCCAGGGTCCCATGTTTAATGATGAGCTTGGATGGTATTTTGGTGTTGAATGCTGAGCTATAGTCAATGAACAGCGTTCTTACATAGGTATTCCTCTTGTCCATATGGGATAGGGCAGTGCAATTGCATTGTCTGGATCTATTGGGGCTGTAAGTAAATTGAAGTGGATCTAGGGTGTAAGGTAGAGGTGACATGATCCTTGACTAGTCTCTCAAAGCACTTCATGATGACAGAAGTGAGTGCTACGGGGCAATAGTTACCTTTGTTCCTGTACCCAAGAAAGCAATGGTTGCCATCTTGAAGCATGTGGGGACAGCAGACTGGGATAGGGAGAGATTGAATATGTCCGTAAACACACTGGTCTTAGTATGCGGCTAGGGATGACATCTGGGCCGGCAGCCTTGCGATGGTTAACACGCTTAATAAATGTCTTACTCATGTCGGTCACGGAGAATGAGAGCCCACAGTCCTTTGTAGCTGTTAGGTGACACTGTTGTCCTCAAAGCAGGCGAAAAAGGTGTTTAGCTTATCCGGAAGCAAGACATCGGTGTCCGACGTGGCTGGTTTTCCCTTTGTAGTCCTTGATTGTCTGTAGACCCTGCCACAAGTCTTGTCTGAGCCGTAGAATTGCCTGTTTGATTGCCTTGCGGAGGGAATAACTACACTGTTTGTATTTGGCCATATTCCCAGTCACCTTGCCATGGTAAAATGCAGTGGTTCGCGCTTTCAGTTTTGTGCAAATGCTGCCATTTATCCACGGTTTCTGGTTTTGGTAGGTTTTAATAGTCACAGTGGGTACAACATCTCCTATACATTTCCTTATGAACTCAGTCACCATATCCGTGTATTCGGCGATATTATTTTGAGGCTGTCCGGAACATATCCCATTCCGCGTGATCAAAACATTCTTGAAGCATGGATTCTGATTGGTCAGACCAGTGTTGAGTAGTCACTAGCATGGGTACTTCCGGTGTCAGTTTTTGCCTATAGGAAGGGAGGAGCAAAATTGACTCGTGATCACGTTTGCCGAAGGGAGGGTTGGGGTGGGCCTTGTAGGCATTTCGAAAAGTTGAGTAGCTGTGGTCCAATTTTTTTGCCGATATTGCCCAGCCATACATAACAACAATGACAATGTGCATGAGTAGTCACTCAATAGTAATCTTCTTGTCCCTCATTTGTTTGCATTTCTGTCCAGCACTTGGTCTTCTATCCCTCAACCGTGATCCATTATTCTCTGTGCATCGATGCCTACCTGTCCACTCAAAACGTCTTGGAGAGAGTACAGAGGTTTCTAATCTTGGTAAAGACACCATGGCTAGATGCATAATATGCATAGCTGTAACTTGTTTTAATTAACTTAAATCTGAACAAAAAAAGTGTATGCTCGTGTTCATTGAATATCAGGGATACATCAACACTATCCACATGTTTCAATGCAAACCAGGCTTAATAGGAGCCTACTGCGCTTAATTGGAACAACAGTGATTTATGGTGAAAAATAAATATTTTGTGTATAAATATACGCTATAGACTACAATATTATGGAAAGTTAACATTGAACCATATTTATTTATTCCCATTCTGTAGAGTTAGTGATATTTGTGCTGCTGTACCCTTTAAGCTTACGAGAGATGCTATTTTTGTAAATTTGACATTTATGTAACAATATAACAGTAAAATAAGAAAATGCATTTAAACATGTTCCTCAGCTGTCTAACTTTAATAATTAAACATCTGATTGGCTTAGAGTAAAAACTTATCACAACATAACAACCAGATTAATTGTTTGAAACATTTAACCGCAGAAAAGGTTAATTTTTTTTATTTGAATCTAAAGATGGAATTGGGCTTAATGGGTACGTGGGCTTAAAAGGTATGCTTATCCTATTTAATCAAGATATGGCATTATTATTATTTTTCTTCAAATGTTACATTCTTTTACTTTGACATTAGAATATTTTTGTAGATTGTTGTCAAAAAAAGATCATCCATTTTAGTCCCACTTTGTAACACAACAAAATGTGGAAAAAGTCAAGGGATGTGAAGGTTTTCTGAAGGCAAATTGGACTTGTTTTCGTAATTGAAATCATAATGAAATGTAATGATAACAATGGTTTAGAATTGAACATTCTGGCATTTATTCTTTACTCTAACATTATTTAACTGGACTACTCGAACAGTGAAATCATTTCACATGCCCATCCCTACTCTGTATTAGCCTGGTTAAACCAGACTGAACCCTCAGAACAAGTGAAAATGGTGAGTGTTCTGTCTGGTTTAACCAGGCTAACCTTTTACATTCAGACCTCACTGTAGTACAGTATTAATACCTACTGATTGTGTATCAGTACTATCTGACTGGCTTTGTGCTGTTCAGGGGAGCCCATGGACTCGCTGTGTGAGGAGGGAGGACTGCACGGCCCTGCTAAAGTCTGTCACCCTGAGGTGGCGAGTCCTGTGGTCACAGCCATTCTGACTGAGGAGGGAGACACCACCCCAGTCGAGTTTGAAACCGCTAGAAAAGACCCAGTGTCTGTTCCAGACGGGAGAGGACCAGAATCAACCCCCAAACCGGGTAAGTCTAAAGGCAGGAAATTAAGAGGGCATTCAGTGGAGAATGATCTTTGATTGGTTAAATAAGCTGGAATCTCATGTCAGCTGGGTCATTTGCTTGCTTACAATGTGCAAGAATATTGTGTATATTAGGCTACATCTTCACCCCTCAGGATCTAGGTTGCATATGTGTAAGGATGCACAACCTCTGCTCCCAGTCCTTTTCATGAAAGATGATTTATCTAGAAATAATGAATAAATGAAGTTCCCCATATGGGCAGCAGGTGGGAGTAGTCACCTATGAATATAGTCGTTCTCTGTCCTGCTTCTGAATCGTATGAATGGAGCTGACGTTTTTGCTGTAATTTTCATGAATGAGGCTGAATGGAGCCAATTTATCACAAGCTCTCCCTTCAGTTCCACTCAGTTCAATTGCAGGATATCCTGAGACACACCACAGTGATACATGGTAATGAATGAACAACATTGAGTGAGTGGATTAATACATATAAATACTGATCAGGTGAGGGAAGCGCTACGTATAACTGCTCATATTTCAGCTTCTGACGGTCCTTTCTCTCTGGGTATGTCCAAAATGTCTAGCCCCTACATATCAAAATGTATTAAATATATTTCTCACCCATCTATACACAATAACCCATAATGACAGTGAAAACATGTTTTTAGACATTTTGGCTAATTTATTGAAAATTAAATGCATATCTAATTTACATAAGTATTTACACCCCTGAGTCAACTTTGTATAAGCACCTATTGCATTGATTACAGCTGTTTGATTATCTGGGTAAGCCTCTAAGAGCTTTCCACACCTGGATTTTACAACATTTGCCCATTTTTAAATGTTTTTTTTTTTTTTTCAAAGTTCTTCAACCTGAAATTGGTTGTTGATCATTGCTAGACTTCCATTTTCAGGTCTTGCCATATGTTTTCAAATAGACTGAAGTCAAAACTGTAACTCGGCCACTCAGGAACATTCACTGTCTTGGTAAGCAACGCCAGTGTAGATTTGGCCTTGGTTTTTAGGTTATTGTCTCGCTGAAAGGTGAATTAATCTCCTAGTGTCTGGTGAAATGCAGACTGAACCAGGTTTATCTCTAGGATTTTGCCTGTGCTTAGCTCTATTTAATTTTTTTTTTTTTGTCCTGAAAAACTCCTCAGTCCTCAACGATTACATGCATGCATACCCAAAACATGATGAAGCCACTACTATGCTTGAAAATATGGAGAGTGGTACTTAGTAATATGGTGGTTTGCTTTTGCCCCAAACATAACACTTTCTTTTAAGGACAAAAAGTTAATTGCTTTGCCACATTTTTTACAGTATTACTTTAGTGCCTTGTTGCAAACAGGATGCATGTTTTGGAATATTTGTATTCTGTACAGGCTTCCTCCTTTTCCTTCTCAATTCTGTTACTATTGTGGAGTAACTACAATGTTGATCCATCCTCAGTTTTATCCTATCACAGCCATTAAACTCTTAACAGTCATAGTCCTTCCTCTCCGGTAACTTGAGTTAGGAAGGACGCCTGTATCTTCGTAGTGGCTGGGTGTACCATCTAAAGTGGAATTAATAACTTCACCATGCTCAAAGGGATATTCAATGTCTACTTATTTATTTTTACCATCTACCAATAGGTGCCCTTTGCAAGGCACTGGAAAACCTCCCAGGTCTTTGGTTGGATCTGTTTTGAAATTCACTGCTTGAACGAGGGACCTTACAATTATCTGTATGTGTGGGCTGCAGAGATGAGGTAGTCAACATTTTTTAAACCAGGTGAGTCCATGCAACTTTAATATGTGACTTGTTAAGCATTACTCCTGAACTTATTTAGGCTTGCCATAAAGGGTTTGAATGCTTTAATTAATTTGCAAAATGTTCTAAAAGCATAAATCCCCTTTGACGTTATGGGGTATTGTGTGTATGCCTGTGACACAACATAGATTTTAATATTTTTTTTATTCAGGCTGAAACAAAGTCAATAGGTGTTAATAATTTCTGAAGACACTGTACATATATGTACTTTAATGGTACCCTGTGGATATAGCCAATTTGTTACTTATTGTGTATTTATTCCTTGTGCTATTATTTGTATATTTTCTTCCACTCTGCATTGTTGGGAAGGGCCCATAAGTAAACATGCCACTGTTAGTTTACACCTGTTTACGAAGCATGTGACAAATAACATTTGATTTGAAATGGCATCCTGTTCCCTATGTAGTGCACTACTTTTGACCAGGGGCCATAGCTCTGGGCAAAAGAAGTGCACTATATAGGGTGCCATTTGGGACGCAGAAAATAGGCCCACACCCTTGTTCATATAAGCCCGTGGATACACAGTGAACCAGGAAAGCCTGGTAGGGTACTATAAACCTAAACACAGATATACGCACAGACAGGGCATACCTGTTTACAACACCTCTATGTAACGGATACAGTAGAGATGAAGACTTATGCCATGTTCCACTCCGCCTCTCAGAAAAAGCCCCCACTGGAAGTCATGTCGGGGCTGCTTGTGAAATGGCTCCCTATTCCTTACTTAGTGCACTACTTTTGACCAGGGCCCATAGGGTTCTGGTTAGAAAGTAGTGCACTATATAAGGAATAGGGTGACATTTGGGGTGCACGCCCAGGTCTTCTCCATCTCCTCTCCCTCGTCCCGCTGGCCCACCTCTCTGAAATGTTTTCCATCATCGGAGAGGACTCACTTCCTCTGTATGATAGGTGCAGTTTGAGTTAGGCTAGATGGAGAGAGGTGCAGAAGTGTGTGGGAGAGATGGTAAAGCTGTAATTATTTCTAACATGGCTCCCTAAAGTTAGGAGTTGCCACTGTAGGCCTACCTAACTTTTTGTGTGTTAGTGAGCCAGTTCATTCCTGTCTTGATTCCTGTCTTGATAAAATGTGAAATGGTTAAATGCTACATTTAGTTATATATCCAGTGCATTCAGAAAGTATTAAGACCCCTTGATTCCCCCCCCCACATTTTATGTTACAACATTATTCTAAAATTGATTGTTTGTTCCCCTTGTCAATCTACACACACTACCCCATAATGATAAAGAAAAAACAGGTTTTTAGAAATGTTTGCAAATTTGATAAAAACTGAAATAAGTATTCAGTGCCTTTTCTGAGTACTTTGTTGAAGCACCTTTGGCAGCGATTACATTCTTCTTGGGTATGACGATACCAGCTTGGTACACCTGTATTTGGGGAGTTTCTCCCATTCTAATCTGCAGATCCTCTCAAGCTCTGTCCGGTTGGATGGGGAGCGTCTCTGCACAACTATGTTCAGGTCTCTCCAGAGATGTTCGATCGGGTTCAAGTCTGGGCTCTGGCTGGGCCACTCAAGGACATTCTGAGACTAGTCTTGAATGCACTGGAGCAGGTTTTCATCAAGGATCTCAGTACTTTGCTCCGTTCATCTTTCCCTCGATCCTAACTAGTCTCCTGGTCGCTGAAAAACATCATCCCCACAGCACGATGCTGCCACCACCATGCTTCACTGTAGGGATGGTGCCAGTTTCCTCCAGATGTGATGCTTGGAATTCAGTCCAGAGTTCAATCTTGGTTTCATCAGACAAGAGAATCTTGTTTCTCATGGTCTGAGAGTCTTTAGGTGCCTTTTGGCAAACTCCAAGCGGGCTGTCATGTGCCTTTGGCCAGACGGAAGCCACTCCTCAGTAAATCTACCATAAAGGCCTGATTGGTGGAGTGCTGCAGAGATGGTTGTCCTTCTGGAAGGTTCTCCCATCTCCACAGAGGAACTCTGGAGCTCTGTCAGATTGACCACCTCCCTGACCAAGGCCCTTCTCCCCCGATTGCCTAGTTTGGCCAGGCGGCCAGCTCTTGGAAGAGTCTTGGTGGTTACAAAGTTCCATTTAAGAATGATGGAGGTCACTGTGTTCTTGGGGACCTTCAAGGCTGCATAAATGTTTTGGTACCCTTCCCCAGATCTGTGCCTCGACACAATCCTGTCTCTGAGCTCTAGACAATTCCTTTGACCTCATGGCTTTGTTTTTGCTTCGACATGCACTGTCAACTGTGGGACCTTATATAGACAGGTGTGTGCCTTTTCTAAATCATGTCCAATCAATTAATTTGACCACAGGTGGACTCCAATCAAGTTGTGGAAACCTCTAAAGCATGATCAATGGAAACAGGATGCACCTGAGCTCAATTTCGAGTCTCATAGCAAAGGGCCTGAATACTTACGTAAATGTAATATTTTTTATTTTTTTACATTGGCCAAAATTTCTATACCTGTTTTTGCTTTGTCATTGTGGGGTATTGTGTGTAGATTGAGATTTTTATTTATTTAACCCATTTTAGAGTAAGGCTGTAACGTAACAAAATGTGGAAAAAGTCAAGGCGTCTGAATGCACTGTGTGGA
Organism: Salvelinus namaycush; assembly: GCF_016432855.1. Lineage (NCBI taxonomy): Eukaryota > Metazoa > Chordata > Actinopteri > Salmoniformes > Salmonidae > Salvelinus > Salvelinus namaycush. The sequence goes on along the minus strand of NC_052328.1, from coordinate 5,191,638 downwards.
GGTGACTTTTTAAAATGTTTTATTCGGATTCCCATTAGCTTTTGCGGAAGCAGCATCTACTCTTCCTGGGGTCCACAAAAAGGTAACAACATGCTGATGGACATGGACAGCCACACATTTTTAAATGTAATAATACAAGTGTTTTTTATTTTATTTTAATTTTTGTAGTGTGCTTGTGTGTCCCCTTACAGTCCCTGCCGGTCCATTAGTTGTTAAGTCCGCTTTGTAAAGGTAATTTTGCTGATTGCTTGAGTAATTGGAGATGGGAGTAACATGCAATCATGGCTCTGTATAGAACTGTGCGTTGCCATGAATTTGTTTTGGACTTGGATTTGCAAGATGGTGCCGACAGAGGGTCACCTTGCTTCTAGTCCTTGGGAAGCTATGCAGTATTTTATTTTATGTATTATTTAATTGTTAGCTCAGTAAACCTTGAAGTGTTATTACATACAGCCGGGAAGAACTATTGGATATCAGAGCGACGCCAACTTACCAACATTACGGCCAGGAATACGACTTTCCTGAAGCGGATCCTTTGTTCGCACCACCACCCAGGGCATTTGATTTGATTCCAGAGGCCGACCCAAAACAACGTCGCCGCAGAAGAGGTAGATGGAGTGGCCTCAAGGTCAGGCTTCGAAGGCATGCACACCACCCACCGCTTTAGAGTATATTACTCGCCAATGTTCAGTCTCTAGACAACAAGGTAGACGAAATGGGGGCAAGGGTTGCTTTCCAGAGCGACATCAGAGATTGTAACAGTCTGTTTCATGGAAACATGGCTCTCTTGGGATATGTTGTCGTGGTCGGTACAGCCACCTGGGTTTATGCGTCGCGTCGACAGAAATAAAAATCTCTCTGGGAAGGAGGAGGGTGGGGGTGTATGCTTCATGATTAATGACTCATGGTGTAATCATAACAACATACAGGAACTCAACTCCTTTTGTTCACCTGACCTAGAATTCCACAATCAAATGCCGACCATATTATCTCCCCAGAGTATTCTCGTCGGTTATTGTCACAGCCGTGTATACCCCCCCCCCCCCCCCCCCCCCCCCCCCCCCCCCCCCTCAAGCCGATACCACAATGGCCCTCAAGGAACTTCACTGGACTTTATGCAAACTGGAAACCATATCCTGAGGCTGCATTTATTGTAGCTGGTGATTTTAACAAGGGGAATTTGTTAGCATATTCAGCATATTGATTGTAGCAGTCGTGCGGGTAATACACTCGATCACTGCTACTCTAACTTCCGCGATGCATACAAGGCCCTCCCCCGCACCCCTTCGGCAAATCTGACCACGACTCCATTTTCCTCATCCTGTCCTATAGGCAGGAACTCAAACAGGATGTACCCGTGATAAGAACTATGGTCAGACCAGCGTTGAAATCTGAATTCACGCTTCAAGATTTTTCTGTTCACGCGAAATATTCCGGGTAGCCTTAGAGAATAATATCGATTTATATGCTGATTCTGTGAGTGAGTTTATAAGGAAGTGCATTGGAGATGTTGTACCCACTGTGACTATTAAAACCTACCCTAATCAGAAACTGTGGATAGATGGTGGCATTATCGCCAAACTGAAAGTGCGAACCACCGCATTTAACCATGGAAAGATGACCGGGAATATGGCTGAATACAAACAGTGTAGTTATTCCCTCCAAGGCAATCAAACAAGTGAAATGTCGGTATAGGGACAAAGTGGATTCGCAATTCAACGGCTATGACACAAGGTGTATGACCCATTCGGCATCCCTAGCAGTGTCCTCAGAGCATGCGCAGTCCAGCTGGTTGGTGTGTTTACGGACATATTCAATCTCTCCCTATATCAGTCCCCACAAGCTTCACCATTGTTCCTGTACCCAAGAAGGCCAAGGTAACGGACGACTATCGCCCCATAGCACTCACTTCTGTCATCATGAAGTGCTTTGAGAGACTAGTCAAGGATCCATACACCACCCTAGACCCACTTCATTTTGCATACTGCCCCAATAGGTCCACAGACGATGCAATCCCCTACACACTGCCCTATCCCATCTGGACAAGAGGAATACCTATGTGAGAATGCTGTTCGTTGACGACAGCTCAGCATTCAACACCATAGTACCATCCAAGCTCATCAATCAAACTTGAGGCCCTGGGTCTCAACCCCGCCCTGTGCAATTGGGTCCTGGACTTCCTGACGTGCAGCCCCCAGGTGGTGAAGGTAGGAAACATCACCCCTTTGCTGATCCTCAACACAGGGGTCCCACAAGGGTGCATGCTCAGCCCCCTCTTGTTCTCCCTGTTTTCCCATGACTGCGTGGCCATGCACACCTCTAACTCAATCAAGTTTGCAGATGACACAACAGTAGTAGGCTTGGTCACCAACAATGACGAGACGGCCTACAGAGAGGAGGTGAGGAGTGTGGTGTCAGGGAAACAACGCCAACAAAACAGATCGTTGACTTCAGGAAACCACAGAGGGAGCACCCCCTTATCCACATCGACGGGACAGCAGTGGGGAAGGTGGAAAGCTTCAAGTTCCTTAGTGTACACATCACGGACAAACTGAAATAGTTCTCCCACACAGACAGTGTGGTGAAGGTGGCGCAATAGCGCCTCTTCAACCTCAGGAGGGTGAAGAACTTTGGCTTGTCACCTAAAACCCTCACACACTTTTACAGATGCACAATTGAGAGAATCCTGTCGAGCTGTATCACCGCCTGGTACGGCAACTGTACTGCCCACAACGGCAGGGCTCTCCAGAGGGTGGTGTGGTCTGCACAACGCATCACTGGGGGCAAACTACCTGCCCTCCAGGACACCTACAGCACCCAATGTCACAGGAAGTTCAAGAACAACAACCACCCGAGCCACTGCCTGTTCACCTCGCTACCATCCAGAAGGCGAGGTCAGTACAGGTGCATCAAAGCTGGGACCGCTATCTCAAGGACATCAGACTGTTAAACAGCCATCACTAGCACAGAGAGGCTGCTGCCTACATACAGACTTGAAATAATTGGCCACTTTATTAAAGTGACTAGTGATCCATTTATTAATGTTTACATATCTTGCCTACCTCATCCCATACCTATATACTAGGGGTGAAACGTACATGTATTCGTATTGAAGCATTCGGTACAGGGTGCACGGTTCGGTACACACTGCGAACCGAACAATACATTAATCATACACTGCTCAAAAAAATAAAGGGAACACAATGTAACTCCAAGTCAATCACACTTCTGGGAAATCAAACTGTCCACTTAGGAAGCAACACTGATTGACAATACATTTCACATGCTGTTGTGCAAATGGAATAGACAACAGGTGGAAATTATAGGCAATTAGCAAGACACCCCCAATAAAGGAGTGGTTCTGTAGGTGGTGACCACAGGCCACTTCTCAGTTCCTATGCTTCCTGGCTGATGTTTTGGTCACTTTTGAATGCTGGCGGTGCTTTCACTCTAGTGGTAGCATGAGACGGAGTCTACAACCCACACAAGTGGCTCAGGTAGTGCAGCTCATCCAGGATGGCACATCAATGCGAGCTGTGAGAAGAAGGTTTGCTGTGTCTGTCAGCGTAGTGTCCAGAGCATGGTGGCGCTACCAGGAGACAGGCCAGTACATCAGGAGACGTGGAGGAGGCCGTAGGAGGGCAACAACCCAGCAGCAGGACCGCTACCTCCGCCTTTGTGCAAGGAGGAGCACTGCCAGAGCCCTGCAAAATGACCTCCAGCAGGCCACAAATGTGCATGTGTATTGCACAAGATTTTCCCAACTCAGGAGCTCATGCTTTCTGAGGATGTAACAGTGATGCTGGCTATTGGGCTTCCTATCAAGCACTTTGAGAGCCTGTTTTGTAGACAGACTGAATAGGTTTTAATGTTGTACAGCAAGCTTGGGCCCAACTAGTCAAGCAGTATGTTAAGTGGGGGAGTATTATAGATTTGAAATACAGTTAGAGGTAGAGAATGAAACATGTTTAGTGGTCGAGCCGCGCTTCACTATTCCTTCCCGTACACAAAACCTTCCTTATACCAAAAAACCTAAAGAACAACTTGAGCGCGAGTTGTCAGAAACGCCGTCTGTTGTCCAACTGTCTGTTAGAGCGTCTAGAGCTACCTTACTGTAACGGCTCATTTCCTTACGGCAGAGTGGGAGATGAAAAGCAATGCCATTCAAACACGTCCCCTTGAGTAGTCACACCAGTGTAAACTTGGGATGAGAGAAGTAGTTGCAGTGTGGAAGTTGGAGAGGGATAACGTAACGATTCCTGTGACCACTGACAACGCTAGAAATATTGTAAATGCAGTTGCACTAGCTGGACTGGGACACCAGATGGGATGCTTTTGCTCACGTTATTAATCTAGCATCTCAAAAAGCAATGTCAGTGAATCCAGTCTCTCGCCTCCTAGCAAAGATCAGGAAGGTGGTATCCTTTCATTAAAGCACAACTGCTGCACATGTTTTCAAGACACAACAGGAGATGTAGGGGCTGCCAAACCACAAACCAATCCAAGATGTCCCTACTAGATAGAATTCAAGCCATGACATGGTTGAGCGATACCTTGAGCAGAAAGTTGTGCGTATTCTACACTGACTGATCAAGCTGTGAGGAAGAATGGCAAAGATATTGTGTCTGTCTGAAAATGACATAAGACTAGCAGAAGAAGTTATCAAAGTGTGCAAACCTCTCAAAACAGTCACAACACTGATATGCACTGAGAGCATTCCATCAGTTTTCATGGTCTTGCTTATGAAAACAATGATCCTGAAATAAATGGTGGCATCTGATGAAGATGAACCCGCAGTAAGGGAGGTCAAGACTGTTATCAGAGTTAACCTGGAGCCTAGATATGCTGACCCTGGTGTCAAAGACTGCTTACACAAGAGCACCGCTTTGGACCCCTGCTACAAGTCCCTGCTGCACCTGGATGCTGCTGCTCGGTTGAGAATCTACAATGAATTCACAGCAGAGATTGTGACCAATATACAACAGGTATTGTATTTTAATTAGTGATTTAACAATTAATTATAAAGTTGAAATTGTCATAGTGTCTGATATATATTTCTAACAAATCATATTTTTAAAGCCTCTTCAGAGATAGTAATTTTAATCTAATTTAATTCTGCAGTGTCAAGCCACAGATGCCACAGGAGCCAACCCCTCTCCAGAGATGGCAGACGACAGGGGTTCTCCTCCAGAAAAGAAGTCTGCCATGGCTGAGCTTTTTGGGGAGTTGTTTCACGACCCAGGAGCAGGGAACCAAGTCAAAGGTCAAGGTCATAGAGGAGGAGGTGGACTGTATTCCCCTGGATGCTGATCCACTTACATGGTGGAAGACCAAAGAGTTAATATACCCTCATGTTGCCATGTTAGCAAGGCGCTACCTGGCTGTGCCTGGGACCTCTGTCCCTAGCGAGAGGGTATTCTCCACAGCGGCTGACATTTTCACAGCAAGCCGATCTGTGCTCACTGCAGATGATGTGGATAGACTAATCTTCTTGAAGGAAACTTAAATCTGATCATGTCTCAAGTGGTGCTATGTGCCTTTAATTTTGATATGCTGCTGGACTATGCACTCTTGTTGAAGTTCTGTTTTAAATGACTATTTTATTTAATGTTATCAGGCAGGCACTGCTGTTTTTTGTTGTCCCTTTGTTTCCATATGTCCTGGGAATTCAAGCTACCTATGTTTACTATTATAATAAATGGAAAATCTATATACAAATTACGTATTTATCAGGCATTTATTTTGTTGATGTACCGAACCATGAGTTTTGTGAACCGTTTCACCCCTAGTATACACTGTATTTTTATACCATCTATTGCCCCTTGGCTATGCTGCTCGGTCATCACTCATCCATATTTTTATATGTATATATTCTTATTCCATCCTTTTAGTTAGATTTGTGTGTATTAGGTAGTTGTTGTGGAATTGTTAGATTACTTGTTAGCTATTACTGCACTGTCGGAACTAGAAGCACAAGCATTTCGCTACACTCGCAATAACAGCTGCTAACCATGTGTATGTGACCAATACTATTTGATTTGAAGAGACCCCTGGTTGCATGTCTTGTAGTAGGGTATGTATGGTGTCTGAGTGAATGTTTTGATTATACAGACAATCTGTAATTTGTTACTTATAATATTTCTCATTACTAGAAGAGAAGCAGTTAATCCCTCGTCAACCCTTAACCAGGAAAGACTGGCATACGTGTTAGTTCTGTATGTGCAGTTAAGGGCATGGCGCGCTGCTCTGTTTTGCTGCACTTGACCATTTTACCGGTCACACCCTTTATGTACAACTCCAGTTGAGGTGGAGGCCTTAGAGGAAGTTTTTAACCAAATACAATGCTTTTAATGTACATGTATTTAAGACCAGTTTGTTAATAATCACCCATTCTGACAAGGGTGCGTGCTCAGCCCCCTCCTGTACTCCCTGTTCACGCATGACTGCGTGGCCATGCACGCCTTCAACTCAATCAAGTTTGCAGACGACAACAGTAGTGGCCTTGATTACCAACAAGGACGAGAGGGAGGAGGTGAGGGCCCTGGGAGAGTGGTGCCAGGAACTGAACCTCAATCAACAAAACAAAGGAGCTGATTGTGGATTTCAGGAAACAGCAGAGGGAGCACAACCCTATCCACATCGACGGGGCCGCAGTGAAGGTGGAAAGCTCCATGTTCCTTGGCGTAAACATCGCTGGCGATTTGAAATGGTCCACCCCACACAGTGTGGTGAAGAAGGCGCAACAGAGCCTTTTCAACCTCAGGAGGCTGAAGAAATTTGTCTCAGCCCCCAAACCCTCAAACTTTTACAGATGCACAATTGAGCGCATCCTGTTGGGCTGTATCACCACCTGGTATGGCAACTGCACCGCTCACAACCGCAGGTCTCCAGAGGGTGGTCCCAATGCATCACTGGGGGCAAGCTACCTGCCCTCCAGGACACCTACAGCACCCAATGACCCAGGAAGGCCAAAAAGAAAAAGGACATCAACCACCCGAGCCACTGCCTGTTCACCTCGCTATCATCCAGAAGGCGAGGTCAGTACAGATGTATCAAAGCTGGAACCGAAAGACTGGAAAACAGCTTCTATCAAGGCCAGCAGACTGTTCAATAGCCATCACTAGCCGGCTTCCACCCGGTTACGCAACCCTGCACCTTAGAGGATGCTGCCCTGTATACATAGACATGGAATCACTGGCCACTTTAATAATGTTTACATACTACTTTACTCATCTCAAATGTGTATATACTGTATTCTGTTTTAGTCAATGCCACTCAGAGCAATGTCAATCTAATATTTCTTAATTGCTTTCTTTTAGATTTGTGTGTATTGTTGTGAATTGTTTTTAGATACTACTACACTGTTGGAGCTAAGATAACAAGCATTTCGCTACACTTGCAATAACATCTGCTAAATATGTGTATGTGACCAATACAATTATATTTGAGACTCTCTCCTTATTCAGTGAGCTCACTGGCTTTGGGTGCTGACATGTAGATTGTGGAACATGCCCTGAGGGACACCGCACTGTACATATCTGATGTTAGAGAAGCTTCCATTTGAAGAACACTGGGTTGTATTGGATAAATAACTCCAACCATGGGATGGCAGGTGACGTAAAGCCATAGCAAGTCACTTTTTTTCAATAGCAATTTATGATCAGGTTGTGATGGTAAGGACAGGTTGTTAAACCCCCAGTGCTCTCTCTGCTTCCTACGCCCCTGCCATAAATATACATGCCAACACCGCTGCAAGGCTAGAGGCTAGCACAGAGGGATGACGCAGCAACAAAACGACCTCTTCTACTGGGAAACATTAAATTGTGTGTGGGTGGTACGAGAGAAAATCAGTATCAGTTTTCCTGTGCTTGTATTACTAGGCTACTTAATGAAAAGTGTTTGTGTGGCAGGGGGGGCAGGGCGAGTGCTCTAGATTTGATGAAGTGTTAACTGCTGGAGTGGGAGACTCGGTCTTCCACAGGAATAGATCTGTCATTTTCTTTACCAAGGCTGCGTGCTCTGTCCTCGTACCTCTTTTGTGTGTGTGACAGAGAGAATGCCCGTGTGTGTGTTTGCTAAAGAGAAGGGGTAAATTGTCTAGCAACATGTCATGTGACAGAGGGAAAGTACAGTTGAAATTGGAAGTTTACATACGCCTTAGCCAAATACATTTAAACTCAGTTTTTCACAATTCCTGACATTTAATCCTAGTAAAAATTCCCTGTCAGTCAGGATCACCACTTTTATTTTAAGAATGTGAAATGTCAGAATAATAGTAGAGATTTATTTCAGCTTTTTTTTCATCACATTCCCAGTGGGTAGGAAGTTTACATACACTCAATTAGTATTTGGTAGCATTGCCTTTCAATTGTTTAACTTGGGTCAAAAGTTTCGGGTAGGCTTCCACAAGCTTCCCACAATAAGTTGGGTGAATTTTTTTCCCATTCCTCCTGACAGAGCTGGTGTAACTGAGTCAGTTTTGTAGGCCTCCTTGCTCGCACACGCTTTTTCAGTTCTGCCCACACATTTTCTACAGGATTGAGGTCAGGGCTTTGTGATGGCCACTCCAATATCTTGACTTTGATGTCCTTAAGCCATTTTGCCACAACTTTGGAAGTATGCTTGGGGTCATTGTCCATTTGGAAGACCCGTTTGCGACCAAGCTTTAACTTCCTGACTCATGTCTTGAGGTGTTGCTTCAATATATCCACATACATTTCCTGCCTCATGATGTCTTCTATTTTGTGAAGTGCACCAGTCCCTCCTGCAGCAAAGCACCCCCCCCACAACATGATGCTGCCACCACCGTGCTTCACAGTTGGGATGGTGTTCTTCAGCTTGCAAGCGTCCCCCTTTTTCCTCCAAACATAATGATGGTCATTATGGCCAAACAGTTCCATTTTTGTTTCATCAGACCAGAGGACATTTCTCTAAAAAGTACGATATTTGTCCCCATGTGCAGTTGCAAACCGTAGTCTGGCTTTTTATGGCGGTTTTGGAGCAATGGCTTCTTCCTTGCTGAGCGGCCTTTCAGGTTATGTCAATATAGGACTTGTTTTACTGTGGATATAGATACTTTTGTACCTGTTTCCTCCAGTATCTTCACAAGGTCCTTTTGCTTTTGTTCTGGGATTGATTTGCACTTTTCTCACCAAAGTACGTTCATCTCCAGGAGACAGAACGCGTCTCCTTCCTGAGCGGTATAACGGCTGCGTGGTCCCATGGTGTTTATACTTGCGTACTATTGTTTGTACAGATGAACATGGTACCTTCAGACATTTGGAAATTGCTCCCAAGGATGAACCAGACTTGTGGAGGTCTACCATTTTTTTTCTTGAGGTCTTGGCTAATTTCTTTTGATTTTGCTTTGATGTCAAGCAAAGAGGCACTGAGTTTGAAGGTAGGCCTTGAAATACATCCACAGGTACACCTCCAATTGACTCATGATGTCAATTAACCTATCAGAAGCTTCTAAAGCCATGACATCATTCATTTTCTGGAATTTTCCAAGCTGTTTAACTTCTCTAGGATAGGGGGCAGCATTTTCACGTTTGGAAGAAAAGCATACCCAAATTCAACTGCCAGCTACTCATCCCCAGAAGATAAGATATGCATATTATTAGTAGATTTGTAGAGAAAACACTCTGAAGTTTCTAGAACTGTTTGAATCATGTCTGAGTATAACAACTTATTTAGCAGGCGAAACCCCGAGGACAAACCATTCAGAGTTTTTTTTTGAGGTCACTCTTTTCAATGGGGTTCATTGGGAATCCAGATTTCTAATTGACCTTCTTGCAGTCCCTGCCGCTTCCACTGGATGGCAACAGTCTTTAGAAATTGTTTGAGGTTTTTTCCTTTGTGTAATGAAGTACGGCCATTTTGAACGAGGGTCACTCGAAGTGTCCTGTTTGTTAGAGGCGCGTGACCAGAAAGCTAGCTACAGTTTGGTTTAATCCTGTATTGAACACAGATCATCCCGTCTTCAATTTTATCGATTATTTACGTAAAAAAATACCTAAAGTTGTATTACAAAAGTAGTTTGAAATGTTTTGGCAAAGTTTACAGGTAACTTTTGAGATTTTGTAGTCACGTTGCACAAGTTGGAAGCGGTGTTTTTCTGGATCAAACGCGCCAAATGAATGGACATATTGGATATATCGACGGAATTAATCGAACAAAAGGGCCATTTGTGACGTTTATGGGACATATTGGAGTGCCAACAACAGAAGCTCGTCAAAGGTAAGGCATGAATTATATTTTTATTTCTGCGTTTTGTGTCGCGCCTGCAGGGTTGAAATATGCTTCTCTCTCTTTGTTTACTCTGTTGCTATCCTCAGAGAATAGCATCGTTTGCTTTCGCCGAAAAGCCTATTTGAATTCTGACATGTTGGCTGGATTCACAACCAGTGTAGTTTTTAATTTGGTATCTTTCATGTGTGATTTCATGAGAGTTTGATTTTTATAGTAATTTGTTTGAATTTGGCGCTCTGCATTTTTACTGGCTTTGGGCCAAGTGGGACGTTAGTGTCCCACATATCCCAGAGAAGTTAAAGGCACAGTCAACTTAGTGTATGTAAAGTTCTGACCCACTGGAATTGTGATACAGTGAAATAATCTGTAAACAATTGTTGGAAAAATGACTTGTCATGCGCAAAGTAAATGTCCTAACGGACTCCTCAAAACTACAGTTTGTTAACAAGAAATTTGTGGAGTAGTTGAAAAACGAGTTTTAATGACTCCAATCTAAGTGTATGTAAACTTTCGACTTCAACTGTAGGTCCTTGAAATAAAAATGTAAGTTAAGTCTGAGTTTGACTTGCCAATGTCTGTATGAACCCTGTATAGGCTACTTGCTCGGTTCGCAAATGAAAGATAAAATCACCAGATATTGAAATTATGCACGCGTCATTCGCTTTCCTGTCAGATCTTGTCCCAGGCTGGTATTTTTTTTCATTTGGACCAGTAGCTTTCAGTTGGCTCTGGCAAATTTACCTGAATGTCATGCCCTGCGGTGCTCTTAGGGCCTATATGTCTACCACGTTGTGTAGCCGTTAGCGACTCTAATGATGACCTATCGGGTAGAATCTACCCGGTAGATGGAAAGGCAATTAAAAATTAACTACAAAGCTGCCTATGCCTTCCTGGAAGAATCATGCTTATTTGCAGTAATCCAGTGGCCATTAGTTTTGAAAACTATCACAAGTTCGGTACAGAAACACCGCTAGCCAAACACAACTGAATAAAGGGTAACCAAAACATTTTTTTTTTTTTAAATGGGGAAATTCAGTCCAAGAATTTGTTTTTTTCAGATTCTCCCCTCTAGAGGATTTTGCCGAAATTAAAACCATGGTAATTTGAAATCTGCAACAAATAGATTTTGTACTTTTGAAGTCTCTTGTCTTTGCTGATACAGTAAATCTATCCAAATCATATATATAAATTATTAAAAAATGTAATGGAGTGCCTTTGTTACAACTATGAAACAGAAAGCATATGGGTTGGAACATGGTAACAGCTTATTTTTATAACACTAACATAAAAAAATACCCCAACCACTATGACACAAAGTCAGAAGACGAGCGGTCAAATGATAAAAACAAAAGTATCATAAACATAAGCGACAAGTGGCCTTGATAAGTAGTGAAACTGCACAAAAGCAATAATGGTATTATAATGAATATAAGTGCTGATATGACAGCAGTCAGTCAATTATTGTCAGCTCGTGCTTGTGTGCATCGTCATGCAATGGCATCAGTTGGATTTCCTTCAGCTGTTATCCCTTGACAAAACTTTCAGAACTTTCACTTGCTTTACACACTACATACCTTTTTGTTTGTTGTGCTTAATAGTATCAGGTTTTCTTTTGTCCCTGTGTTTTGTCATTTTTCAACACCGTTGCTGTGCAGGTGCCTTATTTTGGGCAGAGGGTGGGAGCTCCCGTCTCACTTTGTTCATGGTGCCGGTCAGACTTGTTTTCTTTGCAACCAACTTGTTCGCCAATGACGGTGAAGTGAAGAAATTGTCCATGGTGACATTGCTCCCCTTGCCAACATAAGGTTCCACAAGCCTCATCACCTCATTCTCAGACACTCGCACCTGCTGCCTGATGTGGGTATTTTCCCAGATATTGAAAGCCTTTCAGCATGTAAGATTATGCACGCTCTCGCTGTGAAGCCTACTCCAAGTAGGACGGAGTACTCCAAGTAGAGTAGAGCTGATAAGACTGCTTTGATTCGGTGAACTGATTTAGGGTGCAAACCATTTTAAGATTAGGCCTATAATTAGAATGGATAAATACAGTTATGGCCAAAAGTTGAGAATGACACAAATATTAATTTTCACAAAGTCTGAAACAGCAGTTTGTATGATGGCAATTTGCATATACTCTAGAATGTTATGAAGAGTGATCAGATGAATTGCAATTAATTGCAAACTCTCTCTTTGCCATGCAAATGAACTGAATCCCCAAAAAACATTTCCACTGCATTTCAGCCCTGCCACAAAAGGAACAGCTGACATCAAGTCAGTGATTCTCTAGTTAACACAGGTGTGAGTGTTGACGAGGACAAGGCTGGAGATCACTCTGTCATGCTAACAGACTGAAAGCTTCAAAAGGAGGGTGGTGCTTGGAATCATTGTTCTTCCTCTGTCAACCACGTTTACCTGCAAGGAAACACGTGCCGTCATCATTGCTTTGCACAAAAAGGGCTTCACAGGCAAGGATATTGCAGCCAGTAAGATTGCACCTAAATCAACCATTTATCTGATCTTCAAGGAGAGTGGTTCAATTGTTGTGAAGAAGGCTTCAGGGCGCCCAAGAAAGTCCAGCAAGCGCCAGGACCGTCTCCTAAAGTTGATTCAGCTGCGGGATCGGGGCACCACCAGTACAGAGCTTGCTCAGGAATGGCAGCAGGCAGGTGTGAGTGCATCTACACGCACAGTGAGGTGAAGACTTTTGGAGGATGGCCTGGTGTCAAGAAGGGCAGCAAAGAAGCCACTTCTCTCCAGGAAAAACATCAGGGACAGACTGATCTTCTGCAAAAGGTACAGGGATTGGACTGCTGAGGACTGGGGTAAAGTCATTTTCTCTGAATCCCCTTCCCAATTTGTTCGGAGAAGACAAGGTGAGCGCTAACATTTGTCCTGTGTCATGCCAACAGTAAAGCATCATCAGACCATTCATGTGTGGGGTTGCTTCTCAGCCAAGGGAGTGGGCTCACTCACAATTTTGCCTAAGATCACATCCATGAATAAAGAATGGTACCAACACATCCTCCGATAGCAACTTCTCCCAACCATACAGGAACAGTTTGGTGACAAACAATGCCTTTTCCAGCATGATGGAGCACCTTGCCATAAGGCAACAGTGATAACTAAGTGGCTCGGGGAACAAAACATTGATATTTTGGGTCCATGGCCAGGAAACTCCCCAGACCTTAATCCCATTGAGAACTTGTGGTCAATCCTCAAGAGGCGGTTGGACAACCAAAAACCCACAAACTCTGACAAACTCCAAGCATTGATTATGCAAGAATGGGCTGCCATCAGTCAGGATGTGGCCCAGAAGTTAATTGACAGCATGCCAGGGAGGATTGCAGAGGTCTTGAAAAAGAAGGGTCAACACTGCAAATATTGACTCTTTGCATCAACTTCATGTAATTGTCAATAAAAGCCTTTGACACTTATGAAATGCTTGTAATTATACTTCAGTATTCCATAGTAACATCTGACAAATATCTAAAGACACTGAAGCAGCAAACTTTGTGGAAATTAATATTTGTCATTCTCAATTTTTGGCCACGACTACAATGGAATGACTCGCCTTGTTCTTGATTCATAATTGGTGAACATAATTATGCATTCTTCCCTCCCCCGCGCTCAATTCTCCCCATCATACTTTACTTATTTATTTAATCTAACGTGTGAAATTAGTTCCGTACGGTTTGAGGCAATTGTCTGGGTAATTATCAACTGGGCACTGCACTCTCATCTGTCGGAAGAGGGAGCAGTGTAGGCCTTACTGTTTCGGAGGAGAGGCAATGGGAAAACCATTCAAGATGATCACATGCCCTCCTTAAACTGGTTATTACTCCAGTTCTGTGTGTGATATTAAGATTCTAACAACGGCAGTGTGTTACATAGTCGTATTTAGGAAAAGTCAAGGAAAGCATTACTGGTTCTAGTTTTGTTTTAATTATTTTTATTTCTTTATCTTTGTACTTTTATTTAATACTAGAACCGTCATAGGCCAACGGCCACTGACGCTTCATTTTCCCCCCCCAAACGAATAAACGATGTCCTGCTCATTCCCTGGCTTTTCCTAAATGGTTGTATTTTACATTGCTCATTTGTCAGAATTTTGAAATCACAAACAGTGAAGTATTTTGAACATTTTACCAGTGTTTTTTTTTTCTTTTCTTTTTTTTCTCACACATATTCCTAACTTAACCCACCAAGACAATATGCTGTAGGACGTTGGTACCCAGCCGGGCGCTAATTCGTCCCTCTCTCTCCTCACTGAATGAATGACAAATAGATGAATGGGCAACAATCATTCACCTTCACAATTTCATTTAAAGATAGGCTGTTATGGGACTGTTTTATTTACTGTAATTCTATTACTAATCAACTTTATTTTAAGGGAAATTAAAATATGCTAAATGTTGCACTAGGCCTTTAATGCAAAACATATCCTTGACTCTATCGAACTTTATGAGCAGGGAGAAAAAATTATGCCTGCCCATCAACTATATCCAAACTAATTTCACGCATAATAAGAGTTAGCCTATAGACAAGATTTAAGTTGTAAATAATCTGACGGACAATATTGTCAGTTGTAAAATTGTATATGAAGAGATCATCTTCAAGAGGGCTCATTTTGTAATTTACAGGGAAAGGATAATCACTTTATCAAACCCTCCCTCAGTCACATGCAGGTAAACATTTTGAACTCTATATACAATGTATTTGGAAAGTATTCAGACCCCTTGATTTCCATTTATTTATTTTTTTACGCTACAGGCTTTTTCTAAAATGTATAAAAAAAACAATCCTCAATCTACACACAATACCCCGTATTGACAAAGCAGAAACTGATTTTTTTTAAATGTTTGCAAATGTATTAATAAAAAATATACCTTATTTACCTAAGTATTCAGACCCTTTGCTATGAGACTTGAAATTGAGCACACAAAACACACATCTGTCTATATAAGTTCCCACAGTTGACAGTGCGTGTCAGAGCAAAACCCAAGCCATGAGGTCTAAGGATTTGCTGCAGCATTGAAGTGGCCTCCATCCTTCTTTAATTGGAAGCAGTTTGGAACCACCAAGACTCTTCCTAGAGCTGTCCGCCCAGCCAAACTGAGCAATCGGGGGAGAAGGGCCTTGGTCAGGGAGGTGATCAAGAACCCGATGGTCACTCTGACAGAGCTCCAGAGTTCCTCTGGAGATGGGAGAACCTTCCAGATAGGTGGAGTGCTGCAGAGATAGTTGTATATCGGGCCTTTATGGTAGTGGCCAGACGGAAGCCACTCCTCAGACAGCCGATTTGGAGTTTGCCAAAGGCACCTAAAGGACTCTCAGACCATGAGAAACAAGATTCTCTGGTCTGATGAAACTAAGATTGAACTCTTTGGCCTGAATACCAATCATCACGTCTGGAGGAAACCAGTCACCATCCCTTCCAACAGGGCAACGACCCTAAGCACACAGCCAAGACAACGCAAGAGTGGCTTCGGGACAAGTCTCTAAATGTCCTTGAGTGGCCCAGCCAGAGCCCGGACTTTAACTCGATTGAACATCTCTGGAGAGACCTGAAAATAGCTGTGCAGCGACACTTCCCATCCAACCTGACAGAGCTTGAGAGGATCTGCAGAGAAGAATGGGAAAAACTCCCCAAATACAGGTGTCAAGCTTGTAGCGTCATACCCAAGAAGACTGTATTCACGACCAATTGTGCTTCAACAAAGTTGAGTAAAGGGTCTGAGTACTTATGTAAATGTCTTTCGTTTTATTTGAATACATTTGCTAAATAAAAAAGTTGTGTAGATTGATCTTTTATTTAACCCATTTTAGAATAAGGTTGTGACGTAACAAAATGTGGAAAAAGTCAAGGGGTCTGAATACTTTCCTTTATGCACTGTAGTATCAGAAGGCACATATTCTGCCGTTTCTATTACCTTTTGTCAAATAACACTCATAATTCAAGAGGTGCAGCTCTATTTTCACTTTTTCCAAGAATATCCGTGCTGTCCATGCATTCGGCACATGACACCTCCCGCGGCAGCATTGCTCTGGCTACTAAGCAAAAACTAACATATTACAAGATGCTATTTATTTATGCAATTCATGCACTGGTGCTTTTGTTTAAGAATGCAGCAAATAATTTCACCTGTGCACCTGGCTGACTTATCTTTTTCATTTCTACTTTGTCAAAAGCTGTAACTGGACTTTATTCATGACTAGAACTCTATTACTAATCTAATTCTAAAAATAAAGGTGATCAAATGAATTAGACTGTTTTTATTGTAAGGGAAACAAAACTAGGCTATGGACCTACATTTTTTTTCCTAGGAATTTGTAGGATTATACAAAACATATCCTTTACTCTATCTAAACAAATAACTATACTTTAAAAAATATATAATTACACAGTTATTCATGCAATCCTTTAAAATTGTTTATGCACTATTTATCAAGCGATGGTGCTTATGTTTGCTGGACCTTGCATGTTGATATGCATATGCTTAATACGATTCTTCAAAAATCAAGTTATTTGATTTCTTGGAAATGTTCTTAATTCCAACATGGCTCAACCCTCGTCTTAAACTCAAGGAAGTGAGGAAAATAAGCTAATGAAAGCAATTAAACTTCATCTCAAAGTTTCAGTATTGATTGTTTTTAATCCAAGTATATTTGTTAGATCAGTAAGAAATATGCTAACAGGATTGCCCTTACTAGCTAGCTCATTGCTTAGCAACAATCATGATCTTAAAAATATAGTTAAGAAGTTCATAAGAAAATCCTGCTTTAAGAAGAAATGTTTTAGGAATTGCACTTACAAATTATCTTAAACTTATTTAAAAAAAAATATTTTAAGCTTTTTTTGTGAGTGGGCCCAGGTCATGATCAATTATATATTTATTTTTCATTAATCATTGCTGCGACAAAATCATGTGAACAAATTTGTAGCAGTAAAAAAAAGTGTAGAACCCTGCTATGTGTTTGGATCAGTCAGTGTTCAGTCTGAACAGAGGCCAGAACCTGTTATGTGACCGCTCCATCTTGCCCTGACTGTTTAGTTTATACTTATTTGGAGGGAAACCATTTGACCGTGCTGTCACTCCTGCTCGGGAACATTCTCTCTTTAGTCACAGGATATGGAGAGAATGTGAAGATATACAAGGGAAGGAGGTAATGCTCTCTCCTCAGTCCTCTGACTGAGACACATGTCCTTTTCTGTTTGTCTCTGTGGGAGAATGTGAATTGGATTGGCTACACCATGGTGCTACCCTACAGAGTTCTGTTGAAGCTATTGTAGACTTTCATTGCAAAAGTGTTTTAATCAATTATTTGGTGACGTGAATATATTTAGTATAGTTTCATCTAAAAACTATACATTTGTAAATGTTTTACAATTTGTATGAAATTCACAGTGGATGGTCCTTCCATTCCTCCTCTGAGGAGCCTCCACTGCCTCGCGTCCTCTCGCCACTATCTCCGCCTCCTTCTCAAAACCCATTAGAGGAGAAGGTCAGATGGGATGGACCTCTAGCTTTCTCATCCAATGGGATTTTGAGGAGAGAGGATACGAGGAGTATGCAATTCAGATCTTCCCTCCCTCTTTTTCTTGCTTGCTAGCTTTCTCACGCTCTCTCTCCGTCTCACTTTGTCTATCTATCTCGTAACTTGGTGTCTATTGTCTAGAGTCTAGACACAGAATCACTCAACCTGACCCGTAGCATTAGCACCCAGACAACTGCAAAATCAACCGTGACAAGGATTTATCTATGGTCTCTTGGGGCCCTGATTCAGAGTTCAGATAAGCTCACAACTCTTACCGCAATGAGTGATTTACAGAAAAGTGTGTAGCCCTCATGTCAAAATACCACCCATATAGATATTGACAGGAGTGTACAGTTCATAGTATGTAGAGACATTAGTTAGTATGTGTAGGTCTATGCTGAAGGCTGAGGATCGTTCCGCCCAGTTTTGATACAGGGCCATATTAGTTAGTAAAATGCTTTGCAACAGAAAATAAACTATTTTTCTGATTGGACACGTTTTTAGGTAGTCCTTGTTTGTTGTTTTTCTTCCGTTTGATGACTAGTGAATATGACCCTGGTTCTGGTTCCTGACACTACTCCTTGCCCTCTCCTCCTGCGGGTCTCCGATATGACGTTCGCCAATCAAGAGGGTGGTTTTGGTGGACGCTTGCAGAAGGCCAGGTGGGGAGGGATGGAGTTACTGGAGCTGCATTGCGCAATATATGCGTGCGTCAAGTCAACAGAGTAGTCCGTCTGTTTGTCTCGGTCCTCTGTCATGTAGATGCAACAGACTCCTCTGTAAAGAATGAGGTTTGTGTGTGTATCACCTTTAGTAGTAGGTCTGGAAGAAGATCCATTTTCCTTACAGTACTATGTTCTCCTATCATGTTTAAGCTGTATCAGCCTGGTTTGTATGTTTGTCTCTAAAGACACTGCTCTTGTGATTGTAGTGTGCTCCCTCTGATGTCAGCAACAGACACACACCTCTGCCTAAGGTCCAGTACTCTGATGTGTGGAGCAGCTACTGACATGCTGGAACGCTGACCACTGTTTCCCATCAGAACCTGCAGCTCTGTCCAAACCATCCAGCACATACACACAGTCATATACGGTCATGATCTTCGTCATTCGATTGGGAACTCCCCAGAGGCAGAGGACCTTCCATCTCCTAAGTTGATACGCCTTCATTTGAAACCAAAGGTGTCCACAAAAAGCCAAGAAATCACTTGCAGTCAACAAACACAACCCATGCTGTTTTATAGGTTCTCGTGCGGTGATGTCATGTAAAGAGTATTGAGGAAGGGGGAAAAAATAGAAAACAACATCCATGTAGATCTGTTTTTTTTGTGTGCGTGTGGGCGCATGCGTGTGGAGGCTATGCTAAAGCAAACAAGGCAATCCGACTTCCCCTGACGGGAGCAAAGCCACTGGAAACATGGCCTCTCACCCACAAAATATCCCCAAATGTGGGACTCCTCATCAATGGCAACATCGTTTAAAAGTAACCACATCTTTCTCACTCCCACACTACTGTGTTAATAAACCTCATGCAGAAGTCTTGCACAAAGGGGAAACTTGTTCTCCTGTTCCATAAGGCTGTAATTTAGTACTCTTCCCCCCCCCCCCCCCTCAAGCTCTTTTTCGCATTTCTTTTACATTGAACAGTTTTGGAAATGCCATACCCCAAGGTTGTTTTTGGAGTGAAAAAGGGTTCCGATGTGGTGTCTTAACATCCTGAAGTTCTTGCACCCTTGGAAAGGAAACTTGCGCTCCCATCCATACCATTCTAATTTCTAACAATAGTATTTATTCTCTCCCTCCCACCCTCTCGTTCTCTTCCTATTTTTCTCCCTCTCTCCATCCCCCTCTTCTCCATCTCTCTCCTCCCATTCAGGGGTAGGAGCGGACCCCGGTAGGCCGTTGTGTAGGAAAGCCAAAGAACTGAGGAAGGCGCGCCGGCTGCAGAAGGAGCAGAAGAGACAGGTGGGGGGTGGAGTCCCGGCCTCTGTGACCTCTAACCCCGCCACGCCCGTCCAGCTCAACCAACCCAAAGCCCTGGAGGAGTTCATCAACGAATCTCTGCCCGATAGTCCTCTGCACCACCTCGAGGTAAGCAAGAGAGGGGTTCAGGTTTACAACTACTTCCTAGCCCCTACTCATTCAATGTCTACAGATCTGAAGGAACCGGATGGGTGTAAGTAATACAGTGATGGCGCCACCTAGCCTTCCAGTGGCTTTAGGTGAGTTTCCTCTATTTGCTTTACATCTATCCACTTCCAAAGGATCTATCTTCAGACCCGGCCAGAGAGCGGCCTCTATCTGCTTCCCTAACCCAGTGACTTCACCATGCGTGCCTGTGGGGAGAATGGTACGGCCAGAACTCAAGTGGAAAATCCAGCACTTCACGGCACAAACTCAACCAAATGGTAGCCTGACTACACACACTGGGTCAGGTTACCCCAAGTAATCACATTCAAATGACTGTGCAGAGCTCTGCATTGTTTAAGAGATGTAAATCTACTTTTGGCTCTGGGATGTACTGCAGGCAGGGCTTCATCCCAAATGGCACCCTATTCCCCATAACCTATAGTGTATTACTTTTGACCAAAGCTCTATGGGCCCTGGTCAAAAGTAGTGCACTATGAAGGGAATATAGTGCCATTTGGAGCACAAGCCCAGAGAAAAAAATGTCCCTTTCCAGTATAAGGTGAAGTTTTGGTCCATCCTCTTGACTTTCGCTGAGGTTGGTAGTCTAGAGTGATGTCAGCTTTTGATTAAGCCAGACCTTGAGACGAGCTATTCATTCCCTGACTGGCACTGAGCACCCATCAGACTCCTCTCCCAATCAGCTCATCTTAGCTGATTAGATTACTTCCATTGGCTGTGATGTTTACTCATTCAATTTCCTTAAGTGGATGTACACAAGGTCGAGCCACCCAATTTGAAGGTTAATTTATTGTTTGGCAAGTTAAGATGATTGAATGGCGCATGTGTTTGAAACACGAGTTTGTAGGCCTAAAGCATGCCGATGGGCTGCAATCAATGCTAGGAATTGGGATGTTTAGGATTCTGATGATATGGAGATAATTGAATCTGTTTTTTGCCATCCACACCACTCTTTATGACTTTGGGAGTCTTAGTCTTCAGCAGGACTCTAAGACAGCAGGAGCCTGTTCAGGATGATCAAATATACCAGAACATTCAGAATTAGAAGTGAATTGAGTCGAGCAGATCTGACTGCCTGTCATGTAGAATAGGGATCGTGCAAGTCTGCTCTATTTATTCTATTTCTATCGACAACTTTCTATCAGAACGTTTCATATCACCAAATACACCCCCGTTCAGATTTGTTGAGTAAGCTGTGGAGCTACAGGGGGAAAACTGAAGGTCTTGGACCGCAAGGATATTTTGGGTGTTTACACGAATGCAATTAACAACACTCCAGCTCCACTTCATCACCAGCACAACTGTTAAACATGTCAGACCGCCTGAGTGATGGAGTCAGACGATCATTAGGAAAGGACCGGGAGGAGGAGAGAACCATGTACATATGCCCCCAATGAAAGAGACATTGAGAGGAGAGGTGATCGAGGGTAAGGGGCCCCTGACTATAGGTAAGGCCCCTTTCCTTGTATTGATAGATACATTGAGACTGTGGGAATCGTAGTAAAGCCTTTTCCTTTAACCACAACCCTGTTCTCATCCACAACCCTTAGTGTTTTACAGTAAAACTAGTGGCTTTTAGTGAATGACATAGATGAGATGTCTGGAGGGTCAGGTTGGAACACATGCTTGTGCCCTTGCCACCACCAGGGGTCAGTGTGGCCACACGATTGACAGCCCCCCCTTCCCCAAAGGGAAGCGTATAACACCAACCTGTTTTTCTGTCTCGCTCAATATGCCTTCCTATTATTTATTATCTTTTAGTTAAAACCCACTCTCCTCTCACACGTTGCTCTTGTTTAGCCATTGGCCTTCTCTGTTTATCAGACACATTCTTTAGTCGGCGAGTATCTCTTCTGCTCGTTTTTTTATCAAAGAGAACAGGATTTGGGCTCACACAGAGTTCCACATGTGGGACAGCGTATCGTCTTACAGGGGCTTTTGAAGGCCAATATCTCTCCATTTTAATTAAGTGGCATTATTGGAATGGTTTGGTGTTAGTCTGTCGGTGCCATCTCATTCGATTGTTATGAGAGCGTTGCGTTTTCACCAAACTATCCATTGTGGTGTTGGCTCAATAAAACTATTTCGGCGTATCAAAAGATCTGGAGTTTTAAAAGTAAATTAAAGAGGCCTTACTTACTATTATCTTTTACGTAAAAGGCCCAACATCTTTGTTTGAATATACAATGCGTGTACCAAGCAGTCATATGAGAGCCCTGTGCATGTCCAACTCAAACAAACCTTGGGTTAAATTCCCTCGCAGGCTACTATTCAAATGGCAGGGGCATGTTGGCCAACAAAAGCTTAAAAACAAAGATATTTAATTAAAATGAAGCCGGGGGGATTATGAAAGTTGAATTCTCACATTCTCAACACTAGTGGTTATGCTTTATCCAACGCTCTAAGGCCTGGCTGCCTGACTTTTGGGCCAGTTTAAAACTGGTTCTAATCCTCCCCTACTGTAGCTTGACATGACATGGTGAAGCACTGGAAATGGGGTTTATAAGAGGTACACACACACACACACACACACAGGTCATGTTTGAGTGATCTCTTTGGTTTTTCAGGAGATCAACCCAGGTAAGGTCTTTAAATGATGTTTCTGTTAAACATGATGACAAACACTTGTGGTATTTACCCTATTTGTTCTCTTTTGTCATGCTCTCACCTGTCACTCTGCTTGTCTCCATGGAGATGGACACAAACACGTCCTCCTCCTTAATCAACCTCACTGCTTGGGTGTAGCACCAACACCTGTGGTTGTGGTAATAGAAAACTGCATTGTAAATAACTCCCACCCAATATGACTTCTCAATGCTGTTTTACTGTGTTAATCATTCAGGCAAATACCTTTTTTCAAGATGTATAATAAAGGCTCACCTTGGCGTATCCTGTCCCCACACACGTGGAATATAGAATGCTTAATACAAAACATCTTCTTAAAAGTGTTCACAAGGGCCTACCTTAAAGGAGGAAAACGGCTTAGATGGTTTAAAGCCTGATGTGGCATGCTTGAAAATGAGAAATGTAACACTCAAAGGATTTGCCTTAGTTTGCTAGTACCCGTAAGTGACGGACAGAGTTAGTAGAGGAAGAGACATTCCGTTTACCCTCCATTCTGTTTCTTTCATACTTTTTTTAAATACATTTTTTTCTCCCCCTGATTTACTATGTGAATGTGATGTGTACCCTCTGTGTGGATTTGTCTCCACTTATCGTTCTGTGTCCTATTGAAATGCCTGTCTCTTTATTTTTGTCTTAACCCTTCTCTGCCCGTCCCTCTTTTGAAGGTGAGGCTAGTGCGCTCCAACCCCCCCAGTTCTCAGTTCAAAGCCTCTTTCGACGCCTCCTACCAGGTGTACAAACTCTACCAGATGGCCATTCACCACGACCCTCCAGACAAGCCCACCGAGAGCCAGGTCAGGGGTCAGCAGGTCAACCTGCTCAAGGGGCACAGGGGGAAGTGAGGGTTAAGAGGTGCTTTTGATATCAAAACAGAGTGAACAGTGTTGAGAGTAAATTCAATTGTCTTTATTATAAAACACGATGTGGAAATTTGTCTTTGGCTTCATAACATGATTTCTATGAAAACAAACAACATTAAAACATCATCAGGAGCATCTTGTCAACATTGGGTGAACATCTTGAACCGACAGATGTAATTGTTATCTGGAGTTTGCCAAATAGTATAATCAGTCTCTCTCCAATGTGAGCGAAGTATCTCTGACCAATGTTTGTGTGAAATCTGTCATCAGGCAACTAAGATGATACAGATGAAAGTGAATGGGGTGCTAAGTGAAAGAGAATGGAGACATTTGATAGAGTAGTGGCGGGAAATGGCGAGAACGTGGAATTACGTGACATGAAAGAGCAAGTTACATAATCACTATCTGGCTATGGAAGTGGTTAGTATGGAGAGAAGAAAAAATTGAAAGTGTGACTGTGGGTCAGTGGAGGCTGCTGAGGGGAGGACGGCTCATAATAATGGCTGGAAAGGGGCTAGTGGAAGGGCATCAAACACATGGAATCCATTTATTTAGTATCATTCCACTAATAATGCTCCAGCCATTACCACGAGTCTATCCTACCCAATTAAGGCTTCACCAACCTCCTGTGGTATGGGTATGCATGAAAGGGAGAAAGTGAATGAAGGACTCAGGATTAGGGGAGTGTGTGTGTCTGTGTGCGCACGCTTACATGTTTGTGGATGTCTGAATGTGTGTGCATGTGATCTGTTGTTCGCTCGCAGGGGGAAATGTTCCCATACACGGAGGAGGTTGAAGGCAGTGTTTCTACAGGTGCCTCAGTCTAATTGGGTCTTTAGTTTCTGGTTGTGTCCTAAATAGCACCCTATTCTGTACCTAGTGCACTACTTTTGACCAGAACCAAGTAGTGCACTATGTAGGGAATAGGGTGCCATTTGGGATGCTACCTCTAGCTGTTTGAATACGGTGGCAGTCAGGTATTCATTCCCATCCTCTTCCTCTTTCCTTCATCAGTCTTCCACTCCCTCTGTGCCCATCACTCCTGCTCGTTTGTTTTTATTCCATTCCCCAACCAGTCGCAGTTGTTGAACTGAAGCATCCCCTTAAAATTCAGTGTTAGCATTCGTTTGTCGTTTTTGCCCATGCTGGCACTTGACACACTTGGAGGATTGTCTCCGCTCTGCGGTTCTCACCAGACATTCTGTCTCGAAGGCTGGAGCTATACTATACCTCAGCCTGATTTTTATCTGTGTAAATCTCACACCACTTGGGACATTGCTATTTTCTCATATCTGGATGTATACAAGAGTAAAAGTGAGTGTGTAGATCCCTATCTGAATGTGAGTGTGTGTGGAATGTGGATGCCTGTTGGTCCTTGAATCTCATATCTTAGATCTCCATTCAACCTCTAGTGCCCTGTCTTTCTCGTTGAGGGTTCGTCGTCAACCGTGACGTGGGGGTGGTACACTAGCCTCATCTTCAGGGTCCCTGGATCCCTCATCTCCAGGCAGTAACCACCACTGGACTCACTCTCCCAGAATTCTTAGTTATGGTTTGTTGTTAATTCTATGGTTGGAATCTTGATTGGCCTGACTCATCTCAATTCAGAACCCGAGCAGCAAAAAAAAAAAAAAAAGAATCAAAAAAACTTTGAACTGGGAGTCTGAATTGCTTCAGTAGAACCTTTTTATAGTGCTAAACTGCTTATGCGGCATTGTCTAAACCCTCCCCACTTATTGCTTGGTTCCCCTATTGTCTGTCCACCCCCCCTGCAAACCACTACCATGCCTTCCTCCTCTTCATTCTCCCTCCTAAACCCCAACTCCATTCTGTATGTCCTCATTCTTCTTCGCCGTTTGTCTTTCCCCCTTCGCTGTCCCCACTCTCGACAAACAATGTTGACTTTATCCATCCCTCCACTTCTTCTTTCACCATCCTCTCCGAAGGTGAGGCTAGTGCCCGTCAATGATGATGATCCTCAGTTCATGGCGACCTATGAGCAGTCGGCAGCGCTGTACGCACGCTACCAGATGGCCGTTCACGGCGACACCCCTTCCGAGTGTAACGAGAGTGAGGTACGGTAACGTTTCTGACATCGCACCTACTGTAATGCACCGGGCACAGTGACTGCCACAATGCTACCATGCGCTGTGCTGTACACGTCACCCTGCCACATTTTGCTCCTCCATCACAAACACAGTACCTTCCATAGAAGGTTTGAAGTTATTTTTTGTTACCAATTAACTTGAAATAAATATGAGTATTCATTTAATGTCAGCAGAAAATATGCCTAGATATGAATATTCATGTATTTACATTCTATCTGTCAGCAATCTGTCCTGTTAAGAATTTTCTGCCGGTTTTCTTTTCCATTTTTGAGTACAATGTCAATGTCCTTAACATCACATGATTGCTCTGACCGCCTCGCATGGTGACACAGCAAATCTCCTGCATGCTTGTTTGCAGATAACCTCATACACATACCCATTGTGGTGTGTTAGTTTAACGGTTAGATTACCCTGCATGCCATTATGTAAGTTGATTCCATTGTGTTTGATGGTGATTTATGACTAGGGGAACTCAATGCATGTCATTGCCTGCGTGTTTCATGGGCTGTGTCTCAAGGCATCCTATTCCCTATATAGTGCACTACTTTTTAGCAGAGCCCAGAGCAATTACAGGGAATAGGGTGCCATGTGTGATTCAACCAGGGTTAGATAAGACACACACATGGAACCCCATTGTTATTAATGCCTCTTTTTAAAATCATTTTTATTTCACCTTTATTTAACCAGGTAGGCCAGTTGAGAACAAGTTCTCATTTACAACTGCGACCTGGCCAAGATAACGCAAAGCAGTGCGGCAAAAACAACAGCACAGTTGCACATGGATAAACAAAAGTACAGTCAATAACACAATAGAAAAATCTATATACAGTGTGTGCAAATGGAGTAAGGGAATAAATAGGCCATGGTAGCGAAGTACTTACAATTTAGCAAATTAACACTGGAGTGATAGATGTGCAGATGATGATGTGCAAGTAAAAATATGGTGAGCAAAAAAGTTAATAAAAACAATATGGGGATGAGGTAGGTAGTTGGATGGGCTATTTACAGATGGGCTATGTACAGCTGCAGCGTTCGGTAAGCTGCTCAGATAGCTGATGATTAAAGTTAGTGAGGGAGATATAAGTCTTCAACTTCAGCGATTTTTGCAATTTGTTCCAGTCATTAGCAGCAGAAAACTGGAAGGAAAGGCGGCCAAAGGAGGTGTTGGCTTTGGGGATGACCAGAGAGATATACCTGCTGGAGTGCGTGCTACGGGTGGGTGTTATGGTGACCAGTGAGCTAAGGCGGAGCTTTACCTAGAAAATACTTATAGATGGTGGTCGTCGGGGTAATGTTATAGATTCAAGTTGAATGACTGCAGTGCGATCAGGGAGTTAGTTTCACTCTAATGAACAGGAAGAGGCTGGCCTGAATACTGGATACTCCTCTCAATCAACAACTATTAATCACAACACTAGACTCTAATGAGCCAGTGTGGATCATATGGGTCATTCCACAAATAGTGCATTTTGGGTAGTAGTAAAAAAAAACGGATTTTCAATTAATTTTAAAATTCTGTCATAGTTTGACTTCATAAAAAACATGTTTTCCCATCTCAAGGGGAAAAACAAGACCTATAGTAAGTGCCAATAATGTAACAGAGATTGACTGTAACAGGGTTGAGGTTTTATCTTAAATGAAACATAAATCCCCTTGTGATGGGGAATGGAAACGGAAACCTTTTCTGTGGCAACTATGGCAAATCCAACTAGATGAGGTCCATTCACAGCTGAAATTGAGACCTAGGCTATTGAATGAATACTGCTACACAGGAAATAAAGAAGTGCACTCTTGGAGTCTCGCGCAAGGTTCGGCGTGTGTTTTTACCATCTCGCCATAAATCTTCACCCGCAGTTGAAATATTTTGCTGTGAAACAGGGATGTTTTCAGTGTCTGGGAGCACATATAAACTCACAATTGACTTTTGCAGATGATTGGGGTGGAGGAGGAGACGAGGTTGTTTAGTTAGAATGCGGTTCCTGGACATTCTCTTTTGAAGTGCACTATCTAGGGAATTGGGTGCCATTTGGGACGCAGCGTCTCAAATCAAATTGTATTTGTCACAAGCTTTGTAAACACCAGGCGTAGACTAACAGTGAAATGCTTACTTACGTGCCCTTCCCAACAATGCAGAGAAATATAGAATAATAATATGAGGCATAAATAACACAAGGAATAGTCTCACTCGTACACACCTGTGAGGACCCTTTGTCCCAGAGCTGAAAAAACCTCCACCTGCCTAGCTATCTGCCAACGGCGCACAGCAAATTACCTAATTCTCCAGCTTGTAAAAATTAGTGAAGTCAGTCAAGAGTCCGTCAGTGGTGACGGATTCTTTCCTGGTGCCATAACAACACCAGGACTGTTAATTGTGAAGGTGTGAGTGCATGTATATTTGTGTTCTGCCCAGTTTCACTGCTGTGTTGTGAGACTGGGACAGTAGAGCCTCCCAGGGACAGAAAGGAGGACTAGAGAGGTGTGGACCACAACACTGACATCTGTCTGTTTCGTGCAAGATTTTAGTATACATTTTTTTGTGGATGGGGTTGCCAGGTTTGATGGGGTTGCCAGTTTGGGTTATTGATGGTGGTATGCATGAGGCTACGGGTGAATGTAAGGCTGGTTAGTTATTGTACCATCTGGGTTGTACCAGTTACCCTGTTTCACCTTCATACCAATGGGATTGGGAAGAAAGAGGTTTGTAGGACTATGAACCCTCGATTCGTGTGCTAACAGTAGTATTTTTGATACACAGAAATTGGACATGAGTTTTATGTTTATTTTAGGACTTGTTTGTGTTTCATGACAGGGAAAGTATTCGTGTTTATGTATGTGTGCTTTATAGATCCATTGTAATATAGTGCCTTCGGAAAGTATTCAGACCCCTTGACTTTTTCCACATTTTCTTACATTACAGCAATTTTTCCAAAATGGATTAATTTGTATTTTTTTCCTCATCACTATACACACACAATACCCCATAATGACAAAGCAACAGCAGGTTTTTAGAAATCTTTGCTAGCTTAGTTAAAAAAAATAAGTACTGTATTCAGACCCTTTACTCAGTACTTTGTTGAAGCACCTTTGGCAGCGATTACAGCATAGAATCTTCTTGGGTATGACGGTACAAGCTTGGCAAACCTGTATTTGGGGCGTTTTTCTCATCTCTGCAGATCCTCTCAAGCTCTTGTCAGGTTGGATGGGGAGCGTTGCAACACAGCTATTTTCAGGTCTCTCCAGAGATGTTCAATTGAGTTCAAGTTCGGGCTCTGGCTGGGCACTCAAGGACATTCAGAGACTTGTTCTGAAGCCACTCCTGCATTGTTTTGGCTGTGTGCTTAGGGTTTTTGTCCTGTTGGAAGGTGAACCTTTGCCCCAGCCTGAGGTCTTGAGCGCTCTGGAGCATGTTTTCATCAAGGAACTCTCTGTACTTTGCTCTGTTCATCTTTCCCTCAATCCTGACTAGTCTCCTTGTCCCTGCTGTTGAAAAACATCCCCACAGCATGATGCTGCCACCACCATGCTTCACCGTAGGGATGGTGCCAGGTTTCCTCCAGGTGTGACACTTGGCATTCAGGCCAAAGAGTTCAATATTGGTTACATCAGACCAGAGAATGTTAGTTATCATGGTCTGAGTTTTTAGGTGCCTTTTGACAAACTGGAAGTGGGCTGCCATGTGCTTTTTACTAAGGAGTGACTTCCATCTGGCCACGACCGTAAAGGCCTGATTGGTGGAGTGCTGCATAGATGGTTGTCCTTCTTGAAGGTTCTCCCATCTCCACAGAGGAACTCTAGAGCTCTGTCAGATTGACCATCGGTTTCTTTGTCACCTCCCTGACCAAGGCCCTTCTCCCTCGATTGCTCAGTTTGGCCGGGCAGCCAGCTCTAGGAAGAGTCTCGGTGTAAGAATGATGGAGGTCACTGTGTTCTTGGGGACCTTCAGTTCTGCATAAATTGTTTGGTACCCTTCTACAGATCTGTGCCTTGACACAATCCTGTCTCGTAGCTCTACGGACAATTCCTTCGACCTCGTGGCTTTGGTTTTTGCTCTGACATGACCTGTCAACTGTGGGACTTTTTTTTTTATATAGACAGGTGTGTACCTTTCCAAATCATGTCCAAACAATTGAATTTAACGCAGGTGGACTCCAATCAAGTTGTAGAAACATCTCAAGGATGATCAATGGAAACAGGATGCACCTGAGCTCCATTTCGAGTCTCATAACAAAAGGGCTGAAATACTTATGTAAATAATGTATTTCTGTTGTATTTTTAATACATATAATGTTTTCATTTCGTCATGAGGTAGTGTGTAGATTGCTTCGAGAAAATACATATATAATCCATTTTAGAATAAGGCTGTAACGTAACAAACTGTGGAAAAAGTTAAGGGCTCTGAATACTTGCCAAAGGCATTGTAGTTGTCCAGGGGAAGGGGCTTGACATTTTGGAGTAAATTATTTGGAACTCCAGCCTGCATGGTCTTAAAGCCTGCTTTGACAGACACACACAAGCACCACACCTGCCCCTATGACACTGCTAATTACAACTTCCCCTATTCTACTGGACCTAAGCCACCCACCTCGAATTGATAAATTCTTCCCACCCTTCCTGTTTGACCTTCTGTACACATTAGTTTAGACATGGCCCCCTCTCACTCCTGCTATTCTGTGGCACCATATTCTTTGCTGCTACTGGGTTACTGTCCTTTACACTTAGTCAGTCCAAATTCGCTCCGTACAATATGGTGGACCGTGCAAGCTCCTTCACTACTTATAGGCCCTTCAGATCAGCAAAACTGGAAGGTTTAGTAATAAAGGAAACGGGAAGGAGCACATTGGGACCCTCTCAACCAATTTGACCCTACAGTATATCTTCTCTCTATAGCTAACTCTATCTAGCACTATATCCTCCTCTCCCATTCTCCATCCATTCCCTATTCATTTACAGTTGAAGTCGGAATTTTGCATACACCTTAGCCAAATACATTTAAACTCAGTTTTTCACAATTCCTGACATTTAATCCTAGTAAAAATGCTCTGTCTTAGGTCAGTTAGGATCACCACTTCATTTAAAAAATGTGAAATGTCAGAATAATAGTAGAAAGAATAATTTATTTCAGCTTTTATTTCTTTCATCACATTCCCATTGGGTCAGAAGTTTACATGCACTCAATTAGTATTTGGTACTTGGGTCAAATGTTTCGGGTAGCCTTCCACAAGCTTCCCACAATAAGTTGGGTGAATTTTGGCCCATTCCTCCTGACAGAGCTGGTGTAACCTAGTCAGGTTTGTAGGCCTCCTTGCTCGCACACGCTTTTTCAGTTCTGCCCCCAAATGTTCTATGCGATTGAGGTCAGGGCTTTGTGATGGCCACTCCAATACCTTGACTTTGTTGTCCTTAAGCCATTTTGCCACAACTTTGGAAGTATGCTTGGGGTCATTGTCCATTTGGAAGACCCATTTGCGACCAAGTATATCATCCTGACTGATGTCTTGAGATGCTGCTTCAATATATCCACATAATTTTCCTGCCTCATGACGCCATCTATTTTGTTGGCACCCTCCTGCAGCAAAGCACCCCCACAACATGATGCTGCCACTCTGTGCTTCACGGTTGGGATGGTGTTCTTCGGCTTGCAAGCCTCCCCCTTTTATGGCCAAACAGTTCTATTTCAGTTTTATCAGACCAGAGGACATTTCTCCAAAAAGTACGATCTTTGTCCCCATGTGCAGTTGCAATCCGTAGTCTGGCTTTTTTATGGCGGTTTTGGAGCAGTGGCTTCTTCCTTACTGAGCGGCCTTTCAGGTTATGTTGATATAGGACTCGTTTTATTGTGGATATAGATACTTTTGTACCTGTTTCTTCCAGCATCTTCACAAGGTCCTTTGCTGCTGTTCTGGGATAGATTTGCACCTTTCTAACCAATGTTTGCACATGGTGGTACCTTCAGGTGTTTGGAAATTGCTCCCAAGGATGAACCAGACTTGTGGAGGTCTACAATCTTTTTTCTGAGGTCTTGTCTGATTTCTTTTGATTTTCCCATGATGTCAAGCAAAGAGGCACCGAGTTTGAAGGTAGGCCTTGAAATACATCCACAGGTAGACCTACAATTGACTCATGATGTCAGTTAGCCTATCAGAAGCTTCTAAAGCCACATCATTTTCTGGAATTTTCCAAGCTGTTTAAAGGCACAGTGAACTTAGTGTATGTAAACTTCTGACCCACTGGAATTGTGATACAGTGAAATAATCTGTCTGTAAACAATTGTTGAAAAAATTACTTGTCATGCGCAGAGTAGATGTCCTAACTGACAAAACTATAGTTTATTAACAAGAAATTTGTGGAGTGGTTGACAAACAAGTTTTAATGACTCCAACCTAAGTGTATGTAAACTTCCGACTTCAACTGTACCTACCCCCCCCCCCCGTCTTCCAAAAACTCTCCTTCCCCATTCTTCCTCCTTTCCCCTCCAGGTGAAGTTATTGAGCAATGGAAAGTGTTGTGCATCGTTAAAGTGGTGAGGGCTCGTTAGGGTTGTTGGTGACCTGCCATGCCCGGTGCTGCGTAGGGGGAAGTTGGGTCATATGATGTTTTGGAGGTATTTATTAATCTATTAAGGTATTACCTAGGGACACACTCTGGTAGACTATAAAACAGTGCTGCTTTCTGAGACAGCAGGTTTGGGCAATGTGTGTTCCCGGGTTTCCTCAACTCTGGTGTGGATTTGTTATCCATGAGGGGCCCTTTTCCTCAGGAATGGAGTCTACACCCTTGGGTGGCGTCCCAGATATGGGAGAGGTTCGGTAGGGACGATGTAGATCTTTACTACGGCTGTCTCCCACCCCAAATAATAAATCTTAATTTGACAAATCGATTGGTCAACATTTTTAAGTGTCTTTTTCCATATTTAGACACATCCTATGTGTTTTAATCAGACCAGCTATTTGCACTGAGATTGTCTAATGCTTTAAGCGCGCTGTTTGATTAAATAATTAAGACACACTAGAGGGAGTCCGACCGCAATTGATTTGATTGTGCTGGACCGGGCTCAAACTTAATGGGCTGTGTACAAAAATGACAGCGAGTGCGTGACTAGTACCCATTGTCTCTCTCCTCCCTGCTGCTGCGACCACCACAGAACATCAAGTGTTTATCGCGATGTCCGTGTTGCTGACGCTGAAACATAATTACAGCCATTTCTGACTGAGAAGTTCTGTTTCTCCGAAATCCCTCATTTGTTTAGGAAAAACATTCCTTATTCCCTCAACCATTCCTCTCGTTCGTGACACATTAATGCATCGCATGCACATGACCAATAGAGCCTGACCTATAGCATATCATAATCGTATCAATAAATTGGTTATAACAACCTCCCAACACCATAACACGTGACAGCAAAATGGATGCAGTTGACGTGACAAACTTGAAACAAGGTAATGTTTACTGGGTGGTCTGGAAGTAAAGGGGAAGTCAATAAATTTGATAAAGAAAAATAAGGATAAGGTGCTATTATGTGAGTCGATCGTTGTTTTGTTTTTGTGAAGCCAAAGACTAAGTGGCATGCATTCGTGAATACAATTGCTGAAATAGAATGGTGGATTTGTTTACGCTAATCTTCAAGGGTCGCTTTATTTTATTTTGAAGCTAAAATGTTTGATTTGCATTGCAAATCATGAATGACTCGTATGCTCTGTGATGACATGAACAAATTAATGATTGATTGATTCAGTAGCGTATAGTATATTGAAATATAGGCCTACGGTATTAAGACTGAACAGGATGCGCTCATACAATGTGGACAGCGACCGCTATCAAACTTGGGAGAAAGCGCATTATAAAATGATATCATTTTTATTGTTGCACCATTGTCTTTAACCATGTACAATTTTAGTATAACTTTTTTTGAGTGGAATGTGCCATCCCCACGGCCTCCACAATGGATTTGTCCACTCGGACCCGTGTGGGCATTTAGAATTCAGGCTGTAACACAAATTGTGGAATAAATTAAGGGGTATGAGGGCTTTCTAAAGGCACTGTATGGCTCGGTACATGGGCAGACTGCCCTTGCTCGAATCAGTTGGTTTGCGAGACTAGGGAATGGCAGGCACTGCTCCACCAATAGTCTGCGGTGCAGGTTCACTTGACAATTGTTTAGCGTTCTTTAGGAGGCTTGGTGTTTCTGATAGTCACTTCCTCTCCCGGGTGCTTGTACCTCGGCTGGATCTGAATTGCAGGACGTGGAGATGGATTGGGTTGCTGGTCGAGTTGAATGTCTTCCGGCTCCTGTGCACTCTGTTGCCGGTTACGGGAGGCTATTCGAAAAGAGAGGGCGACCAGGTTCTGTAGGTATCCCCCTGCCGCCTGTGTCTGCCTTGGTTAAGCACCGATTTCCTCTCTTCCCAGAAGGGTCCTGGTCCCACCTCGGTGATCCGGTCCTATGTGAACTTTCGAGACCAGGCTAGCTAAAAAGTAATGCATCACATGCTTGCCACGTTAGCTAACTTGCAGAGGCAAGCTAGCTACTGCTAGTTTTTCCAGCTTCATAATGGTGGAATTTCTTGCCTAACTCTCTTGTTTAGTATACGTAGCGAGCATAAAGTCGCTTGGTTATTCTAAATGGACGTGCTGCAGTCAGAGGCTAGCTAGCTTAGACTAGAAGCCTCATGGCTAACGTCATGCATTACTTCTGGCAAATTAGCTTACTAGCTTTCCCCTGGCGTTATGGCAATCACATTCCCATTTCCAGTTCTTGGAGCTTGAGGGCACCTCTGAGGGCGCAGTCATCGGGCACTTGGCTCAGGAGTGAAGGACCTTAGCACGGGCCTGAGCAACCTGTGAGCCCCTCCCAAAAAACATTACTGTGACTTCAGTACTCCCACGTTTGGTTACGTCCAAACGGAGTGCTACGTCAGCCATTGCCGGAGCCCCCTGTGTCCATAATGGGCCTTGATTCATCCAGGCTACACAGTCTCACAGAAACACAACTTAATTTGGACGCTTGTCCATGTTTAAAGCCCCCTCTGTTACCCTGCGTTCCATAGTGTTCACAGGGTTAAAGGGGTATACACAGTACTACACCGGCTTCGACGCTCTTCGGATGTGGCAGGGCTTGCAACTAGACTACAAAGTGAAGCACAGCCGCGAGCTGCCCAGCTCGCTTCGAGGCAAGCAACACTGAAGCATGCATGAGAGCATCAGCTGTTACGGACGACTGTAATCACGCTCTCCGTAGCTAATGTGAGTAAGACCTTTAAACAGGTCAACATTCACAAGGCCAGATGGATTATCAGGACGTGTACTCCGTGCATGCGCTGACCAACTGGCAAGTGTCTTCACTGACATTTTCAACCTGTCGCAGTCTGTAATACCAACATCTGTCTAGCAGACCACCAAAAGTCCCTAAGGTAACCTGCCTAATTGACTACCGACCCGTAGCACTCACATCTGTAGCCATGTACTGCTTTGCAATGTTGGTCATGGCTCACATCAACACCATTATCCCAGAAACCCTAGACCCACTCCAATTTGCATACCGCCCCAACATATCCACAGATGATGCATCTTCATTGCATTCCACACTGCCCTTTCCCACCTGGACAAAAGGAACACCTACATGAGAATGCTATTCATTGACACAGCGTTCAACACCATAGTGCCCTCAAAGCTCAACACTAAGCTAAGGACCTTGGGACTAAACAACTCCCTCTGCAACTGGATCCTGGACTTCCTGATGGGCCGCCCTCAGGTGGTAAGGGTAGGAAACACATATGCCACGCTGATCCTCAACACGGGGGCCCCTCAGGGGTGCATGCTCAGTCCCCTCCTGTGCTCCCTGTTCACCATCATTAAGTTTGCTGACGACACAACAGTGGTAGGCCTGATCGCTGACAACGATGAGGAGGTCAGAGACCTGGCCGTGTGGTACCAGGATAACAACCTCACCCTCAACATGATCATGACAAAGGAGATGATCGTGGACTACAGGAAAAGGAGCACAGAGCACGCCCCCATTCTCATTGACGGGGCTGTAGGGGATCAGGTTGAGAGCTTCAAGTTTCTTGGTGTCCACATCACCAACAAACGATCATTGTCCAAACACACCAAGACAGTCATGAAAGGGCACAAAAGCACTTTCCCCCTCAGGAGACTGAAACGATTTGGAATGGGTCCTCAGTTCTACAGCTGCGCCATCGAGATTATGCTGACTAGTTGCATCACTGCCTGGTATGGCAACTGCTCGGCCTCCGACCGCAAGACACTACAGAGGGTTCCTACCATCCAGGACCTCTATACCAGGCGGTGTCAGAGGCCCCCAAAAATTGTCAGACTCCAGCCACCCTAGTCATAGACTGTTCTCTCTGCTACCGCATGGCAATCGGTTCCAGACTGCCAAGTCTAGGTCCAAAAGGCATCTTAACAGCTTCTACCCGCAAAATATAAGACTCCTGAACTGCTATCAAGTGGCTACCCAGACTATTTGCACCCCCTCTTTTACGCTGCTGCTACTCTCTGGTTATTATCTATACATTGTCACTTTAACTCTACCCTAAATGTACATATTACCTCAATTACCTCAACTAATCTGTACCCCCGCACATTGACTCTGTACCGGTACACCCTGTATATAGCCCTCGCTACTGTTATTTTACTGCTGCTCTTTTAACCCTGTTAATTTTTTTTGCTTAGCTTCTTAAGGCTGAAATCCCGTTAATGGGATCGATATGACAACAGCCAGTGAAAGTGCAGGGTGCCAAATTCAAACAGAAGTCTAATAATTAAAATTTCTCAAACATACAGTATTATACACCATTTAACGATAAACTTGTTGTTAATCCCACCACAGTGTCCGATTTCAAAAAGGCTTTACGGCGAAAGCATACCATGCGATTATGTTAGGTCAGAACCTAGTCACAGAAAACACAGCCATTTTTCCAGCCAAAGAGAGGAGTCAGAAAAAAAAAATTGTTCGATAAAGTTCATATTTATATCCAAAAATCTCAGTTTACATTGACGCGTTATGTTCAGTAATGTTTTGCTTCCAAAACATCTGGTGATTTTGCAGAGAGCCACATCAATTTACAGAAATACTCATAATAAACATTGATAAAAGATACAAGTGTTACACATGGAACTTTAGATAAACTTCTCCTTAATGCAACCGCTGTGTCAGATTTCAAAAAAGCGTTACGGAAAAAGCACACCATGCAATAATTTGAGTACAGCGCTCAGAGACCAAAACAAGCCATACAGATACCCGCCATGTTGTGATTAAATATTCACTTACCTGTGATCTTCATCAGAATGCACTCCCAGGAATCCCAGTTCCACAATAAATGTTTGTTTTGCTCGATAAAGTCCATAATTTATGTCCAAATACCTCCTTTTTGTTCGCGCGTTTAGTTCACAAATCCAAATTCACACGGCGCAGGCACTTAGTTCAGACGACAGTTCCATTACAGTTCGTAGGAACGCAGTTATCTCTCACGGCTGCGCGCGAGACTGAGCTCATGGCATTCTGCCAGACACCTGACTCAATCAGCTCTTATTCTCTCCCCCTTCACAGTAGAAGCCTGAAACAAGGTTCTAAAGACTGTTGGCATCTAGTGGAAGCCTTAGGAAGTGCAATCAGACCAAATTTTACACTGTATATTGGATAGGCAAAGACTTGAAAACCTACAAACCTCAGATCTCCCTCTTCCTGGTTGGATTTTTTTCTCAGGTCTTTGCTTGCCATATTTGTTCTGTTATACTCACAGACATCATTCAAACAGTTTTAGAAACTTCAGAGTGTTTTCTATCCAAATATACTATTAATATGCACATCTTAGCTTCTGGGCCTGAGTTGCAGGCAGTTTGCTCTGGGCACCTTATTCATCCAAGCTACTCAATACTGCCCCCCAGCCATAATAAATTTACTTACTTTTCTAGACTGCATTGTTGGTTATTGGTTT
This sequence comes from Salvelinus namaycush, assembly GCF_016432855.1. Lineage (NCBI taxonomy): Eukaryota > Metazoa > Chordata > Actinopteri > Salmoniformes > Salmonidae > Salvelinus > Salvelinus namaycush. Next base: position 5,154,157 of record NC_052328.1, on the reverse strand, counting down.
GTAAGTAAGCATTTCACTAAAGTCTACACCTGTTGTATTCTGTGATTGTGACAAATAACATTTGATTTGGTATATCAGTCTCCTCAGGGTGAGACTAATAAGTTGGGCGATTCACTCTCTGTCCACAAGGGGATACTCCTCTCGCATAGGTGGCTCATTACAGTGATTCATTGCAGATTCCTGCCTATAGCACACTCGTCCCTCTGAATCACTTAGTGATGCAGGTTATGGGTTCTATAGGCGATTGGTTTCATTCCTGTGAATTAGATTAAATTATGAATAGCCCCTGTCAGTTCCCATTGAAGGGGTACGTTTTTTCAGAGCTGTCTGTCCCTGTTTCAGCCTGGTTACAAATTGTGGCACTGGTACCTATGACTGGATGGTATGACAACCTTCATGAGGGTGTTTTTCGCATGGGTTTATTTTTAATCTGTGGGGTCCAGCGCTGAGTACCAGCGTAAACCGAGTGAGGCTCATTGTGACAGAATAACCTTCAAGGGGCACTGCCAATTGGGGTGCGTTACCGATTGCCGGAACCACCGAACCCAGAGTGAACCGGGCTTCAGGCAAACCATGCTGAATAAACACAGTTGTGTCAACCCAAAGTTCCACAGGGTTCAGTTTGGATCCTGCAACGTGGTTGGCATCAGTTGCTAGGACCGATACTATCTGTCCAGGGATCCTGCTGGGTCTGAGGAGTTGTTTTGCATTACAGCTAGCCACCTATCAAGCTAGCTGGGTTTTCTTGAGAGCTTGAACGCTGTTAGTCATTGTGACTGGGAACGTGCATTGTCCCGAGCTTGTGGCTGTCTGGATCCCTGCTGTTTGTTGTTTTCAATCTTCCCTGTGACCTGCCCTGTCTGGAACTGCGAGGAGTAACAGCGTAACCTGCGTTTCTACCATTACAAAGACCAAAGCCGGGGGGAGTACCGTTGAGGACAGTGGTTTATCTCTATCACAGGTGAAGGATCTTTTAAAGAAACAAAAATAGTTCTACAAGCAGTTGTTACAACAACAAGAAAATAGTTAATTGTTTTGTCCAAATACTGGAATCAACTAATAAAAGAATGGACAACCTGACCAGAGAGGTCCAGGACCTGAAGAACAGTGCAGTTCTCCCAGGGTCAGCTTAATGAGTTTAAACAGGTGAATGGGAAGATAACAGTAATCTGTAAGTCATTGAGAGAGGACACCAGTTCTGTATGTGAATCCATGATAACAATGACGGAGAAATCAGATTATCTCGAGGGACTATCAAGGTGGAACAACATGGTTGTGGACTGAATTGCAGAGTCTGAGGACAAAGTGAGAGAAATGATTGAGGTGGAGCGTGCCCACAGGGCTGGGAAAAAACACCACCGGCCCAGGCCGATAGTGGTCAAGTTCCTGAGTTTCATGGACAAGGTAGCAGTTCTAGAAAGAGACAAAAAATGAATTTGAATTTAACCTTTATTTAATTAGGCAAGTCAGTTAAGAACAAATTCTTATTTACAATGACGGCCACACCCGGACGACGCTGGGCCAATTGTGCGCCTCCCTATGGGACTCCCAATCACGGCCGGTTGTGATACAGCCTGGATTCGAATACAGCCTGGATTCAAACCAGGGTGTCTGTAGTGACGCCTCCAGCCCTGAGATGCAGTGCCTTAGACCGCTGCGCCATTCGGGAGCCCTAATGAGGACTATCCTAAAGCTGTGTGCCAGAAGAGGAAAGAACTTATCCCAGCCATTAAAGCGGCCAGAGTGCGTGGAGACATTGCTTACATTCACTATGACGGGCTCATTGTCCACCCTCCCTGCCCAAAGCCTGGAAGGGAAGAGTGAGTGAAGCCAATGGTTCAACCACGCAGCACACACATACTTACACACACACATACTTACACACACACCAACTGATTTAATGGACTGCTGTCGGTATATATATTTTCTCTTGCTTTGTTTGCTTTTGGGGGAGGTGTTGCTGTATATATTCAGAGCCATATCCCTGTAATGCTTAGAGAATACCTTATGTCAAGTGGTATTGAAGTGTTGTGGTTGCAGGTTCACCTGGCACATCTAAAGCCATTTCTTTTGGGGTCTTGCTAAAGGCCACCAAGAGCTATCAGTCAGTATCTAAATAATATGTGGGCAATGCTTGATAGTGTATGTGACGTAAACAGAGGTCTACTTTCTTGGGGACCTGAATATTGACTGGTTTTCATCAAGCTGTCCAATCAAGAGGTACAGTGGAAAGAAAAGGTATGGGAACATTTTGGAAATACCTGGATATCTGCATAAATTGGTCATATAATTCTTCATCTAGGTCACAATAGACAAACATAGTCTCCTTAAACGAATAAAACACAAACAATTATGTTTTCATGTCTTTATTGAACACACCGTGTAAACATTCACAGTGCAGGGTGGGAAAAGTATGTGAACCCTTGGTTTTAATAACTGGTTGACCCTACTTTGGCAGCAATAACCTAAACCAAATGTTTTCTGTAGTTGTGCATCAGACCTGCAGGAGGAATTTTGGACCGTTCCTCTATACAAAACTGTTTCAGTTCAGTTATATTATTGGGATGTCTGGTGTGAACTGCTCTCTTGAGGTCATGCCACAGCATCTCAATCGGGTTGAGGTCAGGACTCTGACCGGGCCACTTCAGAAGGGGTGTTTTCTTATGTTGAAGCCACTCTGTTGATTTACTTCTGTGTTTTGGGTCATTGTACTGTTGCATCACCCAACTTCTGTTGAGCTTCAATTGGCGGACAGATAGCCTAACGTTCTCCTGCAAAATGTCTTAATAAACTTAAGAATGTATTTTTCCGTCGACGATAGCAAGCTGTCCAGGACCTGAGGCAGCAAAGCAGCCCCAAACATGACGCTCCCTCCACCATACTTTACAGTAGGGGTGCGGTTTTGATGTTCCGTGCCATTGTGTTCCTTCCAAACCACTCAACTGTAGTTTCATCTGTCCACAGAATATTTTCCAGTAGTGCTGTGGAACATCTAGTTGGACTTTTGCAAACTTCAGACGTGCAGCAATGGTTACTTCTGTGGTGTCCTCCCATGAACACCATTCTTGTTTGTTTTACGTATCGTAGGCTTGTCAACAGAGATGTTAGCATGTTCCAAAGATTTCTGTAAGTCTTTAGCTGACACTAGGATTGAGCATTCTGCTCTTGCAGTCATCTTTGTTGGACAGCCACTCATAGGGAGAGTAGCAACAGTGCTGAACTTTCTCCATTTATAGACAACTTGTCTTACCGTGGACTGATGAACATCAAGGCTTTTCGAGATACTTTTGTAACCCTTTCCAGCTTTATGCAAGTCAACAAATCTTAATCTTGGGTGTTCTGAGATCTCTTTTGTTCGAGGCATGGTTCACATCAGGCAATGCTTCTTGTGATTAGCGAACTCAAATTTTGTGATTTTATTATAGGGCAAGGCTGCTCTAACCAACATCTCATCTCATTGGACTCCAGGTTAGCTAACTCCTGATTCCAATTAGCTTTTTTATTTATCTGTTATTTTACCAGGCAAGTTGACTGAGAGCACGTTCTCATTTACAGCAAGGACCTGGGGAATAGTTACAGGGAAGAGGAGGATGAATGAGCCAATTGTAAACTGGGGATTATTAGGTGATCGTGATGGTTTGAGGGCCAGATTGGGAATTTAGCCAGGACACCGGGTTTAACACCCCTACTCTTACAATAAGTGCCATGGGATCTTTAATGTCCTCGGAGAGTCAGGACACCCGTTTCACGTCCCATCCGAAAGACAGCACCCTACACAGGGCAGTGTCCCCAATCACTGCCCTGGGGCATTGGAATATTTTTTAGACCAGAGGAAAGAGTGCTTCCTTCTGGCCCTCCAACACCACTTCCAGCAGCATCTGGTCTCCCATCCAGGACCAACCCTGCTTAGCTTCAGAAACAAGCCAGCAGTGTTATGCATGGTGGTATGCTGCTGGCTTGGAGAAGTCATTAGCCTAGGGGTTCACATACTTTTTCCAACCTACACTGTGAATGTTTAAAATATATATTCAATATACACAAGAAAAATACAATAATTTGTGTGTTATTAGTTTAAGCGCAATGTCTATTGTTGTGACTTAGATGAAGAGCAGATCAACTTTGATGACCAATTTATGCGGAAATACAGGTATTTCCAAAGGGTTCACATACTTTTTCTTGCCACTAAGTTATCGCTGTAACCAGTGCCTGTAATCTGGTTCAGGTTATTAATCAACCTGCCAGGGTGTTTACAAACACTACAGGAACAAGGTCACCCACATGTACTGATCACATTTTTACTAATACTGGAGAACTTTGTTCTAAAGTTGTATCTGTACCCATTGGATGCAGTATAGTGGCTATATCCAGGAAAGTCAAAGTTCTAAAATAGTGTGTGAGATCATACAAAATATTTTGATGTGGATGTAAAAAAATATTTGTTCGACTGATGTGATTAAGGAGCATCCGATGCTGCACTTGTTGCAATTATTGATAACCATGCACCTGCTAAGAAACTGACTGTTAGAACTGTTAAGGCTCCGTGGATTGATGGGGAATTGAAAAACTGTATGGTTGAAACAGATGGTCATGAACTTGTCAGCTGTTTGCATGATGCGACTCTAATGATGATTTGAAAAAAGTTGCATGAAAGGCATGAGCTCTGCTTTGTTTTTTTGTGCAGGCTCTACACACTTCATCACTCTCATTCACAATTTGACAAGCACTTTATACTGCCTTGAATTTCCCAGCGGCATCCCCTTTGTTTGGCTGTAATGCCCCCTGAAAAATCCCTGCCTTTTGCGGCCAGTGGCTGTTGTGCCCTTCTCCCGGCTGCATGCTCAATAGTGCCTCTCACTCAAATGGCTCTCTGTCACATGATCGTGTCTTTCTCACAGACTACAAGTAAAGACCAACACGTCGGGGACGCAACTGCACGTCCTTATCCAATTCCGAGGCGCATATTGAAGATATTGGGAAAATGGTCCATTTACTTTTCGTCAGCCAACAAGATTTTTTAATTTTACCTTTATTTTACCAGTTAGGCTAGTTGAGAAAAAGTTCTAATTTACAACTGCGACCTGGCCAAGATAAAGCAAAGCAGTGCAACACAAACAACAACACAGAGTTACACATGGAATAAACAAACATAGTCAATAATACAATAGAAAATGTCTGTGTGCAAATGAGGTAGGATAAGAGAGGTAAGGCAATAAATTGGCCATAGTGGTGAAATAATTACAATATAGCAATTAAACACTGGAGTGATAGATGTGCAGAAGATGAGTGTGCAAGTAGAGATACTGGGGTGCAAAGGAGCAAAATAAATAACAGTATGGGGATAAGGTAGTTGGATGGGCTATTTACAGATGGGCTATGTACAGGTGGAGTGATCTGTGAGCTGCTCTGTCAGCTGGTGCTTAAAGCTAGTGAGGGAGATATGAGTCTCCAGCTTCAGTGATTTTTGCAGTTCGTTCCAGTCGTTGGCAGCAGAGAACTGGAAGGAAAGGCGGCCGAAGGAGGTATTGGCTTTGGGGATGACCAGTGAAATATACCTGCTGGAGCGCGTGCTACGGATGGGTGCCGCTATGGTGACCAGTGAGCTGAGATAAGGCGGGGCTTTACCTAGCAGAGACTTATAGATGACCTGGAGCCAGTGGGTTTGGCGACGAATATGAAGCGAGGGCCAGCCAACGAGAGCATTCAGGTCGCAGTGGTGAGTAATATGTGGGGCTTTGGTGACAAAACGGATGGCACTGTGATAGACTGCATCCAATTTGTTGAGTAGAGTGTTGGAGGCTATTTTGTAAATGACATCGCCGAAGTCAAGGATCGGTAGGATAGTCAGTTTTACGAGGGTATGTTTGGCAGCATGAGTGAAGGATGCTTTGTTGCGAAATAGGAAGCCGATTCTAAATTTAATTTTGGATTGGAGATGCTTAATGTGTTTCTGTTCTCACAGAAAGAGAACTGCTCCTTACGGTAACTTACTTTGGCCTTCCGGATAGCTTGAGTGCACTTATTTCTCATTTGCCTGAACGATAGTCAGTCAGCCGAGCCTTTCTACCAATTGCAATTCTTGAGGTGGAATATCTCTGCAAGATCACGGTCAAACCAGGGGCTGAACCTGTTTTTAATTCTCATTTTCTTTATGGGAACGTATTAACAATAACAGTGATTTTTTTTTGTTCTTCGACAGAGGGGATCAAGCTGATTCTGTACCATTTTACAGAGGCCAGTTCATGAAGGAAGGCTTGCTCATTAAAGTTTTTTAGCAAGTGTCTATGACAAATCAGGACAGGTTGTTTCCCTGAGCAGCCTTTACGAACACAGGCTGGAAAACAGTTATCACTAAGGTCATTACAGAAAACACCAGACTGATACCTGTCAGGATTATTTGTGAGGATAACATCGAGGAGAGTAGCCTTTTCTGGGTGTTTGGAGTCATGCCTTGTGGGATTGGTAATAACCTGAGAAAGATTTAGGGAGTCCTATTGCTATTGTCAAGTGGTTTAGGCATGTCCCAGTTTAGGTCACCTAGCAAGACAAATTCAGACTTAGTGTAAGGGGCCAGGAGAGAGTTTAGGGCAGGTAGGGTACAGGCCGGTGCTGATGGAGGACAATAACACCCAGCAACAGTCAACAAAGAGCTATTTGAAAGTGTAATGCTTAAAACCTGCAAATCAAATTGTTTGGGGACAGAATTGGTGGAGACACCTGAGCACTGAAGATGATCCTTAGTAAAGATTGCCACTCCCCCACCTTTGGAAGATCAGTCGTGCCGAAGAAGGTTATAACCAGAAAGGTTAACATCAGTATTCAAAACACTCTTCCTTAACCACATCTCAGTAATGACCAACACATCTGAATTGGAGCTGTTAACCCACACTTAAAATGTATCCATTTTAGGTAATACACTTCTAGTGTTAACGTGCATAAAACCCAGGCTTTTACGAGAACCAAAATCAGTGAAGCAGATATCAGAGCACAAGTCAGAATTGGGGCTAGCAACAGTAGATGGGCCAGGGTGTACATGCAGGTTTCCAGATATCATCAACAGTAATACAATCAAGGCACGGCATAGGACAGGGAGAGCTCTGCAGTGCTGATTTATGACATCTGAATGTGCATCAGATGGCAACAATATCATATTGTACAGTAATTTCATCAGGTAACATGAATACAAAGCCGGCGAGAGGTGGTTAGAATAGGATGGGAGCCCAAAAGTACATGTAACCAATGGAGTCAGTCCCGAGTGTGGGAACAAACACAGTCTGTCCCACAGTTTGGTAAAGAAAGTTTGTAGTCAACAAAGCATGCAGGAGTCATGAGGAAAAATGCACAATGAAAAAATTTGTTGATAACGACTTTGGGTTAGCCATTGTAAGTTCAGAGTCACTCGCCCCAGCAGTGCATGTGTGCTGGAAGCGAGCGAAAGCTCGGGAGACAGGGGTGAGTGTGGTGGGGGTACCTGTACCAGACGGGGAGACAGGCCAGGGTTGACGGTGAACATATCACCAGATGGAATCCAAGCACACCCCTCCTAAGACAAGCTGGTGGTCCGGGGCTCCACCAGGAACACCATATCGATACCGAACTTAGCGTGGACACCCGTTCGACATAGCGTGCTGCAGCCCAGAGCTCCTCAGCTCACTCGATCCGACAGATTACCTCAACTAGCCTGTACCCCTGCACACTGACTGGGTACCGGTGCCCCCTGTATATAGCCTCGTTTCTCTGATTGTGTTACTTTTTATTATTACTTTTTATTTTTAGCCTACTTGGTAAATATTTTCTTCTTCTTGAACTGCACTGTTGGTTAAGGGCTTGTAAGTAAGCATTTCACGGTAAAGTCTACACTTGTATTTGGCGCATGTGGCAAATAAAGTTTGATTTGAAGCAGCAGGCAACGGGAGTAGGTGTCACACCCACTTGGGAGAAGCTTTTATTTCTGGAAGCAGGTTTCTTGTAGAAAATGCCAGTTAATGGTCTTGGAACTTCAGGAGGGGGCTTCAGAGGATGCTTCAAAGACTCCCGCCACTTGTTGGGCCCAAAGACCTCGACACTTAACTTCACACCTTAGTTCTAATTGAAGTTGTATCTGGTCTGTCCTTGCAAGCCTGGGACCCTTAACTCAGCATTCAGTCCCCATAAAGTAAAATATATCATTGTAATTAAAAAAAAATCTTCTTGGCTTTCAAAATAGCGTCAGACCAAACACTACTCACTCAGTTCCAGGTTGGAATGGTGTCCTCAGGTCTCTGCTGTTTGTTTGCTAGAGCATCCTCTGTATAGCTTGGAAAAAGGATCCCTTGGAAGAAGTAATCTCTCCGGTTAATTTTGGTTTAAAATGAGGTTGTAGGTTTTCAGTTTTGATCTGGAACGAAGGCCATGCTGTGGAGAGTAGCATCCTGCATATGTACCTGCTGAAAAATCCAAGTTTATCTAACTCCAAATCTATCCTTTTGTAAAGAACATGGTGAAAAATGTGAGATCTCCCATGCAGCTGTCTGTCTCTCTCTGAATGGGGCGTGATGTTCGTGTGTGTGTGTGTTTATACAGTTGAAGTCGGAAGTTTACATACACCTTAGCCAAATACATTTAAACTCAGTTTTTCACAACTCCTGACATTTAATCCTAGTATAAATTCCCTGTCTTAGGTCAATTAGGATCACCACTTTATTGTAAATGTGAAATATCAGAATAATAGTAGAGATAATGATTTATTTCAGCTTTTATTTCTTTCATCACATTCCCAGTGGGTCAGAAGTTTACATACACTCAATTAGTATTTGGTACCTTTGCCTTTAAATTGTTTAACTTGGGTCAAATGTTTCGGGTAGCCTTCCACAAGCTTCCCACTAAGTTGGGGGAATTTTGTCCCATTCCTCCTGACAGAGCTGGTGTAACTGAGTCAGGTTTGTAGGCCTCCTTGCTCACACACGCTTTTTCAGTTCTGCCCACACATTTTCTACAGGATTGAGGTCAGGGCTTTGTGATGGCCACTCCAATACCTTGACTTTGTTGTCCTTAAGCCATTTTGCCACAACGTTGGAAGTATGATTGGGGTCATTGTCCATTTGGAAGACCCATTTGCGACCAAGCTTTAACTTCCAGCTGATATCTTGAGATTTCATTTAAATTAATTTTCCTGCCTCATGCCATCTATTTTGTGAAGTGCACCAGTCCCTCCTGCAGCAAAGCACCCCGACAACATGATGCTGCCACCCCCGTGCTTTACGGTTGGGATGGTGTTCTTCGGCTTGCAAGTCTGCCCCTTTTTCCTCCAAAGATAACGATGGTCATTATGGCCAAACAGTTCTATTTTTGTTTCATCAGACCAGAGGACATTTCTCTCAAAAGTACGATCTTTGTCCCCATGTGCAGTTGCAAACCGTAGTCTGGCTTTTTTTATGGCGGTTTTGGAGCAGTGGCTTCTTCCTTGCTGAGCGGCCTTTCAGGTTATGTCGATATAGGGCTCGTTTTACTGTGGCTATAGATATTTTTGTACCTGTTTCCTCCAGCATCTTCACAAGGTCCTTTGCTGTTGTTCTGGGATTGATTTGCACATTTCTCACAAGTTTGTTCATCTCTAGGAGACAGAACGCAACTCCTTCCTGAGCGGTATGACGGCTGTGTGGTCCCATGGTGTTTATACTTGCATACTATTGTTTGTACAGATGAACGTGGTACCTTCAGGCATTTGGAAATTGCTCCCAATGATGAACCAGACTTTTGGAGGTCTTGGTTGATTACTTTTTATTTTCCCACGATGTCAAGCAAAGAGGCACTGAGTAGGGCCCCCCAGAGACAACTGCAGGTCTTGACAGGTGGTCTTGCAGTCAGCAACCATCTTCTGGTAGACAGACCGCTCATTCTGAACAAGCAGGAGATGCTGCTCTTGCTTCTTCAGCTTCTGAAATAATGTGAGATCAATAAAAGTAGTGCCAACCACTGCTGTCACCATTACCTATAGTCTTCCTCAAGAGCACGAGAAAAGCCCAATACACTTTGGTATGGCTGCGTAACTCTGAGATTTGCACTGCTTTTAGAATAATATAAGTTGTGATATGGAAGTTGTTTTCTGTTGGTTGTGAGCAAACTTGTTCAACAAAAATATGGAATATATTTGTGGTCTTACAGGCTTTGGTTATTCTATGTATATTTCAAGGTTGGACGTTAGCAGGTTGGGTGCACCGATTTGGTGCCACCTCGTTAGCCAGTAATTGTTACACCTGTGCTGGCTTGTCATCTTGTTAGTCAGAAGGTGTTTCACCTATGCTGGCACATGTGATATTTAAGAGCGTCTGGCCCAGTGCTCCAGTTGCCCTGAGCGATATGGAGGGTTAACGTCTTTTAGTTGTCTCTCCCTATTTTGATTTCTAATAAACAATCGTTTGTCTGGTTGTTTTGGGTGCTCATGTTGGGTGTCTTTTAGGGCCTAATGAGTGTCTTTCAGAACCAGGGAGTTGGCATCGCCACACACTCTGCTTGGGGCATGATTATATTTCCTCATGGTGTGTTGTACTGAAGTTGGCTGACGAGAAGGGAATGGAACGTAATGACTATAACTACTGTTTCCTGAAGGGGGAAACAAGGTACAACACCTGTTATTAAATTGAAGGAATGAATCCGAGCCTCACGCTTATCACCTGTGGAAGGCGGGACTTCCAGCTAGGCGCGGATTTCATTGGACTTGTCAGGTGTGATTGTAAATCCTTCAACTGAAGTTGTGAGATTGCGACTCCACATAGTGTGTTGTACCTCGTTTCCCTCCTTCAGGGAACAGTAGTCATAGTCATACATTTACGATTTGCAACTCAATAAATCCTGTTTAAATAGTATTTACTCTACCTGACAGCAGACCATGGCACGTGACAGGGGTTCACAGTGGAAAATGAAGGGGAGAAACAGAAAAAAAGGACATACAGTGCCTTCAGAAAGTATTCACAACCCTTTACTTTTTCCACATATTGTGTTACTGCGTGAATGGAATTGGAAAAGTGGAATTATGTTTTTAGAAATGTTTAACAATTTGCTTAACAAGTCACATAAGTTGCATGGACTCACTCTGTGCAATAATAGTGTTTTAACATGATATTTGAAATACTACCTCATCTCTGTACCCCACACATACAATTATCTGTAAGGTCCCTCACTCAAGCAGTGAATTTCAAACACAGATTCAACCGCAAAGATCAGGGAGGTTTTCCAATGCCTCGCAAAGAAGGGTGGCCTAGTTAAAGTTTTGACTTAAATCGTTTTGAAAATATTGTACAATCCAAGTTGTACAAGAAAGACACACAGCTGTAATCGCTGCCAAAGGTGATTCTAACATGCATAGACTCAGGGGTGTGAATACTTATGTAAATTACTATTTCTGTATTTCATTTTCAACAAATTCTCAAATTTCTAAAAACATGTTTTCACTTTGTCGTTATGGGGAATTGTGTGTAGAAAAATAATAAATTATACATTTAGGCTGTAACACAACATGTGGAATAAGTTGAGGGGTATGAATATTTTCTGGAAGGGACTTTCTTTATTCAAAAGAAAGGGAAAGACTTGCTGAAAAAAATAGCTTACGGCCTTGGTTTTACACATTTTCTTAAATGTTTTTCAAAGAGTAACTAGTTGCATCATAGATGCACTCAATTCCGTAAGGTTCATTAAATGCTGCGTCACGTTTCAAAGCTTTCTAGTAGCCGAACTCCATTGAAGTTCTAGGTCCCTACAGAGCCCCTATAACTTCCTTTAAGGCCAGAGGTCAACTCACTCTGTTTGTATTCTCCCAGGCAACCATTTTCACCAGCCTCAACAAACATTTTAGTTTTCCCCAGTTTTTGCCCCAGTCCTTAAAGTAAAATGAAGTGGTCATTGATTTCGAATCGCCAAATGATAGTAGGATGAGGCTCCATGAAAAATAGTGTGGTGAGGGAGGAAAGGAAAGTCTGGGATTCTTTACACCAGAGATCGCATGCCATGTCTCGCAATGCAACAGTGCTGACAAATGAGCAGGCCAACACACTGTGATTGAGTGAGCTCGCTAATGTGGAGAAGAGAGCTTAGTGGCCATTAGACTTTATCGAGACCGGTGACTTTGGTGTGTGTGTGTGAGGGAGAACGTGTCTGTGATAACTATTGTGTGTGTTTGATTGAGAAATATCGTGTATGTCTGAGACGGCTGCTTGCCTTCCTAATGGTACACAGATGAGCGTTTTGTTATAGGAGAGGGAGAGCTGTAGAGGAACTGATGGGCGCCATGTGTGAGAGTGAGGAGGACTAGGAAGTTACTAAATGGAGCAGTACAGTATTTGTATGAGACGCCTGCACGCTCTAGACGTGTGTGTGTGTGTGTCTGTCTCTCTGCCTATGTCATTGGTTTGTGTCTGCAAGCATTACATACAAAAATATGGTGTGTGTGTTTGTGCGTGTGTATTGAGATATGCGTGTGTTTGTGTGTGGTCTGTTTTGTGTGTATGCCTGCTGTACAGTGTGTTTGTGGCCAGACTGGGTTCAGGGCTACCAGACTCCATGAGAGCAGGCTGGTGAGTGACTGAGTGGAGACATACGTGGAAAAACGCTCTGCTGCTCAGCCCTCTGGGGAAGATTACCCAGCAGCCCCCTGCTTATGAGTGCCTGGCATGGTAACAGGAGAGAGGGAGGGATCGTAGTGCCAGCTCTGCCAAACCAGACCTCATAGCCACAGTTTGCCTGCCACTGTTCTTACGACATCTCTCTCTCTTGCACTCACTCTCACTTTCCACCCCCATTTCAATGTCAAATTATGTAATTTGATATCCTTCATGTTCCAGTATAAGATGTTTTTATATTCATTAGCCATGTTTGAGTTAGCTCTGCCACATAGCAAATAAATTAAGTAATCTAATAGTGGGTGATGTTGTTCTGTTCATTAACTCGTTAATTCATTTTTTTGGACAGTTTAGAAAAGTGTTTAATTTGCTGTCCCTTCTGCAATAATGCACTTTGCAAGATTGGGGTCAATTCAGTGCTCTGGTTGAATGGCACGTGGAGTGACCACAGTCCACCTGTGTCTATACTGTGTGTGTGTGTGTGTGTGTTTGCCCATAAACGTGTGTGCGTGTGCCAGTATGTGTGAGCAAGTTTGTAACGTGTTAGTAGTGCTGGAGTACATATTGGTCAGGTGGACGAATAGTAGGAGTACAGTGAGCCACAGTATCCACAGCAGGAGTAGTGGACAGGGAGAGATTAGGAGCAGCATGATAAGATGTGTGGCATTTTGCTCCTGCTGTTAAAGTAATTCTTTCCAGCCTCTCCTCTCCTGATGTGGGTTTTAGTGCCACAGGGAGCACTGTTTGATACTTTTATAGATCACAACCAGACCACACAGTGATAACGGTAATAACACAGATATGGGGTATGTGTTCATTGATTGGTTGTTATTCTGGAATAGAGGAGTGTACAACATTGCTTTTGTACACTCCTCTCTTTATGGATTTCGTGTTTGTGTGTAACCACCTCTGTTTTATGCACAGACTAATGGAGTGTGACTTGTCTCCAGTTTGCAGAGTTACTCTCCCTCTCTCTTTCTCTGCATATACAGTACACTGAGTGTACAAAACTTTGAGATGCACCCCATTTGCCCTCGGAACAGACTCAATTCGTCATGACATGGACTCTACAAGGTGTCAAAAGCGTTAAACAGGGATTCTGGCCCATGTTGACTCCAATGCTTCCCACAGTTTTGTCAAGTTAGCTGTCCTTTTGGTAGTGGACCATTCTTGATGCACGGGTAACTGTTGAGCATGAATAACCCAGCAGCGTTGCAGTTCTTGACACTCAACCTGGTGCACCTGACACCTACTACCATACCCCGTTCAAAAGGCACTTCAATCTTTTGTCTCGCACACATACAGTGCATTCCAAAAGTATTCAGACCCCTTGACTTACCTACATTTTGTTACGTTAGTCTTATTTTAAAATTGATTAAATAAAAATAAAAAATCCTCTGTACCACATAATTACAAAGCGAAAACGGGTATTTAGAAATGTTTTGCAATTGTATTCAGACAATTTGCTATGAGACTCGAAATTGAGCTTAAGTGCATCCTGTTTCCATTGATCATCCTTGATCTGTTTCTACAACTTGATTGGAGTGCACCTGTGGTAAATTCAATTGATGGGACATTTTTTATTTTATTGAATCTTTGTTTAACTAGGCAAGTCAGTTAAGAACAAATTCTTATTTACAATGACTGCCTTGTTCAGGGGCAGAACGACAGATTTTTACCTTGTCAGCTCGGGGATTCGATCTAGCAACCTTTCGGTTACTGGCCCAACGCTCTAACCACTAGGCTACCTGCCGCCCGACATGATTTGGAAAGGCATCTGTGTATATAAGGTCCCACAGTTGACAGTGCAAAAATCAAGCCATGGGGTCGAAGGAATTGTCCCGAGACAGGATTGTGTCGAGGCACAGTTCTGGGGAAGGGTACCAAAACATTTCTGCAGCGTTGAAGGTCCCCAAGTACACAGTGGCCTCCATTCTTAAATGGAACAAGTTTGGAACCACCAAGACTCTTCCTGGAGCTGGCAGCCCGGGAAAACTGAGCAATCGTGGGAGAAGGGCCTTGATCAGGGAGGTGAACAAGAACCCGATGGTCACTCTGACAGAGCTCCAGTTTCTCTGCAGCACTCCACCAATCAGGCCAGATGGAAGCCACTCCTCAGTAAAAGGCACATGACAGCCCGCTTGGCATTTGCCAAAAGGCACCTAAAGGACTCTGACCATGAGAAACAAGATTCTCTGACCTGATGAAACCAAGATTGAACTATTTGGCCTGAATGCCAAGCGTCACGTCTGAAGGAAACCTTGCACTATCCCTACGGTGAAGGATGGTGGTGTCAGCATCATGCTGTGGGGATGTTTTTCAGCGGCAGGGACTGGGAGACCAGTCAGGATCGAAGGGAAAGATGAACGGAGCTAAGTACAGAGATCCTTGATGTTAACCTGCTCCAAAGCGCTCAGGACCTCAGACTGGGTTGAAGGTTCACCTTCCAACAGGACAACGACCCTAAGCACACCGCCAAGACAATGCAGGAGTGACTTTGGGACAAGTCTCAATGTCCTTGAGCAGCCCCCAGCCAGAGCCCGGACTTGAACCCGATCGAATATCTCTGGAGTAGGGTTGCACATTTTGGGGGAATATTCAGAGGTGGAAACATTGCGTGGGAATATATGGGAATTAACGGTAATATATGCAAATTCGTATACCATTTAAATGTTTTTTTACGTAATATATATTTATTTACCATATATGGAGACAGAAACATTAACGTTTTACCTTATCATTAATATACATAAATGCAAATGATTAAATCCTTCCAATAGAAATAAAAAAAACAATTTAGTTACGAATTGAATTTTAATTGAGTTGACTTCATGAGATGATTTCACTGAACAACAAAAGAAAGGGAATATTGAATGATCCAGCGCATCTCCCAAAAACGTTTTCAACATACATCTGTAAAATGATATTCTAGAAACTAATGCTTTGGTTGTCTTCCTCTCAGGCTTCCATGTCATCTCCCTGGACCTCCTCAATGTCCACCTCTTGAACATCAGACTCTGAGGCCTCATCTTCACTGTCACTTTCCAACCTTGTTGAGGATGGCTCGTTGTCAGGCTCAAAAAGCCTCAAATTTACCCGGATGGCCACCAACCCTTGTATTGGTCAGCCTGTTGCGTGCTTTGGTGTGTGTGTTCCCAAACAAGGACCAGTTGCGCTCTGAGGCGGCTGATGTTGGTGGGATTTGGAGGATGATGGAGGCAACAGGGGAAAGAGTCTCAGATCCACAAAGTCCCTTCCACCAGGTGGCTGATGAGATATGTTGGCACGACTGCCATATTGCATCTTTATCCCAAAGCCCTTGCTTGGAAGTGTACTTCGCCAGACTGCCAAGACCCTTGCCCTCATCCAGGCCAAGGTGGCGAGACACGGTAATGATGATACCATAGGCCTTGTTGATCTCTGCACCAGACAGGATGCTCTTGCCAGCATACTTGGGGTCCAACAAGTACTCTGCGGCGTGTATGGGCTTCAGGCACAATGTTTTTTGATGCATTTCAGAATTGCATTTTCCTCTGCTTGGAGCAACAGTGAAGTGGGCAGGGCAGTACAGATTTCTTCTCTTACATCTGCTAGCAGAGTCTGAACATCAGACAGGATGCCATTGTCTCCCTCAATCTGTGCAATGGCTACTGCTATAGGTTTCAGGCTGCATACCACTCTGTCCCAAAATTCATCATCCAGGAGGATCCTCTTGATGGGGCTGTCCATATCGGCAGACTGACTGTGATATGGGCAATTCTTGGAGAGACTCCTTCCCCTCCAGGAGACAGTCAAACATGACAACACCACCCCAACGGGTGTTGCTGGGCTGCTTAAATGTGGTGCTCTTATTCTTCTTCTCACTTTGCTTGGTGAGGTATATTGCTGCTATAACTTGATAACCCTTCACATTACCTAACCATTTATTTTGCACTCTTGTAGAGTGTATCCATTGTTTTCAATGCCATGATGTCCTTGAGGAGCAGATTCAATGCATGCGCAGCACAGCCAATGGGTGTGATGTGAGGGTAGGACTCCTCCACTTTAGACCAAGCAGCCTTCATGGTCGCAGCATTGTCTGTCACCAGTGCAAATACCTTCTGTGGTCCAAGGTCATTGATGACTGCCTTCAGCTCATCTGCAAGGTAGAGACCAGTGTGTCTGTTGTCTGTGCTCTTGTAGAATTCTGGTTGAGGGGTGGAGATGTAGTTTATTCCTTGGCCACGAACATTCGACCACCCATCCTAGATGATTGCAATACAGTTTGCTTTCTCTGTGATTTGCTTGACCTTCACTGGAACTCTGCATCCAGAAAATGAGTAGATAAAGCATGTCTGGTGGAAGCGTGTATGCTGGGCGAAGAATATTCAGAAATCTCTTCCAATGCACATTGCCTGTGAGCATCAGAGGTGAACCAGTTGCATACACAGCTCGAGCAAGACATTCATCAGCATTTCTCTGACTATGTTACTCCATTGAGTCAAAACCTTCTGATTTCAGGAGGACCATGAGCTGTTGCTATCGATAAGGTGTCTGATTCATAGTTTTCAGGGACTTTTGTCAGAGGTTGTGAGTGCTGAGGGAACTTTATGCACTTGGCCAGATGATTCTGCATCTTTGTTGCATTCTTCACATATGATTTGGCACAGTATTTGCAATTGTACACAGCTTTTCCTTCTACATTAGCTGCAGTGAAATCTCTCCACACATCAGATAGTGCCCGTGGCATTTTCCTCTAAAGATTAGATTTAAAAAATAATTGTAAAAAAAAAATATATATATTTACAATTCCATGTACAGATAAATAGTTAAGCAGTTAGATTAAACAACTCCTAAGATAAATGTTTTAAAATGAAACATGTATGGAAACAGGTGAATTAACACTGTTAGCAGGCTCAAGCAAGCTAAAACCTACATGGTAGCAAAAACTAACTATCAGAAATGGTTAACAAGTTAGAAATGATTTCAACACACTTTGCTGTAGGTTACTATTTACTAGTTAACAAAAAGTATTGTAATCAAAACATGCCAGAAAGCATGTAGTCCTTGGCTCAGGCAGTTTAGTAGTGTGGGCTCAATAGCATCTCATTTAGTGTGCAAGATCTTGAGAATCAGCTGTACATGTGATGGAAGAGTACACTGCACATGTGATGGAAGAATGCACAATGCAATTCCATTGAATTGGGGATAGTTTAACCAAAATATGCCACAAGACCTAGGATTGCCTTGTGTATCCCACAAAAAAAGGTTCACTGTTATAAGCTAACTTTTTTTGGATTAATTTAAGCAAAATCCCCAATTCCCGGGCTTAACTTCCCATGGAAAATGTCAGACCCTTTGCAACCCTACTCTGGAGAGACCTGAAAAAGAGGGGAATGAAAGAAACTCCCGAAATACTGGTGTGCTAAGCTTTTAGCGTCATAACCAAGACGACTAGAGGTTGTAATTGCTGCCAAGGTGCTTCAACAAGGTACTGAGTAAAGGGTCTGAAAACTTAGGTAAATGTAATATTTCATTTTTTTATTTTATACAATTTGCTAACATTTCTAAACCTGTTTGCTTTGTCATTATGGGGTATTGTGTGTAGATTGAGGGGGGGAAAAAGACGAACGTAACAATGTGGAAAAAGTCAAGGTGTCTGACTTTACGAATGCACTGTATACATCAGGAAAATATATATACACTGCTCAAAAAAATAAAGGGAACACTTAAACAACACAATGTAACTCCAAGTCAATCACACTTCTGGGAAATCAAACTGTCCACTTAGGAAGCAACACTGATTGACAATACATTTCACATGCTGTTGTGCAAATGGAATAGACAACAGGTGGAAATTATAGGCAATTAGCAAGACACCCCCAATAAAGGAGTGGTTCTGCAGGTGGTGACAACAGACCACTTCTCAGTTCCTATGCTTCCTGGCTGATGTTTTGGTCACTTTTGAATGCTGGCGGTGCTTTCACTCTAGTGGTAGCGTGAGACGGAGTCTACAACCCACACAAGTGGCTCAGGTAGTGCAGCTCATCCAGGATGGCACATCAATGCGAGCTGTGGCAAGAAGGTTTGCTGTGTCTGTCAGCGTAGTGTCCAGAGCATGGAGGCGCTACCAGGAGACAGGCCAGTACATCAGGAGACGTGGAGGAGGCCGTAGGAGGGCAACAACCCAGCAGCAGGACCGCTACCTCCGCCTTTGTGCCAGGAGGTGCACTGCCAGAGCCCTGCAAAATGACCTCCAGCAGGCCACAAATGTGCATGTGTCTGCTCAAACGGTCAGAAACGGAGTCCATGAGGGTGGTATGAGGGCCCGACGTCCACAGGTGGGGGTTGTGCTTACAGCCCAACACCGTGCAGGACGTTTGGCATTTGCCAGAGAACACCAAGATTGGCAAATTCGCCACTGGCGCCCTGTGCTCTTCACAGATGAAAGCAGGTTCACACTGAGCACATGTGACAGAGTTCTCCACACCATGGAGAACGTTCTGCTGCCTGCAACATCCTCCAGCATGACCGGTTTGGCGGTGGGTCAGTCATGGTGTGGGGTGGCATTTCTTTGGGGGGCCGCACAGCCCTCCATGTGCTCGCCAGAGGTAGCTTGACTGCTATTAGGTACCGATATGAGATCCTCAGACCCCTTGTGAGACCATATGCTGGTGCGGTTGGCCCTGGGTTCCTCCTAATGCATGACAATGCTAGACCTCATGTGGCTGGAGTGTGTCAGCAGTTCCTGCAAGAGGAAGGCATTGTTGCTATGGACTGGCCCGCCCGTTCCCCAGACCTGAATCCAATTGAGCACATCTGGGACATCATGTCTCGCTCCATCCACCAAAGCCACGTTGCACCACAGACTGTCCAGGAGTTGGCGAATGCTTTAGTCAAGGTCTGGGAGGAGATCCCTCAGGAGACCATCCGCCACCTCATCAGGAGCATGCCCAGGCGTTGTAGGGAGGTCATACAGGCACGTGGAGGCCACACACACTACTGAGCCTAATTTTGACTTGTTTTAAGGACATTACATCAAAGTTGGATCAGCCTGTAGTGTGGTTTTCCACTTTAATTTTCAGTGTGACTCCAAATCCAGACCTCCATGGGTTGATAAATTTGATTTCCATTGATCATTTTTGTGTGATTTTGTTGTCAGCACATTCAACTATGTAAAGAAAAAAGTATTTAATAAGAATATTTCATTCATTCAGATCTAGGATGTGTTATTTTAGTGTTCCCTTTATTTTTTTGAGCAGTGTTTATTTTTTACTTGTATTTATCCCCATATTTTAATACTGTTTTCTTCATTTTTTGAACTGCTACCGGGGACCTTCAGACGAGTCTTGTGAGGCTTGTGTGTGTCCTAGGCCAAAAAGAACACCATTGTGTTCGTGAGAGTCTTTCCACAGAGAGGTCATAGTTTGTAGGCCAAACCATTCACTGCAGACGTTTCCACGAGAAGTCCGATTTTTGGGAAGTCTCATGGTCTGAGAAACACCGCTGTAGCTTTGCCACCTTTCACCATTGGTATAGAAGGGCGATATCGGCGGATGTGGTCGATTGCAAACAATCTATAGCTTAAACAGACACATTTTTATGTTTAAAAAAATAAATAATTAATTAGATTTCCGCAGGGGCGCGCCCATTGTAGGCCAAGGGTTAAGGAGAGAGCTATATTTCATTGTGTTTTGTTCACTTAGCTTATACAGCTAATTTTGCCTACTGAACAGCCTGACTCAGAGAGGAATGCTACTTATGTTAGCTAGCTGGCTAAGGATATCCAACACTGCAACTATTCCAAGACAAGGTTAGCTTACGGTTTTATTAATTTATTGCCACAAGGCCCGCCGGTCTACCTGTTAAACTGCTTGCTGTACACTGTACTGCGTGATTGTACCCATGGATTGGATTGTGGGCTTATTTTAACGCGCTAGTTCTAGTAGCCATGTTTACTATGATGTTAGCTAATATGTTGACAATGATGTAGGCTCTGTGTAGCGGTTATGGTATGAAGGTTTGGCTTGGAGAGGTTTTTTCACCTGGTCACAGACAACTGTTGTGTTGTGGACTGAAGTCCACAAGCGTAGAGAAAAGATGATTGTGCGTAGATGCGAGAAGGAGTTAAACAACTAGCAAAGTGATGATGCTTCTTGTATGTGTCTGCTATGAAAGTGAACTGTGTGCGCGGGTGATCAGGGTTGTATTCATTCCGCCAATTCAAAACGTTTCTTAAACGGAAGCAAGTGGAACTAAACGGGGATGGACCTACCTGAATTTGTCAAATAGAAACTCTTGTTTTGGACTAATGATTACACCCTAGATCAGCTAGATGCAGGAAACAATGTACAAGGTGGTATTGAATGTGTCAACTTGGTTACTGGGTGAATGGAATATGAATGACAGTCATCCAATATGCTGTAATACTAAGACCATGCTCATTTAAAAAACATTTTTTAAACGGCACCAACCGCCGCTCGTATGATCCTCAAGACAAATGTTTCCTCTTGTGAAAACACGATCTTCCTCTCTATGGCATACTGAATTTACTCTCCATTTGATATATTACATCTAAATAAGCACAGGAATGGGAGGGTTACACCATAAGAGACAGTTACTGGGAAAATGTATGGTTTTCATTTGAAACTCGTGGCCCATAGAGATTAAGTGACCCTCATAACTAACTGTTTATTTTTCTCCCTTTTCTTTCTCTTGGCGCTGGCTGCTCGTCCCCCCTCTACAGTTCAGGAGATTTCTCTGTGACTCACCACTTGAGGTACGTACCCCTGCCCTCCTGTTGACTACATACTTCTACATTTCCAAAGTGTATAAATTACTCCAATGCCTGATTCACACTACTGAGATGTACTGGCCTGTTTACGCATCCACTATAGTTGCTGGAACCGTGCTAGAATGGACAATGTGAAAAGAACATATCTGAGTTAGCAAAGTACAGTTTTGAAAAAGAATGTGCAAATATTGTACAAATTGTATTGGTCACATACACATGGTTAGCAGATGTTATTGCGAGTGTAGCGAAATGCTTATGCTTCTAGATCCGACAGTGCTTTAGTATCTAACAGGTAATATCTAACAATTCCACAACAAAACCTAATACACACAATCTAGTAAAGGAATGGGATAAGAATATATAAATATAAAATATATGGATCAGCAGTGAGAGAGCAGCTTAGATGCAATAGATAGTGTAGTATATACATATGAGATAAGTGATGCGAGGTATGTAAACATTCTTAAAGCGGCATTATTAAAGTGACTAGTGTTCCATTTATTAAAGTGGCCAATGATATCAAGTCTGTAGGTAGGCAGCTGCCTCTGTGTTAGTGGTGGCTGTTTAACAATCTGATGGCCTTGAGATAGAAGCTGTTTTTCAACCTCTTGGTCCCAGATTTGATGCACCTGTACTTACCTCGCCTTCTGGATGGAAGCGGGGTGAACAGGCAGTGGCTCGGGTGGTTATTGTCCTTGATTATCTTTTTTGCCTTCCTGTGACATCAGGTGTTGTAGGTGTCCTGGAGGGCAGGTAGTTTGCCCCCGGTGATGCGTTGTACCCTCTGGAGAGTCCTGCGGTTGTGGGCGGTGCAGTTGCCGTACCAGGCGGTGATACAGCCCGACAGGATGCTCTCAATTGTGCACCTGTAAAAGTTTGAGGGTTTTCGGTGACGAGCCAATTTTTTTCCAGCCCCCTGAGGTTGAAGAGGCGGTGTTGTGCTTTATTCACCACACTGTCTGTGTGGGTGGACCATTTCAGTTTGTCTGTGTGTGTACACCGAGGAACTTAACTTTCCACCGTCTCCACTGCTGTCCCATCGATGTGGATAGGGGGTTGCTTCCTTTGCTGTTTCCTGAAGTCCATGATCATCTATCTTGTTTTTCTGACATTGAGTGAGAGGTTATTTTCCTGACACCACACTCTAAAGGCCCTCACCACCTCCCTGTAGGCTGTCTTGTCGTTGTTGGTAATCAAACCATTGTTGTGTCATCTGCAAACTTGGCGATTTGAGTTGGAGGTGTGCATGGCCACGCAGTCGTGGGTGAACAGGGAGTACAGGAGGGGGCTGAGAACGCACCCTTGTGGGGCCCCAGTGTTGAGGATCAGCAGAGTGGAGATGTTGTTTCCTACCTTCACCTGGGGGCGGCCCGTCAGGAAGTCCAGGACCCAGTTGCACAGGGTGGGGTCAGACCCATGGACACTGAGCTGTAGTCAATGAACAGCATTCTTGCGTAGGTATTCCTCTTGTCCAGATGGGATAGGGCAGTGTGCAGTGTGATGGCGATTGCATCGTCGGTTGACCTATTGGGGAGGTAAGCAAATTGAAGTGGGTCTAGGGTGGCAGGTAAGGTGGAGAAGAAATTATCCCTGACTAGTCTCTCAAAGCACTTCATGATGACAGAAGTGAGTGCTATGGGCCATCTTGAAGCATGTGGGGACAGCAGACTGGGATAGGGATTGGTTTAATATGTCCGTAAACACACCAGCATGCTCTGAGGACGCAGCTAGGGTTTAAATGTTTTACTCACGTCGGCCACGGAGGAGAGCCCACAGTCTTTGGTAGCGGTTCGCATCAGTGGCACTGTTTTGTGCGCAAAGAAGTTGTTTAATTTGTCTGGGAGTAAGACGTCGATGTCTGCGACGGCTGGTTTTCTTTTTGTAGTACGTGATTGTCTGTAGACCCTGCAACATACGTCTCATGTTTGAGCCGTTGTATTGCGACTCCACTTTGTCTCTATACTGACACTTTGCTTGTTTGATTTCCTTGGAGGGAATAACTACACTGTTTGTATTCGGCCATATTCCCAGTTGCCTTGCCATGATTAAATGCGGGGGTACATTCTTTAAGTTTTACGCGAATGCTGCCATCCAATCCACGGTTTCTGTTTAGGGAAGGTTTTTATAGTCACAGCGGGTACGACATCTCCAATGCACCTCCTTTATAAACTCGCTCACCGAGTCAGCGTATTCGTCAATGTTGTTATCTGAGTCTACCCGGAACGTATCCCAGTCCAGGTGATCGAAGCAATCTTGAAGCGTGAAATCCAATTGGTCAGACCAACGTTGGATAGACCTAAGCACGGACACTTCCTGTTTTAGTTTCTGCCTATAGCAGCGGTTCTTAAACTTTTTCAGCCTGGGACCCAAATGAGAAATTCTGTGTTTTCCTGGGACCCAAGCTTATGTAAAACATGCAACTATATGTAAAAAAATATATAATAAAGACAAATAACAAAATATAAATAGCTATTCATGTTTATTCTTCCCAATTAAAAACACTGTCTAGGTTGGAACTGTTGCTGTTAAAATATATAATAAATCATTTTCATTCTGAATAAACTGATTGACCACATCACACAGATGTAAACCAGAAAACAAACACAAAGCCCTAAAGAGAGGTTTGTGGCTGGTTGAAGCTTCAACAAGCACGTCTACTCTGGGCTCAGTTTTTGACAGTGTAACCCTGTACTTGATTTTATGTATGCCAGAGTTGAGAACCCTGACTCATAGATATGTGGTGCCAAACTGGATCAGAACATCTACTGCTTTCTCCGTCAAGCAGGAGACCACTTCCTGCTGTAGATGAGCAATCCAGAACTGTGTGAGTGTGTTTTCCTCAAAAACATTTTGCTTCAATCTGTTTATTCCAGTTCAGAATACATTGTTTTACTTGTATTTTAACAGCAATAGTTCCAACCTATACTTGTTTTCTTCAATCATTTCTATAGTAAGATGTACAGTAGGCCTGCTCATTTTTCATCATATGTACTGTTACTTAGGGTTGTCTGTCAGTAGCTAGCTAGCTTGCTTTGGCTTACTTTACCTAGCTAGCTGTTAGCTATTAGGGGGATTGTTTGAATCAAATAAAATGTATTTATGTAGCCCTTCTTACATCAGCTGATATCTCAAAGTGCTGTACAGAAACCCAGCCTAAAACCCCAAACAGCAACCAATGCAGGTGTAGAAGCACGGTGGCTAGGAAAAACTCCCTAGAAAGGCCAAAACCTAGGAAGAAACCAGGCTATGAGGGGTGGCCAGTCCTCTCCTGGCTGTGCCGGGTGGAGATTATAACAGAACATGGCCAAGATGTTCAAATGTTCATAAATGACCAGCATGGTCAAATAATAATAATCACAGTAGTTGTCGAGGGTGCAGCAAGTCAGCACCTCAGGAGTAAATGTCAGATCATAGAAACACTTTTACTACTATGTTCTAAAATAACAACAATGCCTTGCTTGCTTGCTGACTAACTTTTCCACTGTCAAAGCACTGTTTCCTGAGGCATTCTGCCCTGTTCTGAAATAACTCCCTGTGTTTACTGTCATGCTCAGTGTTGCCAGATCCAGCTAAAATTTCTAGCCCAAAGACCTCTGAAAACAAGGCCTGAAAACTAGTCCCCAAAAATGTTTTCGCAGCAAGAGAGGAGTTGCCACATTTATCCATGAAACCCCTTTTCCATAACGTTATCGAGCGAATTAAGGAATATCTACATAATTTAACGACGTAGGCTAAGAAGCTAAATTCGTTTTTCCATCAAAGTAATAATTCTTGAAAGTTTAAGAATGTCGCCAGACAAAAGATAAATCACCCTTAAACTCTCCAGATCATTTTCTATCAATGGATGTCGATTTAACTGGTTTTGACTGCTATGATTAGACAATAAAGCCCTAGGAGGTGTGGTATATGGCAAATTTACCACGGTTAATGGCTGTACTTTGGACATATTGGCCATACACCACAAAACCATGAGGAGCCTTATTGCTATTATAAACTGGTTAACAATGTTATTAAAGCATACTTCCGAGTGGCACAGCGATCTAAGGCACTGCATCTCAGTGCAAGAGGCGTCACTATTGTACCTGGTTTGAATCCAGGCTGTATCACGTCCGGCCGTGATTGGGAGTCCCATAGGGCGACGCACAATTGGCCCAGCGTCGTCTGGGTTTGGCCCGGAGTAGGCCATTAAAGTAAATATGAATTTGTTCTTAATTGACTTGTCTAGTTAAATATATAAAAAAGATCTATATTCTATATGGTACAATCTAGTTAGCTGACACAAGCACAGGTCTAATAACAGTTCGCTAGGCAGTCAGAGCTTTAGTATTGTTTATAGGCTACCTGCATCTTGTTGAGCTGAAAAGGCCAACATCTAATTTCAGGGAAAAGTCCACAATGAAACTAACATTAAATGTGGAGAATGATACATTCGCGATAGAGCTGTGACCATGATCACAATTGACAACTTCCCATTTTCCCCATAACAGAAGCACTCGCGCAGCTCTCCAGACCCTAGAACTGAGCATGAGTAAAACACTTTGCTTGATACGGTTATCCATTAGAAGTCGACATTTGAATGCCGTTTACTTTAAACCACCTGTGAGCGAATTTATCTAAAGAGCTGTAGTGCGCCAAAAGTCCTTTTCCAATGCCTTGTCGCCGTTATCAGTTCTTGCTCGTTAATGTTTTACGGAAAAGGGGTGTCTTCATAATGACCAATACAAATAGCCTACCTACAAATGGTAAAAGGTTGTCACCATGTGCGCGTGTGCTGCTAGTAACAACCTGCTCACTGCCTGGTAGTCAGCAGCAGCAGGTTATAGTTAAATATATATTATTATTATTTTTAAAGAGTAATACCGTGGCGGGCGCGGTGCAATTTAGAAGTAGGCCCGAAACCCGCCACCAATACATTTTCACCCACAACATCGTTTTCAAAGTTGCCCAATTTTGCGAGAAAACCGCAAACATGGCAACCCTGACGGCCTGTGGATGTTTGGTCAGGACGTGACGTTTGAATTTGTTTGTTTTCAGTGATTCATTACTAAACACTCCTCCACACAACACATTGTGGGCACTCGTCATTATTTCTCAAAGTTTGTATGAAGCAAAGAGAAACTCATCGCTGTATTTGCGTTTTAATGGCGGTTGTCCTCAGTCAGAATTTAGATAGCGGCGAGTGGGAATGACAAGTCATTGGCTGACAGCGCATCTGCTGCTGAACAACAGCGCTGCAGCGTTTAGGTTGCGGAGTGATCTTCAAGAAAACTGCAGAAAAAGATCTGGTAAACCGCGAAGCACACGGGCATCTCCCTCCCTCCCTCTCGCTCAGCTGCCAAACTGACACCGCTGCTAATCAGAGAGCGCTGTTGCACTTGGCCAAACCAATTCCAGTAATTCATTAAATAATTATACATTTACTCTAACATGTCGCAACCCATTAACAGGTCCGCGACCGACACTTTAAGAAAGGTTGGCCTATAGGACAGGAGCAACAAGATGGAGTCATGGTCAGATTTGCCAAAAGGAGGGCGGGGGAGGACCTTGTATGCATCACGGAGGGGTCAATTGTGTTACTCGCTCGTGTACTGCAATGGATATGCTGATAGAATTTAGGTAGCCTTGTTCTCAAATTAGCTTTGTTAAAATCCCCAGCTACAATAAATTCATCCTCAGGATATATGGTTTCCAGTTTACATAGTCCAGTGAAGTTCCTTGATGGCGTCTTGGTATCCGCTTGCGAAGGGATATACACGGCTGTGACAATAATGGAGGAAAGTTCTCTTTGGAGATAATACGGTCGGCATTTGATTGTGAGGAATTCTAGGTCAGGTGAACAGAAGGACTTGAGTTCCTGTATGTTGTTACAATTACACATTCGTTAATCATGAAACATACACCCCCGCCCTTCTTCTTACCGGAGAGATGTTTATTCCGGTAATTTCGTCGACTTTGTTAACTAGGGACTGGACATTAGCGAGTAATATATTTGGAAGCGGTGGGTGGTGTGCGCACATCCGAAGCCTCACTAGAAGACAACTCCTGCACCCTCTCCTCCGGCGGCTTTGTTTTGGGTCGGCCTCTGGAATCAGTTTAAATGCCCTGGGAGGTGCAGACAAAGGATCCGCTTTGGATAAGTCGTATTCCTGGTCGTAGTGCTCGTCGCAGAGAGACGTATGTTGACGTCTCTCTGATATCCAATAGTTCTTCCCGGCTGTATGTAATAACACTTAAGGTTTTCGGGGCTAACAATGTAAGAAATAATACATTTTAAAAATACTGCACAGTTTCCTGAGGACTAGAAGTGAAGCTGTCATCTCTATCGGCACCATTTTCCAATTTACATTTCAGGTTTGCAAAGCTCTTAGACTTACCCAGAAAGACTCATAGCTGTAATCGCTGCCAAAGGTGATTCTAACATGTATTGACTCAAAGGGTTGAATTCTTTTTACCAAGATATATTATTTTTCACTTTTTTGGACTTTGACAGGGTATTTGGTGTAGATCGTTGACAGAAAATGACAATTGAATCAGTTTTAACCCTACCTATCACAACAACAAAATGTGGAAAGGGGTGTGAATATTTTCTGAAGCCAATGTTGTGCGAGTCAGTCACCATTATTCCAAAGTCTCCATGACGAAAGTGATTATCTCAGGTAAAATGGTTTAAATACTGCACACAAATCACTAGAGAACATAAAACCCTTTCTCCATCTTTGCTGGAGTGGGTAGCTGGAATGTTTATCTATATGTACAGTAGTAGCTAACCTTGAATACAAATGAATGTGGGAACTTTCCTGTTTTATAATATACTGAACAAAAATATGAATGTTACAGTTCATAGAAGGAAATAAGTCAATTTAAATCTATGGATTTCACATGGGTGGGCCTGGGAGGGCATAGGCCCACCCACTTGGGAGCCAGTCCCAGCCAATCAGAATGAGTTTTTCTCCACAAAAGGGCTTTATGATAGACAGCAATACTCCTCAGCCCCCGCAGGTGAAGAAGCCGTGTAACGGCTGTCCTCCTCCTCTTCGGAAGAAGAGGAGGAGTAGGGATTGGACCAAAGCGCAGCGTGATAATTTGACATAACGAAGTTTATTAAAGTAAAGACAAAAAAACGAAAACACTTCAACAAACTACAAAATAACAAAACGACGTAGACAGACCTGAACATGGAACTTACATAAATACACGAAGAACTCACGAACAGGAACAGACTACAAACAAACGATACAGTCCCGTGTGGTAACATATACGGACACAGGAGACAATCACCCACAAACAAACAGTGTGAACAGCCTACCTTTATATGGTTCTCAATCAGAGGAAACGTCAAACACCTGTCCCTGATTGAGAACCATATAAGGCTAATTACACCTGACCTAAACATAGAAACACAAAACATAGAATGCCCACCCCAACTCACGCCCTGACCAACTAAACACATACAAAAACAAGAAAAAACAGGTCAGGAACGTGACAAGCCGTATGTGGAGGTCCTGGGCTGGCGTGGTTACACATGGTCTGCAGTTGTGGGTCCGATTGGACGTACTGCCAAATTCTCTAACACAACGTTGGAGACTGTTTGTGGTAGAGAAATTAACATTAAATTCTCTGGTAACAGCTCTGTTGGACATTCCTACAGTCTGCATGCCAATTTCATGCTCCCTCAAAACTTGAGACATCTGTGGCATTGTGTTGTGTGACAAAGATGCACATTTTGGTGGCCTTTTATTGTCATGCTGTTTAATCAGCTTCTTGATATGCTACAACTGTCAGGTGGATGGATTATCTTGGCAAAGGAGAAATGCTCACTAACAGGAATGTAAACAAATGTGTGTGCAAAATTTTAGAGGAATGAGCTTTTTGTGCGTGTGGAACATTTCTGTTATATATTATTTCAGTATATTACACATTCCTGACCTAGTTATTATTAGAAACATCATACATGAATACAGATTCAAACAGGGTTAAATGTAGTAACACACATGTGTGCCGTCTGTTGGGGTACGCGGGGGCGCACACTCCTACACACTCTTAGTCCCTTGTCCTTTCTCTTCTAAAGCCTTCCAGCTGGACTGGGGGATGGACTCAGGAAGCGGGTATTGTTTCTTTTTGGCGGGGTTTTATTTAGCTGCTCATAGGGGCAGAGTTGAAATGTAGAAGAGCGTAATGTGGTGTGACTGTGCTGAACACCAGGCCTTGATCCACTCCTGTGTTCTGGATGGACCAAGGGACAGCCATTCTGTTACTCTACCGTATGTGTGTGCATGTGTTGGGGCTGTTATGTGTAATGTGTTGAGCATCCTTGAGAGAAATAGCTGGTTCTAGTGCCCACTGCCCAAGTCAGGAGAAGGGTAGTCGCACATCAGTAGTCGCACATCAGGCCTCAAGGGTTTCTGAGGCTCCAGCCTCACCCTGCTTGATGATGTGGGTCCTCCGTCCCCAATCTCCAGTCGGTCCTCAAGGAGGCACAGAAATTGCCAGACATTCATGGCACTCATCTTCCTCCAGCCATCATTTGTAGCTCCATGCACATCTCTGTGCCATCGCACGAGCCAGAGATATTTTTTTTTAACCTTTATTTAACTAGTCAAGTCAGTTAAGAACAAATTCTTATTTACAATGATGGCCTACTCTAACCCGGACGACACTGGCACTATTATGCGCCGCCCTATGGGACTCCCGATCATGGCCGGTTGTGATACAGCCTGGAATTGAACCAGGGTCTGTAGTGACACCTCTTGCACTGAGATGCAGTGCTTTAGACCGGTGCACCACTCGGGAGCACAATGCTTCGCCTATTTAGTCATTTCAAATGATAAATTGTACAAATTTAATATCTGGTAAAGCCAATCCTCCTACATCCATTGGTGAGCACATCATATTTATCCTGTTTTTTTTCCTGTCCCCAAAAAAGTTATTTTGTCATATTGTTTAAAATACCGGTCTGGAATATTCATAGGTAACATTGCAGAGATATAATTAAATTGTGGGATCACAACCATTTTAATCATGATCTTTCTCCATTAAAAAAAGTGATTTTCTCCTTTTTCTAAATTGGTCTTAATCTAGACTAGTAGTGGTTTAAAATGTAGTCCCATCACTTCCTCCAATTTTGAACTCAATTCCCAATATTTCATCCCAGTAGGAACCCATTTGAAATTAAATGGGGTAACGGTTCCAGAGTAACATATTGGCATTATTTGGCATTAGGGCTGGGCGATATGACGATATATATCATGTGACGATAGAAAAATGTCTGTCGGTTCATATTATGCTCTATCGTTTATTTGGTTGTGTCGCAAATCGCACTCTTAACGGCAATATTTTTCGTCGTTGGACGACGCTTTGTGTTTGCAACACAAATTAACATGGAGGAGAGTGAATGTGACACAGCACGGAGACACGGAACTCGTAACTAAAAGAGGGGCTACTTCGGTTGCATGGACGTGGTTCGGGTATGGAAAAAAATACCGCAGGCCGGTCCCGACAACAGGCTCAAACACCACTAACCTCTTTTACCACCTACGCAATAAGCATGTGAAACAGTAACGTTACACAGAGAGTCTACGGATGAGACCCAAAAAAGTATAGTCGAGTGCTCAAAACAAACCCCTGACTCAGACGTTGCAAGAGGCTTATGCCCGCGGCACACTATATGGCAAATAATCACAAAGGTGGAAGGAGATAACGGCTGCCGTCTGCAAAGACATGGCCCCAATTTACACGGTCGAGAAACGTGAGTTGGTGCTAACACTCGACCCAAGGTACCAAATGCAAATTGATGTGAGACACGTATTGACGCCAAAATAACATGCAAATTAGGCAACCCCCCAAGAATGTATACAGTTGAAGTCGGAAGTTTACATACACCTGAGCAAAACACATTTAAACTCAGTTTTTCACAATTCCTGACATTTAATCCTAGTAAAAATTCCCTGTCTCAGGTCAGTTAGGATCCCCACTTTATTTTAAGAATGTGAAATGTCAGAATAATAGTAGAGAGAGAATGATTGTGTAGAGTGATTTATTTAAGCTTTTCTTTCATCACATTCCCAGTGGGTCAGAAGTTTACATACACAATTCGTATTTGGTAGCATTGCCTTTCAGTTATTTAACTTGGGTCAAACGTTTTGGGTAGCCTTCCACAAGCTTCCCACAATAAGTTGGGTGAATTTTGTCCCATTCCTCCTGAAAGAGCTGGTGTAACTGAGTCAGGTTTGTAGGCCTCCTTGCTCACACACGCTTTTTCAGTTCTGCCACAAATGTTCTATGCGATTGAGGTCAGGGCTTTGTGATGGCCACTCCAATACCTTGACTTTGTTGTCCTTAAGCCATTTTGCCACGACTTCCCAACTTTCATAGATAAAATGGCGGCTCTAACCTCCTCTTCTGTTACAGTCTAGGTCCTCTACCTAGCTATCTGATCATCTAGGTAATTCTATACCAGACAAAAAAGTATGGGGCCCGCTGAACATTAGGCTGTATATAAATCTTCATAAAAATGCTGAAACACAGTTTCTCTTTGGATAAGGTCACCATCTTATCACCCTTCTTAATTGCTGGGATTACGTTAGAAGGGTTCTGCATTTTTTTGTGTTGCTCGTAGCCTGCCTGTATTCTCACCTCCCTTATGAAAACTCGTTCTAAGCCTAAACGGTCCATATTCTGCCTTTTTTGTTATACATTTCATGCAACTGAAATTTCTGTTTGCAGGCAGTTTGAAATGTGCTATCTGTGAAAAAAGGATCTAAGATCAACTGCTACTGATTTGGCTAAATATCTCATCTTGTAATGGCATGGTGTTTAGTCTAAATCTACCCTTCCTCAGATT
This sequence comes from Salvelinus namaycush, assembly GCF_016432855.1. Lineage (NCBI taxonomy): Eukaryota > Metazoa > Chordata > Actinopteri > Salmoniformes > Salmonidae > Salvelinus > Salvelinus namaycush. The sequence continues at coordinate 5,121,954 of NC_052328.1, read as the reverse complement.
TTCAGAGTTTATATCAACATGTAACTACTGTAGCATGATCATGGGCCAAATCTTGCAATCAATCACATTATTAACCATGAAATTAGATATCAAGAAGAAATCTATTCTGGAGTGTGTCTTATGACAGTGGGAGAAAAAAATATTCTCTGTCATTAGGATGGATTAATCTCTCAACCAGCGTCACCTGTATCTCCATGACAAAGGATAGACGTACAATACATATGCTAGCAGAAGATATAGGCCTTGCAGACATACATGTGAAACTGGTTGAGAGAATGCCAAGAGTGTGCAAAGCTGTCAAGGCAAAGGGTGGCTACTTTGAAGAATCTCAAATGTAAACTTTTTTGATTTTCTTAACGCTTTTTTTGGGTTACTACGTGATTCCATATGTGTTATTTCATAGTTTTCTCTCAACTTTTGACTATATAATTTTCTTACTTCATTAAAACGGTTATAACGTTTGTTTTATTTTCATGACGGTGTTCATCCATAATCGTCAGTTACACGATTATACAATTACCGTGCCAGGCCTGACAGCTAAACAACTCTGAGGACTGGTACTGTGTGTTTGCCCAGATTGCTCTTCTCTTCCCCAAACCAGACCATGAGCAGCACCCTAATGAATGTCAATGCCACTCACTAACCTGCTCCATTTTGGCCACAGAGCCTTCTGAAAACTCACGGAGCAGGAATTCAATCAAACCTGCCATAGCAATGTTTATGCAGTGTCTTTGTTTATAGAAACCGCACACAGACTTCTTATTCTGAAAAGTGAAAGCATACCTGTGAGGGGAGTCTACCTGGTAGTAGTTGTAGCTAAGTTTTTATTTGACCATAGGGAAGAATTGCTCCTACTCCAATACTGCAATGTGCGTTTGTTTGAGTTAAGCAATTACACTTTTACTCCCCTGCACTAGACCAGAGAGGAGAGGGGGAGAGTGTGGAGGAGAAGGGGGAAGTAAAGGGGGAGTTTGGCGGGCCCATCAGAGTGATTTGGGCCCCTTTTGAGGCCTCAGCGGCAGTTTCCTGTTTAGCGGTGGAGAATGTTTAGGTTGCTGTCATTGTGGCAAGGACACAGCCATTAGGCTGACCTGGGAGGTGACGCGCAGGTTAGAGTGAGACAAGATCTACCTCTTACACGTGTCTGCTGCATAAACACACACACAAGTGCACACATACACACCCGTGCGCAAACGCACACGCATATGAGTGCACACACACACACCAAAAGTAAATAGACACTCAACCATTCACTGACAGACACTCACGGCCATGCTCAGAGGGGGTAAGAAAAATCACTCTCGCACACATGGAGACCCACGCTCTCACTTCTTACTAAATTCTAAGTGAACCTAGGCTCTGACAAAGACTCCAGTGTTTGCTGCCAGAGCCTGTACCAAGAAATTTACAGGCTGCATGCCTTCCACTGACGGGCATTTTCCCCAGCCCCAGACAGACTGCCACAGCTCAGGGGCCCCACCCAGCCTCCAGATGTTGTGCCCACTAGGAGCCCCAGAGGTACACTACCCGTTTTGTGTTCTAAAAGTTTTAGAACACCTACTCATTCAAGAGTTTTTATTAATTTTTACTATTTTCTACATTGTAGAATAATAGTGAAGACATCAAAACTATGAAATGACACATGGAATCATGTAGTAACCAAAAGTGTTAAACAAATCAAAATATATTTTATATTTGAGATTCTTCAAATAGCCACCCTTTGCCTTGACAGCTTTGCACACTCTTGGCATTCTCTCAACCAGCTTCACCTGGAATGCTTTTCCAACAGTCTTGAAGGAGTTCCCACATATGCTGAGCACTTGTTAGCTGCTTTTCCTTAACTTTGCGGTCTGCCTCATCCCAAACCATCTCAATTTGGATTGAGTTCGGGGGATTGTGGAGGCCAGGTCATATGATGCTGCACTCCATCACTCTCCTTCTTGGTAAAATTACCCCATACACAGCCTCGAGGTGTGTTGGATCAGTGTCCTGTTGAAAGACATATGATAGTCCCACTAAGCCAAAACCCAGAAGAGATGGTGTAGCGCTGCAGAATGCTGTGGTAGTCATGCTGGTGAAGTGTGCCTTGAATTCTAAATAAATCCGTGTCGCCAGCAAAGCAGCCCCACACCATAACACCTTCTCCTCCATGCTTCACGGTGTTAAATACACATGCGGAGATCATCCGTTTACCCATGGTTTTTGCAACCGCACTTGAAGAAACTTTCCAAAGTTCTTGAAATGTTCCGTGTTGACTGACCTTCATATGTTAAAGTAATGATGGACTGTCATTTCTTTGCTGTTCTTGCCATAATATGGACTTGGTCTTTTAACAAATAGGGCTATCTTCTGTATACCACCCCTACCTTGTCACAACACAACTGAATGGCTCAAACGCATTAAGGAAATAAATTCCGCAAATTAACTTTCAAGAAGGCACACCTGAAGTGCATTCCAGGTGACTACCTCATGAAGCTGGTTGAGAGAATGCCAAGAGTGTGCAAAGCTGTCATCCAGGCATATTCTGCAATGTAGAAAATAGAAAACATAAAGAAAAACCCTTGAATGAGTAGTCGTTCTAAACCTTTTGACTGGTAGTGTAGCTAATACAGCCACCAACCAGACCCCCTCCAATTCCACCTCCACTCTCCCAGCTTAACACACTCCATTTTACCCCCAGCCTCCCTCTCACTCACTCCCAACTGCCGGTCATTCAAAATGTTGAAAGCTAAAGTCTGCCCAATGCTAGTCCTCCTCTAGTCTTCTCTCTCTCCTCTAGTCTTCTCTCCTCTAGTCTGCTCACCACACACAAACACGTCACACCCTAGCCCACATAGTGAATGGATACTGTCCCCGTCTCCAATGCTCTGTTGTGTCGCCCAGGTAATCGGTAAGCTTCACTTAACCTAGCTCCGCCAAGGGGGTACAAGGGGAATGTGGAGCCTAGGACCGGTGGAGGTCTTCTGGGACAGATAGCTGTGAGTTTGCAGGGGTCCTGGAGGTCCAATTATAGGTATTGGGGGGGGGGGGGGGGGGGGGGTCATATTTAGACAGGTTTAATTGTGTCAGGGTGGTTGTTGCTGGTCAGTGGCCAAGCAGCATTCTGGGTGTTTTCACACTGTTGGATTAACAACGGCAGCTCTCTCTGTGTTGTGATAACAAGCGGCGTCTGCGCCGGGCCCAGATGGGCCGTGGGGAAGGATCCTGTTTCAACCGTTCTTTCACACATGCACACACACCAGTCCACCTCAGGCTTAATATGCCCCCTAGCCCCACTAGCTGTCTAAAGTATGTGTGATATAAAGCAGTTAAGCCAGTTGATTGAAAAACCCAGCATGCAATCTGTTGGGTACTAAACAGGAGTTGTATTGCACACACGCGCACACATCCAGGAGTAAGCTTGGCCACATTCCACACCCTGCCTGGCGAGATGGATTTCATACAGGGTCTTTTATTAAAAGGCGTCTCCCATGTGTTTCTGTGGCTAGCACACACAGCTCTACCCACGCCCCCAGCCTGATCCCCCTCCACATTTGGGAGCTATTAGCGGGCTGAGTGCGGGCTACTGTACACCCCTGTGCATTTATTTATTTGATTGAACCTTTATTTTGACATGGAGTCAAAGCTGAGACGATGTCTAATTTTCAGATGAGCCCTGTATAAAACAATACACAGCAAAATACGATATACACATCAAGCTTCACATTCATATAGACATTCATATACACAAATCAAAACACAATCAATCTTTTAAAAAAACATTCTCCTTGAGTGAAAAGGTCCCCTAACAGCCGTCTGAAATGCCCACAAATTCCTCCAATTTTAGAGTGCTTTGGAGATCATTCCACACGTTAGGTGCAAAAAAACTAAAAGCAAATCTCCCCAACTCTGGAGATTGAAGAGATCTCCAGAGGTTCACCATCCCTGTGATTGGGTCTGGTGACTCATGTCTGTAATTTAACAATTAAGGAAGGTATGTTGGACGTTTGCACAAGAAGGCCTTATAAACAAAAAGAGAGCAGTGTATTGATCTACGAGACTTGAGAGGACCTGCCTACTTTCTGATACAGAATGCATTGATGTGTAATGAACCTATCATCCAATGGCTTAAATACAGTGGCATCTGCATTCATATAGACTATATCGCCATAGTCTAAAGCCGGAATGAACGTCGACTGGATTATTTGTTTTCTGCTATTTACCGAAAGGCATTCCTGTTTTTAGGAAGCCCATTTTTAGTCTTACCCTCTTAACTAACTCATCAGTATGCTTTTTGAAAGAGCGTTTTTCATCAACCAGATACCCAGATATTTATAAGCAGGGACACGATAAATGTGGGCACCATCCAATGTGCATATGCGTAAATCATCAGGTATATTTTGAAGCGTTTTGGAAAGTAACATGTACTTAGGTTTACCTGCATTAAGTACCAATTTCAGTTGAACAAATGCTTTCGGTAAACTACACGTGTGGGGCCTGGGCTCTAATGAAAAGATAAGTGTGTGTGTGTGAGAGACCTGCTAATGCCAAAGCACTAACAAACAGGGGATTCATATGATTCAGTCACTAGGTCAATTGCATTTTTCCAGTTTGTACTTATGCTACTATTGTGATCTATAACCTCCCCCCCCCCCCCCCCCCACCAGATGGAGATGTCTCCAGATGGTCCAGCGGCGGGCTACGGTTCCTTCCACCAACAGTACTGGCTGGACGGCCGCATCGTGGCAGTGGGAGTAGTGGACGTCCTGCCCACCTGCGTGTCCTCTGTCTACCTGTACTACCACCCCGACTTCGCCTCTCTGTCGCTGGGCTCCTACTCTGCACTCAGGTCAGTAGGACTGGAGAGGCTAAGGATCTAGCTTCGCATTTGGCAGTGTTTCCATTGCTCTTTTCTTTTTTTCTTTTCTTTCTTCCTGATTTGTGTCTCCTCTCCTTGTCTTTGTTTTCTCTGTTATAGACTTGCACTCTCTCTCTCTGCTCTCTTTCTCTCACTCTTTCCAGAGTTCAATAAAATGTATGAACTGGAAAAAGAACTAGGCTTCTTTTCATTTAAACGTTTCAATTCGCTAGTGAGAAAAGTCTGTATATCCTTGTCCCGCTAGAATGAACGATATGTATCTTCTATTGATAGGACAGGTGCCTGTCAGTCACAAAGCGAGCGGCGACAGGGTCACACTGCTCTCTGTCCCGCCTCTCGGTACCTGTGTTATTTTTCTGCGCTGTGGTTGGCTGCAGTAAAGTGTATTTTCACAGTAGGGAGAACATGATGCTTCTTAATCGTTTTCTGTGAGTGAATTAACACGTCCCATGTAATGTAAGTGGTAACGATGAGTTGAAATCCACTTAATTATTGTTTTGTGGCACATCTATTTTCTTTGAAAAACACTGAAGACCTTTATAGCTAGCTACGGAGTCTGGGTACATAGGCTATTTCATGTTTTTGATTGCCGACCGAACCGCTTGTGTAAAAGGTGTCCAACTGACTATGTCAGTCTCTTATATCCCTTTGCTATTCATAAATTATACAACGTAGTTATTCACTGAGTGTACCAAACATTAGGAATACCTGCTATTTCCATGACCTAGACTGACCAGGTGAAAGCTATGATCCCTTATTGATGTCACCTGGTAATGTCACTTCAATCAGTGTAGATGAAGAGGAGACAGGTTAAAGAAGGATTTTTGAAAACAACTTTTTTCTTAGTTTTTTTGCCACAATAAATTAAATTGAAAGAGTAGACTAGTTTTTCTCACTAGATTACTCATCTACCGCCTTCCCTCAAAGTCCCACCCACAATGAATGATTGACAGGTCTGAAACACTACCAACTTTGTACCAAACATCCTTTCCCCTCCCTTGACCATCCCACCCACAGTTATTGATTGACAGGCCAAACTGTTAAATGGATAGTTCACCCAAATTACACATTGTTTTCCTTACCCTAAGTGTCCACAGTAGCAGAGCCAGTAAAATACATCATTTGAAGAACAAACATCATTCTAGAAATTCGTATCTTGCAGTAAAACTGTAAATATGACTTAAATGTTAAAGGTTATCTTACTTAGAAATTTGTCCTGATCTTACAGCACTAGACCAGGGATCATCAACTAGATTCAGCCACGGGCCGCTTTTTGTTGTTGTTGTAGTGCAGAGGTGCACAATTGGCGGACCTCGGGTCCGGGTCCGGACCGAGTAAAGGTTCTATCTGGACCTCGACACATTTCTCATAAATAATTGTTAAGTTAAATACGGATGAAGCAACCGTTTTTTTCAATGTACACATACTGCACTGGCTCAGCACTACTGGGAAGGTCCCAGACAGCGTCCCATACTACTGTGTGTTGTCCAATCACATGCGTTATTTAAATCACTTCACGAAACTCAGCCAATCAAAGCGAATGTTTACAATGCATGTTAGGAGACTGATGTTGTCAGAGAGAGAGACAGCGAGAGAAGCAAAGCCGGAGCGAGAGGAGACATTATAGAATGGCGTGTGCAAAAGTCAGGAAAGTTGATACAGAAAATCGAGCTTTCAAAGAGGAGTGGACAGACAAATATGCCTTTATCCTTCCCGCGGTGAGTGTCAAACCACTCTGCCTGATATGTTCAGAGACCGTGGCTCGAATAAAAAGTGCCAACATGAAGCGCCACTACGAAACAAAGCACATATCTTTTGAGCAAACATATCCACAGCAGTCTGAGGTGAGGGCACGCAAAATAAACAAACTCAAAGCCCAGTATGATCGGTCCACCAGTGTCCTCTCCCATGCATTCACTGCCCAACAATGTGCAAACCAATGTTCATTAAAAAGAGCTTGGATTTTGGGTCAACACCAAAAGCCATTTACTGACGGGGATGGAGTGCATGAATGCTGTTGCTGAAACTTTACTTGGCGGTAAACAAAAAGACGAGCTGTGTGAAAAGATCAAGCAAATCCCAATGTCACATAACACAACTGCAAGATAGAGTAAAATACTAACAGAGGATGTATTAACACAGCTTGATGAAGCTGTACGGAGTGCACCCTGCATAGCACTAGCTGTTGATGAATCTACTGATGTGAGTGATAATGCCCAGCTTCTGGTGTATGTTCGATTTTACCACACAGAGAAGGAATTCTGTGAAGACCTGTTAGGTGTAACACCATTCGAGACACATGCAAGAGGTAAGGACATATACATGGCCATAGAGGAGATGCTGAGAAAGAGGGGGATAGATCTAAAACAAGTGGTCTCTAGAGAGAGAGGAGCTGTGGCACGGTTGAGAGAGGACAACCCTGATCTCACAGCTTACCACTGCATCATTCATCAGTCTGTCCTGTGCGCCAATCTGTCAGAAGAGTATGCTGAAGTGTGAATACAATGATGAAACTTATCAACTTCCTCAGGGCATCCTCATCTCATCAACATCGCCTGCTGAGAGAATTCCTGAAAGAAGTTGAGGCAAATGAAATGACCTACTGCTGCACAACAACGTAAGATGGGTCAGTAAAGGCAGGGTGTTGGACCGCTTTTGGTCCATTCGAAAGGAAATAACAGCTTTCCTAGTACACCTCGAGTCAGAAGGCGACACGGTTTTCAGTTTTTTTGCAAGACGAGAGCAAATTGGATTTGTTGCTTTTTTGGCAGACATCACACCTTAATGATCTCAACGTGAAACTACAGGGCAATTCAGTTTGTGATTTGATGACATCTGTCCGCTCCTTCGAGGAAACTGGAAGTTTTCAAGGAATATCTTCAAGGAGACTGTGCGCACTTCCCGAAAGTGCAGGAACAGATTCAGGGTGAGAGAGATGTTTCTCCTCATGTTGACTTCATAGATAAGCTGAGAAACTAGAAACTTCAGAAATCGCTTTGACAGCTTCAGCCTTGGACAGCAGCTCCTTCTAATTTCAGATCCATTCCTCATCACAGATGTCAGAGGAATTTCAAAAGGAGATGACACAGACCTTCAAGTGGGCCCATGGTGGATCTCTACAGATGGAACTGATTGATCTGCAAGCAAATGTTGCACTAAGAGAGCACTTTCAACTAAACGATCATGACACTTTCTGGCTGCAGACTGTGTCTGAGACTGTTTTCCCTGGTCTAACGAAAGTAGCACTACACACCTTGACCATGTTTGACTCCACATACAGCTGTGAATCTTCATTCTCCACTATGAACATCATTACAAATAAGTACCGTTCTAGACTCACCAATGAGCACCTACATATGTGTATGAGAATGGCGCTGACTCCATTCCAGCCAAGGTGCAAATTACTGGCAGGGCAAGCAAAAGACAATTTCTCTCGCTAAAGAAGAGAGATGGAGAAGTGAAGTGGGGAGAGTAGGACAGATAAATAGTAAACCTGTCGTTTCTTATTTGTTCAAAAATCAAAGCACTTTTTTCAGAAACAGGCACTTGTTATTTTTTTGACGATGCAGTCTTGTTTTGCTTGAAATGAGAACATTTGTGATTGGCCTACTTTTATTTATGATTAGGATGCATATTTATTTTACCTCATGTTTAATGTGTCTGCATTGAAAATGTGCAATAAATATGGTTGAAATGTTATTGAAATGTTGTACTCTGTTTATTAGCTATACATATACAAGAACTACATATGCCCCCAAATCATAGCACACGTTAGACATTTTAATGATTTGGACCTTTTGGGGGGAGAAAATCAGAGTCACTGGACCTCTTTGAATTCTATTTGTAATAGCGGATGTTCATGGGCTGGAACATAATTACAAATAATTTGTAGACTGCAAAAATCCCTTACAAATATGTTTGACTAAAACATAATTTCAAATCTTCCTCACATTTATGTACAATCATGTGTGTCTCTTATGCGTGTGAATAGTTGCGAACAGATTTCTTAAACTAAAATCACCTGGAGCAGATTTCCTGTTGAGTTTTCAGTCTTATGTCAAACGATGAAAATTCCAAACTTTTTAATTTCTTTTGCTCAGAATTTTTTTTTTACCACCAGCCAGTTGGTCGCCTGGCCTAGACGATATCCAAAACAACTAACACACTCAATTCATACATTTTAAGTCATTTTAATTGTGTCATGTCTTTCTACTCGATACCACAAGTAATTTGACCAATCTGGTGAAGTCATATATATAAAAAAAAAAAGAACTATTCAATCATTTAGCTGTGCATTTCAGATGGAAGCAAGGTCTTTAGAATGTTCCAGACGCCACAAAATAGAGCTTGTTCTGAAGAAGAAAAATATATAATTCTCCACAGCCTGGAAACTCCCTGGCTGGTTACTTTTTCTATTTGGCTGGCCACTCAATGTACTTGCAGAAAACAGTCTCTTCACTTTTTGTTCTCTCTTTCGCTCCTATGTTTTTCCTTTACCTCCCTCATCTCTCTCTTCTCTCATTTCTCTTTATTTTTTCCTTCTCCTTTCTGGTTCTTCTTCCATAATTAACCTTTACTCTCTCTCTCTGTTTCTCTCAATCGCTCTTGATTTTCCCACCACACTCCCGCTCTCCCTCCCTCTGTGGGCAGTAGAGGTACAGTATAGGTAATACCTAAGGACTGGGTAGGTAAATACTGCTCTCATCTGTCAGTATTGGATGAGGCAGTGGGGTGTTTGTGGTGCGGCTGACGACAGCACTCTGTCTGCTGGTATGAAATAAGAGATCACACACACGTAGCGCGCACATACACACACATCTGACGCTTCCTGTAAAGTGTAACCCAATAATGTGAGAAAGCGTTTAAGTATTTCTGCACAGATGTTGAAGGACTGGGTGATTTACAGAGTTGGCCGTGTGTGTGCATGCATGTGAGAGACTACAGATTGTGTGTGTGACTAGTAGAGAATGTGTCGTTTGTACATTTATGTGTGTGCGCGCATGCACACGCACAAGCCTGAACAGACCCTGGTCTGCATTTCTTATATTATTATTGCAAGAGTCTGTCTCCAAGAGTAACAGTACTCCCTGTGTAGATATAGCCCAGAGGAGGTTATTTGATTCGGTTTGATTTGATTTCATAAGACTTCCTCTGTCAGATATACAACTTTTCTGCCATACACCTTCAGAAGCGTGTGTGTGAGGGGGTGTTGTGTAAGAGTGAGTGAGCGAGCTAGAGAGAGACTTGGTGTTCCATGGGGAGTGTGTAGGTGTGATTCTGTGTTAAGAACAGGAGAGGGAGATGTTGAGATGTTCTGAAGAGGGGCCCCAATGAGAGGGGGATAAAGAGGGATTGGAGGAATGGACATTGCGCCTGAGGCACTGTTATCCAAAAGGCTGCTGGTGTCCGGCATTGGAGTGGTTTTGTGTGTGCATTAGGGTTGGGTGATATTACGATAGCATCGTCTATCAACAATGATTGACAGCCATCGTCGATGGTGACGACATCGTGATGTGACAGACGATGGTTTAGCCTATTTGAACTTGACTGGCGCCGCGCAGTAAAGAACAGTCTCTCGCAGGGCAGCACAAGTGACATTCCAAGTAATTAGCCTATTCCTATTTGCTAAAGCCTATTTCAATACATACTGTGTTTGATGCAGAACTCGAGAGGAATATTATAGGCCAGAAAGTGGAGAATTCCACCAAAGCAGCACAAAATGTCCAGTCAGAAAATATTGTTTCTTTCTCTGTTTCTGTCGGCTGCATGGGCTTTAGGCTATTCATTTTTTATGTAGTCTATATTTTCCTCTCTCTCTATTCGATAGGCTGTATGTATATGACTGAAGGCATGACTGCATCATTTTATGCAATGGTTTTCTCCTGATCAAACAATGAATGTAACTGAGTTCCATTTCAAAAGGTTATTATGAATAGCCTAAAACTTAAAGTAGCCAGGTGACTAATAATGAGAGAGAACAAACAATACCAATGGTCTATAGAAAAATCTAAAAAATCTAGTTTAAGTTTATTAAGAAAGAAATTAACCATGCGGGCCAAGAAAATCCCAAGATATTTTTTTTTACCCCATTGATACCAGGTTCTCATTCACAATTGTAGCCTGAGTATAAAGATTTTCACAATTAAGAAAATTAACATTCCAAATAAAACAAGGAACAATTTCAATACTACAACTGCGTACTCAATTAATTAATTTAATACCAGAGTCCTAAACTGACCTACCGGCACCAGTGAATCAAGAATCAAGGAATTTTGCACGTTATTCCAACAATAGGGGGGGGGGGGGGGGGGCACTAAAACAAAGAGGATTTACCCTGCAAGTGGGTTTGTTAGCTCATTCTTTTATACTTTAGCAACAAATCAAATCAAAGTTTATTTGTCACGTGCGCTGAATTCACCTTACAGTGAAATGCTTACTTACAGGCTCTAACCAATAGTGCAAAAAAGGTATTAGGTGAACAATAGGTAGGTAAAGAAATAAAACAACAGTAAAAAGACAGGCTATATACAGTAGCGAGGCTATAAAATTAGCGAGGCTACATACAGACACCGGTTAGTCAGGATGATTGAGGTAGTATGTACATGTAGATATGGTTAAAGTGACTATGCATATATGATGAACAGAGTAGCAGTAGCGTAAAAGAGGGATTGGTGGGTGGGACACAATGCAGATAGCCCGGTTAGCCAATGTGCGGGAGCACTGGTTGGTCGGCCCAATTGCGGTAGTATGTACATGAATGTATAGTTAAAGTGACTATGCATGTATGATAAACAGAGAGTAGCAGCAGGAGAAAAAAGGGGGGTGGGGGGGGCACACAATGCAAATAGTCCGGGTAGCCATTTGATTACCTGTTCAGGAGTCTTATGGCTTGGGGGTAAAAACTGTTGAGAAGCCTTTTTGTCCTAGACTTGGCACTCCGATACCGCTTGCCATGCGGTAGTAGAGAGAACCGTCTATGACTGGGGTGGCTGGGGTCTTTGACAATTTTTAGGGCCTTCCTCTGACACCGCCTGGTGTAGAGGTCCTGGATGACAGGCAGCTTAGCCCCAGTGATGTACTGGGCCGTACGCACTACCCTCTGTAGTGCCTTGCGGTCGGAGGCTGAGCAATTGCCGTACCAGGCATTGATGCAACCAGTCAGGATGCTCTCGATGTTGCAGCTGTAGAACCTTTTAAGGATCTCAGGATTCATGCCAAATCTTTTTAGTTTTCTGAGGGGGAATAGGCTTTGTCGTGCCCTCTTCACGACTGTCTTGGTGTGTTTGGACCATTCTAGTTTGTAGCTGTGGACACCAAGAACTTGAAGCTCAACCTGCTCCACTACAGCCCCATCGATGAAAATGGGGACGTGCTCGGTGCTCCTTTTCCTGTAGTCCACAATCATCTCCTTAGTCTTGGTTACGTTGAGGGATAGGTTGTTATTCTGGCACCACCTGGCCAGGTCTCTGACTTCCTCCCTATAGGCTGTCTCGTCGGGGTTGGTGATCAGGCCTACCACTGTTGTCGTCTGCAAACTTAATGATGGTGTTGGAGTCATGCCTGGCCATATAGTCGTGGGTGAACAGGGAGTACAGGACGGGACTGAGCACGCACCCCTGGGGAGCTCCAGTGTTGAGGATCAGCGTGGCAGATGTGTTGCTACCTACCCTCACCACCTGGGGGCGGCCCGTCAGGAAGTCCAGGATCCAGTTGCAGAGGGAGGTGTTTAGTCCCAGGATCCTTAGCTTAGTGATGAGCTTTGAGGGTACTATGGTGTTGAACGCTGAGCTGTAATCAATGAATAGCATTCTCACATAAGTGTTCCTTTTGTCCAGATGGGAATGGGCAGTGTGGAGTGCAATAGGGAAGTTGAAAGCTTGTATAGTAGTGCTTTGTAAACAAAAATGGCACTGTGTTAGACGGCATCCAAAAGTTTAAGAGTAGGGCTGCTGCAATTTGGTAAATGGTGTCCCCATAGTCAAAAACTGGCAGGAAAATTTGTGCTGTACAATCTGCTTCATGCTATTTAGGGAGAGGCAGGATCTTCAACAACAAAAAAAAGCCCACTTTAAATCTTTGCTTTTTTACCAGCTCATTCATATGTGTTTTAAACATTCAAACTTTGTCAGTCCACATGCCCTGATGTTTACAGGCAGGAAACCTATCGATGGGAGAACCATTCAATTAATAAATATGTAGTCCAACAGATTTTAGTTTTTTGAGAATTAGAGATCAACATGTATTTAATCTTGGCCCCATTCATTTTTAAACCAACCAGGGCTTTCTGTAATGCAACATGGTCAGATGCAAGCTCTATGTGGCAATGGCATACATGCCAGAATGATTACTGCCCTGTAGCACTCACTTATGTAATCATGAAGTGCTTTGAGAGGCTGGTTATGGCACACATTAACTCCGCCACACTTGACCCACTCCAATTTGCATACCGCCCCAACAGATCCATAGACGACGCAATCTCAATTGCTTTCCGCACTGCACCAATCTAGATAAGAGGAATACCTATGTAAGAATGCTGTTCATTGACTACAGCGCAACGTTCAACACCATTGTCCCCTTCAAGCTTGTCACCAAGCTGGATCCTGGACTTCCTAACGGTCTGGCTTCCTTCTGGAAGGTTCTCCCATCGCCACAGAGGAACTCTGCAGCTCTGTCAGTGACCATCGGGTTCTTGGTCATCTCCCTGACCAAGGCCCTTCTCCCCCGATTGCTCAGTTTGGCCGGGCGTTCAGCTCTAGGAAGAGTCTTGGTGGTTCCAAACTTCCATTTAAGAAGGATTGGGGACTTTCAATGCCCCTTTATTTTAAGAATGTGAAATGTCAGAATAATAGTAGAGAATGATTTATTTCAGCTTTTATTTCTTTCATCACATTCCCAGTGGGTCAGAAGTTTACATACACTCAATTAGTATTTGGTAGCATTGCCTTTAAATTGTTGAACTTGGGTCAAATGTTTTGGGTAGCCTTCCACAAGCTTCCCACAATAAGTTGGGTGAATTTTGGCCCATTCCTCCTGACAGAGCTGGTGTAACTGAGTCAGGTTTGTAGGCCTCCTTGCTCACACACGCTTTTTCAGCTCTGCCCACAAATGTTCTATGGGATTGAGGTCAGAGCTTTGTGATGGCCACTCCAATACCTTGACTTTGTTGTCCTTAAGCCATTTTGCCACAACTTTGGAAGTATGCTTGGGGTCATTGTCCATTTGGAAGACTCATTTGCGACCAAGCTTTAACGTCCTGACTGATGTCTTGAGATGTTGCTTCAATACATCCACATAATTTTTCTGCCTCATGATGCCATCTATTTTGTGAAGTGCACCAGTCCCTCCTGCAGCAAAGCACGCCCACAACATGATGCTTCCGCCCCCATGCTTCACGGTTGGGATGGGGTTCTTCGGCTTGCAAGCCTCCCCCTTTTTCTTCCAAACATAACGATGGTCATCATGGCCAAACAGTTCTATTTTTGTTTCATCGGACCAGAGAACATTTCTCTCAAAAGTACGATCTTTGTCCCCATGTGCAGTTGCAAACCGTAGTCTGGCTTTTTTATGGCGATTTTGGAGCAGTGGCTTCTTCCTTGCTGAGCGGCCTTTCAGGTTATGTCGATATAGGACTCGATTTACTGTGGATATAGATACTTTTGTACCTGTTTCCTCCAGCATCTTCACAAGGTCCTTTGCTGTTGTTCTGAGATTGATTTGCACTTTTCGCACAAAAGTACGTTCATCTCTAGGAGACAGAATGCGTCTCCTTCCTCTGCGGTATGACGGTTGCATGGTTCCATGGTGTTTATACTTGCGTAGTCTTGTTTGTACAGATGAACGTGGTACCTTCAGGCATTTGGAAATTCCTCCCAATGATGAACCAGACTTGTGGAGGTCTACAATTTTTTCCTGAGGTCTTGGCTGATATCTTTAGATGTTTTTTTGCCATGATGTCAAGCAAAGAGGCACTGAGTTTGAAGTTAAGCCTTGAAATACATCCACAGGTACAACTCCAATTGACTCAAATGATGTCAATTAGCCTATCAGAAGTTTCTAAAGCCATAACATAATTTTCTGGAATTTTCCAAGCTGTTTAAAGGCACAGTCAACTTAGTGTATATAAACTTCTGACCCACAGGATTTGTGATACACTGAATTATAAGTGAAATAATCTGTCTGTAAACAATTGTTGGAAAAATTTCTTGTCATTCACAAAGTATGTCCTAACCGACTTTTCAAAAATATAGTTTGTTAACAAGAAATGTGTGGAGCGGTTGAAATACGAGTTTTAATGACTCCAACCTAAGTGTATGTAAACTTCTGACTTCAACTGTAAGTAAATAAGGTTTTTCTCCTTTATATTTTGAATAATTAGCAAAAATGTCTACACCTGTTTTTTTTCTTTGTCCATTATGTGGTATTGTGTTTAGATTGATGAAGAAAAATGATTTAATCAATTTTGTAGTAAGGCTGTAACGTAAAATGTGGAAAAAATCAAGGGGTCTGAATACTTTCCGAATGCACCGTAGATGCAGGTGCGCACACGTGCATGTGTAGCATGTGACAACAACAAGATCATATCAAGGATAGCATCACAAATTAATACATAAAGACCAATTGAATCTTGACAATGAGTTGATCATTTGAATCAGCTGTGTAGTTCTAAGGCAAAAACAAAAATGTGCACCCCTTTGAGTCAGGACCGAGAGCCACTGCTCTTTATTGTGACCTCTTCATTTGCAGACAGGCTCACAGCTCTCTGTATCTGAGGACAGAAAAAGGCAAAATTATACTCAAATACTGAATATTATGTTACTATTATCTCTGTGCTCACTTCTAGGGACTTGAACTACACAAAAGTACCTGCCTTATACAGATTAGCCTACTCTCTCACTTTGACAGTTGGGGCTGCTATCCTTTCACCCTCTTCCATGGCTGTTAGCTAGCTACCTACAATTGCATTTGGAGTTAGTTTTTACAATGATGTATCAATATAGATAGCTAATATGCACTTAGATAGCTGGGGATATATGTAAAGTAGTCTGGTTAGCTACGTTAGCAGCTCATTTGATTTAGCCTGTACGTTATCTAGTTAGCTACTATTATATATATATATATATTTTTTTTACATTTTCAAAATATATTTACTTACTTGAATAAGTTCTCCCAGCCATGTGGACGATTGGAAACAAGGCAGCAAAGGTTGTCACCAGAGCGGTTGAGAGCATTTTACTATTTACCTGTGAATAATTTGTGAAATGGAGAATGGATTAAACTATTAACCCATTTAATAACCAGAGCTGTGCTGGGCAAAACCTGCTGTGCTGAATTCCTGATGCACAATCTAACTTGCTGCTGTATGTGACAGACCGGCTCAAAATGGACTTATGTATCAAAATTAGAAATTGTGTTTTTTACGTTGGATAAAAGTAGAGACTCAGAGCTACAAAATGGTATATCATACACTACATTTGAGGAACATTGGGAAAATAATTTTGCTTTGAAAGTAAACTTGTAAACTCACTTTTGAAAAAATGGCCTTGAATGTTTTGGCACTACTATTGGAGAGCCCTTCTTTGTCTACACCCATTCAGCATTGTTCACACCCTCTTAAGCTTTAGCCCCACCCATCTCTTTAAGGGTTGATCCGAATGTACTAACAGCAGTCAAGCACCAAAGCTAACTTGCTAGCTACTTCCAGACACATCTGAGCGAGAATAGCTCACTTAACATTACTCGCCCTAGCAGAGCTGGTTAGGCTGTTATGTTATTTAGAGCGTTGGTGACTGCAACTGTGCAGTCAGATTGTCTGTTTGTAAATTCAGAGCGTTTCGCATTCAGAGCGCACACTGGACGCTCTGGCCGGTTTAGTAGGGTTGATCCGAACGTTCTGACAACGGCAGTCAAGCACCCAAGCTAACTGGCTAACATTGGCTAGCTTGCTATCTACTTCCATACACATAATGAGAGAACACCCCACTCTGATCATTTTACTCGCCCTAGCAGAGCTGGTTAGGCAGTTTTCACGTTATCCAGAGCGTTGGTGACTGTAACTGTGCTGCCGGCAACAATTTTTTATTACCCTTTTTGCTGACGTTTACTGACACCGGCCGTATTCAACGGGTGTTGAGCGTTCGTAAATTCATCAGTTGTTCTGCGCTCTCTGGCACACAGACGAGAGTGCTCTGAAATCGGTGTAGATGGCCAGACTGAATTTACGAACGCACCCGAAATGGTTACTTGCATAGTGGAGTATTTTTATAAGACATGTAGCTAGCTCTGCAGGTAGCTAACCAACAAGGCTCAATGTTAGCTAGCTAACATTAGGCTATAGCTAGCCAAGCAAATAGCTCTGAGATACGAATAGTAAGGTCATACACGTAATGTTAGCAAGCGAGCCAATGTTAGCTAGCTAGGTAAACATTTAACCATAATCACAACTCATGACGTTACTATCCTGCAGGTAGCTAACCAACCAGGTTCAATGTTAGCTGGAGAGCAACACTTACACAATTTTAATACACAATAAAACAAAAATGAAAGCCGCGCTAGACAGGATTACCTAGACATACTGACCATATCAAGTAGAAAGAAACGTGCTATATGGCAGACCAATCCAAACTCATCTCTCGGCATGTCCAGCCCACTCATTATCTCAGCCAATCATGGCTAGCGGGAAGATTGCGGTCTATCTGCGGCTAAACCAACTATGCTCGTAATTTAACAATAGTTTTTGTGTTTACAGATGGCATACACGTTTTGTTATTAAGGCACATGAAAGTAAAAAAAAAAAAATGGCACATGAAAGTAAAAAAAACAACAAAAAAACGCATTTTGATAAAAAAAAATGTTTTACTATCAAATGGCTCTCCTGTGAAGTGGTGACCCACGACATATGCCTAGTTTCCTGAAACGGGTTACATAGGCTGCCAGCATAGCCGCAAGCGAGCCACTGGTAGGCCTGAGTGGCACGCGGCAATTTACTTCTTACTAATGTACACAAGCCGTAAGGGTGGGTATTGGGATTAAGCCTTTATTTTATGCACTCCTTAGCCTTATTGTCTACCTCCCCTCTCTGCTCAACATTTCAATGTTTTTATCCAATGTAATGTGAACACTGGGGAAACGAACTGCGTACTATAATGTAGTTGTTGGTTGCTTCCTAAATGGCACTCTATTCCCTACAGTACATAGTGCACTATATATAGTGAATACAGTGCCATTTGACATCTAGATGTTTACTTCCTTGTTTTATAAATGCCAGCTGGTTTACTACTCTGAAATAGTCAGCTATAATTATAGGGCCTATGTGATTATAGAATCTTATGATTATGCTATGATAAGTGATTGGCTAAAATTAATCTTCTTTGCAGCAGATTTCTAAAACATTTATACAATTTTACAGATGAGACTCATGTTCTGTGTAGTACAGCTGTTTATTCAAACCTTTTCGGTCAAACAATACATATTTAATTAATATAGTGTTCTATATCATTATTATATGGGTAAAGGACTTTGCTGAAGGGTTCATACTATAAGATGGGTCTTGAACCAGCAACCTGCTCAGGGATCCGTCATACCACTCCACTGTCCTCAGACCCTCAAGGGCCCTGTCCATTCTGACTACCTGTACTAAACTCACAGAATTAAATCCAATTGATACTACTTCATTGTAAATCTTTGTGAGAAACAGACAGTTTTCTGCCTATTTCAAGAAAACTATTATACTGTGTCTGCATTACTGCCTGGACTAAACTCACATAATTAAATAGGACAAAATAGATACTTTTGGTCACATAGTGTATGTGGACACCTGCTTGTCGAACGTCTTATTCCAAAATTATGGGCGTTCATTTGGAGTTGGTCCCCTCTTTGCTGCTGTAACAGCAATTAGGCCTGGCTCACAGTCAGCGTTCGAATTCATCCCAAAGATGTTTGATGGAGTTGAGGTCAGGGCTTTGTGCAGGCCAGTCAAGTTTTTCCACGCCGATCTCGACAAACCATTTCTGTATGGACCTCGCTTTGTACACTGGGGCATTGTCATGCTGAAACAGGAAAAAGGACCTTCCACCAAACCGTTGGCACAAAATTGGAAGCACAGAATTGTCTAGAATGTCATTTGTATGCTGTAGCGTTAAGATTTCCCTTCACTGGAACTAAGGGGCCTAGCCTGACCCATGAAAACAGCCCAGACCATTATTCCACCTCCACTAAACTTTACAGTTGGCACTATGCATTCGAGCAGGTAGCGTTCTCCTGGCCAAACCCAGATTTGTCCGTCGGAATAACAGATGGTGAAGCGTGATTCATCACTCCAAATAAAGCGTTTCCACTTCTCCAGAGTCCAATGGCGGCGAGCTTTACACCAAACCAGCCGACACTTGGCATTGCGCATGGTGGTCTTAGGCTTGTTTGCGGCTGCTCGGACATGGAAACCCATTTCATGAAGCTCCCGACTAGCAGTTCTTGTGCTGACGTTGCTTCCAAAGGCCGTATGGAACTCGGTAGTGTGTGTTGCAACCTAGGACAGACCATTTTTACGTGCTTCAGCACTCGCCGTTATTGCTCCTAGACGTTCCCACTTCACATTATAACAGTCCTTACAGTTGACCGGGGCAGCTCTAGCAGGGCAGAAATTTGACGAACTGACTTGTTGGAAAGGTGGCATCCTATGACGGTGCCAGGTTACAAGTCACTGTTCTACTGCCAATGTTTGTCTGTGGAGATTACATGGCTGTGTCCTCAACGGGTGTGGCTGAAATAGCCGAATGCACTAAATTGAAGGGGTGCCACATACTTTTGTATAAATAGTGTACTTTATTATATTGTCTGTCTGACTAAATCCTCTATCTCTTTTCTCCAGGGAGGTTGCCTTCACCAGGCAGCTGCAGAAACAGTCCCCCAAGCTATGCTTCTACTACCTGGGCTTCTACATCCACTCCTGCAACAAGATGCGATACAAGGTACGATAATGACACTTTTACTTTGTTCTGTTTATACTCTGCTCTACTTGACGACTCTACTGTACTCTGCTCAATTGTATTCCGTTGTACTCTACCCAACTATATTCACCCTAGTAGGATGCCAATAACTTCTTCAAAGTAGTAGAGAATATTTCACGACACTATTTCTATTATTCTGTATGATATCAAACAGAGAAGGGGGGGGTTTGCCCCGCTCCCTAACATGTCAGTGTGATTAATAGCTGAGGCTTTGATGTGAGCGCAGTGTTTTCCCTATTCTATGTGTTTGTTATTTTAATCTCCGTGCCTCGCCTCCATAAAGACATTTATGTGTGCAGTGCACTTGGTGGAGGGACAGAGGATTGGAATGGATGTCTCATCTACGTTCCAAATTGCACCCTGTTCCCTATAGTGCACTACTTTTGACCAGGGCTCTGGGCTTCGGTCAAAAGTAGGGCACGATGTACAAAATAGGGTGTCATTTGGGTTGCAGCCCTTTTCTCTTACGGAGAATAGGGTGAGAAATGATTTAGAGAAAATATATATATTATCATTTGGAACAGTGTAAACGGTTTTGATGCCCCCCCCCCCTAGACTCCACTTCACCCCCGCCTAACCTCTCCGACTGGTGGCTACGGCGATGTCTCTCTCATTGAAACCCCAGTACATTCAGAGCATCCCGTTCCATCTGGCCCTCATGGAGAGCTCTCCCTCCTCTCCTTTTTCCCCCTCTCCCTCTTTTCCTGTCTTTCCCTCTGTGTTATTCTAGGTGCAAGGGTCTCAACAGGGAGACCAGTCTGAACTAGTGCTCTGGCTCTCTCCTCATTTTCACTCATTAGCCCCTACTCCTCTGTCTCTGTGGGCCCCTGTACTGAGGAGCAAGGCTCTGGTCCAGAGCCATAGCTTTGCTCTAGTCTATACATTATGTAACAACAGCCCACTGAGAGCTGTGTTCTCTTACTCAATGTGCTGTTACTGTTCTCACTCAGTGTGCAGAGTTGCTACTGCACTGTAGCTTCAGACAGCCAGTGTAGAACCCCTATGCCCCAACAACTCCTAGTTGAGGTAGAATCATTGACGTCCAGGCCTAGGTTGGCATTCAACTCAAACCCATAATCAGTCTATTTTGAACTGGGCAACGGAGAGATCAGAGGGTTGTGGGTGTGAGACCAGGGCCAGGGCATCTTAGGGACATAAACAGACATCATGTCAGCCATTCCATTGGTAAAGGGTGTGCGCGTTAAGATATATGTTTAGTTAAAATGAAGCCGGGGGGATTCTGAAAGGTGAATTCTCACATTCTCAACACTAGTGGTTATGCTTTATCCAACGCTCTACGGCCTGGCTGCCTGACATTTGGGCCTGTTTAAAGCGGGTTCTAATCCTCCCCTATGGTAGCCTGCTATGACATGGTGAAGCACTGGAAAGGAGGTTTATAAGAGATGGAGCACACACACACACACTGTTCTGCTCTTAGAGCAGAACAGCTGATTCATATACAGTAAAACTGTAGGGAGGGGAAGAATGTAAATAAAAGTGATGGACTCGCCGACAGCAGATAGGAGGAATGGATAGACTGATGGAGAGAAAGAGTAAGGGAGAGCAGACTGGGCTGCTAGAACCATTAGCGGTTGAGGATAGGTCACAGTGGAGATGGCCACTGTAAATCAGCAACACTAGGAGTGTGTGTGACACACACACCCGCTAACACATGGAAAAATACACACAATCATCTCGCACACACAGAACCATCTCTGTCTTTCCCGCACGCACGCACGCACGCACGCACACACGCACGCACGCACGCACACACACACACACACAGGGGACATCCACATAACATTGACTGAGACGGGATGGTTTTGAGGAGGTTGGGTGAAAGTAAGCACCCTTTCCAAGTCTATTAGATTGGGCCAGAAATGTCTCATTAATCCCCCCTTTCTCTCATTCATTTCTTCATTGCCCCCTATTTCATTATCTAATTCCTCTATTCCCTCATTGGTTCATTCATCCGTGTGTTATTTCATTCAGGTATTCCTCCCAACTTTTCCCTTTCTGTCGAAGACATTGTGATGTCTTGTTGAGGATTATGGCAACATGCCATTTTCACACTCCTTCCTCCCCCCCAGCATTTATTATGGGTCCGCTTGATGGATCTCCCATTTTCGGTGTGTGTGTGTGTGTGTGTCTGTGTGTGTGTGTGTGCCTCTGTGATGTTGTATATACGTAGAATCCTAAACACACTGGTGTCAGTCGTGTCTGTTGCCACAGTTTCCTGCCCCTTCACCATTGGTATTTATCCCCCCAACCCCCCCTATATCTGATGGGGGGATACCCATTCACTACCTTATTTACCTCGCCCTATTTTATCCCAGGGAGAGACGGAGCTGGGGTGAGAAGGTTGCCCAGTTCCCACCTTCTCGCTCTCTCTCACTCACACACACACACACACACACACACACACACACAGACCCATGCTCTCACACATACACGAAACACATGCCCACAGTGTCCCATTACGAGCTTATTTGCATATGTGACCAAACTAGCTAATTAATGCCTAGACGCGCTGTGCGTTTGTTCTGGTCACAAAATGTCCCCGTTTGGAGTCCCAGCAGGACAATGATGTGTTGGAGGTCCCCTGGGTTCTGGGACTTAGTGAGGGCCTCTCAGTCCTAACCCTCTCTCACAACATGACCACTTGAACTCTGCTGGACACCTCTCACACCTCTCCCTCTCGCTCTTTCTCTCTCTCCTTTTTTATTGAGTCTACGAGTGTCAGTGAAAAGAAATCTAGAATACCTCGTTCTAGAACACGTTATAACACTGATGAAGTCCCTCGTGGAATTTAATTTTTTTAGCACAGTTAATGTAATTCCAGCAGTAGTCCCTGTGAACTTTTTTGAAGCATTTTGTTTTTCGCTAATTGTTTGTTTTGACTTCCGGAAATGGATGGTATCTCGGTGGAGTCTAGAACATAGCCTCATCAAATGTTATTTGTCACATGTGCCGAATACAACAGGTGTAGACTTGACCTTGAAATGCTTACTTACAAATGTTCTCCAGCAATGCAGAGTGAAAAAGTAAGATCATTTGCAAAAAAATAAATAAAAAATGGTATCACAATAAATTACAATTACAAGACTATATACAGTGGTGACTCATTTAAAAGGTGCAAGCTTACGCCGCGGGATTTAGAGGTACCCAGCGTCATGGCTTCATCGCTCCAGACCACCGCAGGGGGGGGAGTTAGAGCACTCATGATGCATTTGGGTCCCAAGGTCTTTATATTACCAATCATATCGAGTGGTTCCAATGAAGAATTTGACATTATGCCACCCGTCGCTGGTGACTTTCTTCAGCAAAGATGTCTGACAAAAACATAAGTTGGAAGCAAATGTAAGTAATTATAACGTCATAACGAGTCAAGCAAAACATTTACAATTGAGAGGAATGTGTTCGTTAATGTAGAGACGAACGATTGTGCATGTTTTTTTGTCATGAAGTTCATTTACGAAAATCGCTATTTAGCAAGTTTTTTTTCCCAGTCATATCCAATGCCAGGTGTATCAAACTCCATTCTTTGAATGATGCTGTGTCTGCATGTATGTATTACAATTATACACTTCAACAGTGTTTACTGCTCCAGGAACATCAATGATTACACATTGTAACTATGCAATAGACTAGAAACATGATTACGTAAAGACTGATTTGTAATTCATATGTACAGAAAAAAAACAGTACACTAAACTTCCTATGCATATCTAACTCCCTTTGTCTGCATTCATCTGAGGAGGTTCTCCCTGCCATGTGGATGATTGAAAACAGGGCAGCAAAGTTTGTCACCAGAGTGGTTTAGAGCATATTACTATAAGCCCGTGAATAACCAGACCTTCATACAAACTTGCTATGGTGAATTCTTGAAGCACAACCAAAGGTACTGCCATATCCTGCCAGCACGCCCACAAGCGAGCCACTCAGGCGGAGAATGACACATGGAAGAGTGCGAGGAACGAGATGAGAGGGCATAATAATGTAATGAAACAAGCAGGGAGCAGGTTTCGAACCCTCAACATTCTAGCCCAAAGTCCAGCACGCTATCGACTGTGCCCAAATGTATTAATTTTGGGGTTGGGACCGATTGTGGCTAAAAACACTATCAATTGGAATCTTTAACAAGGGGAAAAATTATTATTATTCGTTTTTCAGAAGCGTAGCAGGCTGTGAATTCAGCTAACAACGTTTCTAGGATGGGCTATTAGCTGAACAATAGACTATTCAACCTTTACTTAAGAATTGTCTAATAGCCAAGCTAGGTGTGAAACCCCCCCTCACCAACTTGCAACAAATCATTTATCTACCTTTCCACATCTAACTACACACGTATCTACCTACACACGGTTAATGTTCTGAAAAAAATGAATATATAATTATATATATATATACAGTTGAAGTCAGAAGTTTACATACACTTAAATTAAAACTCGTTTATCAACCACTCCACACATTTCTTGTAAACAAACTATAGTTTTGGCAAGTCGGTTAGAACATCTTCTTTGCGCATGACACAAGTAATTTTTCCAACAATTGTTTACAGACAGATTATTTCACTTATAATTCAGTGTATCACAATTCCAGTGGGTCAGAAGTTTACATACACTAAGTTGACTGTGCCTTTAAACAGCTTGGAAAATTCCAGCAAATTATGTAATGGCTTTAGAAGCTTCTGATAGGCTAATTGTCATAATTTGAGTAAATTGGAGTTGTACCTGTGGATGTATTTCAAGGCCTACCTTCAAGCTCAGTGCCTCTTTGCTTGACAAAATGGGTAAATCAAAAGAAATCAGCCGAGACCTCAGGAAAAAGTTGTAGACCTCCACAAGTCTGGTTCATCGTTGGAAGCAATTTCCAAACACCTGAAGATACCACGTTCATCTGTACAAACAATAGTATGCAAGTATAAACACCATGGGCCCACACAGCCGTCATACTGCTCAGGAAGGTGACGAGTTCTGTCTCCTAGAGATGCACATACTTTGGTGCTAAAAGTGCAAATGAATCCCAGAACAACAGCAAAGGACCTTGTGAAGACGCTGGAGGAAACAGGTAAAAAAGTATCTATATCCACAGTAAAACGAGTCCTATATCGACATAACATGAAAGGCCGCTCAGCAAGGAAGAAGCCACTGCTCCAAAACCGCCATAAAAAAGCCAGATTACGGTTTGCAACTGCACAAGGGGACAAAAATTTTACTTTTGAGAGAAATGTCCTCTGGTCTGATGAAACAAAAATAGAACTGTTTGGCCATAATGACCATCATTATCTTTGGAGGAAAAAGGGGCAGACTTGCAAGCCGAAGAACACCATCCCAACCGTGAAGCACGGGGGTGGCAGCATCATGTTGTCGGGGTGCTTTGCTGCAGAAGGGACTGGTGCACTTCACAAAATAGATGGCATCATGGGGATGGAAAATTATGTGGATATATTGAAGCAACATCTCAAGACATCAGTCAGAAAGTTAAAGCTTGGTCGCAAATGGGTCTTCCAAATGGACAATGACCCCAAGCATACTAACAAATTCGTGGCAAAATGGCTTAAGGAAAACCTAGTCACGGTATTGGAGTGGCCATCACAAAACCCTGACCTCAATCCTATAGAACATTTGTGGGCAGAACTGAAAAAGAATGTGCGAGCAAGGAGGCCTGCAAACCTGACTCAGTTACACCAGTTCTGTCAGGAGAAATGGGCCAAAATGCACCCAACTTATTGTGGGAGCTTGTGGAAGGCTACCCAAAATGTTTGACGCAAGTTCAACAATTTAAAGGCCATGCTACCAAATACTAATTGAGTGTATGTAAACTTCTGACCCACTGGGAATGTGATGAAAGAAATTAAAGCTGAAATAAATCATTCCCTCTACTATTATTCTGACATTTGACATTCTTAAAATAAAGTGGTGATCCTAACTGACCTAAGACAGGGAATTTTTACTTGGATTAACTGTCAGGAATTGTGAAAAACTGAATTTAAATGTATTTGGCTAAGGTGTATGTAAACTTCCGACTTCAACTGTATGTACCGGTATGTTAGCTATCTACCTAACGTTAGTAGTTACACATCAAACTTGACAGTATATTAACTATAGGCTATCTAACTACCCAATGTTTATTGACTTGTTTTTCCCCATCATTCTTAGCATAGCTAAATGATATAGTCGTTTTGTGTTCTCAATGGACATTTGGTTGCTTTCGTAGATTCGCTCTAGCTATCTACATCGATTTCAGAGCTCTCTCGTCTGAGTAGTGTACCAGAGTGCAGAATGATTTTACGAGCGCTCAACACCCGTTGAATATGGCCGGTGTCAGCAACAAAGCACAATTAATTTGTTTCCAGCAGCACATTTACAGTCACCAACACTCTGGTTAACACAAACTGCCTAACCAGCTATGCCAGGGCGAGTAAAATGGTCAGAGTGGTCTCATTTGTTTCTGGAAGTAGCTAGCAAGCTAGCCAACGTTAGCTGAGGTGCTTGACTGCCATTGCAAGGCCAAAATGCTCAAATCAGCCCTACAACGTGAGAGCGAAACGGTCAGAATTTACAAACTGACAATGCTCTGAATTTATGAGCATCACATTGTACAGAGCCGTTCCATCCAATCAGAAACACAGAGGGTTTTTAGTTTTTCATGGAATAGAAACACCATAATATTAACTAAACAAGTACCAGTCAAAAGTTTGGACACACCTACTCATTCCAGAATTTTCCTATATTTGTACTATTTTCTACATTGTAGAATCATAGTGAAGACATCACAACTATGAAATAACACATATACAGTGGGGCAAAAAAGTATTTAGTCAGCCACCAATTGTGCAAGTTCTCCCACTTAAAAAGATGAGAGGCCTGTAATTTTCATCATAGAGACACTTCAACTATGACAGTCAAAATTAGAGAAAAAAATCCAGAAAATCACATTGTAGGATTTTTAATGAATTTATTTGCAAATTATGGTGGAAAATAAGTATTTGGTCACCTACAAACAAGCAAGATATCTGGCTCTCACAGACCTGTAACTTCTTCTTTAAGAGGCTCCTCTGTCCTCCACTCGTTACCTGTATTAATGGCACCTGTTTGAACTTGTAAATGTAATTATTGGCGGAGAGTCACGTCATTGAAAACAAATATTTTTTGATATACTGTAGGCCTTACCATAGGCAAAATTAGTCTCACTAGTGTTAATTAATGTGCTGTAAAAAAGTGGTGTAGGTCTTATTTATTTAAAAAGCATATTGTAGTTAGAAGCAATAGGATTTGAAGCAATACGATTTCAGCATCGTTTCGCACTGTTTTGAGACAAGCATGGTGACTGGTCTTGATAAATCAATGAGATTTTTTTCACTGAATCTCCGTTTGGGTATTGGTTATATTAGAATAAAATAATTAGGGTGCATAAATGTTATGCTCTTAGTTTAACCTTTTTATAACTGGGCAAGTCACAAGGACACCACCTCCTCCTTCCTCTACGTCGGGGAATTGAACCCCGGTCTCCCGCGTGCCCTGCCCGCACGTCACTGGGATTCTTTAGCTAAATAGCCCAGTACTGTACTGCCGACCGTCACGTTGTACAGCGCCATATATTCCGTTCCATCCTAACGGAAACCTAGAGGGTTTTTTGTTTTTCTTGGAATAGAAAAAACATAATATTAATCAAATTAATTAAGCAAGTACCAGTCAAAAGTTTGGACACCTACTCATTCCAGGATTTTTTTTTAAATATTTACTTTCTACATTGTAGAATAATAGTGAAGACATCACAACTATGAAATAACACATGGAATCGGTTAAGAACAAATTCTTATTTACATGGACAGCCTACTCCTTCCTCCACTTCGGGGAATTGAACCTCGGTCTCCCGCATGACCGCATTCTCTAGTACAAACATGGCCTGCTCTCCCTTATGTAAGGAATTAGGCACTTTCCCATGTTTACTACAGTATGTATTGTAGGCTATGTTTACTTGTCAGACTGCACAGTAGCCTAATAAACAAATTCAGATGGCTTATCTTCAAAATGCTTTAAATGCTTATTATCCAAATGTAAAAGCATGTACTATATTTCTTCATCAGCATCTTTATGCTTTCATTTATCAAAATGCAGATGTTGATTTAGTTATAGATCCGTAACGAATTATGGGAATAAATATCACTGAATTTTTGAAATATTGGATTAAAGTTGTGTAATGAAGGCAAACAATTTAGAATCCTCCAATCCTCTTATGCTGTGGCCTAGCCCCGATCGGCACGTTGTACAGCGCCATATTTTCCATTCCATCCTTACGGAAACACTGAGGTTTATTTTTCTTCGAATAGAAATACCATAATATTAATCAAATTAAGCCAAATTTCTTTAAATAAATCCCACATACCATGTTATTACAAAAAAGGTTTTAAATTGTCTAGTAATGGCAATTTTGAAGACTATCAAATGCTTATCTTTGAGAAGCCCTCTGGCGGTCAAACTAGCACTAACTTGCATTAACAGAACAAATGGCTGACAATTAAATAACGTGCCACAGAATGCTGCAGCAGCCCGCAATGTGTGCTGCAGTATGACGCAACATAAAGGAGGAACCACTCTACAAGGAGTACCGGTACCCAGTCAATATGCAGGGGTACAAGGTAGTTGAATTAGTATGTACATGTAGGTAGGGGTAAAAGTAACTAGGCAATCAGGATAGCATGTAAACAGAGTAGTGGCAGCACAGTGTGAAATTGTGTGTTTTTGTGTGGAGTCAATGTACATGTGTGTTGGTGTAAGTGTGTTTGTAGTCCAGTGAGTGTGCATAGTCAGTGCAAAAAAAAGGGTAATTGTAATAGTCAGGGTAGCCATTTGATTAACTGTTCAGCAGTCTTATGGCTTGGAGGTAGAAGCTGTTCAGGTGCCTTTTAGGTCCCAGACTTTGCGCTCCGGTACCACTTGCTGTGCGGTAGCAGAGGAAACAGTCTATGACTTTGGTGACTGGAGTCTCTGACAATTTTATGGGCTTTCCTCTGACACGCCTATTATATAGGTCCTGGATGGCAGGAAGCTTGGCCCCAGTGATGTGCTGGGCTGTACGCACTGCCCTCTGTAGTGCCTTGCGGTCAGAGGCTGAGCAGTTGCCATACCAGGCGGTGATACAACCAGTCAGGATGCTCTCTGATGCAGCTGAATAACTTTTTGTGGATCAGAGGACCCATGCCAAATCTTTCTCCTGAGGGGGAATAGGTGTTGTCATGCCATCTTCACGACTGTCTTGGTGTGTTTGGACCATAATAATTTGTTGATGTGGAACACTAAGGAACTTGAAGCTCTCAGCCTGCTCCACTACAGCCCCGTCGATGAGAATGGGGGGGTGCTCGGTCCTCCTTTTTCTATAATCCACAATCATCTCCTTTGTCTTTATCACGTTGAGGGAAAGGTTGTTATCCTGGCACCACACTGCAAGGTCTCTGACCTCCTCCCTATAGGCTGTCTCATCGTTGTTCATCGGTGATCAGGCCTACCACTGTTGTGTCGTCGGCAAACTTAATGATGGTGTTGGAGTCGCGCTTGGCCATGCAGTCATGGGTGAACAGAGAGTACAGGAGGGGACTGAGCACGCACCCCTGTGGGCCCCCGTGTTGAGGATCAGTGTGGCAGATGTGTTGTTACCTACCCTTACCACCTGGGAGGCTGTCCGTCAGGAAGTCCAGGATCCAGTTGCTGAGGGAGGTGTTTAGTCCCAGGGTCCTTAGCTTAGTGATGAGCTTTGAGGGTGCTATGGTGTTGAACGCTGAGCTGTAGTCAATGAATAGCATTCTCACGTAGGTGTTCCACTTGTCCAGGTGGGAAAGGGCAGTGTGGAGTGCAATAGGGACTGCATCATCTGTGGATCTATTAGGTCGGTATGCAAATTGGAGTGGGTCTCGGGTTTCTGGGATAGTGGTTGTGTTGTGAGCCATGGCCAGCCTTTCAAAGCACTTCATGGCTACAGACGTGAGTGCTTCAGGTCAGTAGTCATTTAGGCAGGTTACCTTAGTGTTCTTGGGCACAGGGACTATGGTGGTCTGCTTGAAACATGTTGGTATCAGACTTGGTCAGGGACAGGTTGAAAATGTCTGAAGACACTTGCCAGTTGGTCAGCGCATGCTCAGAGTGCACTTCCTGGTAATCCTTCTGTGAATGTTGTCCTGTTTAAAGGTCTTACTCACATCGGCTACGGAGAGCGTGATCACACAGTCTTCCGGAACAGCTGATGCTCTCATGCATGCTTCAGTGTTGCTCCCCAAATACAGGTGTGCCAGGCTTGTAGCGTCATACCCAAGAAGACTCGAGGCTGTAATCTCTTCCAAAGGTGCTTCAACAAAGTACTGAGTAAAGGGTCTGAACACTTATGTAAATGTGATTTCAGGTTTTTATCCTTAGTACATTTGCAAAAATGTCTAAACCTGTTTTTGCTTTGTCATTATGGGGTTTTGTGTGTAGATTGATGAGGGGGGGGGGGAATAATTTAATCCATTTTAGAATAAGGCTGTAATGTAACGAAATGTGGAAAAAGTCAAGAGGTCTGAATTCTTTCCGAATGCACTGTATAATCTCAGCATCCTGCCTACACAGCCCATGAGGAGACAGACAGGAGCAAGAGCTTTTGCATTTTCTCTAGTCTCCACTGATGATGAGCAAAAGGACAGATTAGGCAATAAAAAAGTTAGGGAACAAGGGAGTGAGGAAAAGGTGTGTGGTCAAGTGGTGAGATCAGAGCTGAGATGACTGAACACTTCTCTGGCACAGAGCGAGAGAGAGCAAGGGCACAACTTTAGCCTCCCCTGGATTACCCAAGACTCCCTCCCCCCAACCTATCTTGCTACTTCCACTCCATTAGAGCGGTTCCCAAGGCTGTGGGCCACATGGCCAGTCAGTGGGGCTGGCAGAGGATGAACCCTAACCGACCATGGCCAGGCTCGGGCAGGATGTCACATCCAGACTAGCCAAGCAAACAGCCTCTGTGGGACGCTCAGTCCCAGTTCCAAGCCCAGCTCTGCACAATTGAATTGGCTGACACTCAACAGCCAGCTCCTTGGACCAGCTCCAGTCTATAGCTTCTTAGCAGGGCTATTGCAAAGGTCCGTTAGAGGGACTCCGGTCTGGTGTGAGGGTGTGGAAGCTACGGCACATAGAGGCCTTTTGGACAGGCTGAGGTGTGACTTGGCATGGACTGTCTCTCAGACTGGGGACAGGACCTTCTGGCTGCCACCTCACGACTCACGCTGTATCCTTTCACCTTCCACCACCCGCAGAATGAGGTGAGAACACACTCCAGACAGAGATGAGTATTGTAGATATGGTGTTTGATGGTGGTGGATGAGGTGAATTTCCCTTTTACTATGTAAAGCACTTTGAGTTCTGCAAAAGCACTATATGAATTCAATCGATTATTACTATAAGCCCAGATGTTGAAGAGCCTTCTTTCCTCTCACCATCTCTCTTACCAAGAGCAGCACTTTAAGCAATAACCAGAGATGTTAAAGAATTCCATAGACACACTTCATTCCAGATAGCCTTGTCCCAGATCTGTCCATTGGTGCTGTATAGCCAAACACCTACTCTAATACTGAGAAGTCTGTGGAAAGGTACCTCTAGTGGTAATGGAGGGGAATTGCACCCTGTCTGTTTTCTAAAGTATTTGGGTTCAACAAGTTGCCTCAGTACTCTGAGAAAGGTGGAGCCTGAACCACACTGACTGACTGCTCATAGAAGTCTGGCATCGCTAATACTCTTACCACAGAACTCAATGTGGTAATAATAAAGATTCACAACTTCAAGCATTGAATTGATTTGTGCAAACATGTTTTGTCTCTTTAGTTGTAAAACAAACAAGTCTTTCTCCCTGTTTCTCCGCTCTCTTCTCTCGCTCACTCGCACAACCAACCTACGTACAATTTCATTTACTACTGTTGTTTTTAGAATTTTGTACAGACAGGAGAGCTAAAAATACTGGTCTGTGTTTCTGTAACTTTCCATTTCTTTTGAAGAGGTGTGGAGGTTATTTTTAAAGATTGACTAAGCAAGCAGACATTTGAAGGTGGTGATGATAATAAAGTTAAAGTACATAAATGAGGCAGTTGGTTACTTGGCTTGAGTTAATTTCCACAAGACCTGGGCTTGTAGGACCTGACAGAGAGCGCTTGTTTTCAAGGCCCCTTAATTCAGCAAACTAACACACAAATGTATGCACGCGCGCATAGACGGGGAAAGACAAACATACACACACACCGGTTCACAGTGGAGAGGGAGGTAGTGAGAGTTGCTTAAAGTGGCACTTACTTTTGTTGTTATTGTTCCCTCTGAAATAATGTCTCGAACTGAGCCCAGGAAACCATTAAAGTTCCACAGAAAGGAAGAAAGAGCGAGTGAGCGAAATGAGTGAAATAGGAAGGGACAGATGGAGAGCAAAGCAGAGGGTGACAAAACGGTTGCCAATGACAAAAGAAGGGAAGGCGATAAAAAGAAGTAAGGAATATTTGTTGCTTGGGCTGGTAGTTGACAGCCTTTTTAAGGACTTTTTAGTAGCAGCTGTAGTTACCTACCTCCCCTCAGTCTCATTCAGCTCAGTTCTTAGTCTTGAAATACAAAAGCACACAGTCCCGAGAGCAAGCCATCATCCATCACTAGTCAATAACAATCAATCTTCCACGTTGCCTTGGTGTGTGTGCATGTTAAGTAGGCATTTAAGTAGAAAGCTGAACACTGTTGAATTAAGTATAGAAAGTTGTTATATCTCTGACTTGCAGAAGTTGAGAACATAAAAATGATCAGACATTTAACCAAACATGGGTTATAATACAGGACATATGGAGAAAGTACATGATACAGTATGTCTTTGTGAGTAAGTAGAGTAGAATCTAAACTCAGCAAAAAAAGGAACATCTCTATTTCAGGACCCTGTCTTTCAAAAATAATTTGTAAAAATCCAAATAACTTCACAGATCTTCATTGTAAAGGGTTGAAACACTGTTTCCCATGCTTGTTCAATGAACCATAAACAATTAATGAACATGCACCTGTGGAACGGTCGTTAAGACACTAACAGCTTACAGACGGGTAGGCAATTAAGGTCACAGTTATGAACACTTAGGACACTAAAGAGGCCTTTCTACTGACTCTGAAAAACTCCAAAAGAAAGATGCCCAGGGTCCCTGCTCATCTGCGTGAACGTGCCTTAGGCATGCTACAAGGAGGCATGAGGACTGCAGATGTGGCCAGGGCAATAAATTGCAATGTCCGTACTGTGAGACGCCTAAGACAGGGAGACAGGACGGACAGCTGATCGTCCTCGCAGTGGCAGACCACGTGTAACAACACCTGCACAGGATCGGTACATCCGAACATCACACCTGCGGGACAGGTACAGGATGGCAACAACAATTGCCCGAGTTACACCAGGAACGCACAATCCCTCCATCAGTGCTCAGACTGTCCGCAATAGGCTGAGAGAGGCTGGACTGAGGGCTTGTAGGCCTGTTGTAAGGCAGGTCCTCACCAGACATCACCGGCAACAACGTTGCCTATGTGCACAAACCCACTGTCGCAGGACCAGACAGGAGTGGCAAAAAGTGCTCTTCACTGACGAGTCACGGTGGTGTCTCACCAAGAGTTTATCGTTTATCGTCGAAGGAATGAGCGTTACACCAAGGCCTGTACTCTGAAGCGTGATCGATTTGGAGGTGGAGGGTCCATCATGGTCTGGGGCGGTGTGTCACAGCATCATCGGACTGAGCTTGTTTTCATTGCTGGCAATCTCAACGCTGTGTGTTACAGGGAAGACATCCACCTCCCTCGTGGTACCCTTCCTGCAGGCTCATCCTGACATGACCCTTCAGCATGACAATACCACCAGCCGTACTGCTCATTCTGTGCGAGATTTTCTGCAAGAAAGGAATGTCAGTATGCTGCCATGGCCAGTGAAGAGCCCGGATCTCAATCCCATTGAGCACGTCTTGGACCTGTTGGATCGGAGGGTGAGGGCTAGGGCCATTCCCCCCCCCAGAAATGTCAGGGAAATTGCAGGTGCCTTGGTGGAAGAGTGGGGTAACATCTCACAACGAGAACAGGCAAATCTGGTGCTGTCCATGAGGAGGAGATGCACTGCAGTACTTAATGCAGCTGGTGGCCACACCAGATACTGACTTACTTTTGATTTTGACCCCTCCTTTGTTCAGGGACACATTCCATTTCTGTTAGTCACATGTCTGTGGAACTTGTTCAGTTTGTGTCTCAGTTGCTGAATCTTATGTTCATACAAATATTTACATGTTAAGTTTGCTGAAAGTAAAAGCAGTTGACAGTGAGAGGACATTTCTTTTTTGCTGAGTTTATAAAACTGATGCATTCCTGTGTGATGGAGAGCCCTGCTCTAATCCCTCTGACTACCTCTAAGGTTTCGGTAATGTAGGTCATTTTGTTCACTCTGAGATTCTTAAGAGGACAACAGAACAGAGGGTGAGAGCAGCAATACCCTCTCTCCGAGGAGACTAGCGAGCACACATACTATGCAGCCATAGTATGTAACTGCCCGCTCTTTTACTCCACTACCCCTCCCCACCATCCGTGTGCTAGACCCATCCACCTCATCAGTACAGGCTGGGGGTGGAGGTGCCGGGAGGTGGGTGACAGTTGTTTTCATAGGGCTGACAGGGTCCATAATGCAGTGATTAAGGTACAGGAGGCGCCTGGACATGGCAAAGCCTCTCATTGTGCTTTCACTCACTGATAGAGCGGTTGAGAGAGAGGGAGGTGGGGACAAGCCCAGCACCATTAGATAGTTCAGAGTGTTCCATTATGAATTGAAACTATCCAGGATTTTTTTTTTCTCCATGCAATTTATTAATTTGCTGTACATGAAAATGTTTTGTTACATTTTCGATGGAAATCAATTGAAGTATTTCATTGTCTTTGTTTGCGGGACTTTACAAATGTTTAAGGGACAGTATCTCCCAACTCTAGAAGGAGCAGTCCAGTCTTTTTTCAGTTCTTCCCTATCCTCTACTGTGTGTGTGTGTTCCTCCCTTTCCATCTCTCTGTGTAAAACTCAAGGTATGCAGTGGCAGGTAGAAACATGCTCAGCTTAGCAGTGCAACTCTCACGACTCAGCTTGTCCCACTCTTTCATTGTTTTTCACTCTCTCTAGCCATGTGTGTGTACATATGACTTCACACTGTGTCACTTAGATGTGCATCTCTCTGCTCAGATTAAGTGACAGTGTGTGAGTTTGAGGTATTCGTAGGCAGTCAAAGGCTTTTTATGGTGGGGGGGGGGGGGGTGGGGGGGGGGGGTGGTGTAGTGTTTGAGCATTGGATATGGTCCAATTGGCTTGTAGCCTGTATTGCTTATCAGGACTAAGTTTATTGCTGGTGTTGTAATTCAAAGCATTAACTAGCCCAACTATATGGCCCATCTACATTACCATCCATGTTGTATTCTAGCGCTCAGGAACTTGTTTGATCTCAGACCTGCTCTATAGCATCTATTTACCATAAACAGAAGTATACCTGATCCCAGACCTGCTGTTTAAAGTGGACGTGTCCCCACGTATCCAAAGTGACCTACAGTCATGCGTGCATACAGTTTGCATGTATAGGTAGCCCCGGCGATCAAACCCACTATCCTGGTGTTGCAAGAGCCTTGCTCTATCAACTGAGCTCTATGCTAGCTCTATGCTATTTACCATAAACAACTGTAGATATTATGTAGCAGCACTATGTGCTTATGTCTCATCAGCTCAACAGGTCTGGGCACAGCAACGTGTCCTTTCTTTTTCTCCCTCCTTTCTTTCTTTGTACTATGACCAACTGTGCAAAGAAAGCAGCCACCATGCAGGTTTGGATTAAAGGATGGATGGAGGGGGTGGGGAAAGAAGCTATTCAATTAATTTGATAACTTTAAGGAGAGATAAACTAGGGCCTTATAAAATCTGTGATATAGACGCAATCACGGAATCCAGACATTAAAACGGATTTCAATTCAACAATATACAACATTTTATTGAGCTTAGTAGGGAATTGCTGGGCTATATTATTCTGTTGTGTGTTGATGACAGGGTTTCTTATTGAGAGGGCTATCTGTTCTTTCTCAAATCTTTTATTCTCTCCCCAATGCTCTGCCTTAGTTGGCTCATTTCTGTACTGGCTAGACTGATTGTTCTGTTATGTGGGTGGAATACTGTGCTGCTGGCCCAGTGGCATACCCCCCAACCCCCCTCCTCTCTTTCAGACGGCCCTGTCAGAGAACCTTTGGCCATCAAAACGAGATCAAACCAGCCCAGACCCATTTTCACCCTCTCTGTGAAGTTTATAAGCTAAACGCTCCCCCCTTCACCCCTTTCCCTTCCCTCTCTCCCCTAAATTGAAGCCTTTCTTTCTGGCAGTTAATTGTTGTTTGATTTAAGCTCAGCGAGAGACCACCAACAGTGTGCCTCACAGTAGAAACATTTGTATAACGTTTTCTGTAATTTCTTTCTCGCTATTATTCCTCACAATCATCCTCTGTTTTCATTTTTTTATTAGTTTGCCCTGCTTGCATTTTTCAACAAATCATTAACAGCCATGGTGTGGTGCCGCAGTCTGGGGCTAATTCATTCTCCCAGCCGCTGACAGGGTTGACGGGTCAGGTGTTAGGGTTCACGTGGTTGGGGTCAGACGATTGGCTCGTTGAGTCTTGCTGGGCGTGGATGAGGGGGGGTGGAGGGAATAGATAGATTGAGACAGAAGGGGTGTGTGGGTTGCGGGGGTGAAAGGAAGGGAATGTTCAAGTTTTATTAGTTGTAAACTCAGCAAAAAAAGAAATGTCCTCTCACTGTCATGCGTTTATTTTCAGCAAACTTAACGTGTAAATATTTATATGAACATAACAAGATTCAACAACTGAGACATGAACTGAACAAGTTCTGCAGACATGCGACTAAAATAAATAGAATAATGTGTCCCTGAACAAAGGGTAAAAATCAAAAGTAACAGTCAGTATCTGGTGTGGCCACCAGCTGCATTAAGTACTGCAGTGCATCTCCTCCTCATGGACTGCACCAGATTTGCCTGTCCTTGCTGTGAGATGTTACCCAACTCTTCCACCAAGGCACCTGCTCAATGGGATTGAGATCCGGGCTCTTCGCTGGCCATGGCAGAACACTGACATTCCTGTCTGGCAGGAAATCACGCACAGAACGAGCAGTATGGCTGGTGGCATTGTTATGCTGGAGGGTCATGTCAGGATGAGCCTGCTGGAAGGGTACCACGAGGGAGGTGGATGCACAGCGTTGATTGCCTGCAATGACAACAACCTCAGTCCGATGATGCTGTGACACACCGCCCCAGACCATGACGAATCCTCCACCTCCAAATCGATCCCGCTCCAGAGTACAGGCCTCGGTGTAACGTTCATTCCTTCAACGATAAACGCGAATCCGACCATCACTCCTGTTGAGACACAACCGTGACTCGTCAGTGAAGAGCACTTTTTGCCAGTCCTATGTGGCCCTGCGACAGTGGGTTTGTGCCCATAGGCAACGTTGTTGCTGGTGTTATCTGGTGAGGACCTACCTTACAACAGGCCTACAAGCCCTCAGTCCAGCCTCTCTCAGCCTGTAGAGGACAGTCTGAGCACTGATGGAGGGATTGTGTGTTTCTGGTGTAACTCGGCAGTTGTTGTTGCCATCATATACCTGTCCCACAGGTGTGATGTTTGGATGTACCGAACCTGTGCAGGTGGTGTTACACGTGGTCTGCCACTGCGAGGACAATCAGCTGTCCGTCCTGTCTCCCTGTAGCGCTCTCTTAGGCTTCTCATAGTACGGACATTGCAATTTATTGCCCTGGCCACATCGGCAGTCCTCATGTCTCCTTGCAGCATGCCTAAGGCACGTTCACGCAGATGAGCAGGGACCCTGGGCATTTTTCTTTTTGTGTTTTTCAGAGTCAGTAGAAAGGCCTCTTTAGTGTCCTAAGTGTTCATAACTGTGACCTTAATTGCCTACCCGTCTGTAAGCTGTTAGTGTCTTAATGACCGTTCCACATGTGCATGTTCATTAATTGTTTACGGTTCATTGAACAATCATGGGAAACAGTGTTTCAACCCTTTACAATGAAGATCTGTGAAGTTATTTGGATTTTATGAATTATCTTTGAAGGACAGGGTCCTGAAAGAGGGCCATTCCTTTTTTTTGCTGAGTTTATGTATGGGATACGCATGGTATACAGTGCTTTCGGGGCTTTTTTCAAAATGTTAAGTTACAGCCTTATTCTAATTTGGATTTGATAAATAAAATCCTCTGCAATCTACACACAACACCCATTATGACAAATCAAAAGAGGTTTTTAGAAATGTTTGCAAATTTATACATTAAAACAGATACTTTATTTGCATAGGTATTCAAACCCTTTGCTCCCGAGTGGCGCAGCGGTTTAAGGCACTGCATCTCGGTGCTAGAGACATCACTACAGACCCTGGTTCGATTCCAGGCTGTATCACAACCGACCGTGATTGGCCCAGCGTCATCCTGGTTAGGGTTTGGCCCAGGTAGGCCGTCATTGTAAATAAGAATTTGTTCTTGACTGAAATATGAGACTCAATATTGAGCTCAGGTGCTTTGTGTTCCCATTGAACATCATGTTTCTACAACTTGATTGGAGTCCATCTGTGGTAAATTCAATTGATTGGACAAAACATTTCTGCAGCTTTGAAGGTCCCCAAGAACACAGTGGCCCCCATCGTTCTTAAATGGAAGAAGTTTGGAACCACCAAGACTCTTCCTAGAGTTTACTGCCCGGCCAAACTGAGCAATTGGGAGAGAAGGGCATTGGTCAGGGAAATGACCAAGAACCTGATGGTCACACTGACAGAGCTCCAGAGTTCCTCTGTGGAAATGGGAGATCCTTCCAGAAGGACAACCATCTCTGCAGCACCCTACCAATCAGCCCTTTATGGTAGAGTGGCCAGACGGTAGCCACTCCTCAGGAAAATGCACATGACAGCCCGCTTGGAGTTTGCCAAAAGGCACATAAAGACTCTCAGACAATGAGATTGAAGTAAATGACTATCGCCCCGTAGCACTCACTTTTGTCATCATGAAGTGCTTTGAGAGACTAGTCAAGGATCTTTTCACCTCCACCTTACCTGCCACCCTAGACCCACTTCAATTTGCATACCGCCCCAATAGGTCCCCAGACAATGCAATCCCCATCACACTGCACACTGCCCTATCCCATCTGGACAAAAGGAATACCTATGTAAGAATGCTATTCATTGACTACAGCTCAGCATTCAAACCATAGTACCCACCAAGCTCATCATTAAGCTTAAGGCCCTGGGTCTCAACCCCGCCCTGTGCAATTGGGTCTTGGACTTCCTGACGGCCCGCACCCAGGTGGGTGAAGGTACGAAACAACATCTCCACTTCGCTGATCCTCAACACACTGGGGCCCCACAAGGGTTCGTACTCAGCCCCCTCCTGTACTCCTGTAGGCCATGCACTCAATCATCAAGTTTTCAGACGACACAACAACAGTAGTGGGCTTGATTACCAACAGCGACGAGACAGCCTACAGGGAGTAGGTGAGGGCACTCGGAGTGTGGTGTCTGGAAAACAACCTCTCACTCAACGTCAACAAAACAAAGGAGATGATCGTGGACTTCAGGAAAAAGCAGAGGGATCACCCCCCTATCCACATCGACGGGACAGCAGTGGAGATGGTGGAAAGCTTCAAGTTCCTCGGCGTACACATCAGACAAACTGAAATAGTCCACCCACACAGACAGTGTGGTGAAGAAAGTGCAACACCGCCTCTTCAACGTCAGGAGACTGAAATTTGGCTTGTCACCTAAAACCCTTACAAACTTTTACAGATGCACAATTGAGAGCATCTTGTCGGGCTGTATCACCGCCTGGTATGGCAACTGCACTGCCCACAACCGCAAAGCTCTCCAGCGGGTGGTGCGGTCTACGCAACGCATCACTGTGGGAAAACTACCTGCCCTCCAGGGCACCTACAGCACCCAATGTCACAAGAAGGCCAAAAAGATCATTGAGGTCAACCACCCAAGCTACTGCCTGTTCACCCCGCTACCATCCAGAAGGCGAGGTCAGTACATGTTCGTCAAATCTGGGATCAAGAGACTGAAAAATAACTTCAATCTCATGGCCATCAGACTGTTGAATATGTCCGTAAACACACCAGCCAGCTGGTCTGCGCATGCTCTGAGGACGCGGCTAGGGACGCCGTCTGGGCCAGCAGCCTTGCAAGGGTTAACACGTTTAAATGTTTTACTCACGTTCGCTGCGGTGAAGGGGAACCCGCAGGTTTTGGTAGCGGGCTGTGTCAGTGGCACTGTATTGTCCTCAAAGCGAGCAAAGAAGTTCTTTAGTTTGTCTGGGAGCAAGACATCATGGTCCGCGACGGGGCTTGTTTTCCTTTTGTAGTCCGTGATTGACTGTAGACCCTGCCACATACCTCTCGTGTCTGAGCCGTTGAATTGCAACTCTACTTTGTCTCTATACTGACGCTTAGCTTGTTTGATTTTCTTGCGGAGGGAATAGCTACACTGTTTGTATTCGGTCATGTTTCCGGTCACCTTGCCCTGATTTAAAAGCAGTGGTTCGCGCTTTCAGTTTTGCACAAATGCTGCTATCAATCCACGGTTTCTGGTTGGGGAATGTTTTAATAGACGCTGTGGGTACAACATCACCGATGCATTTGCTAATAAACTCGCTCACCGAATCAGCGTATTCATCGATGTTATTGTCTGACGCTATGCGGAACATATCCCAGTCCATGTGATCGAAGCAATCTTGAAGAGTGGAATGCCTAGTTAATAAAGGTTCAATAAAACAATGGCATGTGACTAATAAAATTTGGTTTGATTTGAGATTGAACTATTGAACTCTTTGGCCTGAAAGCCAATTGTCACTTCTGGAGGAAACCTGGCACCATCCCTACGGTGAAGCATGGTGGCAGCATCATGCTTTGGGGATGTTTTTCAGAGAATAGGAAGGCCTTCCACTAGATGTTGAAACATTACTGCGAGAACTTGCTTCCATTCAGACACAAGCATTACTGAGGTTGGGCGATTTAAGCCTGGCTTACAGTCGGCGTTCCAATTCATCCCAAAGGTGTACGATGGGGTTGAGGTCAGAGCTCTGTGCAGGCCAGTCAAGTTCTTCCACACTGATCTCAACAAACCATTTCAGTTTGGAACTCACTTTGTGCACGGGGGCATTGTCATGCTGAAACAGGAAAGCCTTGCCCAAACTGAAGCACAGAATCGTATAGAATGTCATTGTGTATGCTGTAGCGTTAAGATTCCCCTTCAGTGGAACTAAGGGGCCTAGCCCGAACCATGAAAACTGCCCCAGACCCTTATTCCTCATCCATCAAACTTTACAGTTGTCACTATGCATTCGGGCTGGTAGTGTCCTCCTGGCATCCGCCTAACCCAGATTTGTCTGTCGGACTCCCAGATAGTGAAGCGGGATTCATCACTCCAGAGAACATACATTTACATTTACATTTAAGTCATTTAGCAGACGCTCTTATCCAGAGCGACTTACAAATTGGTGCATTCACCTTATGATATCCAGTGGAACAACCACTTTACAATAGTGCATCTAACTCTTTTAAGGGGGGGGGGGGGGGGGTTAGAAGGGTTACTTTATCCTATCCTAGGTATTCCTTAAAGAGGTGGGGTTTCAGGTGTCTCCGGAAGGTGGTGATTGACTCCGCTGACCTGGCGTCGTGAGGGAGTTTGTTCCACCATTGGGGTGCCAGAGCAGCGAACAGTTTTGACTGGGCTGAGCGGGAACTGTACTTCCTCAGAGGTAGGGAGGCGAGCAGGCCAGAGGTGGATGAACGCAGTGCCCTTGTTTGGGTGTAGGGCCTGATCAGAGCCTGAAGGTACGGAGGTGCCGTTCCCCTCGCAGCTCCGTAGGCAAGCACCATGGTCTTGTAGCGGATGCGAGCTTCAACTGGAAGCCAGTGGAGAGAGCGGAGGAGCGGGGTGACGTGAGAGAACTTGGGAAGGTTGAACACCAGACGGGCTGCGGCGTTCTGGATGAGTTGTAGGGATTTAATGGCACAGGCAGGGAGCCCAGCCAACAGCGAGTTGCAGTAATCCAGACGGGAGATGACAAGTGCCTGGATTAGGACCTGCGCCGCTTCCTGTGTGAGGCAGGGTCGTACTCTGCGAATGTTGTAGAGCATGAACCTACAGGAACGGGTCACCGCCTTGATGTTAGTTGAGAACGACAGGGTGTTGTCCAGGATCACGCCAAGGTTCTTAGCGCTCTGGGAGGAGGACACAATGGAGTTGTCAACCGTGATGGCGAGATCATGGAACGGGCAGTCCTTCACCGGGAGGAAGAGCAGCTCCGTCTTGCCGAGGTTCAGCTTGAGGTGGTGATCCGTCATCCACACTGATATGTCTGCCAGACATGCAGAGATGCGATTCGCCACCTGGTTATCAGAAGGAGGAAAGGAGAAGATTAATTGTGTGTCGTCTGCATAGCAATGATAGGAGAGACCATGTGAGGATATGACAGAGCCAAGTGACTTGGTGTATAGCGAGAATAGGAGAGGGCCTAGAACAGAGCCCTGGGGGACACCAGTGGTGAGAGCACGTGGTGCGGAGACAGATTCTCGCCACGCCACCTGGTAGGAGCGACCTGTCAG
Organism: Salvelinus namaycush; assembly: GCF_016432855.1. Classification (NCBI taxonomy): domain Eukaryota; kingdom Metazoa; phylum Chordata; class Actinopteri; order Salmoniformes; family Salmonidae; genus Salvelinus; species Salvelinus namaycush. Next base: position 5,079,395 of record NC_052328.1, on the reverse strand, counting down.
GTAGGACGCAATCCAAGCGTGGGCCGCGCCGGAGATGCCCAACTCGGAGAGGGTGGAGAGGAGGATCTGATGGTTCACAGTATCAAAGGCAGCCGATAGGTCTAGAAGGATGAGAGCAGAGGAGAGAGAGTTAGCTTTAGCAGTGCGGAGCGCCTCCGTGACACAGAGAAGAGCAGTCTCAGTTGAATGACTAGTCTTGAAACCTGACTGATTTGGATCAAGAAGGTCATTCTGAGAGAGATAGCAGGAGAGCTGGCCAAGGACGGCACGTTCAAGAGTTTTGGAGAGAAAAGAAAGAAGGGATACTGGTCTGTAGTTGTTGACATCGGAGGGATCGAGTGTAGGTTTTTTCAGGAGGGGTGCAACTCTCGCTCTCTTGAAGACGGAAGGGACGTAGCCAGCGGTCAAGGATGAGTTGATGAGCGAGGTGAGGTAAGGGAGAAGGTCTCCGGAAATGGTCTGGAGAAGAGAGGAGGGGATGGGGTCAAGCGGGCAGGTTGTTGGGCGGCCGGCCGTCACAAGACGCGAGATTTCATCTGGAGAGAGAGGGGAGAAAGAGGTCAGAGCACAGGGTAGGGCAGTGTGAGCAGAACCAGCGGTGTCGTTTGACTTAGCAAACGAGGATCGGATGTCGTCGACCTTCTTTTCAAAATGGTTGACGAAGTCATCTGCAGAGAGGGAGGAGGGGGGGGGGGAGGGGGAAGAGGATTCAGGAGGGAGGAGAAGGTGGCAAAGAGCTTCCTAGGGTTAGAGGCAGATGCTTGGAATTTAGAGTGGTAGAAAGTGGCTTTAGCAGCGGAGACAGAAGAGGAAAATGTAGAGAGGAGGGAGTGAAAGGATGCCAGGTCCGCAGGGAGGCGAGTTTTCCTCCATTTCCGCTCGGCTGCCCGGAGCCCTGTTCTGTGAGCTCGCAATGAGTCGTCGAGCCACGGAGCAGGAGGGGAGGACCGAGCCGGCCTGGAGGATAGGGGACATAGAGAGTCAAAGGATGCAGAAAGGGAGGAGAGGAGGGTTGAGGAGGCAGAATCAGGAGATAGGTTGGAGAAGGTTTGAGCAGAGGGAAGAGATGATAGGATGGAAGAGGAGAGAGTAGCGGGGGAGAGAGAGCGAAGGTTGGGACGGCGCGATACCATCCGAGTAGGGGCAGTGTGGGAAGTGTTGGATGAGAGCGAGAGGGAAAAGGATACAAGGTAGTGGTCGGAGACTAGGAGGGGAGTTGCAATGAGGTTAGTGGAAGAACAGCATCTAGTAAAGATGAGGTCAAGCGTATTGCCTGCCTTGTGAGTAGGGGGGGAAGGTGAGAGGGTGAGGTCAAAAGAGGAGAGGAGTGGAAAGGAGGCAGAGAGGAATGAGTCAAAGGTAGACGTGACGAGGTTAAAGTCACCCAGAACTGTGAGAGGTGAGCCGTCCTCAGGAAAGGAGCTTATCAAGGCATCAAGCTCATTGATGAACTCTCCAAGGGAACCTGGAGGGCGATAAATGATAAGGATGTTAAGCTTGAAAGGGCTGGTAACTGTGACAGCATGGAATTCAAAGGAGGCGATAGACAGATGGGTAAGGGGAGAAAGAGAGAATGACCACTTGGGAGAGATGAGGATCCCAGTGCCACCACCCCGCTGACCAGAAGCTCTCGGGGTGTGCGAGAACACGTGGGCAGACGAGGAGAGAGCAGTAGGAGTAGCAGTGTTATCTGTGGTAATCCATGTTTCCGTCAGTGCCAAGAAGTCGAGGGACTGGAGGGAAGCATAGGCTGAGATGAACTCTGCCTTGTTGGCCGCAGATCGGCAGTTCCAGAGGCTGCCGGAGACCTGGAACTCCACGTGGGTCGTGCGCGCTGGGACCACCAGGTTAGGGTGGCCGCGGCCACGCGGTGTGAAGCGTTTGTATGGTCTGTGCAGAGAGGAGAGAACAGGGATAGACAGACACATAGTTGACAGGCTACAGAAGAGGCTACGCTAATGCAAAGGAGATTGGAATGATACCACTGCTCTAATGGCTTTACACCACTCCAGCCAACGCTGCTTGGCCAGGGAAACCCATTTCATGAAGCTCCTGACGACTAGTTATTGTGCTGATGTTGCTTCCAGAGGCAGTGTGGAACTCGGTAGTGAGTGTTCCAACCTAGGACAGATCATTTTTACGCTCTATGGCGCTTCAGCACTCGGTGGTCCCTTTCTGTGAGCTTGTGTGGCCTACCACTTCGCGGCTGAGATGTTGTTGGTCCTAGACGTTTCCACTTCACAATATCACCACTTACAGTTGACCGGGGCAGCTCTAGCAGTGCAGAAATTTGATGAACTGACTTATTGGAAAGGTGGTTACCTAGGACGGTGCCACGTTGAAAGTCACTAAGCTCTTCATTAAGGCCATTCTACTGACAGTTTTTGTCTACGGAGATTGTATGGCTGTGTGCTCGATTTTTATACACCTGTCAGTGTGGCTGATGTAGCCGAATGCACTAATTTGAAGGGGTGTCCAGATACCTTTTGTATGTATAGTGTGTGTTCTTGAGTGCGCTCTAAGGTGTGGAGAATCGGAGCAGGTGGTCAGTCCAGTTCAAGTGTACAGCAGTCTGATAACTTGTAGATACCAACCAGCTAAGAGACAGTTTCTATCAGACCTCATGCTCCAATACCGTCTACCCGACGGTAAGGGATAGAACAGTTCATGGCTGGGGTGTATGGGGTCATTGATGATGCTGCTTGCCTTCTTCAGGCACTGTTTCGAGTAGATGTCCTGGATTGGTGGGAGCACAGTCCCAGTCATGTACATGGCTATCTTCTCCCACCTGCTGGATGGCCTTGTGGTCATGAACGGAGAAATTCCCGTACCAGGCCGTGATGCAACCGGTCAGGACGCTCTCGATGGTGCAGCGGTAGTATTTGGATAGGATTCGAGTTGGCATGCCTAATTTCTTCAGCTGTCTTAGGAATGGTGGTGTTGTCAGTCCATGACATGTCCTTCGTGATGTGGACGCAAAGTGACTCTACTGCAGTCCCTCTGATGTGGATCGGGACTTCTGCTTCCTGAAGTCAAAATTAAACTATTTTGTTTTGCTGACATTTGAAGGAGAAATTATTTTCATGACACCATAATGCCAGTTCATTTACCTCCTCCCTAAAGGCTGATGCGTCATTATTAGTTTATCAGGCCTACAACCGCGGTGTCGTCAGAACTTGGGAGTTGGTGTTGCGGAAAGCCATGCAGTCGTGGGTGAACAGGGAATACAGCAGAGGACTGATGACACACCCTTGGGGGAGCCCCTGTGTTATGAGTCAGTGTGGGGGAGGGGTTGTTGCCTATCCTCACAGCCTGTGGTTTGCCTGTCAGGAAGTCCAGGATCGTTGCAGAGGGTGGTGTCCAGAACCAGGGCTCTGAGCTTTGTGCTGAGCTTGAAGGAAACAATAGTATTGAATGTTGAACTGTTGTCAATGAACAGCATTCTCACATAGGTGTTCCTATTGTCCAGATGTGTTACGGTCATGTGACTAGCGATGGAAATGGCGTATTCCGTGGATCTGTTGGAGCGTTAGACAAATTGGAGTGGGTCTAGTGTGCCTGACATGAGTTTGGACGTGTTTGCCTTGCCATTTAACTCAGACTGGTGTATTTTTCTAAACAGTGGCTGCACCACTTGATCTGAATTTTCTGAGACATGCAAGGCTTTTTTAGGGAGAGAAGGGGGATTCCAGAAAACCGATCAGCACTACTGGCAGAAAGAGTTGGGGCCATAACATAAAGGCTAGTCATACTCACTCACGCAGAGCAGGCTGGGGCTCAGGTGGCTGGGACTGGGGCAGTATATGTTTGTGTCTGTACTGTTTTCCTGCCCATAAAAGATCTTGGGCAATATGGAGGCTGGGACTGTATGTTAGTGGCTGGGGTTGGTGCTGTATGTCTGTCTTTAATGGATAACATACAGCCATACTCCCCCAGATGGGCTGGGGCTGGTCCTGTATGTCTGTAGCTGTCTGTGCTGCCTGCCTGCCCATAAAGACCTGGAGAGTTGAGGAGATAAAAGGGCCATGTGAGTCTTGATACCTGTAAAGCTGCTCGCTGCCTTCAGTCTGTCGGGCTCAATCGAAATAAGATCCTGTAAAAATATTTTCTCATCATTAACCTGTCGTCCATGGAGCACTGATGCAGAGCCGTGCAGGGGCGGAAGGGGTGGGGCAAATCCTGGGAGTGGGGGTGAGTGTTTCAATTTGTGTGTGTGTTTCCTTGTGAGAGACAAAACGACTTGGCGTTTAGTTTGTTTACGTTCGTCTTTCATTGGTGCCGTACCCCTCTTTCCACCTCCAACAGCCTTCACAATTCTCACCCTGAACACTGATGTGTAGGTTGATCTGTGTGTTAGTGTGACCCAGTCTGTTTACATGTCATTCAGCAATGCATGGCAGGGACCCCCCAGTTCTGTCTGTCTGTGGATAATGTGAATGTGTGTGTTTTTAAGACAGACTCAGAATGAGAGTGGAGGTCATTGTGAACTGTGTGTGTTAGAATTGGGAGGGACAGATAGGGTGTTTATTTGTCTTTGGCTGTGAGTGACACACACACACATCCAATTGGCTAGGTGAATGTGACCCTGGGTCAGAGCTGGCCTGGGTCTGGGTCATACTAAGCCCTCTGTGTCCAGTGTCAGTTCAGACACACCTGGGTTGTGTTAATTTGGGCATAATGTAGCAAAGCACTTTGTAATGGAGAACTGGTGTTTCTTATTGGATAAATTCCAGCAGTCCCTCCTTGTCAAATTAAATTATATTTTATTTTTATTGGTCCCATACTCAAATTTAGCATGTGGGTGTTGCGAAATGTATTCCTAGCTCCGACACTGCAGTAATATCTTAACAATACACACATCTAAAAAGTAAAATAATGGAATTAAGAAATATGGAAATATTAGGACAAGCAATGTTGGAATCTGGAGTGTGTGTACAGTGTATTCAGACACCTTGACTCAAGGATGATCAATGGAAACAGAATGGATGGAGAACCATCTCTGCAGCACTCCACCAATCAGGCCTTTATGGTGGAGCGGCCAGACGGAAACCACCTCTCAGTAAAAGGCACATGACGGCCCGCTTGGACTTTTCCAAAAGACACCGAAAGACTCTCTGACCATGATAAACAAGATTCTCTGGTCTGATGAAACCAAGATTGAACTCCTTGGCCTGAGTGCCAAGCGTCACGTCTGGAGGAAACCTGGCACCGTCCCTACGGTGAAGTGTGGTGGTGGCAGCATCATGCTGTGGGGATGTTGTGGCTCAGGTCCCGTTGTGGATGTAGGTCCCGTGTGGCTCAGTTGGTAGAGCATGGCGCTTGCAACGCCAGGGTTGTGGGTTCGATTCCCACGGGGGACCAGTACAAAAAAAAAAAGTATGAATGTATGTACTTGTAAGTCGCTCTGGATAAGAGCGTCTGCTAAATGACTTAAAAAAAAAAAAAAAAAAAAAATGTTTTTCAGTGGCTTGGACTGGGAGACTAGTCAGGATCGAGGGAAAGATGATCAGAGAAAAGTACAGAGAGATCCTTGATGATAACCTGCTCGGGACCTCAGACTGAGGTGAAGGTTCACCTTCCAGCAGGACAACAACCCTAAGCACACAGTCCGGACAAGTCCCAATGTCCTTGAGTGGCCCAGCCAGACCCTGGACTTGAACCTGAACAGACATCTCTGGAGAAACATGAAAATATCTGTGCATTGATGCTCCCCATCCAACAGAGCTTGAGAGGATCTGCAGAGAAGAATGGAAGAAACTCCCGAAATACAGGTGTGCCAAGCTTGTAGCGTCTTACCCAAGAAGTCTCAAGGCTGTAAACGCTGCCAAAGGTGCTTAAACAAAGTACTGAGTAAAGGGTCTGAATACTTATGTGAATGTGATATTATGTTGTTTTTTTTGCTTTGTCATAATGGGGTATTGTGTTGGAATGATGTTTGGAATTGATGTTGAAAAAATAACAATTTAATCAATTTTAGAAGAAGGCTGTAATGTAACAAAATGTGTGGGAAAAAGTAGGCACCCTTTAATTGATGACAGCTTTGCACACCCTTGGCATTCTCTCAACCAGCTTCATGATGAATGCTTTTCCAACAGTCTTGAAGGAGTTCCCACATATGCTGAGCACTTGTTGGCTGCTTTTTCTTTACTCTGTGGTCCAACTCATTGGTCATATAGTCATTGGCGAATAGAGAGTGCAGGAAGGGGCTGAGTACGCACCCTTGTGGATCCCCTGTGTTGAGGATCAGGGAAGTGGAAATGTTGTTGCCTACCTTTACCACCTGGGGGCGGCCACTCAGGAAGTCCAGTACCCAGTTGGGCGTTGTTCAAACCCTGATCCCGAGCTTAATGATGAGCTTGGAGGGTACTCTATTGTTGAAGGCTGAGCTGTATTCAATGAACAGCTTTCTGAGATAGGTGTTCCTTTTGTCCAGGTGGGATCGGGCAATGTGCATTGCGATGTAGATTGCCTCATTCGTGTGTCTATTGGGGTGACATGCTAATTGCAGTGGGTCTAGTGTGTCGGGTAAGGTGGAGGTGATATGATCCTTAACTAGCCTCTCAAAGCACTTCATGATGACAGGAGTGCTGCGGAGCGGTAGTCATTTAGTTCAGTTACCTTCACTTTTTTGGGTACATGAAGCAACTGGGGACAACAGACTGGAATAGGGAGAGATTGAAAATGTCCGTAAACACTCCAGCCAGCTGGTCTGCGCATGCTCTCAGGACGCGGCTAGGGATGGCATCTGGGCCGGGAGCCTTACAAGGATTAACACGCTTAAATGTCTTACTCACGACGGCCACGGAGAACGAGAGCTCGCAGTCCACGTAGCATGTGGTGGCCAGCGTTGGTGGTCGACATGGCTGGTTTTCCCTTTATAATCCGATTGTCTGGAATCCCTGCTACATGCATCTCATGTCTGAGCAGTTGATTTGTGACACCACTTTGTCTCTCTACTGAGGTTTTGCCTTTTTGATTGCCTTACGGAGGGCATAACTGGACTGTTTGTACTGAATCATATTCCCAGTAACCTTGCTGTGGTTAAATGCAGTTGTTCGCATTTTCAGTTTTGCGTGAATGCTGCCATCTATCCACGGTTTTTGGTTTGGATAGGTTTTCATTGTCAAAGTGGGAACAACATCCCCTATACATTTCCTGATTAAGTCACTATGCCAGTGTATACGTCAATGTTATTCTCAATCTGGAACATATCCCATTTCGCGTGATCAAAACAATCTTGAAGATTCAGATTGGTCAGGCCAGCGTTGACCAGTCCTTACCACGGGTACTTCCTGTTTGCATTTCTGCCTACAGTTGGGCAAAAAGTATTTAGTCAGCCATCAATTGTGCAAGTTCTCCCACTTAAAAAGATGAGAGAGGCCTGTAATTTTCATCATAGGTACACTTCAACTATGACAGACAAAATGAGAAAAAAAAATCCAGATTTTTTTTTTTGGGCATCGTAACCGACTTCAGTGGGAAAATGCTCACCTTCAATGGCACGCTGAAGTGTGCTCTTCACGGATGAATCCCGGTTTCAACTGTACCAGGTAGATGGCGTCGTGTGGACGATCTGTTTGCTGATGTCAACATTGTGAACAGAGTGCCCCATGGTGGGGTTATGGTGTGGGCAGGCATAAGCTACGAACAATGAAAAAAAATTCATTTTATCGATGGCAATATGAATGCATAGAGATGACGAAATCTTGAGGCCCATTTTCGTGCCATTAATCCGCCCGCCATCACCTTATGTTTCAGCATGATAATGCGCAGCTCTATGTCGCAAGGATCTGTACATAATTCCTAGAAGCTGAAAATGTCCCAGTTCTTCCATGGCCTGCACACTCACCAGACATGTCACCCATTGAGCATGTTTGGGATGCTCTGAGTCGATGTGTACGACAGCGTGTTCCAGGTCCCGCCAATATCCAGCAACTTCACACAGCCATTGAAGAGTGGGACAACATTCCACAGGCCACAATCATCAGCCTGATCAACTCAATGCGAATGAGATGTCACACTGCATGAGGCAAATAGTGGTCACACCAATGCATCCCTAGCATATCTGCTGGCCAGGTAAAGTCTGTAGAAGTAATTGTGGAACTGAGAAGGGAGAGCCTTAAAGCCAACCTAGGAAAGCTGGAGAGGAGAGAGAGGACACTGAGGATGGAGGGAAAGAGTGACAGTGAAAAAGAGTGAGGGTTAGATAAGAGGGAGTGAGGAAAGAGAAGAGAAACACCTTGTGGTGGTGAGCTCAGGCCAACACTCCAGTCCAATAAGGAAAGGGAACAGACTCACAGATAGTTGCCAGACTCCTCTCTCTCTCTCGCTCATAGCCACTGTTTGCCTGCCACTGCTTTTACTACCTCTCTTCTACTCTTTCTCTCTTCTCCCAGCTCTCTCGCTCCAGACCACTAATACCTGTGTCCTCTCATATTTTGGTGTTCTATTCCTCCTTTTCTCCTGCTCCCTTTTTCCTTTTTGGATAAGTGCTGAGTTCTCTGACTGGGCTATGAGCCTCCTGTCTCTTATTTGTGGTTATATAGGCCCTCTCTCTACATCTTCACTTTTTTTCATCACACAAATCTTTAAAGGCACAGACATGTTATTCTGGGTTAAGGTCTGGACTGGAACATAGAAATAGGCCTAAAATACTCCAGTATGGTCTGCTTTCCAAATGGCACCCTATTCCCTATATAGTCCACTATATAGGAAACATATGGTGTCATTTGGGACATAGACATGGACTTTTTATATTGCCCTGCATAAAATTCCATGTCGTCCTGTGCCTGTTTCTTGTCATGGTATAGGAGAGTACAGAGAGAGGCCTGTCCTTACACGTTGGTTCACTCTCTCTCTGATTAGAAAGTATTCTGGTGCTACCAGAGTGTAACTGTGGCTTACTCACTCCATCTACGCCTCACTCCATCCCATCCCTCTCTCCTCGTGTCCCTTCACTCATCCGTGCCCACGGATGTTTTCAAGAGGTCCAGTGTTGGGATGAAGGTGTGTGTGTGTGCATGTGAGAGAAACATGTGGATGTGTGCTTTTGGTGTGCTTTTGCTGAGCGATGATGAGGGAACCCATAGAGTAGTTGTGGTGAAGTGTAAGAATGTCTGTGACTGTTGGCAGTCAGAGAATGTCAGTGGGTGTGTAGCGTGTCCACTGCAACGCCACTACCACTCTATTCATCTGTTGGCACCAGGATAAGTTAACTCACTAACACATCCCCTTCAGCTGGCCCTGGTGACCCTGTTTGTCCCCATCGTGGGTTACGTGTCCAGGGTTATATTCATTAGGCAACAAATGGAGGCTGTGACCTCACTGTGTGTGAACGTGTGTGTGTGAACGTGTGTGTGTGTGAACGTGTGTGTGTGAACGTGTGTGTGAACGTGTGTGAATGTGTGTGTGTGAGTGTGGGTGAACGTGCGTGAATGTGTGGGTGTGTGTGAATGTGTGGGTGTGTGTGAATGTGTGTGTGAATGTGTGTGGGTGTACGTACGTGTGTGTGTGAACGTGCGTGTGTGTGAACGTGCGTGTGTGTGAACGTGCGTGTGTGTGAACGTGGGTGTGTGAACGTGGGTGTGTGAACGTGGGTGTGTGAACGTGGGTGTGTGAACGTGGGTGTGTACGTACGTTTGTGTACGTGGGTGTGTGTGAGTACGTGTGTGTGAACGTGTGTGTGTGTGAACGTGTGTGTGTGTGAACGTGTGTGTGTGTGTGAACGTGCGTGAACGTGCGTGTGTGTGTGAACGTGCGTGCGTGTGTGTGTACGTACGTGGGTGTGTGTGTACGTACGTGTGTGGGTGTGTACGTGTGTGGGTGTGTACGTACGTACGTGTGTGGGTGTGTGTTTGTGGGTGTGTGTGTGTGTGTGTGAACGTGTGTGTGTGTGTGTGTGTGTGAACGTGTGTGTGTGTGTGTGTGTGAACGTGTGTGTGTGAACGTGTGTGTGTGTGTGTGTGTGTGAACGTGTGTGTGTGTGTGTGTGTGAACGTGTGTGTGTGTGTGTGAACGTGTGTGTGTGTGTGTGTGTGTGAACGTGTGTGTGTGTGTGAACGTGTGTGTGTGTGTGTGTGTGTGTGTGTGTGTGCGTGCGTGTGAACGTGCGTGTGAACGTGCGTGTGTGTGTGAACATACGTGCGTGTGTGTGTGTGTGAGAGAACGTGTGAGAGAAAGTGTGTCTGTGTGAGAGAACGTGTTTGTGTGTGTGAGAGAACGTGTGTGTGTGCGAGAGAGAAAGTGTGTGCGAGAGAGAAAGTGTGTGCGTGAGAGAAAGTGTGTGTGTGAGAGAATGTGCATGTGTGTGTGAGAGAGAGAATGTGTGTGTGTGTGAGAGAGAGAGAGAGAACGTGCACGTGTGTGTGAGAGAACGTGCGCGCGTGTGTGCGCGTCCGTGTTTTGAGATGTGGCAGAAGGCCTCGTGGAGGCGCTTGCTTTTTTATTGCATAATCTCTTGGTTGTGTTTATCAATATACGTGTGTGTTTGGTTGGAGCATGTGTGTGTATAATGTGGCTGTTTGTGAGACAGTGCAGCATGACTGTTGGAGGCGCCTTCTTGTTTACAGTGTAATCTGTGTGTTTGTTTGGGGCCATGTGATCAATTCAAGGCCTTTGATAACAGGCCAAAGGGCCAAGGTTCTGCTGCACTCTCCTCTTTCCCCCTGTTCCCGATTTTTCTTTCTCTTCAGCCTTTTCCTCTACATCTGTCTTTCCCCATGATCTCTGTCTAGCTCAGTTTATAAGTATGTCTAACACTCGAAATATTGTGGCAACCTCATCAAGATGTTCAGATCTCTTGTAGTAAGGTGTTGGGTAGATATTTGCTGCACCCTGGTTCCAGTCCCGGTTGGGACAACCCCCCCAAATTTGCCGCAATATTATGTTTGTTTGTATCTTTTGGCGTAACGGCTAAGGCTAACATTTTCTGGACCAGGGTTTGAGTCCCGGTCGGGACCCCCAAAATGTTGCTGCAATGTTATGTATGGTAAAGTAACAACCACTTTCTCTGTCGCCTCTCTCTAGGGGCAGTACCAGCCTTCAGACCTCCTGTGCCCAGAGACATATGTCTTTGTGCCCATAGAACGCTGCATCCCCAGCCTGGAGCAGACCCACTACGCACGCTTCAACCAGGACCCCGACGCAGGTACTGAAAACAACACAGCAACCTACAGTACACTATGAACGCTATCCTACGGCACACTGACCTATATTAGTCATTATTGTGGTTGGCAGTAGCCTCAAGGTTACAGAATTGGGCCAGTAGGGGGGTTGCTGCTTCCAATCCTCGGGGGAAATGTGGCTGCAGTGAGACGGCAACCGGAGGGTTTCTGTCATCAAAATCTCAACTACCATTTACTGCCGTTGTGCCTGTGTGCGAGGCACGTAACCGCTACAACTGGTTCGGTTTGGGGAATAACATGAAGCACAAAAAAAAACTAATTTCCAATTGACATTGGACAATAACATTTCGATTGTATTCACAAGCTGTTATGGATGCGTGTGTGCTCAGATGAACCTGTGTGTGTGTGAGCCCGAACCAAACTAATCCGAGTCTGATCGTGCAGTATGTTGAAACCTCTGGCTTAGCTCCAGACACTGAGCTTTCCCTGAACCCAGGTCAGTTTGTGTGCTGGCTCCACTGTGGTCAGACACTGTCATTATGGAAGACTCAGGGCTGCATCCCAAATGGCACCCTGTTCCCTACATAATGCACTAACTGGGCCCTGGTCAGAAGTAGTGCACTATGTAGGGAAAATGGTGCCATTTGCGATGCAGATGCTGTTATTATTACCAGAATAATGATATCAGTGATAATAGCCGGGCCGACTAGCAGACGCCACAGCCGGGAGGGAGAGAGTGGAGAGGAGGACAAGGAGGAGAGGGAGAGAAAGAGGTTTCGTTGCGGATAACTGCTGAGTGGGGTACTTGAAAGTACTCTCTCGCTCTTACTCACACATAATGATACACACACACACACACTCCCCTCCCTCTCCCTGTTCTATCTATGTCCCGCTCTGCTGACTGTTCAGTTCTCGGTTGTTAGAGTCCTATATCAGCACACACACTCCTTTAAACTGTTTCTACCTCACCCCACACTTCTACCCCCACTGCCGGGTCTATAGTAATCCTCTAAGCTATTTAGCTCTTCCAAGATGAGCCTGGCTCCGTTTAGGCGAGCCCCACCTCTACTCACTGATCTGGCTACGTAAACAACAGGCTAATATGTACAACGACCAGATCTTGAGATGGAGAGAAAATCCTCTAGAAACCATTCAGAAGAGTTGAAGTATTTGTCTCCAGTGTGTATGGCAGCCTGCAAGGGAGAGAAAGAGAATCGCTGCATTTTCACACACACAAACACACACAGTTGCTTTGGCTGTTTCCAGTGTCTAACACACTAATAGTGTGGCGCAAGCGGTCACGTTGGTCTTGGCAGGCAGAGGTGTGCGTACTTTCAGGTGTTTGGCGTGTGTGCGTGTGCGCAGTGCGCACGCAACTGCCTCATTCATTCATTTTTATTTAGCTACTCTGTTACATTTGCCACTGTTTTCCAGGGAGTTGTGTGACTGTGTGCCAGTGTTTCCGTTAACTGGTAATTGCCGCTCCCGTGAGAGTTAGCTGCGTTCCTTTTCGTTTCTAAAGACAAAGGAATTCTCCGGTTGAAACATTATTGAAGATTTATGATAAAAACATCCTAAAGATTGATTCTATACTTCGTTTGACATGTTTCTACGAACTGTAATATGACTTTTCGTCTGAACTTTCGTCGGAACTTTCGCCTGGACTTGCCCGCGCCTCCTGAGTTTGGATTTGTGTACTAAACGCGCGAACAAAAAGGAGGTATTTGGACATCAATTATGGACTTTATCGAACAAAACAAACTTTTATTATGGAACTGGGATTCCTGGGAGTGCATTCCGATGAAGATCATCAAAGGTAAGTGAATATTTATAATGCTATTTCTGACTTCTGTGGACTCCACAACATGGCGGGTATCTGTATGGCTTGTTTTTGTGTCTGAGCGCCGTACTCAGATTATTACATGGTGTGTTTTTTCCGAAAAGTTTTTTGAAATCTGACACAGCAGTTGCATTAAGGAGATGTTTATCTATAATTCCATGCATAACAATTGTGTCTTTTAGCAATGTTTATTATGAGTATTTCTGTAAATTGATGTGGCTCTCTGCAAAATCACCGGAGGTTTTGGAGGCAAAACATTACTGAACATACCGCACCAATGTAAACTAAGATTTTTGGATATAAATATGAACTTTATCGAGCAAAACATACATGTATTGTGTAACATGAAGTCCTATGAGTGTCATCTGATGAAGATCATCAAAGGTTAGTGATTCATTTTATCTCTTCTGCTTTTTGTGACTCTTTGGCTGGAAAAATGGCTGTTTTTCTGTGACTAGGTGCTGACCTAACATAATCGTTTGGTGTGCTTTCGTTGTAAAGCCTTTTTGAAATCGGACACTGTGGCTGGATTTACAACAAGTTTATCTTTAAAATGGTGTAAAATACTTGTATGTTTGAGGAACTTTAATTATGGGATTTCTGTTGTTTTGAATTTGGCGCCGTGCAATTTCACTGGCTGTTGTTGAGGCGGGACGCTAGCGTCCCGAATATCCCAGAGAGGTTGACAAACTGTGGTTTTGGCAAGTCGGTTACGACATCTACATTCGTGGCCAAAAGTTTGGAGAATGACACAAATATTAATTTTCACAATCTGCTGCCTTAGTTTGTATGATTGCAATTTGCATATACACCAGAATGTTATGAAGAGTGATCAGATGAATTGCAATTAATTGCAAATTCCCTCTTTGCCATGCAAATTAACTGAATCCCCCAAAAACATTTCCACTGCATTTCAGCCCTGCCACAAAAGGACCAGCTGACATCATGCCAGTGATTCTCTCGTTAACACAGGTGAGTGTTGACGAGGACAAGGCTGGAGATCACTCTGTCATGCTGATTGAGTTTGAATAACAGACTGGAAGCTTCAAAAGGAGGGTGGTGCTTGGAATCATTGTTCTTCCTCTGTCAACCATGGTTACCTGCAAGGAAAAACGTGCCGTCATCATTGCTTTGCACGAAAAGGGCTTCACAGGCAAGAATATTGCTGCCAGTAAGATTGCACCTAAATCAACCATTTATCGGATCATCAAGAACTTCAAGGAGAGCGGTTCAATTGTTGTGAAGAAGGCTTCAGGGCACCCAAGAAAGTCCAGCAAGCGCCAGGACCGTCTCCTAAAGTTGATTCAGCTGCGGGATCGGGGCACCACCAGTACAGAGCTTGCTCAGGAATGGCAGCAGGCAGGTGTGAGTGCATCTGCATGCACAGTGAGGTGAAGACTTTTGGAGGATGGCCTGGTGTCAAGAAGGGCAGCAAAGAAGCCACTTCTCTCCAGGAAAAACATCAGGGACAGACTGATATTCTGCAAAAAGTACAGGGATTGGACTGCTGAGGATTGGGGTAAAGTAATTTTCTCTGAATCCCCTATGCGATTGTTTGGGGCATCTGAAAAAAAGCTTGAGCGCTACCATCAGTCCTGTGTCATGCCAACAGTAAAGCATCCTGAGACCATTCATGTGTGGGGTTGCTTCTCAGCCAAGGGAGTGGGCTCACTCACAATTTTGCCTAAGAACACAGCCATGAATAAAGAATGGTACCAACACATCCTCCGATAGCAACTTCTCCATCCAGGAACAGTTTGGTGATGAACAATGCCTTGTCCAGCATGATGGAGCACCTTGCCATAAGGCTCGGGGAACAAAACATCGATATTTTGGGTCCATGGCCAGGACATTCCCCAGACCTTAGAGAGCTTGAGAGCTTGTGGTCAATCCTCAAGAGGCAGGTGGACAAACAAAAACTCACAAATTCTGAACAACTCCAAGCATTGATTATGCAAGAATGGGCTGCTATCAGTCAGGATGTGGCCCAGAAGTTATTTGACAGCATGCCAGGGCGGATTGCAGAGGTCTTGAAAAAGAAGGGTCAACACTGCAAATATTGACTCTTTGCATCAACTTAATGTAATTGGCATTAAAAGCCTTTGACACTTATGAAAAGCTTGTAATTATACTTCAGTATTCCTTAGTAACATCTGACAAAAATATCTAAAGACCCTGAAGCAGCAAACTTTGGAAATTCATATTTATGTCATTCTCAATACTCAATTGGCCCAGCGTCGTCCGGGTTACGGTTTGGCCGGGGTAGGCCGTTATTGTGAATTCTCATTTGTTTTTAACTGACTTGCCTAGTTAAATAAAACAATATTGAGAATATTACACTAATTGGAGCCAATTACACTCACTGGAGTATCTGACATAGGATTTGAAAAATCACTCATGAATACGTTACCAGTGCAGCAAGTGCAACTTGCTTACTGCTGCTGGTAAGCTTTCTTGACTTAGTTTTATTTTGGGGAGTCTTTGTTTGGGTAGTCGATCTGTAGTATGACCATCTGTAGTCCATCTATCTGTTGATAAGCAAGGTGTAGGGTTAGTAGATAGTCTGTAGAGCATCTACCAATGGACTATCCAAATAAAGTGTTACCATTCATTTTTGCTAACCTTAAAAACAAAGGTCCAATGCAGCCACTTTTATCTCAATATCAAATCATTTCTTGGTAAATAATAGTTTATTGGTCGCGTACACAGTTTAGCAGGTGGTATAGCGGGTGCAGCGAAATGCTTGTTACTAGCTCCTTACAAAGCAGTAAAATGTCAAACAAGTACACAAATAATTAAAATGTAAAAAAATATATATAAAGTACAGAAGAACGTCAGGACAAATCCAATTAACAACCCAAATTGCATTTTGATTACTGTTACAGTGCTATCTATACGTATGTACACCGAAAGAATTTGCACAAGATACCAAGGTTATTATAGCTTGTTCAACACTATCACTACCTAACAGGGGGCGGGGGCGATCACGGCGCTTGACTGGGCCAAGCTAGAATACCTTGAAGTTTCTGGAGCCATTCGCAATCCACGCCGACCAACTTGCGGACCAGTGACTGAGCCAATCTAGAGCAGATTGATAATGGGGGTCGCCAATTTGCTTGGGAGGGGGTCCCTGGGCAAGAAAAGATTTTAAGACCCTTGCACCGAATTACACTGAACAAACATGACCGACTGCCTCGATTTGGTATTATGTAGCAACATTTGAAATTGTGTTTTTTTACGTTGGATAAAAGTAGTCTCCGAGCTAGAAAATGGTATATCATATACTGCAGTTGAGGAACATTGGGAAAGTAATGTTGCTTTTAAAATTGATAAACTTGTAACCCCACTTTTGAGAAAATGGCCCTTGAATGTTTTGGTACACCTACTGGAGAGCTCTTATTTGTCCACACCCATTCAGCATGGTTCACAGCCTCTTAAGCCTTAGTCCAAGCCATCTCTTTAAGGAATCACATGTAAGACCATGTGGTAAACACATGCTTTATCAAATCAAATCTATCTTTATTTGTCACATGCACAGTATACAGGTAACATACAGGTGTCCAGATAAAAATGTTTTATATTTTATTGTTATTAGATGACACTTACCCAGACACACTTGTCTAAATTGATGGGTCATGTGAAGGAAATGCTATAACCATCCCTCACTGTCTGGGTCCCTATTGTCTAGACATGTACACATGTTCATGAAATACAATCGATGGCCGTAATCACCCCCAGAGACACCTGCTAATTTGATGGATCATGTAATAATCCGGCCGAAGTGGAGTCTTTTGTTTAGATATGCTAGCTAAACAATGAACCGGCATAACCCCAACTCATACTACTACCAATACAAACATTGTCATAGCTGTATGACAGTATGTAACGCCAGTATGTAACTATCTCTTGACATTTTTAGTAGCCTACAGCAACTCTTATAGACAGACATGACTTGTTTCACCCGTCCACATTACCATTAATCCCTTCATTATAGTGGCGATGAAATGTTCGCCAAACGTTACCCCAATCCGTTAAGCAGTTCTTTCATATAAATAGGATAAATCATTTGCAAATTTGTCAACCGTGACACTCGAATCACAGAGACAGATTCATTATGACCTTGAACTCCCATTTGAATACTCAAGAAAAGTGTTGATATAATTAAAACCAGTAGCAGGTAATAAGCTGAGTTTGCTCTAAAACTTCATGCATATATCAAATTTAGGGTAGGGCTGCTCATTTGAATTTCCTGTCTTTTTTTGTCTATTGCCAACACAAAACATGTCACTTAAAATGTTTTTGTATTTAGTACACAGTAGCTATATGTCCTCCCTTGTAGAGCAGTCCAGTGGACTATTTAGGGGCACTGGCCTCACCTTGGGGGTTAGAGGATAGCTGCTGGGGGCGGTCTCTGGTTGTCAGGATGAGGAGGCTGGAGGCCCTGTCTTTATGAGGTGTGTGTGGTGTGCTAATCTATACATTTATGCTGACGTGTCGAAAAACAGGGCGCACACGGGTTACATGCCTCCCGCTGATAGCCTAGGCCTCTCTCTGACCTCGGGCATGTTTTAAACACGGGCTCATTCACGCACATGCCCACACACATACACTTTGTCACAATCTCTGTTTGATTGACATAGACATAGGAGCATTGCCCTCTCCACAGGGTAAATGCTTATGCTGCAGCCAGGCGCCAACACACTCCTCTCTACCTACACACAAATACACGCACACACTTCTCTCTCTCCCCACCCAGCCAAGTGTATGTGGTCTTGCTGTGCTTTAACTGGTGCTGTTTATTGAAAGTGTGTGTTTGGGTAGTAAAGCCAGGCGATATGGTGCCAAGTCGCTAGGAGAGACTGTGGCCTTCTATTCTCTTCCATCTTTACAAGTCCCAGGCTGACAGCACCCATAATAACAGATTCCCTCTGGAATAACACATACACACATTTGCGCGCACACGCACAGAACTACACTCATGTAAGGGATAGTTGATTGGTGTCGTGATTAATGCGATAACGATTATTTTTATCAAATCAATTAACTATGTTTAACTATTATGATGATTAAATGAATCATATAACAATTAGTTAAGTAGTAATCTGGGGCACCATTGGAGAAGTTTATTTAACGAGTCACTGTTTCCCAAATGAACTCAAAAATATCAGAATATCTTGATATACTATCTGTCATCCATCAATCATTTGCTCCTATTTCAGTCTCATTCCGAACGTCGTAATATCCTATAAATCTGCACGAACCCTAGTCTCCATGATGAATCAGCAATACACAAATTGGCTTATTTATTTACTAACTAAATAATCACACAGAATTACATAAACACACACACAGGATAGATTATACATTGGTTACTAACATGATGCAATGAAAAGTCCCTAGTGGACTAACCCGATATGACTGCTTGTTACACAATGAAAAGGGGGGTGTGGGGTGGGGGCGGGAGAAGGAAAGGGACCAAGGAATTCAACTATCGTACATACAGTTGAATAATACGCTCAACGTAAATATGGATATATAGCACCCTATCAACCACTCATTCGGATTTAGAAATGCAATGTACATATTTATGCTTGTATGTCTTTGTCGTCTCCCTCTGGTGAAATCACTCGATCCATCTACTGGGAGTAATTTGACAAAGTCTCTGATTGTGTAATTCTCTGTTTTGTTCACCAGAGGTCACCATGTCCTTTGTAGTCATAGCTTCTTGATCTCGGAGTGTCTGTTAGAGTGAATCTTCATTCTGGAAGTGTTCTTTAGAATGGATTCTTCAAAGTACTACCCGGTGGTTCTCGGTCGAGTTTACTAGACTAAAGTACTTAGCTGCACACTGATGTTCCTGTGTAGTCTTCTTTGAGAGAGAGTTTGAGTTTCTAACCATTTCGTATCTTTCAGCTCATGCTGTCAGTCACACTGGTCTTTAGTTTTAAACCATTGCTCAGCCGTGTAGCCACCGCTTCACGCTGTCTTATCTCTAGAGATTTAAATTCCTACCATTTCAACGTGCAGCCACCGCTCCACGTTTTTCTGGTCTCTATTGTCTAACCATTCGTGACGTCCTGCTTATCGTCCGCTTACTTGGTTTAATGTAATTCTTCAGCGAGTCCTTTTAAACACTCGGGAAAAGGGCATTCCCTCCTTTTGCCAAAATGTCTGTGCTCACATGGGCATGGTTACTGACTTACAGTGGCTTGCGAAAGTATTCACCCCTCTTGGCATTTTTCCTATTTTGTTGCCTTACAACCTGGAATTAAAATATATTTTGGGGGGGGTTGTATCATTTGATTTACACAACATGCCTACCACTTTGAAGATTTTATTGTGAAACAAACAATGAATAAGACAAAAAAACAGAACTTGAGTCAATACTTTGGAGACCTTTTTCAGCAATTACAGCTGCAAGTCTCTTGGGGTATGTCTCTAAGCTTGGCACATCCAGCCACTGGGATTTTTGCCCATTCTTCAAGGCAAAACTGCTCCAGCTCCTTCAAGTTGGAAGGGTTCCGCTGGTGTACAGCAATCTTTAAATCATACCACAGATTCTCAATTGGATTGAGGTCTGGGCTTTGACTAGGCCATTCCAAGACATTTAAATGTTTCCCCTTACACCACTCGAGTGTTGCTTTAGCAGTATACTTAGGGTCATTGTCCTGCTGGAAGGTGAACCTCTGTCCCAGTCTCAAATCTCTGGAAGACTGAAACAGGTTTCCCTGAAGAATCTCCCTGTATTTAGCGCCATCCATCATTCCTTCAATTCTGACCAGTTTCCCAGTCCCTGCCGATGAAAAACATCCACAAAACATGATGCTGCCACCACCATGCTTCACTGTGGGGATGGTGTTCTCAGGGTGATGAGAGGTGTTGGGTTCGCGCCAGACATAGCTTTTTCCTTGATGGCCAAAAAGCTCGATTTTAGTCTCATCTGACCAGAATACCTTCTTCCATATGTTTGGGAAGTCTCCGCCTTTTGGCGAACAACAAACATGTTTGCTTATTTTTTTCTGGCCACTCTTTCGTAAAGCCCAGCTCTGTGGAGTGTAAGGCTTAAAGTGGTCTTATGAACAGATTCTCCAATCTCCGCTGTGGATCTTTGCAGCTCCTTCAGAGTTATCTGTGGTCTCTTTGTTGCCTCTCTGATTAATGCCCTCTTTGCATTGTCCATGAGTTTTGGTGGGCGGCCCTTTCGTGGCAGGTTTGTTGTGGTGCCATATTCTTTCCATTTTTTAATAATGGATTTAATGGTGCTCCGTGGGATGTTCAAAGTTTCTGATATTTTTTTATAACCCAACCCTGATCTGTACTTCTCCACAACTTTGTCCCTGACCTGTTTGGAGAGCTCCTTGTTCTTCATTGTGCCGCTTTCTTGGTGGTGCCCCTTGCTTAGTGGTGTTGCAAACTCTGGGGGCTTTCAGAACAGGTGTATATATACTGAGATCATGTGACACTTAGATTGCACACAGGTGGACTTTATTTAATTATGTGACTTCTGAAGGTAATTGGTTGCACCAGATCTTATTTAGTGGCTTCATAGCAAAGGGGGTGAAAACATATGCACGCACCACTTTTCCGTTTTTTTATTTTTTAGAATTTGAAACGTAAAAGTAATAAAAAAAAAAAAAAAATTAACTTCACCATTTTGGACAATTGTGTATGTCCATTACATGAAATAAAAATAAAAATCTATTTAAATTACAGGTTGTAATGCAACAAAATAGGAAAAATGCCAAGGGGGTGATTACTTTTGCAAGGCACTGTATCAAATGTCTATATGAAAACCCATTATCTCATTTAGAAGGCTAAAAATCACATTTCATCTTCTCACAAATCGTTTTAATTTTTAACCGTATAAGAGCCACAACATTTAGATGTAAATCTGATAACTGGGAAATATACACATTCAGAGATACAGTTGATGTTCTTCCGTCCTTAGTTCCATTACAAATTAGTAACTTATTTGACATTGTTTTGAGCCCCACGAACCATTTACCATATTATTTATGTTAGAAATGTCCAAACTTTTGATGTTACAGTACTGCAAAGTCTCTCTCTGTGGTAACAAAGGGATTTTTAACTTCCATTTCTGAAGAGTGGGAGAGGAGTTCCTGCAAGGTATTTACGACCCGGTTGTTAAGTCATAAAACTCTGTGCTCGGCGAGAGAGAGAGAAGGGGGGCTGATCTGCCACCTATGATCCTCACCCAAGAGGGCAAGTCATGACATTGGTCAAGATCACTGTCTCTCCGCTGACCCAGTCAATCAGTAAACAGACCAAAGATGTTCTAAGGTTCAATTAACCTCCTTGTTATTCAGAAGAGGCAGGACTAACAACCACATTCTACACGATGCAGAAGAAAATACAGAAATAAACTGCCTGTTGAATATAGAGCAATAAGTACAGGAAGGTGTGCTCGCCACCTCTGCTAGGCAATTAGTGTTAGCTCTTCAGTCTCCCCTGGTTTCTCAGTGGCAGCTGTTTATCGGCGGTCGTGTTGGTGACGGTTTGTCGCAAAACAAAGACTGTTCTGCCGAGTTGTTCGAGGAAGGAAAGAGAGGAGGGCTTCACACCACTCTCTCACTTGAGTATCTTACCTAGTTATTTACAGTTGAACTAATTTTGCTATTTTGTTGCTTTGTCAACTGTGTGTTTTCTTTACCTGTTTGCACCTCTCCCTGTAGGCTTTACAGACGCTCCCCAACCCTTGGCTGCAACCCTTCTAATTTAGTGTAGCCTGCATGCACAACCCATGTAGAATTCCAGGTCTCTGGCAGCGTTTGGAACTGCCGATCTGCGGTCAAGAACGCTGAGTTCATTTCAGCCGATGCTACCCTTCAGTCCCTTGACTTTTTGGCCCTGACGAGCACTGCTACTCCAGCTGCTCTTCATCTGACAGCATCTGGTTGTCGTGGTGGTGGCACAGGTCTACTCATTTCTCCTAAATGGAGATTTTCACCCTCACCTGTCCATCTACTCATTTAAATTCCATACTGTCACTTGTCCACTCAAGCTTAACATTGTCATCTATCACCCACCAGGTACCCCTGGAGAATTCCTCAATGAGCTTGACACCTTGATAAGCTAATTTCCTGATGATGGCTCACCGCTCTTCGTACTTGGCGACTTCAACTTCCCGACGTCTGCCTTCGATTCATTTCTTTCCAATTCTCTTTCTCCTCCTTCCCGCTTTTGACCTCACCCTTTCCCAATCCCTTCCAACTCACAAGGCAGGCAATACGCTTGACCTCATCTTTACCAAGAGGCTGCTCGCCTACTAATCTCACTGCAACACCCCTCCTGGTCTCTGATCACTACTTAGTTTCCTTCGGTCTCCCTTTCCCCCAACCCTAACCACTCAGCCCCTATCCAGATGATCACCCACTGTCACAATCTTCGCCCTTCTCCTCTTCTATCCTATAATCTCTCCCTTCTGCTAAATCCTTCTCCTTTCTGTCTTCTGATTCTGCCTCTTTGACCCTACTCTCCTCCCTTTCCGCATCCTATGACTCTCACTGTCTCCTTTCTTCCAGGCCGGATCGGCCTTCCACTCCTGCTCCGTGGCTGAGTGACTCATTGCGAGCCTACAGAACAGGGTTGTGGGCAGCTGAGCGAAAATGGAGGAAAACTAAACTTTTAAAGGACCTATCATCCTTTCACTCCCTTCTCTCCACCTTCTCTTCCTCTATCAGCTGCTAAAGCCACTTTCTACCACGCTAAATTTCAAGCTTCTGCCTAACCCTAGGAAACGCATTTCCACCTTCTCCTCTCTCCTTAATCATCCACCCCTTCCCTCCTCCCTCTCTGCGGACGACTTTGTCAACCACTTTGGAAAAAATGTTGACGACATCCGCTACTCATTCACTCAGCCTATTGAGTCCACTTGTCTCACTCACACAGAACTACCCTACGCCTTGACTTCTTTCTCCCCACTCCAGATGACATGCTGCGACTAGTGAGGTCTGGCCACCCGACAACTTGCCCGCTCAACCCCATCCCCTCCTCTTCTCCAGATTATCTCTGGAGACCTTCTCCCATTCCTCACTTCCCTTATCAACTCCTCCCTGACCACTGGCTGCGTCCCCTCTGACTTTAATTTATTTTATTTCCAAAACACTTGAGCGTGCCGTCTCTGATCAACTTTCTCGTTATCTTTCTCAGAACGATCTTCTTGACCCTAACCAGTCAGGCTTCAAGACGGGTCACTCAACCGAGACTGCTCTTCTCTGTGTCACGGAGGCTCTCCGCACTGACAAAGCTTACTCTCTCTCCTCTGTTCTCATCCTCCTAGATCTATCTGCTGCCTTTGACACCGTGAACCATCAGATCCTCCTCTCCACCCTCTCAGGGCTGGGCGTCTCAGGCTATGCACACTCTTGGATTGCATCCTACCAGGCAGGCCGCACCTGCAGATATCTGGCAGATATCAACTTGGATGTCGGCCTACCACTTCAAGCTAAACCTCGACAAGATGGAATTGCTCTTCCTCCCGGGGAAGGCCTATCTGCTCAAAGACCTCCATCACGGTTGACAACTCCAGTGTCAGCCTCCCAGAGTTCAAAGAACCTTGGCGTGACCCTGGACAACACTGTCGTTCTCTGCAGACATTAAAGCAGTGACCCGCTCCTGTAGGTTCATGCTCTACAAAGTCTGTAGAGTACGACACTACCTCACACAGGAAGTGCCACAGGTTCTAATCCAGGCACTTGTCCTCTCCCGTCTGGCCTACTGCAACTCGCTGTTGGCTCCAGAACGCAGCAGCACGCCTGGTTTTCAACTTTCCCAAGTTCTCTCATGTCACCCCGCTCCTCCGCACACTCCACTAGCTGAAGCCCGCATCCACAACAAGACCACGGTGCTTACCTACGGAACAGCAAGAGGAACTGCCCCTCCCTACCTTCAGCTATGCTCAAACCCTACACCCCAATCCAAGTACTCCAATCTGCCACCTCAGGTCTCTTGGCCCTCCCACCCCTAAGGGAGGGCAGCTCCCACTCAGCCAAGTCCAAGCTGTTCTCTGTCCTGGCACCCCAATTGTGGAACCATCTTCCCCCTGAAGCTAGGACAGCAGAGTCCCTGCCCGTCATCCAAAAACATCTGAAGCCCTACCTCTTCAAACAATATCTTAAATAATCCTCCTCGTCACCTCGACCCACCCCCAAAAATACAAATAAAATAAACACAACCTGCACTTGCACTTGACCCCCCACCCCCCTTCTAGGTCTGACTCTACTGACAGCTACATTGAGGAACAGTTTACTTTCTATGTCTGTGATATGTGGTTGCACCACCTAGCTATCAATTTTAAGATGAATGCACTTAACTAAGTCGCTCTGGATAAGTGGCTAAATGCCTCTGGATACGTCTGCTAAATGGCTCAAATGCAGCAATAACAAGTAGCCACCGTAGCAGACAGCATAGTTTACGCAAATACCGCTATTCTGGAAATTCATGAGCTGGAGCACATCGCTAGCTCTGACTATAGAAGCAGATTACGAACTCATTCTAGCTTAAGATCACGGATATGAGAGAAGTGAACTTGTGATTGTTTCTCGGTGACTCTAAAAGAAAGAACGTTATTCTCTCTCTCGTGGGATAAAAGAGTTCCATGAAGAGAGCGGAAAGACATTGTCATTGAAGACAGTTTAGTGCTCGAGTCGCTGGTTTATTTAGTTAAACGCGACTGAATTGAACACAACTTTTCTTTTGACAATTTCATTCGTGACCTAGTTGCAGGTTATCTGATAATCAAAGGTTGATTATCCACAAGGTCAATCCACACGGTGAGTCCAGATAAACATTTAGGATTGTTTGATTTAATTCCATCAATTCACATGAAGTGTACCAGTTTCTTTAATTATTATTTTATAATTATATAATTAAATATTTGATTATTTCACCAACTTGTATTGAATTATTCTGGTATTTAGTTATTGAAGGTCAGTGTGAGAAATACTTTGTTACACCTTGCTGAGTACTGCATGTGGTTTTGAGAAGGCTACTGTTGTATTTGAGTGTTATAATGCTGATTGTTTGGGAAACCAATCCACTGCTCTTTATTATTTTCATTGAGTGTTATCAGTCTGAAGCTATATCACAGTGAGTGATTGTATAGATTGACTATTGAGACACCATGCTGTTGCTTTTTTGTTTTGCTGTGTTGACTGTCGAGACTCAACCATACCACTGCTCCTAGTGGATGCATATTGTTCATGTGACACATTCTATAATTATACAAATAATAATTAAAGAAACTGGTACACTTCATGTGAATTGATGGAATTAAATCAAACAATCCTACATTTTTATCTTGACTCACCGTGTGGATTGATTTAATAGAGAACATACCATTATATTCTTACACACAGACACACACACCCTCCTCTCTCTCTCCATGTGTCTGACTTGCTATGTGTCTGGCGCACGTCCTCTTATCAGTCTCTCTGTCTCTGACTGGTTGTCAGAGGTACTTTAGTTGTGCTCATCACAAGTGCCACTAACTAGGTCTGGCTCTAACACTAATGCTCTCATCCTGAGTGGATCATTAAATCCTTCTGTTCTGAGAGAGGTCACCCCACCTCTTCTTTCCTCTTCTCTCCAAGTCCCCTGTTAGAGCTGAGATGAGAGGGATGGAGAGGAAAGATGGAAGTAGTTAGTGAATTAGGCTTAGAGCTGTTTTAATGAGTGAGACATTTGGTGTTTGTCTGAATCTGTGGCACCTCTGCCTTATTAACATCCCTGTAGCTACATCATGTTGTATTGTATCAATGTTGATGAAACATGAAACAGACCACACTGGATCTACAAATCCATTCTGTATGCCGCTTTCTCGGCCAGGGCTCACCTGAAAGAGATGTCAGTCTCAATGTGACTTCCCTGGTTAAATAAAGAACACGTGAATAAAAAGGGTTGTCAAAGCCCCGGAGCCCCTCGTCTCGGTCCTGACCCTCTCACTCCAGAGACACTACCCAATGTACCCCTGACCTCTGACCTGGAAGAAGTTTGCCCTCTCCGCAGACCCGTGTCGGTGGACGTCCGGTGGTCCTGACGGACCGTGGGGGTCTGGAGCCGCTCACCAGGCAGGAGCCCTGGAGGAGAGAGGGATGTATGTAGGGAATGAGTGAGCAAACGTGGGAAGGAGGACGGGGGAAGGATTTGTTTATAAGGGGAGCGGATGTTTGGATTGTCTGACGGAGGAAGGGAGAGAAGGAGAGACCTGGTCTCCTCTCTTGTGACAGCTCTGCTCAGTGTTATTGGCAAGGTTAATTGGGCAGCTAAAAGCCTCAGCCTCTCTGTCCTCCAGCTCTGTTTGACTGTCTGGATGCGTCCCAAATGGCACCATATTCCCTACAGTGCACTATATAGGGAATAGCGTACCATTTGGGATGCAAATAGTCCCCTGTTTTTGCTCTCCACTGGGGGAAATAGCCTGTAGGCTCCATTATGCTGTCAGCTCTGTGATGGACATGCTCAGGAATGTCTGTGTCCTTGCTAAGAGAGCTCCATTCTGCTTTTCACTGCCAGATAGCATGATGCTAACAGAGCTCCATTCTGCTTTTCACTGCCAGATAGCATGATGCTAACAGAGCTCCATTCCGCTTTTCACTGCCAGATAGCATGATGCTAACAGAGCTCCATTCTGCTTTTCACTGCCAGATAGCATGATGCTAACAGAGCTCCATTCCGCTTTTCACTGCCATATAGCATCATGCTAACAGAGCTCCATTCTGCTTTTCACTGCCAGATAGCATGATGCTAACAGAGCTCCATTCCGCTTTTCACTGCCATATAGCATGATGCTAACAGAGCTCCATTCTGCTTTTCACTGCCAGATAGCATGATGCTAACAGAGCTCCATTCCGCTTTTCACTGCCATATAGCATGATGCTAACAGAGCTCCATTCCGCTTTTCACTGCCAGATAGCATGATGCTAACAGAGCTCTATTCCGCTTTTCACTGCCAGATAACATGATGCTAACAGAGCTCCATTCCGCTTTTCACTGCCAGATAGCCTGATGCTAACAGAGCTCCATTCCGCTTTTCACTGCCAGATAGCCTGATGCTAACAGAGCTCCATTCCGCTTTTCACTGCCAGATAGCATGATGCTAACAGAGCTCCAACCTGTCCTCAAGACCAAAAAGGAGTGCTCATTTAGGATCAGCCCCCCCCCCCCCCCCCCCCACACACACAGTGTTATGTTTGGGGCAAATCCAACACAACGCATCACTGAATACCAGTCTTCATATCTTTGATGTATGGTGGTGGCTGTATGCCAAGTGTGTGCTAAGCTGTCTTCAAGGCAATGGGTGGCTCCTTTGAAGTATCTAAATATGAAATATATTTTGATTTGTTTAACACTTCTTTTTGGTCACTACATGATTCCATATGTGTTATTTCATAGCTTTGATGTCTTCACTATTATTCTACAATGTAGAGAATAGTAAAAATAAAGAAAAGCCCTTAAATGAGTAGGTGTGTCCAAACTTTTGACTGGTACTGTATGTCAGCTTAAATCTATGGCAAGACTTGAAAATGGCTGTGTAGCAATGATCAATAACCAACTTGACAGAGCTTGAAGAATTTTTAAAGGAAACATTTGCAAATATTGTACAATCCAGGTGTGCAATGCTTTTAGACTTACCCAGTAATCACTGCCAAGGTGATGCTATCATGTATTGACTCAGGGTTGTGAATACTTATGTAAGTGAGATATTTCTGTATTTCTAAACATTTCTAAAACCCTGTTTTCACTTTGTCGTTATGGGGAATTGTGTGTAGATGGGTGAAGAAAATACATCTATTTAATACATTTTGAATTCAGGCTGTAACAGAAAACATGGAAGTCAAGTGTTATGAATACTTGTTTACTCTTGTGAAGCCACAGGCGTAAATATTCAAGTTGTGAGATATTGCTGATTAGTTTTTCGTTTCAAAAGATGAAGCTGATATGTAATAGATTTCACAAATCAGCATTTTTAGAAGCGATGAAAACAACTGAGTGTTTAAATAAAACATGATGCAAAACTGTGGATTCAATAATATCTCACTCAAAATATAAATATCCTCCTGTAGTAGAGGAAAAGAGTGAGGGAGAGGGAAAGAGAGAAGTTGGGGAGCCCAAGGGCATTTTCCAATGCCTCCCTTTTTCTCATTAAACCCACGTGGAAATATTATTTAATAGCATGTTGTGCTGAGCTGTGGAAGAAACAAATCTTGACTAAAGTCAGAAACCATCCAGAGTGGGTCATTATTGGCCACACTGTATTCGGTTCCCTCTACTCCTCATCTTCCTCTTCTCCGCGCCTTTAATAATTAACACGAAGACTGGATTTGAAGCATTAACTATATCATATTGGTTGACATATTATATCCTTCTCCTCGTCCTCCTTAGCTCCGCTTCTTTATCATTTTCATCATGGAGTTTGAATGGATCTGAAGCATTGTTAGGATTCTCTGTGTCTGGATCACGTTGGTACACTAATGCCCTACTAGTGAAGTGGGCAGTTTATCTCCAGTCGTCGTCGTCGAACAGAGCAACAGAATGTAGAAAGTAAAAGTCGAGAGGCAGAAGTGCCACGATGCATGGTCATGTCAACACTATATAATAGTAGTATTGTCCGTCTGTTTGTCTCTCGCCCTCTGTCTCGTCTCGTAACTCTTCAGCTGGAGAGCAGAGACGGGCTTAGTTGGGTGACTATTTTTATGAATTCATTTAAAATTGGAACAATAAGAGGAAACACACAGTCCATACACCACCGTCAGCTGGGTACCACATGTGCCTAGCTCTAGTTTGGAGAGTAAAGTAATGAAGAGTGGGCGGGAGCCTTTTTTGTCTATTAATAACAATCATAACTCTCCTTCTGTTTCACTCATTTGTCGCCACGTGGCTGCACTGCCTGTGTGGAATCACCATGTTTATTTTCTCCCTCCTGGCTGACCCTACAGTGCGTGGCTGGACGGTCAGTCTACTTCACATCCTGATAGGGAAACGGCCATTGGTGTTCTACTGATTGATAGACAGATGTGGGCCCTCAAAGTGTACGGGTTGTACTGTATTGACCTGATTCCTAGTAGAAATACAGTAAGCGTGCACAATTCAGACTTTCACGTTCATTGATGTCAAAGGGAGACATGCACAGGTGTAAAAACAAGTTGGGTTTTTAAGTCAGAGTATGGCCCTTAATGTGTATGTAGAAAGGTAAACCCAGGTGACATGATATTCCCCAATGCCCTGTGCCGCGTCTCTGACTGTTGGCACTATTGTGTGCTAGCTGGCACAGCTCTTCACCACTGGAGAATGGATTGTGCCTCGAGGTGTGTGGACCAGGGGTTACCTACCTTTTTCACCCTTTTTTCCACCCAAATCTGCGAGGACCATTTTTAGTGCTTTTTTCAGTGCTCTTCGGGAACTCACTGTCAGCCTTTATGACTGAGCAACTAGTTCCGCAAGCCGGGCCAGGAGTGAAGCCTTGTAAACAACCCAAAGTCAGACGAACACACCTCAATTGCTCTAGGTTAGGGGAATTGGGGCTGGGGAGATGATGATGATAATACATGGGATTTTTAAAAAGCACACTACAGCCAGAGTAAAAAAACAAGAATAACAACAGAAAATCCACATTTTCTTTACGTTACAGCCTTATTCTATAATGTATTAAATCTTTTTTTCCCCTAATCAATCTACACACACTACTCCATAATGACAAAGGAAAAACAGGTTTGTTGAAGCACCTTTGGCAGTGATTACAGCCTCAAGTCTTTTTTGGTATGAAGCTACACGCTTGGCACACCTGTATTTGGGGAGTTTCTCCAATTTCTTCTCTGCAGATCCTCTCAAGCTCTGTCAGGTTGGATGGGGAGCGTTGCTGCACATCTATTTTCAGGTCTCTCCAATGATGTTCGGGCTCTGGCTAAGACACTCAGGGACATTCAGAGACTTGTCCCGAAGCCACTACTGCGTTTTCTTGGCTGTGTGCTTAGGGTTGTTGTCCTGTTGTGGAAGGTGAATCTTCACCCCAGTCTGAGGTCCTGAGCAGGTTTTTATCAAGGATCTCTGTACTTTGCTCTGTTCATCTTTGCCTCAATCCTGACTAGTCTCCCTGTCCCTGCCGCTGAAAACCATCCCCACAGCATGATGCTGCCACCACCATGCTTCACTGTAGGGATGGTGCTAGGTTTCCTCCAGACGTGACGCTTGGCATTCAGTTCAAAGAGTTCAATATTGGTTACATCAGACCAGATCATGCTTTTTATCATGGTCTTAGGTGCCTTTTGACAACCTGGAAGCGGGCTGCCATGTGCCTTTTTACTGAGGATTGGCTTCCATCTGACCACTCTAAAGGCCTGATTGGTGGAGTGCTACATAGATGGTTGTCCTTCTTGAAGGTTCTCCCATCTCCACAGAGGAACTCTAGAGCTCTGTCAGATTGACCATCGGGTTCTTTGTCACCTCCCTGACCAAGGCTCTTCTCTGGGCAGCCAATTCTCGGATGAGTATTGGTGGTTCCAAACTTCTTCCATTTAAGAATGATGGCCAGTGTGTTCTTGGGGACCTTCAACCTTCAACTTTTGTAAATAAGGTATTTGTGTAGATTGAGGATAAAAAAATAAAAAAAATGTTTTACTTAATCCGGTTTTGAATAAGGCTGTAACATCACAAAATGTTGAAAAGGTAAGGGTTTCTGAATACTTCCCAAATGCACTGTAGTTAAGCTAATTAGCTTTTATTTCTTTTTAAATAACTAGAGCTGAGTAAGGCTAAGCTGAGGGGAAAGCCAGACGGTACCAGTGGTATTTGAGTCTGTTTTTGAAAGTTGCTATAGAGTCAGAGTTGTGGGTGACTGGGGGGGAGAGAGTTCAAGAGTTTGGGGGCAGGGGTGTTTTGTTTTTGGGATGGTGAGTCTTGTTTTTGGGATGGTTAGTAATTCAGAGTCGGAGTAGAGACAGCGGGAGGGTGTGTGTGTGTATGTGGAGGATGTCTGAGTGGTATGAGGGGGTAAGGCCATGGAGGGTGAGGAGTAGGATCTTATAGGTGACGTGGAATTTGACTGGGAGCCAGTGAAGGTGGTGCAGAGTGGAGGTGATGTGTTCTCAGTGAGTGAGGACACTGGCAGTGGTGTACTGGAGCTCTGCCGCAGCCGGCCGCGACCGGGAGGCTCATGGGGCGACACACAATTGGCTCAGCGTCGTCCGGGTTAGGGAGGGTTTTCACATGGAGTTGATCAGGCTGTTGATTGTGGCCTGTGGAATGCTGTCCCACTCCTCTTTAATGGCTCGAACTAGAACAAACTGTCGCACACATCAATCCAGAGCATCCCAAACATGCTCAATTTGTGACATGTCTGGTGAGTATGCAGGCCATGGAAGAACTGGGACATTTTCAGCTTCCAGGAATTATGTACAGATCTTTGTGACATGGGGTCGAGCATTATCGTGCTGAAACATGGGGTAGTGGCGGTAGATGAATGGCACGACAATGGTCCTCAGTATCTTGTCACGGTATCGCTGCATTCAAATTGCCATCGATAAAATAGATGTGTTCGTTGGCCGTAGCTTATTCCTGCCCATACCATAACCCCACCGCCACCATGGGGCAATCTGTTCGCACCATTGGCATCAGCCAACCGCTGGCCCACACAACGCCATACACGTACGCCATCTGCCTGGCACAGTTGAAACTGGGATTAATCCGCGAAGAGCACGGTTCTCCAGCGTGCCGGTGGTCATCGAGGGTGAACATTTGCCCACTGAAGTGGGTTACGATGCCGAACTAAAGTCAGATCAAGACCCTGGTGAGGACAAAGATCATGCAGATGAACTTCCCTGAGACGGTTTCTGACAGTTTGTGCAGAAAGTCTTTGGTTGTGAAAACCCACAGTTTCATCAGCTGTCTGGGTGGCTGGTCTCAGACAGTCCCGCAGGTGAAGAATCCGCATGTGGCGGTCCTGGGCTGGCGTGGTTGCACGTGGTCTGAGGTTGTGTTGCTCGTTGAACGTACTGCCAGATTCTTTAAAATTATGTTGGAGGCGGTTTTTTGAAGAGAAGTTAACATTCAGTTATCTGGCAACAGCTCTGGTGGACATTCTTGCAGTCAGCATGCCAATTGCACGCTTCCTCAACTTCAGACATCTTTGGCATTGTGGTGTGTGACAAAATGGCACACTTTAGAGTGGCCTTTCATTGTCCCCAGCACAAGGAACACCTGAAATAAGCTTTTTATGCGTATGGACAATTTCTGGGATCTTTTATTTCAGCTCAAACATGGGACCAACACTTTACATGTTGTGTTTATATACACTGCTCAAAAATAAAGGGAACACTTAAACAACACAATGTAACTCCAAGTCAATCACACTTCTGTGAAATCAAACTGTCCACTTAGGAACCAACACTGATTGACAATAAATTTCACATGCTGTTGTGCAAATGGAATAGACAACAGGTGGAAATTATAGGCAATTAGCAAGACACCCCCAATAAAGGAGTGGTTCTGCAGGTGGTGACCACAGACCACTTCTCAGTTCCTATGCTTCCTGGCTGATGTTTTGGTCACTTTTGAATGCTGGCGGTGCTTTCACTCTAGTGGTAGCGTGAGACGGAGTCTACAACCCACACAAGTGGCTCAGGTAGTGCAGCTCATCCAGGATGGCACATCAATGCGAGCTGTGGCAAGAAGGTTTGCTGTTTCTGTCAGCGTAGTGTCCAGAGCATGGAGGCGCTACCAGGAGACAGGCCAGTACATCAGGAGACGTGGAGGAGGCCGTAGGAGGGCAACAACCCAGCAGCAGGACCGCTACCTCCGCCTTTGTGCAAGGAGGAGCACTGCCAGAGCCCTGCAGGGCCCGACGTCCACAGGTGGGGGTTGTGCTTACAGCCCAACACCGTGCAGGACGTTTGGCATTTGCCAGAGAACACCAAGATTGGCAAATTCGCCACTGGCGCCCTGTGCTCTTCACAGATGAAAGCAGGTTCACACTGAGCACATGTGACAGACGTGACAGAGTCTGGAGACGCCGTGGAGAACGTTCTGCTGCCTGCAACATCCTCCAGCATGACCGGTTTGGCGGTGGGTCAGTCATGGTGTGGGGTGGCATTTCTTTGGGGGGCCGCACAGCCCTCCATGTGCTCACAACATGGTTATTCCAGTCCATATAATACAGTATAATACAATACAGTAGGCCTACAGTAATAGTCCACACTCAAAAAGATTACTGAAGCTTGTTTAATTTATTTTTCCCGAAGAGAGCATAGGCTACATCTATGTGCTTTTGTGTTTTTCTGTTGTGCGGTATAGCTGCCTATTAGATGATGGCGCAATCATTTGGGATATTTTGGGCTAGGGCTCGCTCAGGTAGCATCATGCTTGAATTTGCATGCCTTTCAAAGCGCATATTCAGACATATTTCAAATGTCCTGCCCACGGGCCCTGCTTCTTTCTCCTGGCGCTATCAGGACCACATCAGACTATGATTTGCTAGTTGGGCCATGGGGTGGGGGCTTTTCAATGGGTTGGTTCTGGTGGTGTTGGAACCGAATCTGATGGTTGTCTGACTCTGCGGTATATAATTTGAGCTTTAGAATGGCACACGATTCTGTCCGATGGTTTTATATGCTTTAGAATGACACTTCCGGTTTTGGGTGGAAAGTGATTGATTTATTCTCTGGATGAAACAATTGTAAAATAGCGGGAAAATCTTCAACCTGTAGTCAGATAGAATATGGAATCAATCATCTCGGCTCAATTCAGTCTCTTTCTATCTGCAATGTTCAGAACGTTTCACATCACTGAATTCACCACTGGTCTGTCTTTCTGTCCAGGTGATACACACGTACTGAAGGACCTGGGTCGTGCTCTGGTGCTGTACAGACGGACGGTCATGCCCTACGCCGCCTACGCCCGCAAACGCAAGGGCTCCAACGACGAGATGGAGGTGGCGCAGTACGCTGGCCTGGTGGGCCAGGTCTGCGCTGAGAGGATCCTGCTATACCGGGCGTAACCCACTGGGGGCGCCACCCTGCACCTTGATCCGCTCATGTGTCTCTGTCTATCCCGCTGTCTTTGTAAGTGCTTTCCACTGCTTCACTCTACAATAGCCTCACCAAGTTTAGCTCTACTACACATAGGCCGAACCAACACATTCAAGTATGTACCTGCTTTCAGAAAGGATTCAGACCCCTGGACTTTTTCCACATTTTGTTGTTACAGCCTGAATTTTAAATGGATTCAATTGAGATTGTGTCACTGGCCTACACAATACCCCAGAAAGGAATTATGTTTTTAGAAATGTTTACAAATTAATTAAAAATGAAAAGCTGAAATGTCTTGAGTATTCAACCCCTTTGTTATAGCAAGCCTAAATAAGTTTAGAAGTAGAAATGTGCATGATAAGTCACATACTAATTTGCATGGACTCTGTGTGCAATAATAGTGTTTAACACTAGAACCGCTGGGCCTGGAGGGACCAATTTTCAAGCTAATGAGCAGTCATTCTGACTGCAACATTCTAACATTTCATATACAGTATGCTATCGCAAAAATAATAATTTTGGTTGCGTTTATGAAGGCTTTGGGTAAAAAGAAATCTAACACAATAGCATTTTGATTCGTTTGTTACTGTAGGCCAGTCAAGATCACTGCTCAGAATTTTCTTAAAACATAACTTAAAACATGAACCTAATAAAAACAGTTATGTAGGAATGAAGTCTGTGCAGTAGGCCTAGTACATTATCAAAGCATGTTGTCTTGAACATGGTATTAGTCTCAGCGGAGGGAGGGAGAGAGCAGCAGAGGGTCCGCCTCTCACGGTCCCTCTTTCTTTGCTTTCCTCCGATGAGACTGACCATATAGAGGGGACACAGTCTTCCACCTGATTGTGCCTCGGGCATAAATTCAAATTCCAGAAAAAGTGAAATACTCTGCGATATTAAAATAGACAACGAGCTGCCAATAATCTAACAGTCTCTCTAATGGTAATGGCTTTAAAAGTTATGAAATCTCACCTAAGCTAGTATCAAACTTTGCTGTGGCTGGGGTCGTGGAAGCTGTAGGTAGGCACAGTGATTTAAGCTATCTGATTGGCCAGCGCAGTAGGCGCACTCGATTTAGCCACAGATCTCCAGGTCCGCCGGCTAGGCAAAGTTTGTCTTTTCAGACAAATTCAATGATTTCAAATGGGAACACTTTGCCTACCCGGTGCGTAGGGCTTCTGAAGAAAAAGATGCATCTACCGCCAACAGCACACACAAAAAAAAACATATGCCTCTGACTTTATCGTTGGCTTCTACAGAAATGTTTGGTGATCGACTAAGAATGCCTTGAAGATAGACCAGTAGATCGCGATCGACCGGTTGGTAGGCTATATGTAAAAAAATATATAAATTAATTCAAATGTTCAATACATTTAATTCACGGAATGCCCTTGTTACAACTATGAAACAGAAAGAATAGGTGTTGGAACACGATAAAAGCGTATTGTTTTTTAAGAAGAAAAAAATAACTCAAACACGAAGGCACACAGTCAAATGATGAAAACATCAATAGCGTAAACATAAGCGCCAAGTGTGCTTGATAAATAGTGAAAATCAGCACAAAAGCTATAATGGCATTATAATTATACGGTAAGTGTTGGTATGACAGCAGTCAAAAATAGTGAATTATTGTCAGCTCTTGCTTACATTGTGTGCGTCTTCACTCAATGGCATCAGTTGGATTTCATTTAGCTGTTATCCCTTGTCCTAACTGTTGACACACCTTAGTAACTTTCACTTTCTTGACACACTTTGACATACCATTGTTTGGTTGTAGTGCGTAATAGTCTCCGGTTTTCTGTGTCCCCCGTCGTCTTGTCATTCTTCAGCAACTTTTAAGGAGTACAACGGCAGTACAGGTGCTTTATTTTGCGCAGGGGGAGTTCCCGTCTCACTTTGTTCATGGTGCCAGCCAGGCTTGTTTTCTTTGCAAGAAACTTTTTCGCCTGCAGCTAGGTTTCCTTCCAATTGGCGACAGATTTTCTTACGAATATTCTAAAATCTGCATAAAAACCATATGCACATTTTCCCACCAGAGATGTTTCTGTCAAATTGGCTTGTCGCAGATAAAAGGCTGCGTGATGACGTAGTACACATACAATACCTTTTGCGGTAAATATAAAATACAAGTCAAATGGGTTTCCATTGCGTTTTCAACTCTACTGATGGTTTTCTCACCAAAAATCTTCCGTTATATAGCAAGTGTGCCCACTCCGATATTGGCATGTGTGCTCTAGGCAACAGCTCACAGGTATAGCCCACATGATGAGATTATTATGGACAGAAGAGAGCGATTAGCCAAGCATTGATGATCATGTCACCAGAATAAGACCCTCAATATTTATTGCACTTTTACCACGCTGGGAAGTTAAACATCATTTATTTCTGTAGCCTAATAAACGACATGCTATCCCGATGAATCATAGTGGGAGGACCACACATGTCATCGTGTGACTCCCAAGTTTACTTCGATATGATGGTTATTATATCAATATTTGCGCTTAAAAGATGTTTCCACTGACATTCCTCGGCATAATGAATTTTAGACACAAAAAGATCCCACCTTGTCGACATTTGGAAAGTTTACTGGAAAATGTTGCTTGGATCAGGCCTGTCATGACATTTTATTTGTCAGATGTACTTTATTCGCATAAAAAGGCTGGATGAAAACCTGGTTAATGACCATGACGTGAAGAAATTCTCCATAGTGACATTTCTCCCCTTGCCAACGTAAGGTTCCACAAACCTCATCACCACATTCTCCGACACTCGCTCACCTGCTGCCTCCTTTCGCAGATATTGAAAGCGGTTCAACATGTACAATTACGCACGCTCTCACTGTGTAGCCTACTTCAAGTAGGCCAGAGTAGACTGATAAGACTGCTTTGATTCGGTGGACTGTTATAGGGTACATACCATTTTAAGATTAGAATTAGAATGGATCAATACAATAGAATGGCCTGACATGTTCTTAACAATTGGTGATTACATAATTATGCATCGTTCGCTTTCCCCTCTCGTCAACTCACCCATTCTCCTCTATCCCCATAGTACTTTACTTCATTTATTTAATCTGTTATGTGTGAAATTGGTTTCGTTATACACTGAGTATACCAAAGATTAGGAGCACCTTCCTAATATTGAGTTCCCTCAATTCATCAGGGAATGGACTCTACAAGGTGTCGAAAGTGTCCACAGGAATGCTTCCCACAGTTGTCCTTTGGGTGGTGGACCATTCTTGATACACATGGGAAACTGTTGAGCATGAAAAACCCAGCAGCGTTGCAGTTCTTGACACAAACTGGTTATAACTCCAGTTCTGTTTGTGATATTAAGATTTAAAACACTGACAGTGTGTTATATAGACTTATTTAGGAAAAGTCAAGGACGTAGGCGGGAATAACTTTAAAAAATGTAGAATGTTTTTTTTAATATTCATGAGCAGTCAAAATGACTGCTTTAGCAGTTCTAGTGTTAACATTATTTTTTTTTACCCCGCACATACAATTAATTATCTGTAAGGTCCCTCAGTCGAGCAGTGAATTTCAAACACAGTTTCAACCGCGAAGACCAGGGAGGTTTTCCAATGCCTCGCAAAGAAGGGCACCTATTGGTAGATGAGGGGGGGAATAAACCAGCCACCATTAAACATGGTGAAGTTATTAATTACACTTTGGATGGTGTATCAATACACACAGTCCCTACAAAAATACAGGCCTCCTTCCTAACTTAGTTGCCGGAAAGGAAAGTAAGGCGAATGGTGACTTAAACTAATTGTTTTAAAGACCTGTGATAGAAGACTGAGGATGGATCAGCAACGTAGTTTCTGCACAATACTAACCTAAATGAAGGAAGCCTGTACAGAATAAAAAATATTCCAAAACATGCATTCTGTTTGCAATAAGGCACTAAAGTAAAACTGCAAAGAATGTGGCACAGAAATTTACTTAATGTTCTGAATACAAAGTGTCATGTTTGGAACAAATCCAACACAACACATCACTAAGTACCACTTCATATTTCCAAGCATGGTGGTGGCTGCATCATGTTATGGGTATGCTTGTCATCGGCAAGGACTAGGGATTTTTTTTTAGGATGAAAAGAAATGGAATAGAGCTAAGCACAGGCAAAATCCTAGAGGAAAACCTGGTTTAGTGTGCTTTCCAACAGACACTGGGAGACACTCACCTTTCAGCAGGACAATATCAAATCAAATTGTATTAGTCACATGCGCCGAATACAACAGGTGTAGACCTTAACATTAAACACAAGGTCAAACATAAACTGGAGGTGCTTACCAAGACTACATTGAATATTCCTGAGTGGCTTAGTTACAGTTTTGACTTAAATTGTCTTGAAAACCTTGAAAATGGCTGTCTAGCAATGATCAACAACCAACTTGACAGAGCTTGAAGAATTTGAAAAATAATATGCAAATATTGTACAATCCAGTGTGCAAAGCTCTTAGACTTACCCAGAAATACTTACAACCTTAATAGCTGCCAAGGGTGATTCTAAACATGTATTGACTCGGGTGTGAATAATTATGTAAATGAGACATTTCTGTGTTTCATTTTCATTACATTTGCAAAAATGTCTAAAAACATGTTTATACTTTGTCGTTATGGGTTATTGTGTGTAGATGGATGAGAGAAAAACATATTTAATCCATTTTGAATTCCAGCTGTAACGCAATAAAATGTGAAATAAATCTAAGAGTATGAATGCTTCCTGAAGGCATATTGCACTCACGAATCACGTTTGATAGATGTCAGTTTTATCCATAATACGCAAGGTTTCAGTTTAACAAAGTTAGTTGTCTATTTAGTTGTGAACTATCAATCCAGTTGATTAAGACTCAGAAATCTTGGTTACAGGGAACATTCATTTCAGTGTCGTTTTGATTTCATAATGTTTGACTTTCACCCCACGGAAAGCAGCAGTAGCCATCACCTTCACCCGAACCCAGCACAAGGCATGGTTCTCCTCTGTACTGATATGGGATCAGACTATTCACTGATCTAGAATCAGTGACGTTGAGGAGAATCTGAAAGTTGCTGCTTCACTCTGAGGATTGGGCTCATACACGCCACACCCACAAACCACACTGAAGTTAACATGATCTGGTTGTGTGTGTGTACTGTATGCTTGTTTGTCTGTCACTGATATTTATAGCTTTATTTGCTCTTTTATTATTGATACTATTATTTTGTTTCAAACGAATAAAGGGATGAAATATCCAATTACTTATTT
This sequence comes from Salvelinus namaycush, assembly GCF_016432855.1. NCBI lineage: Eukaryota > Metazoa > Chordata > Actinopteri > Salmoniformes > Salmonidae > Salvelinus > Salvelinus namaycush. The sequence goes on along the minus strand of NC_052328.1, from coordinate 5,040,141 downwards.
ATGTTTGTGGTTTTCTCTCTATGCAAATCATGTACAGGCCAGCCTGCAAGGAACCGTGAGAATGTGGTTTTAGAGGTATTTCCTTGAATGGACGGACAGGCACACGCACGAGGACAGGCGCACGCACGCACATGATCCATTCCAAAGCGCACACAAGCACAAATAAAAGTGTACATTTGCACAGACAGACACTGTATAAAACTAACACACACACTGATGTGGTCGAGGCTTGTTTGAGTTGGGCAAGGCGACAGGTGTCATATGTGAGCTGGCAGAACATGAATGCAATTGGCCTCTGTGCTTCCAAAAGAGTGTCAACGGCAGGCAGCTCCAGAGCAGAGCCAGGCCAGACCCACGTCAACAGGCTAGCCTCCAGCTCTGAGCTAGGCGCTAGGCTAACACTGGGTCAGGCTTGTTTTCGTTAAGGCACATTAAAAAACATTGCAACGTAAAATTACAAATTAGGTACCTCTTATTGGAAGAATCCAGATAGTCTCCCCCAGAATCAGTCCGTTTTTTTCTCTTAATTTGGTGCCTAATGAACACTACCCAAGTCTGAGCTATCCCACGATACACAGGCAGGGCCAACACACTCCGCCTGAAGGTCTAATCGAAGTGAACATTCAATTAGAAGGCAGATGTGTTAAAGCCATTCCTAATGCTGGGACAGTTGGTCATTTATGTTGTGCCTTTAACCCAGAGCAACGGCTGTGTGGCCCTCCTATTCACCAAGGAGCTTCAGCTAGCCTTGGGTTAAACTAATACACACTCGCAAACACATACACACACTCTTAGTACAGTTGTGTTTTAACCACAGACAGAGCTTCAGCCAGCCTCGGGTTAGAGCAACACACAAAGAACAGTTGTGTTTTAACCACAGACTCTGGGAGTGAGTCAGTGAGTTTGACCCTGGACAGTATCTATCTGTCTAGCAGGCCTGCTCAGCGCTCTGCTGTTTTCCAGAGGCTGTTTCTGCAGCCAAGTTTGAAAAGCAACCAGCTCACTGAAAGTAAAAGGAACAAACCTATCCTGGTTCCAGGTCTATTTGTGTTGTCTTGCCAACTTCTATGGCCATTGCAATGAAATGACTAAGGAGTTGTCAAGACGGCACAAACATATCTGGAACTAGGCTAGAACAAACCCATCACTCTTGGGGGGGGGGGGGAAACACTTTCTTTTAAGATCTGTTTGTGGTCTGTTTGTGTCCCAAATGGCACCCTATCCCTATAGTGCACTAATCTTGACCAGAGCCCTATGGGGCCTGGTCAAAAGTAGTGCACTATAAAGGGATACGGGTTCCATTTGTGGCTAAGCCACAGACTGTCCTTGGGAAATGGTTTAGAGTGACAGGCGAATTATCCAGGAAGAAAACACTGGCGCTGACTGGAGCTATATTGGACCCAGTGTTCCTCTCCCACATTAGCCACGCTTTCCCCCGGACCTCAGTCGCACAATCGTCCATCCCCTGTGTGTGTGGTTTTTGGAGTAAAGGCAGTTTTTGTTATATTTGGACCACTTACATTTTATCTTGTCTTACCATAGGCTACACTATAGATATCCTCCGTCTATAGATATATGGTCAATAAAACATATCTATAACTACCTGTGTCAATAACCTCCAATTTGGATCTCATTTACATGATACATTTTATCACGTAACGAAATCGTTCCATCCGACAGACCTGGGTTTTTCCCCCTATTCCAAGTTTATATTTATTTGATACTGTATGTCAGTGTTACACGCCTGTCTACTTTTGTTTCTCTCCGTAGAATCAAAAAGACGATACCGAGCCAGCATACTTTTTGTCATAGTTGTAGTTTAGAATACGGGTTCACATCTTTTCAAAATAAAAGTACATTTGAGTGGTCACAAGTGTCTGAGGTCAGAACTGGGATTGTAGGATACTGCGTCGTCAACCAGTATGGTCCTATGACACGTGCATCTACCCACAAACTGTGTACACAGTATGAAAGTCAACCTGGAAATTCCATGGAACATCTGAATAATCTGCTAAATAAAGGCTTTCTTTTCACTGTTTATGTTGCAAATTACACCCTTTTCTCTACATAGTGCATTACTTTTGACCAGAACGCAATACTTTTATCCAGAGCCCTATGGGACCTAGTCAGAAGTAGTGCACTATATTGGGAATAGGGTGCCATTTGGGACGCATACACTGTCTTCCTGTTTGTTAATGGTATGTCTCTGTCACAATACTGTTTGATCTCTTTCTTTTTCTGTCCTCTGAGTTTATTTTTACTCTATTCAGACTTTCAGTCACTGACTGCGGGGACAGTGAGTGTGTGTGTTGTGTTTACTCTCTCTGGCCCTTGTGTAAATGGTAAAAGCTTGTAGCTTGTTTTGATTGGCCACATTAGGACACTGAATACACAAGTGTTTGTGTGTCTGTCTGCGTGTTTGTGTGTGTGCCTGTGTATGCCTGCCTGTGCATTTGCACGTACACACATGTGCATGAGTATGTGTATGTATACAGTGTTTGTTCAATCTCGGCCTCTGTGGACGTGTTGTTCATGGTTGTAGCATGTTTGTACTGGCAACCCATGCCAGCCCCCAGCCACCCAGCGGAAGTTCCCAGGCCAGAGGAAGTGCTGGGCTCCTTTGTGAACAAGGCCCCCGGATTAAGCGTATCGCAGCCTAAATGCAGGCCTTTTCTGCTGAGGATTAACAGAGGGACAGAGGGGCGCCCACTCCCACTGGGTACTGTCACACAGATTCAACACACCACTACCAGCAGCCCCGGAGCCCGCGGACTACGGAGCTTGCTGCCTCTATCTCTCACTCCAGGGCACAGGACATGATGAGTGGCCGTATTGTACAGAGCGAGACAGTGTTTAGTCAAAGTGATTACGGAAGCATGGCGAATGCGCTTTGACATGGTGGAGACTATATATGCAAAAGTATGTGGACACCCCTTCAAATTAGTGGATTTGTCTATTTCAGCCACACTCGTTGCTGACAGGTGTGTAAAATCAAGCACACAGCCATGCAATCTCCATAGACACATTGGCAGAAGAATGGCCTTACTGAAGAGCTCAGTGACTGTCAACGTGGCACCGTCATAGGATGCCACCTTTCCAACAAGTCAGTTCGTCAGATTTCTGTCCCTGGTCAACTGTAAGTGCTGTTATTGTGAAGTGAAAGGTCTAGGAGCAATAACGGCTCAACCACCTGAGTGGTAGGCCACACAAGCTCACAGAACAGGACCGCTGAAGCTGCCTCTGGGAGCAACGTCAGCACAAGAACTGTTCGTCGGAAGCTTCATGAAATGGGTTTCCATGGCCGAGCAGCCACACACAAGCCTAAGATCACCATGCGCAATGCCAAGCGTCGGCTGGAATGGTGTAAAGCTCGCCGCCAATGGACTCTGGAGCAGCGGAAACGCGTTCTCTGGAGTGATGAATCATGCTTTACCAGTCCGAGGGACAAATCTGGGTTTGGTGGTTGCCATGAGAATGCTACCTGCTCCAATGCATAGTGCTAACTGTAGGAGGAATAATAATCTGTGGCTGTTTTTCATGGTTCGGCCTAAGCCCCTTAGTTCCAGTGAAGGGAAATCTTAACGCTACACCATACAATGACATTCTAGACAATTCTGTGCTTCCAACTTTGTGGCAACAGTTTGGGGAAGGCCCTTTCCTGTTTCAGCATGACAGTGCCCCTGTGCACAAAGTGAGGTCCATACAGAAATGGTTTGTTGAGTTTGGTCTGGAAGAACTTGACTGGCCTGCACAGAGCCCTAACCTGAACCCTGTCGAACAATTTTGGGATGAATTGTAACGCCGACTGCGAGCCAGTCCTGATCGCCCAACATCAGTGCCCGACCTCACTAATGCTCTTGTGGCTGAATGGAAGCAAGTCCCCGCAGCAATGTTCCAACATCTAGTGGAAAGCCTTCCCAGAAGAGTGGAGGCTGTTATAGCAGCAAAGGGGGGGACCAACTCCATATTAATGTCCATGATTTTGGAATGAGATGTTCGACAAGCAGATCTCCACATACTTTTGGTAATGTAGTGTATCTAGCTATCGCAGTTATCAATATCAGTTTTAGACTTATTTAGAAAAGGAAAAGATTTGGCCTCCATGATTTGACCCACACCACATCCTCAACTCTCTAACCAAACTACCAAACATGCTCCACCTTCAATTCCTACTGGAATTTCACCTCTTTTTTCTTCTCATCTACAGTACCTTTCAAAAGTTTGGGGTCACTTAGAAATGTCCTTGTTTTTTGTTTGTTCATTAAAATAACATCAAATTGCTCAGAAATACAGTGTCGACATTGTTAATGTTGTAAATGACTATTTTCGCCGGAAACGGCAGATTTTTTATGGAATATCTACATAGGTGTACAGAGGCCCATCACTCCTGTGTTACAATGGCACGTTGTTAGCTAATCCAAGTTTATCATTTTAAAAGGCTAATTGATCATTAGAAAACCCTTTTGCAATTATGTTAGCACAGCTGGAAACTGTTCTTCTGATTAAAGAAGCAATAAAACTGGCCTTCTTTAGACTAGTTGAGTATCTGGAAGAGTGCTTGACACCATCTGTCAAGCATGGTGGAGGCAATGTGATGGTCTGGGGGTGCTTTGGTGGTGGTACAGGGGGAGATGTGTACAGGGTAAAAGGGATCTTTAAGTAGGGCTATCACTCCATTTTGCAACGCCATACCCTGTGGACGGCGCAAAATTGGAGTCCATTTCCTCTTGCAACAGGACAATGACCCCAAGCACAGCTCCAAACTTTGAAGAACTATTTAGGGAAGAAGCAGTCAGCTGGTATTCTGTCTATAATGGAGTAGCCAGCACAGTCACCGGATCTGGCCTGCACAGAATCCAAGTTGGCGTAGCAGTCAGACGTCTTTGTCCTTCGTCTTGTCGTGTCCCATGTATATATCTTTTTATATCTTTTTCTTCGCATATCTTTTTTATATTTTTGTAAACCGCAACTTCAAAATACTCTCCTGCAACCCGCCTCACCCAATGTGGTGTAGATCTGTTTTTTTTTTCAAAAGTATTTTTATTTACCTCGGAACCGGAATCCCCCAACAGAAGATAGCCAGCTTACTAGCTAGTAGTCAGCTAGCCACTGCTAGCGTTCATCAGCTAACCTTTAGCTCGGAAAGCTCTCGCCAGTTTGTACAACGCGACTCAAACCGGACCCATTTTCTCTCCATATCCCCGGATTCCTACCGCAAGCTCTGGACCTTTTCACCTGGATCATCGCAGCTAGCTAGCTGCTATCCAAGTGACTACTCCTGGCTAACATCTGTCCCGAAACAAGCACTAATTAGCCTGGAGATAGCCCATGCTAGGCCCATTCTCTCGGCTAGCTGAAGAGGCCCATCAGCCACTCCTGGGCTACAATACCCGGACCCCTTCTACTGCCGGTATGGGGCCCCGCCGATCCTTCACGACTGGACTACGACGTAATCTGCTCAAGGGGGTACTCAACTGGCCCCTACATCGCGACGTCCCCTGAATGCCCATCTGCTGGCCGCGGCCTGCTAGCCGCGGCCCGCTAGCTGCCTAGAGCATATTGGACTGTTAGCTGAATAGATCCATCGGCCAATTTCTTGGGCCACTATACCTATTTTGCCAATTGGACTTGGACCCCTCTGCTACTCGGAACCCTACTAATTCATCACGACTGGTCTATCGACGTCACAGCACGCGGAGGCTAAAACAGACTGTGCTCCATTGAGACGGCCCTCTAAGGCCCTTCTGCTAGCTTGCCTGCCTCGGCCTGCTAACTGTCTGAATCGCCGTGTCTCCAGCCAGCACAACCACTCACTGGACCTCTATGATCACCCGGCTACGCATGCCTCGCCCTAATATCAATATGCCTTGTCCATTACTGTCCTGGTTAGTGATTCTCTTATTTCACTGTAGAGCCTCTAGCCCTGCTCAATATGCCTTAACCAACCATTTAGTTCCATCCGCCACATATGCGGTGACATCACCTGGTTTAAACGTCTCTAGAGACAATATCTCTCTCATCATTACTCAATGCCTAGGTTTACCTCCAATGTACTCGAATCCTACCATAACTTTGTCTGTACATTATGCCTTGAATCTATTCTATCGCGCTCAGAAATCTGCTCCTTTTACTCTCTGTTCCGAACGTACTAGACGACCAGTACTGATAGCCGTTAGCCGTACCCTTATCCTACTCCTCCTCTGTTCCTCTGGTGATGTAGAGGTTAATCCAGGCCTTGTAGTGCCTAGCTCCACTCCCATTCCCCAGGCGCTCTCATTTGTTGACTTCTGTAACCATAAAAGCCTTGGTTTTATGCATGTTAACATTAGAAGCCTCCTCCCTACGTTCGTTTTATTCACTGCTTTAGCACGCTCTGCCAACCCGGATGTCCTAGCCGTGTCTGAATCCTGGTTTAGGAAGACCATCAAAAACCCTGAAATTTCCATCCCTAACTATAACATTTTCCGACAAGATAGAACTGCCAAAGGGGGCGGAGTTGCAATCTACTGCAGAGATAGACAGAACCCTGCAGGCTAACTATCCATGTCTGTACCCGAACAATTCGAGATTCTACTTTTAAAAATCCACCTTTCCAGAAACACCGTTGCCGCTTGCTATAGACCACCCTCTGCCCCCATCTCTGCCCTGGACACCATATGTGAATTGATTGCCCCCCATCTATCTTCAGAGCTCGTGCTGCTAGGTGACCTAAACTGGGACATGTTTAACACCCCGGCCATCCTACAATCTAAGCTTGATGCCCTCAATCTCACACAAATGATCAATGAACCCACCAGGTACAACCCCAAATCCGTAAACACGGGCACCCTCATAGATATTATCCTAACCAACTTGCCCTCCAAATACACCTCTGCTGTTTTCAACTGCCTCATTGCCTGCATCCGTAATGGGTCTGCGGTCAAACAACCACCCCTCATCACTGTCAAATGCTCCCTAAAACACTTCAGCGAGCAGGCCTTTCTAATCGACCTGGCCCGGCTATCCTGGAAGGATATTGACCTCATCCCGTCAGTAGAGGATGCCTGGTTATTCTTTAAAAGTGCCTTCCTCACCATCTTAAATAAGCATGCCCCATTCAAAACATTTAGAACCAGGAACAGATATAGCCCTTGGTTCTCTCTCCAGACCTGACTGCCCTTGACCAGCACAAAAAAATCCGGTGGCGTTCTGCATTAGCATTGAATAGCCCCCGTGATATGCAACTTTTCAGGAAAGTTAGGAACCAATATACACAGGCAGTTAGGAAAGCTAAGGCTAGCTTTTTCAAGCAGAAATTTGCATCCTGTAGCACAAACTCCAAAAAGTTCTGGGACACTGTAAAGTCCATGGAGAATAAGAGCACCTCCTCCTAGCTGCCCACTGCACTGCCCACTGCACAGGAAACACTGTCACCACCGATAAATCCATTATAATTAAGAATTTCATAAAGCATTTTTCTACGGCTGGCCATGCTTTCCATCTGGCTAACCCTACCCTGATCAACAGCCCTCCACCCCCCACAGCAACTCGCCCAAGCCTCCCCCATTTCTCCTTCACCCAAATCCAGATAGCTGATGTTCTGAAAGAGCTGCAAAATCTGGACCCCTACAAATCAACCGGGCTAGACAATCTGGACCCTCTCTTTCTAAAATGATCTGTCAATTTTTGCAACCTCTATTACTAGCCTGTTCAACCTCTCTTTGCATCGTCTGAGATTCCCAAAGATTGGAAAGCTGCCGCGGTCATCCCCCTCTTCAAAGGGGGAGACACTCTAGACCCAAACTGCTACAGACCTATATCTATCCTACCCTGCCTTTCTAAGGTCTTCAAAAGCCAAGTTAACAAACAGATTTCCGATACTTTCGAATCACCCCGTACCTTATCCGCTATGCAATCTAGTTTCAGAGCTGGTCATGGGTGTACATCAGCCACGCTCAAGGTCCTAAATTATATCATAACCGCCATCAATACTGTGCAGCCGTATTCATCGACCTGGCCAAGGCTTTCGACTCTGTCAATCACCACATTCTTATTGGCAGACTAGACAGCCTTGGTTTCTCAAATGATTGCCTCGCCTGGTTCACCAACTACTTCTCTGATAGAGTTCAGTGTGTCAAATCGGAAGGCCTGTTGTCCGGACCTCTGGCAGTGTCTATGGGGGTGCCACAGGGTTCAATTCTCGGGCCGACTCTTCTCTGTATACATCAATGATGTCGCTCTTGCTGCTGGTGATTCTCTGATACACCGCTACGCAGACGACACCATTCTATATACTTCTGGCCCTTCTTTGGACATTCTTTGGAATTGCGTGCCCATAGTGAACTGCCTCCTACTCTGTCCCAGATGCTAATATATGCATATTATTATTACTATTGGATAGAAAACACTCTGAAGTTTCTAAAACTGTTTGAATTATGTCTGTGAGTATAACAGAACTCATATGGCAGGCAAACTTCCAAACAGGAAGTGGAAATTCTGAGGCTGGTGTTTTTCTACTCATCGTCTATTCAAATCCCAGGAAGATATGGATTTGTTTGCACTTCCTACGCCTTCCACTAGATGTCAACAGTAGGTAGAACGTTGAATGAAGTGTATACTGTGATGTGGGACCGGATGGGAGGTGTTTCAGTCAGTGGTCTGGCAGATTGCCAGTTCCTGGTCACGCGCATTTCTCATGATATCGCCTTGCTTTCCATAACTTTTACAGACATGAAGGAATGCTCCGGTTGGAACGTTATTGGATATATATGATAACAACATCCTGAAGATTGATTATCTACTTAGTTTGACAAGTTTATTCGACCTGTGATATAACTTTTTGAAGTTTTCGTCCGACGTTATGCGTGAGTTGCACGAGCGTTTGGATATGTGTACTGAACGCGCTAGCAAAAGTAGCTATTTGGACATAAATAATTGACATTATCGAACAAAACAACAATTTATTGTCGAACTAGGATTCCTCGGAATGCATTCTGATGAAGATAATCAAAGGGAATATTTATGATGTAATTTCGTATTTCTGTTACTCCAACATGGCGGAGAATTGTTATTTATATTTGAGCGCCGTCTCAGATTATTGCATGTTGTGCTTTTTCCGTAAAGTTTTTTTGAAATCTGACACAGCGGTTGCATTAAGAACAAGTGTATTTTTAATTATATGTAAAACATGTATCTTTCATCAAAGTGTATGATGAGTATTTCTGTTATTTGACGTGGCCCTCTGCAATTTCTCCGGATATTTTGGAGGCATTTCTGAACATGGCGCCAATGTAAACTAAGATTTTTGGATATAAATATGTACATTATCGAACAGAAAATACATGTATTGTGTAACATGATGTCCTATGAGTGTCATCTGATGAAGAGTCTGATGTTAGTGATTCATTTTATCTTTATTTCTGTTTTTGTGACTCTTATCTTTGGCTGGGAAAATGGCTGTGTGTTTTTTGAACTTGGTGGTGATCTAACATAATCATATGTTGTGTTTTCGCTGTAAAGCATTTTTTAAATCGGACACGATGGGTAGATTAACAAGATGTTTCTTTCATTTGCTGTATTGGACTTGTTAATGTGTGAAAGTTACATATTTCGAAGAAAAATAAATTGAATCTCCCGCGCTGCCTTTTCAGCGGAATGTTGTGGGGGGGTTGTCCTAGAAAGGTTAAATGCAAGTAAAACTAAATGCATGCTCTTCAACCGAACGCTGCCCGCACCCACCCACAAATCCAGCATCACTACTCTGGACGGTTCTGACTTAGAATATGTGGACAACTACAAATATCTAGGTGTCTGGTTAGACTGTAAACTCTCCTTCCAGACTCACATTAAGCTTCTCCAATCCAAAATTAAATCTAGAATCGGCTTCCTATTTCGCAACAAAGCATCCTTCACTCATGCTGCCAAACATACCCTTGTAAAACTGACCATCCTTCCGTTCCTCGACTTCGGCGATGTCATTTACAAAAAATACTCTACTCAACAAATTGGATGTAGTCTATCACAGTGCCATCCGTTTTGTCACCAAAGCTCCATATACTACCCACCACTGCGACCTGTACAGTCGTGGCCAAAAGTTTTGAGAATGACACAAATATTAATTTTCACAAAGTTTGCTACTTCAGTGTGTTTAGATATTTTGGTCAGATGTTACTATGGAATACTGAAGTATAATTGCAAGCATTTCAAAAGTGTCAAAGGCTTTTATTGACAATTACATGAAGTTGATGCAAAGAGTCAATATTTGCAGTGTTGACCCTTCTTTTTCAAGACCTCTGCAATCCGCCCTGGCATGCTGTCAATTAACTTCTGGGCCACATCCTGACTGATGGCAGCCCATTCTTGCATAATCAATGCTTGGAGTTTGTCAGAATTTGTGGGTTTTTGGTTGTCCACCGGCCTCTTGAGGATTGACCACAAGTTCTCAATGGGATTAAGGTCTGGGGAGTTTCCTGGCCATGGACCCAAAATATCGATGTTTTGTTCCCCGAGCCACTTAGTTATCACTGTTGCCTTATGGCAAGGTGCTCCATCATGCTGGAAAAGGCATTGTTCGTCACTAAACTGTTCCTGGATTATTGGGAGAAGTTGCTATCGGAGGATGTGTTGGTACCATTCTTTATTCATGGCTGTGTTCTTAGGCAAAATTGTGAGTGAGCCCACTCCCTTGGCTGAGAAGCAACCCCACACATGAATGGTCTCAGGATGCTTTACTGTTGGCATGACACAGGACTGATGGTAGCGCTCACCTTGTCTTCTCCGGACAAGCTTATTTTCCAAATGCCCCAAACAATCGGAAAGGGGATTCATCAGAGAAAATGACTTTACCCCAGTCCTCAGCAGTCCAATCCCTGTACCTTTTGCAGAATATCAGTCTGTCCCTGATGTTTTTCCTGGAGAGAAGTGGCTTCTTTGCTGCCCTTCTTGACACCAGGCCTCCAAAAGTCTTCACCTCACTGTGCGTGCAGATGCACTCACACCTGCCTGCTGCCATTCCTGTGCAAGCTCTGTACTGGTGGTGCCCCGATCCTGCAGCTGAATCAACTTTAGGAGATGGTCCTGGCGCTTGCTGGACTTTCTTGGGCACCCTGAAGCCTTCTTCACAACAATTGAAACACTCTCCTTGAAGTTCTTGATGATCCGATAAATGGTTGATTTAGGTGCAATCTTACTGGCAGCAATATCCTTGCCTGTGAAGCCCTTTTTGTGCAAAGCAATGATGACGGCTCGAGTTTCCTTGCAGGTAACCATGGTTGACAGAGGAAGAACAATGATTCCAAGCACCACCCTCCTTTTGAAGCTTCCAGTCTTTTATTCTAACTCAATCAGCATGACAGAGTGATCTCCAGCCTTGTCCTCATCAACACTCACACCTGTGTTAACGAGAGAATCACTGACTTGATGTCAGCTGGTCCTTTTGTGGCAGGGCTGAAATGCAGTGGAAATGTTTTTGGGGGATTCAGTTCATTTGCATGGCAAAGAGGGACTTTGCAATTAATTTCAATTCATCTGATCACTCTTCATAACATTCTGGAGTATATGCAAATTGCCATCATACAAACTGAGGCAGCAGACTGTGAAAACTAATATTTGTGTCATTCTCCAAACTTTTGGCCACGACTGTACGCTCTCGTTGGCTGGCCCTCGCTTCATACTCGTCATACTCGCTTCATACTCGCCAAACACACTGGCTCCAGGTCATCTACAAGTCTCTGCTAGGTAAAGCCCCGCCTTAGCTCACTGGTCACCATAGCAGCACCCACCCGTAGCACGCGCTCCAGCAGGTATATCTCACTGGTCACCCCCAAAGCCAATTCTTCCTTTGGCTGCCTTTCCTTCCAGTTCTCTGCTGCCAATGTCTGGAACGAACTGCAAAAACACTGAGGCTGGAGACTCATATCTCCCTCACTAGCTTTAAGCACCAGCTGTCAGAGCAGCTCACAGATCACTGCACCTGTACATAGGCCATCTGTAAATAGCCCATCCAACTACCTCATCCCCATACTGTATTTATTTATTTATCTTGCTCCTTTGCACCCCAGTATCTCTACTCTCTACATTCATCTTCTGCACATCTACCATTCCAGTGTTAAATTGCTATATTGTAATTACTTCGCCACCATGGCCTATTTATTGCCTTACCCCCCTTATCCTACCTAATTTGCACATACTGTATATAGACATTTGCTAATGTATTATTGACTGTATGTTTGTTTATTCCATTTGTAACTCTGTGTTGTTATGTGTCGAACTGCTTTTCTTTGTCTTGGCCAAGTCGCAGTTGTAAATGAGAACTTGTTCTCAACTAGCCTACCTGGTTAAATAAAGGTGAAATAAAATAAAATAAAAAAATCTCAACCGTATTGAGCTGTTGTGGGAGCAGCTTGACCGTATGATACGTAAGAAGTGCCCTTCAAGCCAATCCAACTTGTGGGAGGTGCTTCAGGAAGCGTGGGGTGAAATCTCTTCAGATTACCTCAACAAAGGCAACTAGAATGCCAAAGGTCTGCAAGGCTGTAATTGCTGCAAATGGAGGATTCTTTGACGAAAGCAAAGTTTGAAGGACACAATTATTATTTATAACCTTGTCAACATCGTAACTGTATTTCCTATTCATTTTGCAACTCATTTCATGTACGTTGTCATGGAAAACAAGGACATTTCTAAGTGACCCCAACCTTTTGAACGGTATTGTATATTTCCTGGATTGCCTTTTTAAGAACCTCAGGTAGAGGTGAAGCTATCCTCCCAGCCTCTCCCTCTCCTTCTCATCCCCCCTGAACCCATGAAATGGAGCTCCTAAATCTTGGCCTAGTGAATGATGCTGTTGTTGTAGAGGGAGTGCTTGGCATTTCAACGGTAACCTGCTGGGTCTGAGGGGGAGCTGGGCCAGGGAAGAGAACACTAAAATGTCTGTATACTAAAATGTCTGTATATATTAAAAAAATATGCCGATATTTACAGCTTGCCCAGGCTTACACGGGCTCGGTGGGGCCGGTTAACTTTTAGCAACACACAGTGATTCAGATGACTGTTTTTCTATGAGTGTTTTTTTTTCACGGTACCGCATTCGTCGAGTTTTATCAGAAAATAGAAAGTGACATAATTTGTCTTTTTGGAAATCACTAAAATCTAAAATCTTAGTGCTGGCATTATCATAAAAAAAATATATCTTTAGGAACAGCAATATTTACATTTTATTTGAAACCTGGACTTTCAAATCTTGTATTCCCCAATATGAAACATGGTCATACACAGGTAGGCAAACAGGCAGGTGAATCAAAACTAGGATTGAAGGCTATAACTGGTTCTCACAAACGAGCTAGGAAACGGCTTAGTAGAGTCAAAACGAACAATACCTCACAAAGGCGCAAACAGAATGAACTGAACTAAATAAGGAGCTGATGAGACCAGGTGAGTAACTAACACAGGTGAAATCAATGAACAAAAATGAAACACGGCTACTTTCAAGAACACAAGGTTGACTAAGAAAATAAATACAGAACCTTACGTATGACTTGTAATTTTGAAATGTACTTTATGAGGGTAGTATACAACATTTTGCGTTGTTTGGTGCCACGTTGCCACCAAAGGGTGTCAGGTAGAGGTGACTGGTGTTTTTCTTTGTCTCAGAAAAAAACGCCTGACCCAATCTTACTGTGTAATCTCCTTTTTAAGGCAACAAACATTTCCGTCTCAATGACTGTTTGTAATGTATTTTTGTGTGGTTTTGCAAGGTCCTGTGGATGTTTACATTTATATAATTGCCTTCATTGTAAAAAGCAACAAGCGTACAACTGTTCACTTCTATAAATTTCCTTTGTCTACGAAAGACTTACCTCAGCCCTCACTCTCTCAATTTTCTCCCATATTCACACTTCATTTAATGTTGTAAATTCAGCTGGCTCTCATATCTATCCAATAAAGTGTAGATTTTCCCCACTAATAGCCTATAATAACTTAATAAACAGTTTTTCCTAAAGGCAGCTATTGTTCTACGGATTATGTTTCACTTAAGTCGTTTTACAGTATGTACCTTTGTAAATGTAATCCCCAAAAAAAGAATCTGGAAAGGCAACTGGAAATCACCAGAAAAGTAATAGTTATATACAATATTTTTTATCATTATCATTGTATCATATCTGCCTTCATCATAGAGGAACTATAATCATTTGTACAGTATGCAGGCCAAGAAAGGGAATGAGAATATAATGCATCTAGAGTGGCCAAATGACACATGTCATTGGTGCTTATGGTTTTTGGAATATTTTGTTCAACAAAATTCATAATCATGAATGTTCTGAAAGTGTTGAGTTTACTAACCACTAATATACCCATCAAAAGACATGTTGGCCTATTTAATGATATAAACATATTTATTCTGTAGTAAACCTTTAAGATACCCTCCTCTCTCTATCACTCTCTCCCTCTCGCCCCCTCTTTCTTTCCCACTTAGAGAATCCCACAGGTAAAAATTGTCATTCCTGATTAACCACACATTTGAGAAATGTTTCATGCACTGTGTCTCGGCTCTAGGCCTCTAGTCCGACATTTATAGGAGTGAGAAAGGCCAGTGATCATTGGCTTAGAGTTCACAGAGGAGTGTGTGCATGACATGGGCATTGTTTGTTTAGCATGTGGATCTAAGCTTAGACCCATAAATATACATTCATATACAGTGGGGAGAACAAGTATTTGATACACTGCCGATTTTGCAGGTTTTCCTACTTACAAAGCATGTAGAGGTCTGTATTTTTTTATCATAGGTACACTTCAACTGTGAGAGACAGAATCTAAAACAAAAATCCAGAAAATCACATTGTATGATTTTTAAGTAATTAATTTGCATTTTATTGCATGACATAAGTATTTGATACATCAGAAAAGCAGAACTTAATATTTGGTACAGAAACCTTTGTTTGCAATTACAGAGATCATATGTTTCCTGTAGTTCTTGACCAGGTTTACACACACTGCAGCAGGGATTTTGGCCCACTCCTCCGTACAGACCTTCTCCAGATCCTTCAGGTTTCGGGGCTGTCGCTGGGCAATACGGACTTTCAGCTCCCTCAAAGATTTTCTATTGGGTTCAGGTCTGGAGACTGGCTAGGCCACTCCAGGACCTTGAGATGCTTCTTACGGAGCCACTCCTTAGTTGCCCTGGCTGTGTGTTTCAGGTTGTTGTCATGCTGGAAGACCCAGCCATGACCCATCTTCAATGCTCTTACTGAGGGAAGGAGGTTGTTGGCCAAGATCTCGCGATACATGGCCCCATTCATCCTCCCCTCAATACGGTGTAGTCGTCCTGTCCCCTTTGCAGAAAAGCATCCCCAAAGAATGATGTTTCCACCTCCATGCTTCACGGTTGGGATGGTGTTCTTGTGGTTGTACTCATCCTTCTTCTTCCTCCAAACACGGCGAGTGGAGTTTAGACCAAAAAGCTCTATTTTTGTCTCATCAGACCACATGACCTTCTCCCATTCCTCCTCTGGATCATCCAGATGGTCATTGGCAAACTTCAGACGGGCCTGGACATGCACTGGCTTGAGCAGGGGTCCTTGCGTGCGCTGCAGGATTTTAATCCATGACGGCGTAGTGTGTTACTAATGGTTTTCTTTGAGACTGTGGTCCCAGTTCTCTTCAGGTCATTGACCAGGTCCTGCCGTGTAGTTATGGGCTGATCCCTCACCTTCCTCATGATCATTGATGCCCCACGAGGTGAGATCTTGCATGGAGCCCCAGACCGAGGGTGGTTGACCGTCATCTTGAACTTCTTCCATTTTCTAATAATTGCGCCAACAGTTGTTGCCTTCTCACCAAGCTGCTTGCCTATTGTCCTGTAGCCCATCCCAGCCTTGTGCAGGTCTACAATTTTATCCCTGATGTCCTTACACAGCTCTCTGGTCTTGGCCATTGTGGAGAGGTTGGAGTCTGTTTGATTGAGTGTGTGGACAGGTGTCTTTTATACAGGTAACGAGTTCAAACAGGTGCAGTTAATACAGGTAATGAGTGGAGAACAGGTGGGCTTCTTAAAGAAAAACTAACAGGTCTGTGAGAGCCGGAATTCTTAGTGGTTGGCAGGTGATCAAATACTTATGTCATGCAATAAAATGCTAATTAATTACTTAAAAATCATACAATGTGATTTTCTGGATTTAAAAGAAAATTACAGACCTCTACATGCTTTGTAAGTAGGAAAACCTGCAAAATCGGCAGTGTATCAAATACTTGTTCTCCCCACTGTATGCTTGTGCCCACCTTTTCACTTACTTTGCTCTGTATTGACTAGACCACCTGCACCCCAGTTGATTAACACCCAGCGATGGTCCTATGAGCAATTTGCAGAAACGCTTAGCAAGATAAATATTTTCATTTCTGGCTAACGCCCGCTAGGCGCCCCAATGCCCCGGCTCTCAGCAACAGAAGAGGGTGTGGTTATGGCCAGTCTGCCTGGCATGTGCGAGTGGGGGGGCAGCTGGGATGGCACCACGCCCTCATCCAAGGGCCTCATCCAAGACCACCACAAAATGGACGCCAATGGAAGCCAGTTCACTTTGGGCAGTGAATAGTACCATCATCACTCCTTGTTTGTATACCATGAATTCAGTTCATTACTGACTGAGCCGGGAGGGAAACATGGTCCAAAGGAGCCTGGCCACCTCAAGTGTTTAGGAATTAGTGCGCTATGTTACGATTGCTGGTATAGTAACGCCCAATAAGCACACTGATTACACCTCAAATGGGTTCCTAGGTGTGGTTCACTTGAGGAGGGAAAGAGTTCACATCTGTTTTATGAGTTCTGTGGTTACCACTCTGCGCCCATAAATCCAACCAAATAAGGAGCACCAAACCACATTTCAGATATAAGGGGAGATTCAGTGAACCCAGAAACCCTAGTCGGCATGCAGCTTAGCCTGCCCTGCTTTCCCCTCTGTCTCTCCTTCAGCCTCCAGCTAGTGTGGCTCTTGGATCAAGGCCCATCAGTGGCTATGAGACCCGATTAGGTGGAGACGAGACTACTTTCTCTCCCCCGCCCGTTCTGGGTTCGCAGTGTGTGCATGAGCTGACAGGTTTAATGCCACTTCCAGAAGCGTATTACTATGTATTCCAAAACAAATCCCTTGGCTCACCACTCACTGCCCTACCTGCTTTGATTCCACCTCCTTTGTTGTCTTTTTCTACTCCCTTGCCCATATAAGATTTCCAATGACGTTGCAAAAACAAATGTAGGATTGACAGCTACTTTAGTCCAATAGTGTGGGTGGTAGCCATTTGCAAAATAATCAATATTTGCTTTCACTGAGTTGTGAAGGCCCTCTGAGTACAGAGGGCCTTCACTACAGTGGCTGCATTCCTAAATGCTTTCAGGCAGCCATATTTGTTACGAGGGGTCGCTGCAAGACAGACGGCAGCAAGTGAGTGAGTAGGTTGAGCAACCGATTGCTTAGGTCAGTATACGAGACCGCAGCAACGCAGAAAGCTGTTGGCAAGAGCATTTTCTCTGAAAATATTCCCATCCGCTGGTGAGCAAGCAACACCAGCCAAAAATCCCTGCCTTGGACAGAGAACGTTCTGAATGTGCAAAAAAAAAAAAAAAAAAAAGGGGAGCAGACAAAAAAAATTAGAAAAAATATAGTTGGCTGCCATGTGAATTAAATGCAGATTCTGTATATATTACTTTTTTTCATGTCACAAGTCAAAAAAAGGGAAAGATTAAAAATGGAGAGCAATAAAGTGGGGCTGGCAGGGGCCCTTGTTTCGTTTGGCGGAAATTAGCCCAGTACGGTTACAGCCCGATCATTATCCAGGAATCCAGGGAAACACAGAAACAACCCCATCGCCTTTCTCTCCTTCTCCTCCTTCACTCTTATTTATCTTCCTCATTATTTTTCTCTCTTCTCCTTCTCACTCTGTCATTCTCTCTCCCTCCCTCTCTTTATCCCCCTCTCTCATTCTCGCTCTCCCCTCTCTAACTCAAATCACATTGTATTTGTCACATGCGCCGAATACAACAGGTGTAGACTTTACTGTGAAATGATGCTTGCTTAAGAGCCCGTCCCAACAATGAAGAGTAAAAAAAATAACAAATATTGTAACACAAGGGATAAAAGACTCAAGAATGAAGCTGTATACAAGGAGTACCAGTGACAGATCTATCTGCAGGGGTATGATGTGTTTGAGGTAGATACAGTGCCTTCAGAAAGTATTCACACGCCTTGACTTTTTCCACATAATACCCCATAATGTCAAAGTGGATTTGTGTTTTTCAAAATTTCTACAAATTAATTAACAATGAGACGCTGAAATGTCTTGAGTCAATGAGTATTCAACTTCTTTGTTATGGCAAGCCTAAATAAGTTTGGGAGTAAACATTTGCTCAACAAGTCACATAATAAGTTGCATGGACTGTGTGCAATAAGTGTTTTTAACATGATTTTTTAATGACTACCTCATCTCTGTACCCCACACATACAATTATCTGTAAGGTCCCTCACTTTCAGAAGACCTTAATTGGTAGATGGGTACAAATCTTAAAAAAACAGATATTGAATATCCCTTTGAGTATGGTGAAGTTATTAATTACACATTGGATGGTGTACTGTATCAATACAAACAGTCACTACAAAGACACAGGCATCCTTCCTTACTCAGTTGCCAGAGAGGAAGGAAACCGCTCAGGGATTTCACCATGAGGCCAATGGTGACTTTAAAACAGTTATAGAGTTTAATAGCTGTGGTAGAAGAAAACTGAGGACGGATCAACAGCATTGTAGTTACTCCACAATACTAACCTAATTGAAATGAAGGAAACATTCAAAATAATGCATCCTGTTTGCAATAAGTCACAAAAGTAATACTGCAAAAAAACGTGTCAAAGCAATTCACTTTTTGTCCTGAATACAAAGTGTTATGTTTGGGGCAAATCCAATACAACACATTACAGAGTACCACTCTCCATATATTCAAGCACAGTGGTGGCTGCATCATGTTATGGGTATGCTTGTAAGTGTTCAGGACTGGGGCGATAAAAAATAAACGGAGTAGAGCTAAGGACAGGCAAAATCCTAGAGGAAAACCCGGTTCAGTCTGCTTTTCACCAGACACTGGGAGATAAATTCACCTTTCAGCAGGACAATAACCTAACACACAAGGTCAAATCTACATTGGAGTTGCTTACCAAGAGACCGTGAATGTTCCTGAGTGGCCGAGTTACAGTTTTGACTTTAATCTACTTGAAAATCCATGGCAAGACCTGAAAATGGTTGTATATCAATGATCAACAACCAATTTGACAGAAATTGAATAATTTTTTTAAAAGAATAATGGACAACTGTTGCGCAATCCAGGTGTGAAAAGCTCTTAGAGACTTACCCAGAAATACTCACAGCTGTAATGGCTGCCAAATGCTTCTACAAAGTATTGACTCAGGGGTGTGAATACTTGTATAATTAGACATTTCTGTATTTCATTTTCAATAATTTTGCTAACATTTCTGTTTTCACGGTCATTATGGGGTATTGTATGTAGATGGGTGAGAAAAAAAGTTATTTAATTCATTTTGAATTCAAGCTGTAACACAACAAAATCTGGAATAAGACAAGGGGAATGAATAGTTTCTGAAGGCACTGTATGTACAGTACCAGTCAAAAGTTTGGAGACACCTACTCATTCAAGGGTTTTTCTTAATGTTTTACTATTTTCTACATTGTACAATAATAGTGAAGACATCAAAACTATGAAATAACACATATGGAATCACGTAGTAACCAAAAAAGAGTTAAACAAATCAAAATATATTTTCTATTTGAGATTCTTCAAAGTAGCCACCCTTTGCCTTGATGACAGCTTTGCACACTCTTGGCATTCTCTCAAGGCACACACCTGTCTATATAATGTCCCTCAGTTGACAGTGCATGTCAGAGCAAAAACCAAGGCATGAGGTTGAAGGAATGTGTCGAGGCACAGATCCAGTGAAGAATAAAAAAACATTTCGGCAGCATTGAAGGTCCCCAAGAACACAGTGGCCTCCATCATTCTTAAATGTAAGAAGTTTGGAACCACCAAGACTCTCCCTTGAGCTGGCTGCCCGGCCAAACTGAGCAATCGTGGGGAGAAGGGCCTTGGTCAGGGAGGTGACCAAGAACCCAATAGTCACTCTGACAGAGCTCCAGAGTTCATCTGAGGAGATAGGAGAACCTTCCAGAAGGACAACCATCTCTGCAGCACTCCACAAATCTGGCCTTTATGGTAGAGTGGCCACTCCTGACTAAAAGGCACATGACAGCCCGCTTGGAGTTTGCCAAAAGACACCTAAAGGACTCAGACCATGAGAAACAAGAATCTCTGGTCTGATGAAACCAAGATTGAACTCTTTGGCCTGAATGCAAAGCATCACGTCTGGAGGAAACCAGGCTCCGTTCATCACCTGGCCAATACCATTGCTACGGTGAAGCATGGTGGTGGCAGCATCATAATGCGGGGATGTTTTTCAGCAGCAGGGACTGGTAGACTAGTAAAATCAAATGTTATCACATGTGCCAAATTCAACAGGTTGTAGACCTTACCTTGAAATATTTACTTACAAACCCTTAACCAACAATGCAGTTCAATAAATAGAGTTAAGAAAATATTTACAAAATAAAAAGTACCAAAATAATAACAATGCAAGCCTATATACAAGGGTACCGGTACCGAGTCAATGTGCGGGGGTACAGGTTAGTCAAGGTAATGTGTACATGTAGGTAGGGGTAAAGTGACTATGCATACATAATAAACAGCGAGTAGCATCAGTGTAAAAACACTGGGCTGTACGCATACCAGGCGGTGATGCAACCGGTTAGGATGCTCTCAGTGGTACAGCTGTAGAACTTTTTGAGGATCTGGGGACCCATGCCAAATCTTTTCAGTCTCCTGAGTAGGAAAATGTTTTGTCATGCCCTCTTCACGATTGTGTGTTTGGACCATGATAGTTTGTTAGTGATGTGGACACCAAGAACTCAACTCTCGACTCGCTCAACTACAGACCCGTCGATGTGAATGGGGGCGTGTTCGGCCCTCCTTTTCCTGTAACTCACGATTAGCTCCTTTGTCTTGCTTACGTTGAAGGAGAGGTTATTGGTCCTGGCACCACACTGCCAGGTCTCTGACCTCCCTATAGACTGTCTCATCGTTGTCTGTGATCAGGCCTACCACTGTTGTGTCATCAGCAAACTGGTGTTGGAGTCGTGTTTGACTAAGCAGTCGTGGGTGAACAGGGAGTAAAGGAGGGGATAAAGCACGCAACCCTGAGGGGCCCTGGTGTTGAGGATCAGCCTGGCAGATGTGTTGTTACCTACCCTTACCACCTGGGGCTGGCCCGTCAGGAAGTCCAGGATCCTGTTGCAGAGGTAGGGTTTAGTCCCAGGGTCCTTAGCTTAGTGATGAGCTTTGTGGGCACTGTGGTGTTGAACGCTGAACTGTAGTCAATGAACAGCATTCTCACGTAGGCGTTCCTTTTGTCCAGGTGGGAAAGGGCAGTGTGGAGTGCGATTAAGTTTGCAGCATCTGTGAATCTGTTGGGGCGGTATGCGAATTGGAGTGGGTCTAGGGTTTCCGGGATTATGGTGTTGACATGAGCCATGACCAGCCTTTCAGGATTGAGGGAAAGATGAACGGTGCAAAGTACAGAGAGATCCTTGACGAAAGTCTGAGCACTCTGGAGCAGGTTATGTTGAAGGTTCATTTTCCAACAGGACAACAACCCTAAGCACACAGCCAAGACAACGCAGGAGTGGCTTTGGGACAGGTCTCTGAACGTCATTGAGTGGCCCAGCCAGAGCCGGAGAAGAACCCAATCAAACATCTCTGGAGAGAGCTGAAAATAGCTGTGCAGCGACGCTCCCCATCCAACCTGACAGAGCTTGAGAGGATCTTCATAGAAGAATGGGAGAAACTCCCCATATACAGGTGTGCCAAGCATAGCGTCATACGCAAGAAGACTCGAGGCTGTAATCGCTGCCAAAGGTACTTCAACAAAGTACTGAGTAAAGGAATTGAATAATTATTTAAATTATTTACACTACCGATCAAAAGTTTCAGAACACATACTCATTCAAGGGTTTTTCTTTATTTTGTACTATTTTCTACATTGTAGAATAATAGTGAAGACATCAAAACTATGAAATAATACACATGGAATCACGTAGTAACCAAAAAAGTGTTAAACAAATCAAAATATATTTGAGATTTTAGATTCTTCAAATAGCCACCCTTTGCCTTGATGTCAGCGTTGCAAACGCTTGCCATTCTCTCAACCAGCTTCACCTGGAATGCTTTTGCAGGTAATAAGTACGCTGAGCACTTGTTGGCTGCTTTTCCTTCACTCTGCGGTCCGACTCATCACAAACCATCTCAATTTGGTTGAGGTTGGGGGATTGTGGAGCCCAGGTCATCTGATGCAGCACTTCATTACTCTCCTTCTTGGTAAAATAGCCCTTACACAGCCTGGAGGTGTGTTTTGGGTCATTGTCCTGTTGAAAAACCAATGATAGTCCCATTAAGCCCAAACCAGATGGGATGGCGTATCGCTGCAGAATGCTGTGGTAGCCATGCTGGTGAAGTGTGCCTTGAATTATAAATAAAGCAGACAGTGTCACCAGCAAAGCACCCCCGCACCACAACACCACCTCCTCCATGTTTTACGGTGGAAAATACACATGCAGAGATCATCCGTTCTCCCACAACGCGTCTCACAAAGACACGGCAGTTGGAACCAAAAATCTCAAATTTGGACTCCAGACCAAAGGACAAATTCCCACTGGTCTAATGTCCATTGCTCGTGTTTCTTGGCCCAAGCAAGTCTCTTCTTCTTATTGGTGTCCTTTAGTAGATGTTTCTTTGCAGCAATTTGACCATGAAGGCCTGATTCACGCAGTCTCCTCTGAACAGTTAATGTTGAGATGTGTCTGTTATTTGAACTCTGTGAAGGATTTATTAGGGCTGCAATTTCTGAGCTTGGTGTCTAATGAACCTATCCTCTGCAGCAGAAGTAACTCTGGGTCTTGCATTCATGTGGCGATCCTCATGAGAGCCAGTTTCATCATAGCGCTTGATGGTTTTTGCGACTGCACTTGAAGAAACTTTCAAAGTTCTTGAAATGTTCATATTGACTGACCTTCATGTCTTAAAGTAATGATGTACTGTCGTTTCTCTTTGCTTATTTGAGCTGTTCTTGCCATAATATGGACTTGGTCTTTTACCAAATATGGCTATCTTCTGTATACCACCCCTACCTTGTCACAACACAACTGATTGGCTCAAACACATTAAGAAGGAAATAAATTCTACAAATGGACTTTTAAGGCTGCACACCTGTTCATTGAAATGCATTCCAGGTGACTACCTCATGAAGCTGGTTGAGAGAATGCCAAGTGTGTGCAAAGCTGTCATCAAGGCAAAGGGTGGCTATTTGATGAATCTCAAATAGAACATATATTTTGATAGGTTTAACACGTTTTTGGTTACTACGTGACTTTCATATGTGTTATTTCATAGTTTTGATGTCATCACTATTATTTTACAATGTAGAAAATAGTAAAAATAAAGAAAAACCCTTGAATGAGTAGGTGTTCTAAAACCTTTGACTTTTGACCGTGTACATTTGCAAAAAAAATTAATTAACCCGTTTTTGCTTTGTCATTATTGTGTGTAGCTTGATCTGTGTGTAGATTGTTGAGGGAAAAAACGATTAATCAATTTTAGAATAAGGCTGTGCATAGAGTCAGTGTAAGATTTGGTCAATGCAGATAGTCCGGGTAACCATTTAATAATCTATTTTGCAGTCTTATGGATATTTAGCAGTCTTGGGGGTAGAAGCCTGTTGGTCCGAGAGCTCTTGCTCTGGTCCTGTTTTCAGGACGGCAGCAGAGCGAACACTATGGCTTGGATGGCTGAAG
The DNA here is from genome assembly GCF_016432855.1 of Salvelinus namaycush. NCBI lineage: Eukaryota > Metazoa > Chordata > Actinopteri > Salmoniformes > Salmonidae > Salvelinus > Salvelinus namaycush. The sequence continues at coordinate 5,016,211 of NC_052328.1, read as the reverse complement.
TCTTTGCCAATTTTTGGGGCGTCCTCTGATACTCTCGCTCTCCCACTCTCTTTTTCTGGGGTAGTTTAAAGGCAATTCGAATTCACTTACAAGTCTCTAAAAGAACCACGGCGTGGTGCAGAGGGGGACATGTTTGGCGGTTTGAGTAAAGCTGCTGGTGTGAGGTAAGACGCTAAGAGTTTTTAAATGCGACCCCCGGAAAAAAATAACGAGCATATGTTGGGTTAACATCTATGAGGCACTCTGTTGTCTTAAAGCTGATCTGCATTATTGCGGGAAAGGAAGCTCTTTCAGTTCTGGTCGCTTATTGTTATGATTTGTAGATGAACAGGGGGAATTCTGAGGGAATGTGGTGCTTTAGTATGGCCCCATGATGGTCTGGGGCTTTAGAGTAAACAGGAAAGGGGAGATGGGCTCTTACTGCACAAACCACATATGAATCGAACCAAAACCCATGTGGTTGAATTAAAACAGGAAAAGTCCCCAAGTACAGTACTCGCTTTACCACTTTATTTAATCTAGATTGTAGTAGCCGTGTAGACTGTAGAGTAGTCAAAACTGTAGGGTAATCAGAATGTAAAATCAATGGGGTGTCTCGAGAAAGACTGGTTGTTCTGTGCAACCAAGTCCACACAGCGAGAGTTTGGGTGTATCTGTAAAAATAACAAGTGGGTCTGGTCCCTTTTTTTCCTGTGGCATAACATGGACACACACACACACACACCAGAGGAAGGCGTATCTCCACCCCCAGTAGTGTGTGAGGTAATGTCTCCACTGCCTGCCTGGCCCAGTGCTGCCTGAAGGGCACTGGCTGAATCCCAAATGGAACCCTATTCTCTATATCCTGCACTACTTTAAACTGGGCCCATATAAGACTCTGGTCAAAAGTAGTGCACTATGTAGGGAATATGGTGGGATCCACTGAGACATTTGGTTCCTTTTTCCAACACGTGCTTCCTGCATTATAACTGCATCTATTATCTTTCATTCGTAACACTGGAATCCATCTATCATTACTGATGAGGGCAAACTAGTTCTAACTACTGATATTCATATTAGCCTGTCATGGCAAAAAAAACATAAATCATAAGATAATAAAAACCCTAAGTGGCTTATATCCAAAATAACCAAAACATTGCATGATGATTTTTTTTTTTTTTTTTTTTTTTTTACCCAGTGAACCTGAGTTTGTGTTTTTAAAGCTGTCCCCCTCCTTTATATTATCTAATCTCCTGTCAAAGAGCCTTCTCTCTTCTCCTAAGTCTCCTCCTCAGTCTACTCTTAATTTTTTCTCAGCTCTTTAATGCATCTGGACTTAGAAAGAGAGCTGAGGTTCTGGCCTCTGCTGTAGCGTCAGTCCATCACCCTGATGGCTGTCTGGAGCCGGGCCCTGGCTCAGCTCGCTGGGAGGCCCAGAACTAGGCCTGATCTTTGTGCTGGGAGATGGGGCTGAAATGCCATTGGCCTGGAGGTGGGGATTGGTTTCTGGAGCCAGACCCTGCCTCTTCTAGCTGTGAGGCCCAGGACCAGACCTCATCTTAGGGATGAGAGCCGCGGTTGTGGTGCCATGGTCCTGGAGGTGAGGATAGGAAGTGGGGAGGAGTTGGAAATGGCCTTGATAAGTAGTGCTACTCTTACGGAAAAACCACATGATTTCACGTGCAAAATCATGTTTTGCACATGTAAAATTGTATTTCACGTGAAATTTCACACAAGACATTATTTAAAACCATGTGGTTTTGAAACACTTCAATCTGATGATATTTCACATGACGTTTCACATGTGGATTTTCACGTGATCACATAACCTTTCACATGTGAAACCATGTGGTTTTGGAAGACTTCACGTGATGATATTTCACATTTTCACATGTGAATATCTTTCACATGAGATTTCACAGGTGATGTCCTGCAAACAAAAATGGGTCGTTTAGGATGTCCCCTGTAATGGTTTTCTTCCTGGGATGAAGGAGAGGACCAAAATGCAGCGCGGCTAGTGTTCAGCATAATTTAATAAAGAATATGTGAACACTACAAACAACAACACAATAAATGTGAAAACCGAAAACAGTCCTATCTGGTGCAGAACACAAGACAGAAGACAAGAAACAATCACCCACAAAATCCCAACACAAAACAAGCCTCCTATATATGATTCTCAATCAGGGACAACGAATGACAGCTGCCTCTGATTGAGAACCATATTAGGCTGGACACAGAAACAGACAAACTAGACACACAACATAGAATTCCCACCCAGCTCACGTCCTGACCAACACTAAACAAGCAAAACACATAAGAACTCTGGTCAGGACGTTACAGTACCCCCCTCCTGAGGTGCGGACTCCGAACGCACCCCTAAAACTCAAGGAGGGTCTGGGTGGGCATCTGTCCGCGGTGGCGGCTCCGGCGCAGGACGAGGACACCACTCTACCACTGTCTTTGTCCCCCTCCTTAGCGTCCTTTGAGTGGCGACCCTCGCCCCCGACCTTAGTCTAGGAACCTTCACCAAGGCCCCCCCTAGATAGAGGAGATAGCTCAGGACAGAGAGGTAGCTCAGGACAGAGAGGTAGCTCAGGACAGAGAGGTAGCTCAGGACAGAGAGGTAGCTCAGGACAGAGAGGTAGCTCAGGACAGAGAGGCAGCTCCGGACTGAAGGGCAGCTCCGGACTGAAGGGCAGCTCCGGACTGAAGGGCAGCTCCGGACTAATGGCAGCTCCGGACTAATGGCAGCTCATGACTGGAGGACAGCTCATGACTGGAGGGCAGCTCATGACTGGAAGGCAGCTCATGACTGGAAGGCAGCTCATGACTGGAAGGCAGCTCATGACTGGAAGGCAGCTCATGACTGGAAGGCAGCTCATGACTGGAAGGCAGCTCATGACTAGGACCAAGCAGCGTTGCCACGCTGCTTGGTCCTAGTTTGTTGGGTGATTCTGTAACGGCAGCCTTCCCTCTCTTCACTAGAAGAGGGGGTGAAACAGGGATCGGACCAACACGCAGCGTAGCCAGTGCTCAACATGTTTAATTAAACAAAAACAGTGAACACTTACAACGAACAAAATAACAAAGTGTGGCAAACCGAAACAGTCCTATCTGGTGCAAAACACAAAGACAGAAGACAAGAAACAATCACCCACAAAATCCCAACACAAAACAAGCCTCCTATATATGATTCTCAATCAGGGACAACGAATGACAGCTGCCTCTGATTGAGAACCATATTAGGCTGGACACAGAAACAGACAAACTAGACACACAACATAGAATTCCCACCCAGCTCACGTCCTGACCAACACTAAACAAGCAAAACACATAAAAACTCTGGTCAGGACGTTACATCCCCTTACATGTTGTCAAGTTACATTAACTTAAGATCACATGTGAATCACTTGAAAAACATGATCAAGTGTGATGTGGCTTTTTCCATAAGGTTATAATGACCTTCAACCTCGAGGAGGAAGGGGATGTGAAGCTTGAACAATGGCTGTTTCTCAACTAATCATTACTCAATTCCTGGAGGCTCCTCAGAGGAGGAAGGGGAGACCCATCCTCCACAGTGAATTTCCTAAAAATGTCAATTGTAAAACAGTAACAGTTATCCTTTTTAGACAAAAATATACTAAATATATTCACAATACCAAATAATTGATTTAAAACACACTGTTTTGCAATGGAAGTCTACAGTAGCCTCAACAGAACTCTATAGCGTAGCACCACGGTGTAGCCAGAGGACAGCTAGCTTCCGTCCTCCTCTGGGTACATTGACTTCAATACAAAACCAATCATACACCCGCAATAACAAATGCTAAACATGTGTATGTGACCAATAAACATTTATTTAGGAGGCTCGTGGTTCTCACCCCCTTCCATAGACTTACACAGTAATTTTGAGAACAAAAATGGAGAAGTGAGAGAGATTTCGTAATTTTTTTTCAGTTTCACTTACTTAGCTAGCAAATGAAGCTAGCTAGTTTAGCCTACTCAAACAGAGGGATGCTATGTTAGCTACAGTAGCTGGCTATGACTATCCAACACAACACTGGAACTTCCAATATATATATTTTTATTTAACCTTTATTTAACTAGGCAAGTCAGTTAAGAACAAATTCTTATTTTACAATGACGGCCTACCCCAGCCAAACCCTCCCCTAATCTGGACGAAGCTGGGCCAATTGTGTGCCGCCCTATGGGACTCCCGATCACGGCCGGTTGTGATACAGCCCGGGATCGAACGAGGGTCTGTTGTGACGCCTCTAGCACTGAGATGCAGTGCCTTAGACTGCTGCGCTACTCGGGAGCCACTTACAAGGTAAGCTTTTGGTTTAACTAATTTATTGCCACTGGGGCCAGCCGGTGTAACTGCTAAACTGCTTACTGACTATACACTGTAACGTTACTGCATGATTGTCCACAAACGAAGGGAAAAGGGGAGAGAACATAGATGCGAGAAGGAATACGACATGGCTGCTATGAGAGTAAACTGTGTTTACGCGTGACACGGTGTGTATTCATTCTGCCGATTCTGTTGAAAAAGGTTTCTTAAACAGAAGCGGAACGAAACAGGGATAAACATTTTTCCAATAGCAACTCTTGTTTGTAACTGTTGGACTAATGATTACACCTTAGGTCAGCTAGATGCAGGCAATAGTGTCTATCCATGTATCACTGTCTGTCACCTCACATTTTTCTCTTGACCTGTGTTGTAAACTTTCATTCATAGGCAAGGTTGTAGCAACCTCATGATGGGTATAGGGAAAATTACAGTATCATGTAGTAGCCTAAACCTATCGATGTTACATTGAACTGGGTGAATGGAATATGAATGACAGTCATCCAATATGCTATAATAGAAATAAGGCCATGCTCATGAAAAAAAAAAAGTGTCCTCATCTTAAACGGCACGCCTGCCACTGAATTCCTTGTATCCTCTGTCCTCGCCTCCTTGGACCTTCTGATAAGGAGGCGAGGAGATAGGATGTGAAGAATTGCAGAAAGATAAATTGAGAAACAGCCCCTGACCTTGTGTGACTAAATAAGTTTCCCTTCTGCTGGGAAGTGAGTGACACACAGAGGGTTGACAGATAGTTTGAGAGAGATACATTAATTGTTTTTCTATACCCAGGATGTCACCCAAACAGAGTTTTCAATGGTCCACCATACTGGGTGGACCTTGCCAGGCTTGCCAGGAGCATCTGTGTTATTGTGCCAGGGGGAGGGTGATATCTGGGTGGCATTAGTGTTGCCCCTTTCAGACTGTCTGCCAGCCTCTATGGGCAGATTTTACATGGTGCATTCTTCTGTTTCAAAGAGTGTCTGCACAGAGAGAGAGAGAGGGAGAGACCCTGGTTCTGATGGGACAGACAGGGTGGGATCACTGGGCTCCACGCCCATCCCCTCTCCCTCCACTGACAGCCTGTCAACTGTGCAGGGTGGGGGGGGGCAGGGTGGGGGGACTACAGGGTTTGGGGTTGGAGGTTTTGTTAGTCAAGAAGAGAATGACAGGGCAGTGTGAGGGTGGGCTGATTAGTGTGTGCGTGCGTGCACACTTTCTTGCTTGCGGATGCTTTTGCCTGCCTGCGTGCGTGCATGAGAGGGGTGTTTAGAGGGGTCAGGGAAAGGGTGACTGTTGTCAGTTAGTAAGAGTGACAGACAGACGGGCTGTGGGAACCAGTGACAGGGGCCATCAGGGGCCTTCATGGTGTAACGTGGCTGCTTTATGTGTTTATCAAACTGCTGACCTCATCCGCCCCATAGACAGGAGGAGGGGGAAGCAGGGGTGTAGAAGGATGGGTGGAAAGGATGGGGTACAGCATGGCTTTGGGGTGAAGGCGGAAAGGGGAATGAAGGGTTGGGAGTCTGGAGTCTAGCTAGTGGAGGGGGAGGCCAGGGGCCCGTCTGGGTTAGGCGTCCTCCCCTATCTGGGCCCAGGCTTATTTACGACCTGAACAGGCCCAGTCCAAGAAAAGGGAGAGATGGAGGAGAGATGGAGAGTACATACCGGTCTAGTGTATTCCTACACACTCACACAAATGCTGCTGATAAGGCAGAGATGAAAAGATCTCTCATGATCTCATATCACAAGCCCATGCTGAGCGTAGGCTGCGTCATTTTCCCCCTGACTGCTACTCGCTCCTCATCTTGCTCTCTCCCTCTCTCTCCCTCATTCTCTCTCACTCTCTACAGCACTGTAACCCTAGCCTTCTGTAACAGGCTTATTACAGCTCTCTGTTATATAAGACCCTTCTTTTATGACTGAAAATCCCTCTTTTATTTCCATAATAACTCTGCCCCTAAACCTCTATGACCGACCTCTGCATAGAACTGAGGAATCATAAGCTGTCAATCATATAGGAAGTTAAATAGAGTTATAGAGAATATCATATAATGTCAGCGATCCTTAGCTGAAATAGGGGAAGCTGGCGCTTGCTGCCATGACATTGTGTAGGTTCAAAATGGATGCTGTTTGTTGAGTGTAGTCATGTGTGATTGTGGAGTGTGTCTGTGTGTGTGTGTGTCTTTTCATCTTTCTTCACATATGGAGAAGGGAAGTCCTATCTATCTTCTTACATCACTGTTCAGGTATCTCTGTATTGCTAGGGAATAGGTTACAGTAGGTCGTTTAGACAGCACACTACCAATTTCACACTCCATTCCCCCAGGGGGCAGCAGCAACCTTGTCCAGGTGCTAAGCCTGATTGATAAGCACATCAGGTGCTGCCAATTGGGACCGTCAGTCAGTGTCCCAGCTTGCAAGCCGTGAGGGGGCTGGGTTTGTTTGGTGGCCATGAGGCCTTTTGATTGTTTTTGAGACTTTAGTTTGGGCATGCTTTTGGTGTTTTTCCTTTTTGTACATATTTATGTTTAGTCACACTCTGAACAAATAATAGTCCGCTTGGACTATCCGACCAAGAGGTCAAGATAGCCATACATGCAGCTAGCCCTGTACCAAGGTAAGGTTGTTGTCTCCCTGGGCACATGTACATTCAACACCTAGGCGCATGCGCTGATTTCTCACATACAGTAGATGCATGTCTTAAATCAGGTTACATACCAGTTAACTAGGCCTACAACCCCTAGACTTAGTGAGTGCAACAATATTAGTAGGCCAGTTAATCAGTTATGCATGTGAATTCTCAAATACCATTGTGGCTCTATGCTAGTGACAAAAAGGCCCGTATGCCTGCCTCAGTGCCTCCACTGTGTCAGCCAGGCCAAAGAATCACAACAACAGTTTGAGTGGGAGAAAGTGAGTGCAATCTTTTTACCTTTTTAAACTTTGGCCTTTTTGGACATGTTAAAGAGAAGGGGATGAGTAAGAGGGACGGAAGGCCACTGTTGCAACTCGCTTTTCATTCAGTCATTTGACCCCCTTGTTTGTGGTTAAATTCCATGGAAAATTGGATGGCTAGGCATAATCGAGGTGGATGTTTTCCCCGGAATGGAGCGGAGTGCAGATGAAGCACATTCCTTGGGAAAGCTGTTTAAATCCCTCCATTGATTTGGGGGGAGAACCTCCTGACCTCTGGAATACATTATCAGATTAGCAGGGGAGCCCATGAGCAAACACACACATGGGTCTGCGAACATAGACGTATATAGGAGCGCATAGAAGCACACATACACAAACACACACACGCACCAATGACTTTTAGCTCAGCCACTTGCTATTCACACACCACACCAGGAGCACTCACATCACAGGCCACAAATCCAGCGCCCAACTATCATGGGCAGATGGACTGGTACTCACAGACTCACCTTACAGACTCAATTATCAGTGTGTGCGTGTGTGTGTAATTCATTAATAGCTGTACGTTTTCCTATTTCTGTATGCTGTTGTACATTTCAGACATGAATTCTGACACACTTGCACTCCAGGGGCCTGATTCATAAAACCTTCTTAAGAAGAAATTTCTTCTTAACTGCCATTTTTTCCTTAACTTTAGACTTAAGAAGAAAGTTAAGTAAAGTTGCTATTCCTCAAAAAGGTTATTGGAAATTCTCTTGCGCTATTTCTTATGTTTCTCCTTAAGCAAAAAGTTAAGAAGAAATTTGATTCTTGAAAATAAAGTTCTTGCAAATGTTCTTAAATTCCAAGATAGCTAAACCCTTGTCTTCAACTCAGGGTAGTTAGAGAAAAAGCTTGTGAAAGCAATTGAACATCTTTAATTCGCTCACAAACTTCATCTGAAAGTTTCAGTATTTATTATTTTAAACCCAAGTACCTGTTTTAGAACAGTAATCTCAGTAGGAAATTTGCTAACATGATTGCCATTGCTAGCTAGATAGCTAGCTAAATCAGTTGCCTAGCAACGGACATCTTAAGAAGATACGTAAGAAGATATTTGAGGAGTTCGTAAGAAAATCAGTAAATCTTAAGAAATTGTTGAGGAATTGCACTTACGAATGATCTTATGAACTTCTTATTTTTCTTAAGTTTTTGCGTAAGAAGTGTTTTGTGAATCTGGGCTCACAAAACCTTCTTAAAAATAAATGTAATCCTTAACTGCCATTTTTTCCTTGACTATATACTTATGAAGAAAGTTAAGCAAAGTTGCTAATCCTCAAAAAGATTATTGGAAATGTTCTACTATTTCTTATGTTTCTCCTTAAGCAAAAAGTGAAGAAGAAATTAGAATCTTGAAAATAAAGTTTTGGGATTTGTTTTTAATTTCAAGGTAGCTAAATCCTTGTCTTAAACTCAGGGCAGTGAGAGAATAAGCTCATGAAAGCAATTGAACATGTTTAATTCACTCACAAACTTAATCTGAAAGTTTCAGTATTGATTATTTTAAACCCAAGAACATGTTTAAGAACAGTAATCTCAGTAGGAAATATGCGAACATGATTGCCATTGCTAGCTAGATAGCTATCTAAAGTGGTTGCCTAGCAACAAACGTCTTAAGAAGATTTGTAAGAAGAAATTTGAGGACTTCGTCATAAAATCTTAAAATATTGTTAAGGAATTGCACTTATGGACTCCTGTTTTTTGTGGATCTGGAGCCGGATTCACCAAACATTACTTATGGAAAAACGTAAGAAGTTTCTTAAGGAAAAAAATTGTAAGTTCATAAGATAGTTCGTAAATGCAATTCCTCAAAATGTTCTTAGGAATTCATAGTTTTCTTAGGAACTTCGTAAATATCTTTCTTAAGAACTTCGTAAATATCTTATTATGTGGCATTGACATTAGTGACGTGCTTGAAACCAATAAATAAGCCTATGTGACATGGATGATCGTATTTGGTTATTTTGTTATTTTTTCACATATTATTGCCATCAGACTAGCTATATCAAAATCAAAAATGGATAACCAAGAAAAGAAATTGATGGTGGAGGAAATAGCAGTCAGGAAAAGGTTGCTGTTGGGGAGACTTGATAACTGCGGGGTCACTGCTGAGACCAAAAAGAAAGGATGGTTGATAGTGGCCGAGTCTGTCTCTGCCGTCGGGGGTATGGCAAGGGACAGTGACGCCGTAAAAAAGAAGTGGTCTGACATCAAGTTGTCTGCTAAGAAGAAGGGAGCTGAGAGACCATTCATGTGGACCAGCTGTAGGAGAAGGTGTTGTCCATCATAGAGATGGTGTTAGAGGGACTGCGCGACCATTAAGTTAGTTAGCTACGTTAGCGTGTAAAGACATTGTAGCCAACGTAGCCAACGTTAACGTCGCTAGCTAAGTTAGCCATGTTCTTCTTTGCAAATTGACGAGATAGTGCTAGATATTTAACACTTCTAGAATATTGTAATATATTGTTAATTACTAGCTAGCTAGATAATGCATGTTTAATTTGTATTCTTGCTGTATTTAAATGTCTGTTAGCCAACTGTGTCTGTGGCGCAAGAAAACGTTAATGATCGCAAAAGTATCCATTAGTCTCAAGACAAGGGTTTAGCTGTCCTAAAGATAAGTACATTTCCAAGAAGAAATCCTAAAGCGTTATTTTCAAGAATCCCATTTCTTCTTAACTTTTTTCTTAGGAAGAAACTTAGGAAAAACCTTAACATTTCCAATTAAGGAATAGCAACTTTGCTTAACATTCTCCTTAGGTCTATAGTTCAGGGGGAAATGGCAGTTAAAAGAAGAAATGTCTTTTTAAGAAGGTTTTATGAATCCGGCCCCTGGGCTCAGAACTGTGGTGCACAAGAGGGTAGTTTGCTGACTCTGAGAAATCATGTCCTTAAACATCAAAGAGTTGAGCTGTTGCCTCCTGGGAATTTATCAGGAACCCTGACCTCTTATTGATATTCTTATGTAAGACTTCCCTTAGGATTTATATTTATTTGTTACTATGTCACTTGCTTACTTCACTTGCTTAGTGGGATTGGACTTTATATCATGGTGTCCGTCAATAGCAAAGTTAACAGAAACAGAGTTCAAGAAAGTAAGCAAGTAATTTCAATAATTCCTCATCCAAATCAGCCTTATGAAAGTTTCACATTGCTCGTTCCACTACAGCAGGGGTGTCGAAATCATTCCATAGAGGGCCTAGTGTCTGCAGGTTTTTTCTTTCAGTTCAGACCTAAACAAGAAGGTGATAGGAGTTCTCTACTAATTAGTGACCTTAGTTAATCAATCAAGTAAAAGGGAGGAGCGAAAACCCGTAGAAAAAACTCTGTGGAAATTCTCCACAGTAATGAAGGGAGATTGAGCATGTTGTGTTTGATGTAAAGTTAGTGTGTGGTGTGGTGCAGTATAATGAAGTGCCAATTAGGTTAGGTTACATGGACATAGGTTAGTAGCTTTGTTTTGGAGAAAGTCGCAGTTCAACCAAACCGAAAAGAAGAAAAAAATGCCTCATCTCTGGACGCAAGACACCCAAGCTTTTTAAATCTTCCCAACAAGTCCAGAACGACGGTGAGGAGTGTTGTAATTTGCTGGGAAAGGCGAGTCAGACACTTTCAAACGAAGTCGCCTGTGCCATGCTCATTTTACCAAAGACAGCTTTGCAAATGCAGGAATGGTGGAGCGGAACATGCATAAAACATATAGGCTGACAGAAGAATCTGTACCATTGATTTATCCTGACCAACATGTAACTATAACGTTACCCAGCCAGACCTACTATTTTTTGGGAGTAGGGTCGTTATTCATTCAACACTAGCCAAATGACCGCTAATCATTTCTTCAAGATGGAGCCGACAGAGATGGTCGCCCTGCTTCAGATCCTTGTTTTTTTAATGTATTATTTCTTCCATTGCTAGCCCAGAAAATCCTGCATGTTTTTACATACAGCCGGGAAGAACTATTGGATATAAAAGCTATGTCAACTTACCAACATTACGACCAGGAATACGTCTCTTCCGAAGCGGATCCTTTGTTCGGATCTCCATCCGGACATGGGATCTTATCCCAGAGACCGACCCAAAACAACGCGGTTGCCGCAGGAGAGGCAGACGGAGCAGCCTACTGGTCAGAATCAGAAGGTGATCACGCCATCCACCACTTCCGAGCATATTACTTGCCAGTGTCCATTCTCTAGATAACAAGGTGGATGAAATTAGGGCACGAGTTGCCTTCCAGAGAGACATCAAAGATTGTAACATTCTGTTTCACAGAAACATGGCTCACTCTGGATATGTTGTCAAAGTCGGTACAGCCACCCGGTTTCTTCATGCATCGCGCCGACAGAAACAAACATCTCTCTGGTAAGAAGAAGGGCGCGGTTGTATGCCTTATGATTAACGACTCATGGTTTAATCACAACAACATACAGGACCTCAAGTCCTTTTGTTCACCTGACCTAAAATTCCTTACAATCAAATGCCGACCGCATTATCGACCAAGAGAATTCTCTTCGATTATAGTCACAGCCGTGTATATCCCCCACAAGCAAATACCTCATTGGCCCTGAAAGAACTTCACTGGACTCTATGTAAACTGTAAACCATACATCCTGAGGCTGCATTTATTGTAGCTGGGGATTTTAACAAAGCTAACCTGAGACCGAGACTTCCTAAATTCTATCAGCATATCGAATGTGCGACACGAGCTGGTAGCATTCTGGATCACTCCTAATCTAACTTCCACGATGCATACAAAGCCCTTCCCCGCTCTGCCAGAAACCATAGATTGATGGCAGCATTCGCGCAAAATTGAAAGCGCGAACCATCGCTTTTAATCATGGCAAGGCGACTGGAAACATGACCGAATACAAACAGTGCAGCTATTCCCTCCACAAGGCAATCAAACAAGCAAAGCGTTAGTATAGAGACAAAGTAGAGTCGCAATTCAACTCAGACACGAGACGTATGTGGCAGGGTCTACAGTCAATCACGAATTACAAAAAGAAAACCATCCCTGTCACGGACATCGACGTCTTGCTCACATACAAATTAAACAACTTCTTTGCTCACTTCGAGGACAATACAGTGCCACTAACACGGCCCGCTATCAAAGCCTGTGGGTTCTCCTTCTCCGTGGCCAACTTGAGTAAAACATTTAAACGTGTTAACCCTTGCAAGGCAGACGGCATCCCTAGCCGCTTCTTCAGAGCATGCACAGACCAGCTGGCTGTTGTGTTTACAGACATACTCAATCAATCCTTATCCAAGTCTGCTGTCCACACATGCTTCAAGATGGCCACTATTGTCCTGTTCCCAAGAAAGCTTAGGTAACTGAACTAAATGACTATCGCCCCGTAGCACTCACTTGTGTCATCATAAAGTGCTTTGAGAGACTAGTCAAGGATCATATCACCTCCACCCTACCTGATACCCTAGACCCACTCCAATTTGCTTACCGCCCCAATAGGTCCACAGAAGATGCAATCGCCATCACACTACACACTGCCCTATCCCATCTGGACAAGAAGAATACCTATGTAAGAATGAAGTTCATTGACTACAGCTCAGCATTTAACACCAAAGTACCCTCCAAACTCGTCATTAAGCTTGAGACTCTGAGTCTCTGTTTTAGGGTCTTATTGAAGCGTTCCACCAGCCTGTCCATTTGTGGATGGTACACACTGGTCCTCACCTGTTTTATTCGTAACAGATTGCAGACATCTTTCATCATACGAGGCATGAACGCGGTGCACTGGTCCGTCAGGATTTTCTGCGGAATACCCACCCGGCTAAATAAATGGAAGAGCTCCCGTGCGATACCTTTTGCTGCTGCCATGCGTAGCGGGATTGCCTCAGGATACCGGGTGTCGTAATCCACGATTACCCAGGATGTATTGGTGTCCCCTCGCGGTCTTCACCAACGGACTCACAAGATCCATTGCCCATTATAGGAGTGCCATTTGAGAGGGTGGCAAAGGGTTTCGATAATGCACCCACGGGCCAGGTTGATTAGAAAGGCCTGCTCGCAGAAGTGTTTTAGGGAGCGTTTGACAGTGATGAGGGGTGGTCGTTTGACCGCGGATGCAGGCAATGAGGCAGTGATCGCTGAGATCCTGATTGAAAACAGCAGAGGTGTATTTAGACGGCAAGTTGGTCAGGATAATATCTATGAGGGTGCCCATGTTTACGGATTTAGGGTTGAACCTGGTGGATTCCTTGATAATTTGTGTGAGATTGAGGGCATCTAGCTTAGATTGTAGGACTGCAGGGGTGTTAAGCATATCCCAGTTTAGGTCACCTAACAGAACGAACTCTGGTGTCCAGGGCACAGCTGGGAGCTAAGGGGGGTCTATAACAGGTGGCAACAGTGAGAGACTTATTTCTGGAGAGATTCATTTTTAAATTTAGAAGCTCAAACTGTTTGGGTGTTATCTTAACACCGGTGGAAATCTGTCCTTTGGTCTGGAGTTCAAATTTGAGATTTTAGGTTCTAACCTCCGTGTCTTTGTGAGACTCAGAGTAGGTGAATGGATGATCTCTGCATGTGTGGTTCCCACCATTATCTTAACTGTTATCTTAACAATTAGAGGGGGTTGAACTGGGTGATTTGAAAGGGGCTATTGTGTATTGCAGCAAATTACACTATGCACAAAAATCTGTTTCTTATTGTTATTTTTTAGGGTAGTTTTGTTTCCTCCCCTTTTAATAGCTGACTGAGTAATTTGAGGTTATCCTAAAATAACAAACATAATTGAAGTGTTACAGAACACAAAAGTAACAGGGTAACCACGCTGAGATAATTACTCTCCGGCTCAGATACTAAAGTTACATAAACATTTACGTTGAAAGTTTGTATGTTATGCGTCAAGGAATTTACTAATCACTGAATGTGTGTATATGTACAGTCCCAGTCAAACGTTTGGACGCAACAACTCATTCAAGGGTTTTTCTTTATTTTTACTATTTTCTACATTGTAGAATAGTAGTGAAGACAACAAAACTATTAAACAACACATACGTAATCATGTAGTAACCAAAAAAGCGTTAAACAAATCAAAATATAGTTTATATTTGAGATTCTTCAAAGTAGCCACCCTTTGTCTTGATGACAGCTTTGCACACTCTTGGCATTCTCTCAACCAGCTTCATGAAGTAGTCATCTGGAATGCATTACAATTAACAGGTGTACCTTGTTTAAAGTTCATTTGTGAAATTTCTTTCCTTCTTAATGCGTTTGAGCCAATCAGTTGTGTTGTGACAAGGTAGGGGTGGTATACAGAAGATTTGGTCAAATACCAAGTCCATATTATCGCAAGAACAGCTCAAATAAGCACAGAGAAATGACAGTCCATCATTACTTTAAGACAAGGTCAGTCAATCCAGAAAATGTCAAGAACTTTGAAAGTTTCTTCAAGTGCAGTCGCAAAAACCATCAAGCGCTATGATGAAACTGGCTCTCATCAGGACCACTACAGGAAAAGAATACTCAGTTACCTCTGCTGCAGAGGATACGTTCATGAGAGTTAGTTGCACCTCAGATTGCAGCCCAAATAAATGCTTCACAGAGTTCAAGTAACAGACACATCTCAACATCAACTGTTCAGAGGAGGCTGCGTAATCAGGCCTTCATGGTCGAATTGCTGCAAAGAAACCACTGCTAAAGGACACCAATAAGAAGAAGAGACTTCCTTGGGCCAAGAAACACAATCAACGGACATTAGACCAGTGGGAATATGTCCTCTGGCCTGGAGTCCAAATTTGAGATTTTTGGTTCCTACTGCCGTGTCTTTGTGAGACGCGTTGTGGGTGAACGGATGATCTCCGCATGTGTGGTTCCCACCGTGAAGCATGGAGGAGGAGGTGTTGTGGTGTGGGCGTGCTTTGCTGGTGACACTGTCTGTGATTTATTTAGAATTCAAGGCACACTTAACCAGCATTGCTACCACAACATTCTGCAGCGATACGCCATCCTATCTGGTTTGTGCTTAGTGGGACTATCATTTGCTTTTCAACAGGACAATGACCCTAAACAGGCTGTGTAAGGGCTATTTTACCAAAAAGGTCAGATATACAGTGTAGGCATTGTTAATGCTGTAAATGAGGCCAGGTCATCTGATGCAGCACTCCATCCCTCTCCTTTTTGGTCAAATAGCCCTAACACAGCCTGGAGGTGTGTTTTGGGTCATTGTCCTGTTGAAAAACTAATTATAGTCCCACTAAGTGCTTGTGTTTCTTGGCCCAAGCAAGTCTCTTCTTATTATTGATGTCCTTTAGTAGATGTTTCTTTGCAGAAATTCTCCTCTGAACAATTGATGTTGAGATGTGTCTGTTACTTGAACTCTGTGAAGCATTTATTTGGGCTGCAATCTGAGGTGCCGCTAACTCTAATGAACTTATCCTCTGCAGCAGAGGTAACACTGAAGAGGCGACTCCTTCTAGGCAGAGTTCCTTTGTCCAGTGTCTGTGTTCTTTCGCCCATCTTTTCTTTTTATTGGCCAGTCTGAGATATGGCTTTTTCTTTGCAACTCTGCCCAGAAGGCCAGCATCCCAGAGTCACCTCTTCACTGTTGACATTGAGACTGTTTTTTTGCGGGTACTAATTAATGAAGCTGACAGTTGAGGACTTGTGAGGCGTCTGTTTCTCAAACTAGACATACTAATGTATTTGTCCTCTTGCTCAGTTGTGCACCGGTGCCTCCCACTCCTCTTTCTATTCTGGTTAGAGCCAGTTTGCGCTGTTCTGTGAAGGGAGTAGTACACAGCGTTGTACGAGATCTTCAGTTTCTTGGCAATTTCTCGCATGGAATAGCCTTCATTTCTCAGAACAAGAATAGACTGATGAGTTTCAGAAGAAAGTTTTGTTTCTGGCCATTTTGAGCCTGTAATCGAGCCCGCAAATGCTGATGCTC
Organism: Salvelinus namaycush; assembly: GCF_016432855.1. Classification (NCBI taxonomy): domain Eukaryota; kingdom Metazoa; phylum Chordata; class Actinopteri; order Salmoniformes; family Salmonidae; genus Salvelinus; species Salvelinus namaycush. The sequence goes on along the minus strand of NC_052328.1, from coordinate 5,000,014 downwards.
CAGATACTCACCTAGTCTAAAGACGGCCAGTTTTATTGCTTCTTTCATTAGAACAACAGTTTTCAGCTCTGCTAACATAGTTGCAAAATGGTTTTCTAATGACCAATTAGCCTTTTAAAATGATAAACTTGGATTAGCTAACACAACGTGCCATTGGAACACAGGAGTGATGGTTGCTGATAATGGGCCTCCGTACGCCTATGTAGATATTCCATTAAAAAACTGCCTTTTCCAGCTACAATAGTAATTTACAACATTAACAATGTCCACACTGTATTTCTGATCAAATTGATGTTATTTTAATGGATAAAAAATGTGCTTTTCTTTCATTTCTAAATGACCCCAAACTTTTGAACGGTAGTGTATATATATTGTTCAACAGCTGTTGCATAGGATAGTATTAATGTAACTTGTTGCTGTATTTATGTTGTTACTGTCCATTATGTTCTGTCTTTATATCTACTTTTAAAAAACAATAATAACAATTGCGCTGAAAAAACATGTAGAGGAGCTGGTTCAGAAGTTAAGATTTAAAGTTGGCTTTTTGTACAGAAACAGATCGTGCCTTTCTCTAAACAGTAGGAAGCAGATTGTTCGGTCAAACTTTTGATCTGTTCTTGATTATGGTGATATTATTTATCAAAGTGCAGCTGCTACTACTCTTAAACCTTTGGATGCCATCTACCATAGTCCCCTTCGTTTTGTTACAGGGGACAGTTTTGATACTCATCACTGCATTCTGTATCAAAACGTTGGCTGGACTTCTCTAAAGACCCGTAGATCTCTACATTTCTCACTTTTTCTTTGCAAGGCCCTACTTCATAAACTTCTGTCTTATCTAACTTTGCTGTTGAAGTATAGACACCTGAGTTGCCTAACCCGTTCACAAGAACTTTTGAGCTTCCTAGTCTCCAATGAGTTAGGTAAATCTGCTTTTACTTTAAATGCACCGTAATGCTGTAACAAAATTCAAATTTAAAGTATTGATTGTGGACTTACAGTATTTTTGGAGCAATGTAACTATTTTTCTGGGTGATTTTTTTATTTGTGCTTCCCATGACTTTTGTTTTATAATGTGCATATATATACCTGTATATAGTTTGGGTATAATGTGTATATATATTTATGTTGCCTATACAGGGCGCATTTGTAAAAGAGACCTAGGTCTCAATATGTCTTCCCTGTTCAAATTAAGGTTAAATTCAATATAAAATAAATTAAAAGTTGTCTGGATGTCCTTTGGGTGGTGGACCATTCTTGATACACACAGGAAACTGTTGAGCGTGAAAAACCCAGCAGCGTTGCAGTTCTTTGGTCTTGCCCATTCACCCTCTGAATTGCACACATACACAACCCACTTCTCAATTGTCTCAACGCTTAAAAGTCCTTCTTTAACCTGTCTCCTCCACTTCATCTACACTGATTGAAGTGGATTTAACAAGTGACATCAATAAGGGATCATAGCTTTCACATGGACTCACCTGATCAGTTTAGGTCATGGAAAGAGCAGGTGTTCCTAATGTTTTGTACACTTAGCGTATTTGTTAACATCACGGGTGTGTTGTTATGTGTTAATAACATTTAGACTACGTTATGGCTAAACAAGGAGTTTTCTAGCTGAAGTATATGTTCATTAAAAGTAGTTAAACCTACGCCCCGGTTTGTCATTATATAAGGAACAAACATAACAATGGGTAATTGAGTAAGTATGTAATTCAATAAAGGCTCATGGTTACAAATTATTTTCTGCACCGTAGATCATAACATGAGTATCAATCAATAACACATGAGTAGTGTGTGTGTGTGTGTGTGTGTGTGTGTGTGTGTGTGTGTGTGTGTGTGTGTGTGTGTGTGTGTGTGTGTGTAATCAAGTGTCTGGAATGGGAGGTTGAGGGTAACAGTCCTCATGGTCACGGACTGCAGAGCCCACCAAGACCCCCCTGCACCCCCTCGGTGGAGACACATGGCCCCACACCTCCCGACAGATCTCCACACCACAGGGTTACCTTACCCATCAGCCAGCCTGCCTGACACCCAGATGGAAGCTGCTCACACACGCGCATGCACACACACACACACACACACACACACACACACACACACACACACACACACACACACACACACACACACACACACACACACACACACACACACACACACACACAATGGCCACTAATGCAAAAACCCTCCAATAAGCCAAAAACATATCCATCCTATTACTAAATAACTTTACCAACATAAAACAACATTTCCCATGGGGATAATAAAGTCAGTACTACTTATCGGTAATCAATGGGGTCAGCCACATTGAACACAATGCAAAACACTGGAGTCAAAATATCATGACGCCTAGTTGATTCTATTGACGTTCATTCTATTGACCGTGGTCACTGAGGAACTAGCTGACATGCAGAACGCAGTATCATTAATCAGTCCTAGAACAACCTCATTTTCTTTAACTCCGGAGGAGTTGTGTAGGATTTCTGTTGACGGCGAAAACACACAGTGCACATCATACACGTTCTATTTCACTACAACAATGACAATACGTGCAATCAGAGGACGACTATGTGTCCTGTGATCACCACCTCCACTTTTGGTCAATGTTGGGTCCAGTGGCGGTCGGTGCCGTTTAAGATGAGGGAGGATGATCATTTTTTTAATGAGCACGGCCTTATTTCTATCACAGCATATTGGATGACTGTCATTCATCTTCCATTCACCCAGCTCAATGTAACATCGATAGGTTTAGACATGATACTCACATTTTCCCTATACCCATCATCAGGTTGCTACAACCTAGCCCGTGAACGAAAGTATACAACGTAGGTGCACAGGTTGAGAGAAATTTCAGTAATCAAGGTGACAGACAGTGACACGTTCAATACATCAGGCTGATCTATGGTGTTGTCATTAGTCCAACAGCTGCAAACGAGAGTTTCTATTTGGGCAAATGCAGGTATGTTTATCCCTGTTTCGTTTCGTTTGGTTGCGTTTAGAATGTTTTTCAACAGAATCGTCAGAATGAATACACCCCTGATCACACACAAACATGGTTCACTTTTTATTGCAGCCACATACAAACAGCATGATCACTTTGATCATTGTAGCTATAATTCCTTCTTGCATCTACGTGCTTTCCCTCCTCTTACCTTTTCCCTTTGCTTGTGGACTTCAGTGCACAACACATCAGCTGTCTGTGACCAGGCGAAAAAACCTTTCCAAGCCAATCCTTCATATCATAACCACTAACCGCTACACACAACCTACATCATTGTCACCATTATTAGCTAATGTCATAGTCAACATAGCTACTAGAACTAATGTGTTAGTAAACCTGACTACAATCATGCAGTACAGTGTACAGTCAGCAAGAAGTTTATCAGTTCCACCAGCGGGCCCTGTGGCAGTAAATTAATAAAACAAAAAGCTTATCTTGACTTGAAAGGGTTCCAATGTTGGATAGCCATAGCCAGCTAGCTAACATAGCATCTCTCTCTGTTTGAGCCAGGTGTTTGAGTAGGCTAAACTAGCTAGCTGCATTCGTTAGCTAAGTGAATGTGAAAAATACAATGAAATATAGCTAGCTATCTCTTTCTTTTGCTTCTCCTTTATTTTGAAGAAATTCATTTCTTAACTGTTCGTTCAACTATTGTCTTTCTCTCTCTTTGAGTCAACTACTCACCACATGTTATGCACTGCAGTTCTAGCTAGCTGTAGCTTATGCTTTCATGGTAGATTAAAAAAAACATTCCCTGCCTGGCTGCCCATGCCAAGTGTGAGTGAATCCACACTTCAACCTGGTTAATGTGTACAGGTTTATTGATTTGGGCTCTTCGGAGTAATGTTAGACAAACAACAGATCAATATCATTAGCACATCAAACCTTAAAAGTACCCCTGCCTCGTGAGAGAATAATTTGTCCACTTCAATTTGAAAACACAATAGTGAACCCGAAGGTGCCATGTTTCACGCCATCTTTGATTTACAGTATGTCGCCTCTCTCCGGTTAAACCTGATGTCACGTGCCTCTAGCTTTCTCTCTTTCCCTTCCTTTCTCATTGAAATTATTCTCCTTTTAGTAACTTGTGGCGCAGCGGTCTAAGGCACTGCATTTCAGTGCTTGAGGCGTCACTACAGACACCCAGGTTCGAATCCAGGCTGTATCACAACTGGCCCGTAATTGGGAGTCCCATAGGGAGGCGCACAATTGGCCCAGCGTCATCCGGGTTTGGCCTGTGTAGGCCGTCATTGTAAATAAGAATTTGTTCTTAACTGACTTGCCTAGTTAAATAAAGGTTAAATCATTTAAAAAAAAAAATACTTTCTTGGCTTCTCTTGAAGTGTGGATTCACCCTTTTCCCCCCTGAACTTTTTGGGCATCTACTTTCAGTAATTTCTCTCCGAGGGATGGACATTGCACCTCAAACTTTTACATAAACAAGCAGGGAGAATTCCACTTGAGAAGGGTTGTGAAACCTAAACTGCAACCCTCCTACCTCTCTCTATTCTCTACTTCACCAGGAGGTCAAAGAGTTACGGCTCCTCAACCTATTATCTCTCTGACAGGACCAAGATGATTCTCAGCCCCTCTATCTTTTAAAATAATTAGAACCATAAAAATATTAACCGGCAAGACGTTACTGCAACTTCACTCAATAATTTACAAGACAGAGCAAAACCAAGCAGAGCAGTGCAACTGGGAACAATAAACGGAAAGAAAAAATGAAAGTGAGCTTTTTAAAGGCCCACCTCAGAGGAAGTTACCACACCTATTTTGAGTAATTCCCAGTGGTGTAGTACTTAAGTAAAAATACTTAAGTTGTTTTTTGGGGTATCTGTACTTTACTTTACTATTTTGACTACTTTTACTTTCACTCCACCACATTCCTAAAGAAAATATGTACTTTTTACTCCAATACATTTTCCCTCAAACCCAAAAGTACTCATTACATTTGGAATGCTCAGGCAGGACAGCAAAATGGTCCAATTCACGCACCTATCAATATAACACGTTGTCATCCCTACTGCCTCTGGTCTGGCGGACTCACTTAACACAAATACTGTGTTTGTAAATTATGTCTGAGTGTTGGAGTGTTCCCGTCTGTCCGTGAATAAAAAATAAAAAATTGTGCTGGTTTGCTAAATATAAGGAATTTGATGTATAGCATCTCCTCTTACTTTTTTAGTTTTACTCAAGTAGATACTTTTATACTTTTACTCAAGTACTATTTCACTGGGTGACTTTCACTTTTACTTGAGTAATTTTCGGTTAAGGTATCTTTACTTTTACTCAAATATGACAATTGAGTACTTTTTCTACCACTGGTAATTCCTGTTCTAGAGTGGAAATTCCACCTTGAAGACTGACACAGGCTGCTAATACATATTAAAAAATTGGGGGTGGGAACGTTGTGCTGATTTCCATGTTTAGTAGAGAAGTAACTACAAATAAGTCACTGACTGACAGCTGTCAGTGTAATTCGCTAGAATGCTAACCTTAGCTAGCTAAGTAAAGTTAGGTGAGCACCATTTCAATAAATACAGGTATACTGTAAATCAGGTGGGAAAATTATTATTTTAGTAAAAGACTACCAGCCTACCTGTCAAAAGATGAGTCTCAGCTAAACCGTGCAAATACGAGCTGTTGACATGACTTTTGATAATTACAGTGAAACTGTGTTGGATTGCAGATGTCATTAATATTTGGGCATGCACACGGACATGATCAAATAGCTATATTCTTTGTGTTCTCTATAATTTCAGCAAGCTAGCTAGCTAGCTATACACTGAGTGAGAACACCTTCCTAATATTGAGTTGCACCCCCTTTTTCCCCTCAGAACAGCCTCAATTTGTTGGAGCATGGACTCTACAAGGTGTCAAAAGCGTTCCACGGGGATGCTGGCCCATGTGGACGCCAATGCTTCCCACAGTTGTGTCAAGTTGGCTGGATATCCTTGGGTGGTGGACCATTCTTGATACACACAGGAAACTGTTGAGTGTGAAAAACCCAGCAGCGTTGCAATTCTTGACACACTCAAACCAGTGCACCTGGCACCTACTACCGTACCCCTTTCAAAGGCACTTAAATCTTTTGTCTTGCCCATTCACCCTCTGAATGGCACACATATACAATCCATGTCTTAATTGTCTCAAAGCTTAAAAATCCTTCTTTAACCTGTCTCCTCCTCTTCATCTACACTGATTTGAAGTGGATTTAACATGTGACATCAATAAGGGATCATAGCTTTCACCTGGATTTACCTGGTCAGTCTATGTCATGGTCTTGGCCAGGGGAAGATGGGTGTTGGGATGAGCGAGGGGGAGTGGTGCTTTCGAGACATTAACTGCAGGGAGGTTAAAAAAAAATGACATTTTGAAATTGTCTCTGAATAGTTGTTTGCATTTTTACATTGTTACAAACATTTTTAGAAGGATTGAGATTATTTGCTGGTAAAAAAAAAAGTGGAGGTCCAAAAAGATACGTTTGAAACCCCTCTTTTTAATTGCTCCATGGCTCAGCTAAGTGTAGGCTACTGCGAAAAGCTGTAGCCAGAGATGGAGAGGAAGTGAGACACCCCATTCACTTTTATTTTCTGTTTCAATGAACTAAGTAGAACAGACCCTGCTGCTTTTGCATTGGTGTCTATGGGAGACCAACCGTGTTAAATAGACCAGAACCGAAATGTTTTTTCAATGGTAAACGGCCTTAGTGAACTATCTTCATTTATTCACCATATTTGCTGCCAAAGATGATCTATACTGAACAAAAATATAAACGCAACATGTAAAGTGTGAAATAAAAGATCCCGGAAATTTTCCATATGCACAAAAAAACGTATTTCTCTCCAATTTTGTGCACAAATTTGTTTACATCCGTCAGTGAGCATTTCTCCTTTGCCAAGATAATCCGTCCACCTGACAGGTGTGGCATATCAAGAAACTGATTAAACAGCATGATCATTATACAGGTGTACCTTGTGCTGCGGACAATAAGAGGCCTCTCTAAAACGTGCCGATTTGTCACGCAACAATATGCCAAAGATGTCTCAAGTTTTGAGGGAGCGCGCAATTGGCATGCTAACTGCAGGAATGTCCACCAGAGCTGTTGCCAGTGAATTGAGCAGTACGTCTAACCGGCCTCACAACTGCAGACCACGTGTAACCACACCAGCCAAGGACCTCCACATCCGGCTTCTTCACCTGCAGAATTGTCTGAGACAAGCCACCCGGATAGCTGATGAAACTGAGGAGTATAAAGTCCTTATGTGGGGAAAAACTCATTCAGGTTGGCTGGGCCTCGCTCCCCAGTGGGTGGGCCTATGCCCTCCCAGGCCCACCCATGGCTGCGCCCTTGCCCAGTCATGTGAAATGCATAGATTAGGGCCAAATTTATTTCAATTGACATATATTTTTTTCAGTATATTATATTGTTTAACTCAGTCGTGACTCGCAAACTTTGCAGGTCTTTCTAATTAATAAATAATGCCATACTGGTGGATGGTACCATTCAAATAAAACCCAGCCATGAAACAAAACGTCAGTGAAAAATAATTTACACATCATTTCATAGGAAAAGACACGTCTTTGGCATGAATTTGCACGAATCGGCAGTTTGTGTCACTTCAAGCCAAATATATCATACTCTGACTAAAACGATGACTTATTGACTTACATCAGCGTGCAACATCATGGGGTAAGCTCTGGCGATCGTCTTTCAGCTCAAAAAAAGTGGATTTCTACTGCTGTGGGCGTGTAACACACAAATACACACACTGGTGTGGGCAGTTGTTTGTTGTCACAGTCAATTACGGTGACACACTGGAGGAGTGACAGCTCTCGCTGGGTGGGTCTTGGCCAGGGGAAGATGGGTGTTGGGATGAGCGAGGGGGAGTGGTGCTTTCGAGACATTAACTGCAGGGAGGCCAGAGGGGAGGGGGAAGGGAGAGAGAGTCTGTCAATGTGAACATCACTGTTCTCAGGGACTCATTTTACAAGGTGTGTCTCTTTGACTTGTACTGCCTACTGTAATTACTAGTGTAAACCCTGTACTTTTCCCACATTGGTAGAATGACTCCTATAGGATTTATGTTTATTCATTACAGCAAGGATTAGGTGACATCATATGAATGAAAGTTCTAGAAAGTTCTAGATATACCATAATCACACTGTATGTCAGCTGTAAGATGTATGTTATGTTATCCATAGAAATAGACATTCCAAATGTATGACGAAATGTAACGCTTTAAATGGGCTTTCTTTTATCCTGTTTTCAGTAGCAATAATAACACGATGTACATATATGCAGGTGCTTTCATCCAAAGTGACAATGGAGCGCTTACATTTTAATAAGTGATCCCTGCAGGAATTGAACACACAATCTTGGTGTTACTAGTGGCACACTCTTACTTCAGCGTTGGTTAACCAACGCAGGAGAGTTTGAGTGGGTGAATGCGGGTCCTAATCCTTGTCTTTCCTCAAGTGAGGAGATTTAATATCACTTTATTGTCCAACCAAAATGTGACTTCCGCATTTCACCCAACCCATCCAAAAGACATGTTTTTGTAGAGGTGTGGGGGGTGCCACACTGGGCATAAGATGTATGTTATCCATATAAATAGACATTCCAAATGTAACGCTTTATGTTTCATGGCAGTGGTTGTGGGGGGTTAAGTGTCTTGCTCAAGGGCACAACTGCAGGCAATGGCATCTAAGATTTGATACCAACAACTTTCCGGTTGCCAGCTCACTTCCTGACAGATTTTTCCGGTCGGTCCTGGGATTTGAACTAGCAACCCTCCGGCTGCTTCCTTGCCTCTCTAACCGCTAGGCTATCTACCAACCCCAGAGGTTGTAGTTACCGGGTTAGTCTCATGCAATCTCAGGACCCATTTTGGGAAGAGAACAGTTGAAATCCACAACAGCCAACTCATCCATCTACCATACACCTCTGACTCAAGAGCTTCAGCGTTTACCTACCACTGTTTATAAAATAGTCAAGGACTAAAATACTGTGAAGTCTGGAAACAATGTTTTTGCAGCCGGAAAGATCAAGTTCAGTGTATTCGCCAGGTCTTGTGTTTCCAACGTGGTTCCTCCATGATTGATGGAATATCCCCTAAAATGGCAGCTTGTAGTTCTTAACTTGCTTAATTTATTTATCTAGCACAGTTTTGCAAAAGGGGATGACTGGAGTGTACCGTCACACATTTAGCCTTCACATGAAGAAAATAGTGCCAGAGGAGTGATTACCCTGGGGAGAATCCAGGCCTCTACCAGTGGAGGGATATTCCTTTGTATATCCCATCAGTCAATACTTCTTTAGTCTACAAGTGTGTTTGGTATTGCAGCACCCAATGTTTCCCCAACCCATGTGATAAATGCCTTACTAAGTACTTGACTCCAGTTGCTCCATAACACAGTGACTTAATAGTCTGAGTTTTATTCAACGATTCTCAGCAATGGCCATGGGCATGACTGGAGACAGAGAGGATGGTACACACACACACACACACACTGCTGCGAGATTGTCTTTTCATGAGCTGCCATTGCGCAACAGCAGAGTAATTAAGACAAGCAAGTGCAGAACGCCGGGGCAGACAACAATGTAAATCTGTCAGTCTGTGCTCTGGAGGTATGCATGCTGCAACGTGAAGCCCCGCAGCAACCTGACCTACCTCACACACAGACACCCTTTTGTTACTGAGCGGCGTTGAGAGCTGGAGACAGTATAAACAGAGGTACAAAAACACACACACACACACACAAACTCTGTCTCTCAGTACTGGATTTAACAAACAACAAGCCTAATACATACAGTATACACTTTAATTTAGACTCTCATGTAGTAAGAGAGGAACACAGACATACACAGTCTTGTTTAACTAACCTTGTGGACACACACAATTTGATTCCCATTCAAAATCCTAAGCCCTAACCCAAACCCCCCCAATGAACAACAGCACTATAGACAACTCCCACAATCAAAATCCACATGCACATACCTCCAGTCCTATCCCACAACTTATGACCATTTAGAGAAGCAACGTTGTCTATGCCATAACATGAATACTATGTCACAACATTTATATAGGAGAAACCAGCCACACCGTATTGACACTCCTCAAACAACACCTCTGCACAATAAAAAAAAATCTAAACACAATACAAATACACGCCACAACCTCTCTCCGCATCACCGTTCTGGTGATGAAAGCCTCCTGGACCATGTCCCAGAGAAGAGCGGCTGAATTCAGGTGGATCGCCAAACTTAAGACCTTGGCTCCACTTGGCTTGAATGGTAAAGAATAGAATATAGCTTTGACCTGTAGGGGTTGGTAGGGGCCCAATTGTGAGAGCCAGAGGAGCCACCAACACGAGGAAGTTCAGAATTTTTTGTCTTGTTTTATTAAATGTTTTCTTTTATTAAGCACTTTAACATAGCACTTCTTTTTGCAGCTCTTAATCCCTTTATCCGTTGTTGTGGTTTTTCATTATTTACTATATTATATACTTCTTCAATTATTTATCGATTAATTTATTGATCCAGCTTGCATGCTTTTTTGAATATTATTATATTTTCTAATTGCATACCCTCGTAATTTAATCAATCCCTTGTCTTCCTTTCATTGTTGTCTTCCTAACACCTCTGAGCTCTTGGCCTCCATTGATCCCTCGGGCAAATAACCGCCCAATGTTCTCCTACCCTCTCCAGACCAGACTGACTTGTAATATGCAGACAGAGCAGGAAGTTGCAATAGGCCCATGAAACACAAGGTTTGATACCTGCACAAACAGAAACCCTCTTAAACCTAACCTTATTCTAACCCAAAACCTTAAATTCTAAGATTTATACTAATTCTAACCTTAACCCAAAACCCCCTAGAGCCAGAGAGGCCACCAACACGAGGAGGTAGTTCAGGTTTGTTTTTTATTTGTGCCGTCTTGTTTGGTCCTTTATATAGATTTTTTCTTATATAAAGCACTTTAACATAGCACAAATTTTTGCTACTCTTAATCCCCAAATCCCATTATCTCTTGGTGTGAGTTTTCAATCATTTACTTATTCAATTATTTATCTATCAATTTATTGATCCAGTGTGCATGATTTTAGATTTTTATTGTATTTTCTAATTATTTACCCTCAGAACTTAATCAATTCATTGCCCTCCTCTCATTGTTGTCTTGATCTCATTGAACCATTGCAGGGGACACCTCTGAGCTCTGGGCCTCCATTGATCTCTCAGGAAAATAACCTGCCAATGTTCTCCTACCCCCTCTAGACCAGACTTGCGCCGGAGAGGATGGCTGCTGCTTTATGGGCTCCTAACCAACTGTGCTATTCTGTTTGTTTTTTTGCATTGTTTGTAACTTAATATTTCAACTGATGTTGTACATAATGTTGCTGCTACCGTCTCTTATGACCGAAATAACTTCTGGACATCAGAACAGCGATTACTCACCTCGAACTGGACGAATATTTTTCTTTAACGAGTCTGACACGAAGGATATACTGCTTTCTCGTGAACGGGCGGAGAAAAAGGGGGCGGAGGCCGTGCTGCCTTCTGAGAATTCATAGGCGAGTGAGTAAACCTCCACTACCATCCGTTCTATTGGCCAACGTGTAATCACTGGAAAACAAAATGGATGATATACGATCAAGACTATCCTACCAACAGGACATTGGTAGTGGCTGAACAACGACAGGGATAATATAGAGCTGGCGGCATTTTCCATGCATTGGCAGGACAGAACAGCTACGTCTGGTAAGACGAGGGGTGGGGGTGTCTATTTCTCAATAACAGCTGGTGCACGATGTCTAATATTAAAGAAGTCTCGAGGTATTGCTCACCTGAGATAGTGTGGTCTACAGTTTATCATAAGGTACTCTATCTACCAAGAGAGTTCTCATTTATATTATTCGTAGCTGTCTATTTACCACCACAAACCGATGCCGGCATTAAGACTGCACTCAACGAGCTGTATAAGGCCAAAAAGCAAACAAGAAAATGCTCTTTTTTTATTTATTTTTTATTTAACCTTTATTTAACCAGGTAGGCCAGTTGAGAACAAGTTCTCATTTAGAACTGCGACCTGGCCAAGATAAAGAAAAGCAGTGCTACACAAACAATGGGATAAACAAATGTACAGTAAGATTAGAGAGGTAAGGCAATAAATAGGCCATAGTGGCGAAATAATTACAATTTGAAATAACAAAATGGGGATGAGGTAGTTGGGTGGGCAATTTACAGATGGGCTGTGTACAGTACAGGTGCAATGATCGGTAAGCTGCTCGCACAGCTGATGCTTAAAGTTAATGAGGGAGATATAAGACTCCAGCTTCAGTGCTTTTTGCAAATCGTTCCAGTCATTGGCAGCAAAGAACTGGAAGGAAAGGCGGCCAAAGAAGGAGTTGGCTTTGGGAATGACCAGTGAAATATACCTGCTGGAGCGCGTGCTACGGGTTGGTGCTGCTATGGTGACCAGTGAGCTGAGATAAGGTGGGGCTTTACCTAGCAAAGACTTATAGGTGACCTGGAGTCAGTGGGTTTGGCGACGAATATGAAGCGAGGGCCAGCGAACGAGAGCATACAGGTCGAAGTGGTGGGTGGTATATGGGGTTTGGAGGCTATTTTGTAAATGGATGGCACTGTGATAGACTACATCCAATTTGTTGAATAGAGTTTTGGAGGCTATTTTGTAAATGACATCGCCGAAGTCAAGGATCGGTAGGATAGTCAGTTTTAAGAGGATATGTTTGGCAGCATGAGTGAAGGATGCTTTGTTGCGAAATAGGAAGCCGATTCTAGATTTAGTGATGGATTGGAGATGCTTAATGTGAGTCTGGATGGAGAGTTTACAGTCTAACCAGACCCCTAGGTATTTGTAGCTGTCCACATATTCTAAGTCAGAACCGTCCAGAGTAGTGATGCTAGGTTGATGTGCGGGCAACGATCGGTTGAAGAGCATGCATTTAGTTGTACTTGCATTTAAGAGCAGTTGGAGACCACAGAAGGAGAGTTGTATGGCATTGAAGCTTGTCTGGAGGCTTGTTAACACAGTGTCCAAAGAAGGGCCAGAAGTATACAGAATGATGTCGTCTGCGTAGAGGTGGATCAGAGAATCACCAACAGCAAGAGCGACATCATTGACGTGTACAGAGAAAAGAGTCGGCCCGAGAATTGAACCCTGTGGCACCCCCATAGAGACTGCCAGAGGTCTGGACAACAGGCCATTCCGATTTGTCACACTGAACTCTATCTGAGAAGTAGTTGGTGAACCAGGCAAGGGAGTCATTTGAGAAACCAAGGCTGTTGAGTCTGCCGATACGAATTTGGTCATTGACAGAGTCGAGAAAGCCTTGGCCAGGTCGATGAAGACAGCTGCACAGTATTGTCTCTTATCGATGGCAGTTATGATATCGTTTAGGACCTTGAGCGTGGCTGAGGTGCACCCATGACCAGCTCGGAAACCAGATTGCCTAGCGGAGAAGGTACGGTGGGATTCTAAATGGTCAGTGATCTGTTTGTTAACTTGACTTTCGAAGACCTTAGAAAGGCAGGGTGGATAGATATAGGTCTGTACCAGTTTGGGCCTAGAGTGTTTCCCCCTTTGAAGAGGGGGGTGACCGTGGCAACTTTCCAATCTTTAGGGATCTCAGACGATACGAAAGAGAGGTTGAACAGGCAAGTAATAGGGGTTGCAACAATTGCGGTGGATAATTTTAGAAAGAGAGGGTCCAGATTGTCTAGCCCAGCTGATTTGTAGGGCTCCAGATTTTGCTGCTCTTTCAGAGCATCAGCTATCTGGATTTGGGTGAAGGAGAAGTGGGGGAGGCTTGGGCAAGTTGCTGCGGGGGTTGCCTGGTCTGTTGACCGGGGTAGGGGTAGCCAGGTGGAAAGCATGGCCAGCCGTAGAAAATTTTTAATTCTCGATTATCGTAGATTTATCGGTGGTGACAGTGTTTCCTAGCCTCAGTGCAGTGGACAGCTGGGAGGAGCTGCTCTTATTCTCCATAGACTTTACAGTGTCCCAGAACTTTTTGGAGTTTGTGCTACAGGATGCAAGGATCCTAACTTCCCTGAAAAGTTGCATATCGCGGGGGCTATTCGATGCTAATGCAGTACGCCACAGGATGTTTTTGTGCTGGTCAAGGGCAGTCAAGTCTGGAGTGAACCAAGGGCTATATCTGTTCTTAGTTCTACATTTTTTTGAATGGGGCATGCTTATTTAAGATGGTGAGGTAAGCACTTTTAAAGAATAACCAGGCATCCTCTACTGACGGGATGAGGTCAATATCCTTCCAGGATACCCGGGCCAGGACGATTAGAAAGGCCTGCTCACTGAAGTGTTTTAGGGAGCGTTTGACAGCGATGAGGGGTGGTCATTTGAACGCGGACCGTGTTTACGGATTTAGGGTTGTACCTGGTAGGTTCCTTGATAATTTGTTGGAGATTGAGGGCATCTAGCTTAGAATGTAGGACGGACGGGGTGGGGTGTTAAGCATATCCCAGTTTAGGTCACCTAACAGTACAAACTCTGAAGATAAATGGGGGGCAATTCACATATGGTGTCCAGGGCACAGCTGGGGGTCTATAACAAGCGGCAACAGTGAGATCATTATTTCTGGAAAGGTGGATTTTTAAAAGTAGAAGCTTGAACTGTTTGTGCACAGACTCATCCAGAAGCGGCGATCCTAGTGGCCCGGGGACTTTAATGCAGGCTAACTTAATCAGTTTCACCTAATTTCTATCAGCATGTCATGTGCAACCAGAGGGGGAAAAAACGATTCTAGACCACCTCCACACACAGAGACACATACAAAGCTCTCCCTCGCCCTCCATTTGGCAAATCTGACCATAATTCTATCCTCCTGATTCCTACTGGCAAGAAAAAAACTGAAGCAGGATGTACCAGTGACTCGCTCAATACGGAAGTGGTCAGATGACGCGGAAGCTACGCTACAGGACTGTTTTGTTTGTAAAGACTGGAATGTGTTCCGGGATTCATCCAATTGCATTGAGGAGTATACCACCTCAGTCATCGGTTTCATCAATAAGTGCATCGACAACGTCGATGAAAGGCTGGTCATGGCTCACATCAACAGCATCATCCCAGATACCCTAGACCCACTCCAATTCGCATACCGCCCCGATCCACAGATGACGCAATCTCAATCGCACTCCACACAGCCATATCCCACCTGAACAAAAGGAACACATATGTGAAAATGCTGTTCATTGACTACAGCTCAGCGTTCAACACCATAGTCCCCACGAATCTCATCACTAAGCAAAGGACCCTGGGACTAAAACACCTCCCTCTGCAACTAGATCCTGGACTTCCTGACGGGCTGCCCCCAGGTGGAAAGGGTAGGTAACAACACGTCTGCCACGCTGATCCTCAACACCGGGGCCCCTCAGGGGTGTGTGCTTAGTCCCCTCATTTACTCCCTGTTCACACACGACTGTGTGGCCAGACACGACTCCAACACCAGTTTGTTGACGACACAACAGTGGTAGGCCTGGTTACCGACAACAATCAGACAGCCTATAGGGAGGTGGTCAGAGACCTGGCGGTGTGGTGCCAGGACAACGACCTCTCCCTCAATGTGAGCAAGAAAAAGGAGCAGATCGGGGACTACAGGAAAAGGCGAGCCGAACAGGCCCCCATTAACATTGACGGGGATGTAGTGGAGCGGGTCGAGATTTTAAAAATCCTTGGTGTCCACATCACCAACAAACTAACATGGTCCAAACTCACCAAGACAGTCATGAAGAGGTCAAGACAACACCTTTTCCCCCTCAGGAGACTCAGATTTGTACAGCTGCACCATTGAGAACATCCTGACCGGTTGCGTCACCGCCTGGCATGGCAACTGCTCTGCATCTGACCGTAAGGCGCTACAGAGGGTAGTGCATACGGCCCAATACATCACTGGGGCCAAGCTTCCTGCCATCCAGGACCTATATACTAGGCGGAGTCTTAGGAAAGCCCATCAAATTGTCAAAAACTCAAGTCACCCAAGTCATAGACTGTTCTCTCTCCTACCGCATGGAAAGCGGTACCGGAGCGCCAAGTCTAGGACCAAAAGGCTCCTTAACAGCTTCCACCCCCAAGCTATAAGACTGCTGAACAATTAATCAAACGGCCACCCGGACTATTTACATTGACCCGCCACCCCCCCATTTGTTTTTACACTGCTGTTTATTTACACTGTTTATTAGCTATGCATAGTCACTTTAGCCCTACCTAAATTACCTCGACTAACCTGTACCCCCTCACATTGGCTCGGTACCGGAACCCCCTGTATATAGCCTCGTTATTTTATTTTGTTACTTTTTATTATTTTTACTTTAGATTATTTGGTAAATGTTTTCTTAAATCTTTCTTAAACTGCATTGTTGGTTAAGGGCTTGTCAGTAAGCATTTCACGGTAAGGTCTACACATGTTGTATTCGGCGCATGTGACAAATAAAGTTTGATTTGATTTGCAATATGCAGACAGAGCAGGAAGTTGCAATAGGCCCATGCAACCCAAGGTTTGATACCAGCACTAAAGAAACCCTATTAAACCTAAACCTAACCCCTAAGCCTAAAATAGCTGTTTTCCTTGTGGGGATCAGCAAAATGTCCCCACTTGTCAGAATTGTCCTTGTTGTACTATTCTTGTGAGGACTTCTGGTCCCCACAATGATAGTAAAACTAAACATACATACATACAGACACACACACACACACACACACACACACACACACACACACACACACACACACACACACACACACACACACACACACACACACACACACACACACACACACACACACACAGAGAGAGTGTTTAACTTTCCCCCGCCTGCCATCTCTAGATGTAGTGCAGAGGCGGGCAGAGAGGTTAAGGGTCAGGTCTATGGTGAAGAGGTTACTCTTCAGCAGACAGCTCAGCTCAAATTAGGCTTTAAATTTGCAGTCCATGGTCAAAATATTTAACCCCCACTCACCTCATGGTCTCCTAAGAAAACATATGCTTTGCCTCAACGCCCAGCCCCAGTCGCTTTTATCACACACAGAAGTACAAACACACACCTTTATAGATGTTCACTTAGACATGCAGTACCAGTCAAAATTGTGGACAAACCTACTCATTCAAGGGGTTTTCTTTGTTTGTCCTATTTTCTGCATTGTAGAATAAAAGTGAAGACATCAACTATGAAATAACATACATGAAATCATGTAGTAACCCAAAAAGTGTTAAACAAATCAAAATATATTTCATATTTGAGATTCTTCAAAGTGGCCACCCTTTGCCTTGATGACAGCTTTGCACGCTCTTGGCATTCTCTCAACCAGCTTCATGAGGTAGCCACCTGGAATGCATTTCAATTAACAGGTGTGCCTTGTTAAAAGTACATTTGTGGAATTTCTTTCCTTCTTAATGTGTTTGAGCCAATCAGTGTTGTTGTGACAAGGTAGGGGTAGTATACAGAAGATAGCCCTACCTGGTAAAAGACCAAGCCTATATTATGGCAAGAACAGCTCAAATAAGCAAAGAGAAATGACAATCCATCATTACTTTAACCTCTAATTCCTCCCAAACCCGGATCCGGGAGCACCCCCATCAGTAAAAAAGCTGACTAGCATAGCCTAGCATAGCGTCACAAGTAAATACTAGCATCTAAATATCATTAAATCACAAGTCCAAGACACCAGATGAAAGATACACATCTTGTGAATCCAGCCATCATTTCTGATTTTTAAAATGTTTTACAGGGAAGACACAATATGTAAATCTATTAGCTAACCACGTTAGCAAAAGACACCACTTTTTTTTACTCCACCATTTTTTTACTGCATAGGTAGCTATCACAAATTCGACCAAATAAAGATATAAATAGCCACTAACCAAGAAACAACTTCATCAGATGACAGTCTGATAACATATTTATTGTATAGCATACGTTTTGTTAGAAAAATGTGCATATTTCAGGTATAAATCATAGTTTACCATTGCAGCCACCATCACAACTCTCACCAAAGCGACTAGAATAACTACAGAGAGCAACGTGAATTACCTAAATACTCATCATAAAACATTTCTGAAAAATACACAGCGTACAGCAAATGAAAGACAAACATCTTGTGAATCCAGCCAATATTTCAGATTTTTTACAGCGAAAACACAATATAGCATTATATTAGCTTACCACAATAGCAAACCAGACAACAGCATTGATTCAAGCCAAAAATAGCGATAACGTATAACCCAGCAAAAGATATTAATTTTTTCACTGACCTGCTCAGAATTCTTCAGATGACAGTCCTATAACATCATATTACACAATACATATAGAGTTTGCACAAATCGTGGTTATACAATGAGAAAAGTAGCCAAGCTGCAAAGAAAATGTCAGGAGAAATCTTGGGAAAGGCACCTATTCTAATCGATAACTAATCATAAACTTGACTAAAAAATACAGGTTGGACAGCAAATGAAAGATAAATTAGTTCTTAATGCAATCGCTGTGTTAGATTTTTAAAATTAACGTTACTGCTACATACAGCGTGCGCTAAAGCGAGACCGCACCGAAATTCATGGCGGAATTATTGTTTAACATTTCTCAACATAAATACGAATTAACAGCATAAAGACTTCTTACTATTTGACAAGCTTCCATCAGAATCTTGGGCAAGGTGTCCTTTCTCCAGAACAATCGTCTTTTGGTTGAAAGATGTCCTCTTCTCCTGTAGATTTAGCAGCTAACGCTAGCTATGTACAGGAGAGGTGTCCAACTCGTGATAGCGCGTGACACAGTAATACCAGAAAATCGCAATAAACTGATATAAACTGCTATAAGTCGGTTTAAATTAACTACCTTATGATGTCTTTAACACCTATAACGAATAAAAACATGACCGGATATATCTAAGACCTATAACCGGAGCGTTCTAGAGAAACAGCCAGATGTCCTCCCTGCGTCAGAGCGAAGTGAACAAAGACCGGACACTTTGTTCCGAGGTCTTTTATAACCTCTCAGTTCTGCCTAGCAACCCCATTTCAACTCTCACTATTCGCTGACACCCAGGGGAAGACGTATGCAGTGCATCTCAACCAATAGAAGACAGGCAGATTTATAAACAGATCTCAGAACAGCTTGCAGATTTCTGCATTCTCACATCCTCATAGGAAAAATGCTCTAACTCGAGTTCTGTTTCACTCACAGATATAATTCAAACGGTTTTAGAAACTAGAGAGTGTTTTCTATCCAATAGTAATAATAATATGCATATTGTACGAGCAAGAATTGAGTACGAGGCAGTTTAATTTGGGAACGAAATTATTACAAAGTGCAAATAGCACCCCCTATTGACAAGAAGTTTTTAAGACATGAAGGTCAGTCAATCTGGAACATTCAAGAACTCTGAAAGTTTCTTCAAGTGCAGTAGGGAAAAAAACATCAAGCGCTATGATGAAACTGGCTCTCATGAGGACCACCACAGGCAGCTCAGCTCAAATTACCTTGACTAACCTGTACCCCCGAACATTGGCGGGGGTACCCCCTGTATATAGCCTCGTACCGGTACCCCCTGTATATAGCCTCGTACCGGTACCCCCTGTATAAAGCCTCGTTATTGTTATTTTATTGTGCGTTACCTCTGCTGCAGAGGATAAACTAGAGTTTTCCAGCCTCAGAAATTGCAGCTCAAATAAATGCTTTGCAGTGTTCAAGTAACAGACACATCTCAACATCAGCTATTCAGAGAAGACTGCGTGAATCAGGCCTTCGTGGTCGAATTGCTGAAAAGAAACCACTACCAAAGGACACCAATAAAAAGAAGATACTTACTTTGGCCAAGAAACACGAGTAATGGACATTAGACTGGTGGAAATATGTCCTTTGGTCTAATGAGTCCAAATTTGAGATTTTTGGTTCCCAATCGCCATTTCTTTGTGAGACGCAGAGTAGGTGAATGGATGATCTCCGCATGTGTGGTTCCCACCTTGAAGCATGGGAGGAGATGTGATGGTGTGGAGGTGCTTTGCTGGTGACACTGTCTGTGATTTATTTAGAATTCAAGGCACGCTTAACCAGCATGGCTACCACGGCATTCTGCAGCAATACGCCATCCCATCTGGTTTGCGCTTAGTGGGACTATCATTTGTTTTTCAATAGGACAATGACCCAAAACACACCTCCAGGCTGTGTAAGTGCTATTTGACCAAGAAGGAGAGTGATGGAGTGCTGCATCAGATGACCTGGCCTCCACAATCACCCGACCTCAACCCAATTGAGATGGTTTGGGTTGGACCGCAGAGTGAAGGAAAAACAGCCAACAAGTACTCATTATATGTGGGAACTCCTTCAAGACTGTTGGAAAAACATTCCAGGTGATGCTGGTTGAAAGAATGCCAAGAATGTGCAAAGCTGTCATTAATACAAAGGGTGGCTACTTTGAAGAATCTCAAACGGAAAATATATTTTGATTTGTTTAACACTTTTTGGGTTACTACATGATTTCATGTGTGTTATTTCATAGTTGGGGATGGACGGTTGAGGGAGGAGGTTGGGGGTAGATGTGTTGAGGGCTTGGGTGTTAATGAGTTGCTGTTGCAGGACACAAAGCAGAGTCTTTCCTTGCCCTGGGGGGGAGGGGGGTCAAAGGTCAGGCAGCCCATTTACTGACCCTGTGATTTATATCACCGGGCATCTATCTCACTGTAAACAGGATGAAAGCAGTGTATGTTGGGAATGTAGTATGGCTCTATCAGGAGTATCCTTGGAAGTAATGTACACCTTAATTAAGGCGTCCGCATGCTTCCCAGCCGAAACAGTTTGGAAGATATATTCGAGGCAAGCCGAAGTCGGTAGCCGAAGTCTGCACCCCTTTGTTGGTGATTGGTCAACAGTAGGAATTCTTCAGTAAAGTCTTTGTTGTCATTCAACAGGAGATGACTCGTTTTCATGCACTATTTTTCACTGAACCAAACATCTTTAGTTAGATGTAAAATTGAGCGACTAAGATCTCCTCGGCAAAAACAGCAGATTTCTTGAGTTATCCTAGATTAATTCGAACTTTTTTGAGGAAGCTACGGCTTCTCAAAATGGACAAACAGTACTAAAATGGACAAACAGGACGTCAAACGTTCAGCCTGCTGCACAGGCCCAATGGTCACTCTAGTCTAGAGCGCCTGGTTAAATTGTGTTTAGGAGCATTTTTTAAATCTCTAAATGGTTAAACTAGTGAGAAATATATGTGATTATTGAAATAATTTAAGTTTGCTTCATTACTGTCATCCTAAATTAAGATATTTAATTATTTTGCTATATATAATTAATGTATATTATGCTACTTTCCATGATGTGGACAGTATGTGTTACTACATTACACAAGCTGACGTTTTGACCACATCGAATTGGAGGGAATTATGCATCCTTTTTACCTCAGATTAGTACCAAGAGAGTTCACATCTATATTATTCGTAGCCATCGATTTACCACCACAAACTGATTCCAACACTAAGACCAGACTCAACAAGCTGTATAAGGCCATAAGCAAACAAGAAAATGCTCATCCAGAAGTGGTGCTCCTAGTGGTCGGGGACTTTAATGCAGGCAACTTAAATCCGTTTTACCTCATTTCTACCAGCATGTCATATGTGCAACCAGAGGAAAAGACCTCTAGACCACCTTTACTCCACATACAGTGACCGTACGTACATATCCCAACCAGAAGCGATGGACTACAGGCAACATCCGCACTGAGCTAAAGGTTAGAGCTGCCGCTTTCAAGGAGCAGGACACTAATCCTGACGCTTAAAAGAAATCCCGCTATGCCCTCAGATGAACCATCAAACAGGCAAAGCATCAATACAGGACTAAGATTGAATCCTACTACACTGGCTCTGATGCTCAACAGATGTGGCAGGGCTTGCAAACTATTATGGACTACAAAGGGAAACTTAGCCTCGAGCTGCCCAGTGACGCAAGCCTATCAGACGAGCTAAATTCCCATTATGCTCACTTCAAAGCAAGCAACACTGAAGCATGCATGAGAGCACCAGCTGTTGAATTGAATTGAATTTATTTTGTGCAACAGACATACAGTGGGGCAAAAAAGTATTTAGTCAGCCACCAATTGTGCAAGTTCTCCCACTTAAAAAGATGAGAGAGGCCTGTAATTTTCATCATATGTACACTTCAACTATGACAGACAAAATGAGAAGAAAAAAAATCCAGAAAATCACATTGGAGGATTTTTAATGAATTTATTTGCAAATGATGGTGGAAAATAAGTATTTGGTCAATAACAAAAGTTTATCTCAATACTTTGTTATATACCCTTTGTTGGCAATGACAGAGGTCAAACGTTTTCTGTAAGTCTTCACAAGGTTTTCACACACTGTTGCTGGTATTTTGGCCCATTCCTCCATGCAGATCTCCTCTAGAGCAGTGATGTTTTGGGGCTGTTGCTGGGCAACACAGACTTTCAACTCCCTCCAAAGATTTTCTATGGGGTTGAGATCTAGAGACTGGCTAGGCCACTCCAGGACCTTGAAATGCTTCTTACGAAGCCACTCCTTCGTTGTCCGGGCGGTGTGTTTGGGATCATTGTCATGCTGAAAGACCCAGCCACGTTTCATCTTCAATGCCCTTGCTGATGGTAGGCTTTGTTACTTTGGTCCCAGCTCTCTGCAGGTCATTCACTAGGTCCCCCCGTGTGGTTCTGGGATTTTTGCTCACCGTTCTTGTGATCATTTTGACCCCATGGGGTGAGATCTTGCGTGGAGCCCCAGATCGAGGGAGATTATCAGTGGTCTTGTATGTCTTCCATTTCCTAATAATTGCTCCCACAGTTGATTTCTTCAAACCAAGCTGCTTACCTATTGCAGATTCAGTCTTCCCAGCCTGGTGCAGGTCTACAATTTTGTTTCTGGTGTCCTTTGACAGCTCTTTAGTCTTGGCCATAGTGGAGTTTGGAGTGTGACTGTTTGAGGTTGTGGACAGTTGTCTTTTATACTGATAACAAGTTCAAACAGGTGCCATTAATACAGGTAAGGAGTGGAGGACAGAGGAGCCTCTTAAAGAAGAAGTTACAGGTCTGTGAGAGCCAGAAATCTTGCTTGTTTGTAGGTGACCAAATACTTATTTTCCACCATCATTTGCAAATAAATTCATTAAAAATCCTACAATGTGATTTTCTGGATTTATTTTTCTCATTTTGTCTGTCATAGTTGAAGTGTACCTATGATGAAAATTACAGGCCTCTCTCATCTTTTTAAGTGGGAGAACTTGCACAATTGGTGGCTGACTAAATACTTTCCCCCCCCACTGTATACAAGAAAATGCACAATGTGGACCCAGAGGATACCACTAGAAAGTATGAATTAAAACGCTTGTTTCCAAAGTGGTCCTCGATTGTAAAAAACAATAACACATATAATGATTAAAAGACAAGACAAAATTACAAAACAACCATAAATACATTCATTTATATTGACATCCTAAAAAGTGGCACTATTCACTGCACTTCTCCCTAACCTTAAAAATCAACCATTTCACATTAAAACAATCTATTAATTTCACATCATACCAATCCGTCAAATAAATACACCTGACCAGTGGCACAAGGGGCAGTGGAGTGGTTTCCCTTACCTAGACAACCCTGTCCAAATGAAAAACTTTTCCTGCTTTTTAAAGCTATTTTTACTTTCTATTTTCTTGATCTCCAAGGGAAGGTTATTCCATAGACAAATGCCTGTATGGAAAAACATGCTCCTCGCAGTACTGATTACTCTTGGGATTTTACAAGACATAACACTAGCTCTGGTAGTATGACTGTGTTGGTTATAGACCATATCAATGTGGTTTTTCATGTAACCTGGGGCACGATCATTTAAGATGTCAAACATATGATTAAGTTTAAGTTGGTCCACTCTGGACTCCAAAGGCAACAAGCCCACCTCCCAGAACTCCTGTACCCCTATGTGGGTCCTAGGGGGGACATTCAGCATATACTCGATAACATTATTTTGCATGATCAGCTTTTTTGATAGCCCACTATACCAAGCATAATCAAAATGACACTGAATCAAGGTTGAGACAAGCAGTTTCTTAACTTTAATGTTAAAATATCTATTTGTTTGCCATTTTAGAAAGAATTTTAGCAGCAATTAGGTCTCCAGAAAGGGATTAATCTAGGGACACACCAAGATAAGATACACTTGTTTTAGACTCAATCTCCTTGCCTGCACAGTTTACCATTATCTTGTCAGCCCTAAGCAATCTACATTTTGTTCCAAACAAAATCAATTAAGTTTTTCCCAAATGTAGTGACAATTTGTTGTCAGACAACCAATCTCTAACAAAATGAAATTCCTTACTCAGGGTCTCCTCTATGTAAACTGTATCTTTCCCTGATACCAGTATGGCTGAATCATCAGCATAAAGCAAGAGTTTGCACTTTATCATTAACGTATATTAGAAATTAGAGAGGCCCTAAAATTGATCCCTGCGGTACTCCACGGGATATTTCTTTGGCCTCTGACAGAACATCACCAACATTACATACTTGTGTTCTGTTGATCAGATACCTAAACCAATTCACTGCTACATAATTTAGACCCATGCATTTCAGTTTCATCAGGAGAATATCATGGTCCACAGTGTCAAAAGCTTTCTGCAAGTCTAACATGACCATACCTGTATAGTTCCCCTTCCTACTCTCCTGCTTATTAATGTGGTCAAAAGGGTGGATAAGGTAAGCATCACTGGAATGAGCTGTTCTAAAGCCAGATTGTAGTTCATAAAGACGTTTGTGCTCAAGAAGGTATCCCTCAAGTTGATTAAAAAAACAAATCTCTCAACAACTTTGGATAAGGTCCTGAGGATTGACACAGGCCTTTAGTTTCCTACATTTGTTTTACTGCTCTTCTTGTGGAGAGTGGAACCACCCGGGCTGTTTTGAGATCCTTGGGAAATGTACCACTACTAATAGAAAGGTTTACAATATGCGTTATCATTTTAGCGGTGACACAAGCACTATCCTTTAGGAATCTTGCAGATAAGGTTATCCAGCCCAGTTGCTTTGTTTATGCTCATTAAGCATAGTTGATTGCAAATGTTGTCCTCTGTTATCATGCACAGCTCAAACAAATAATTTGTGATCCTTCGCTGTGGTAAAAGTTGTTCATGAAAGACTGGTCATAGTGTCCAGAGCGGGTGGGTAACTTCTTAACCAGAGATGAGGCTATAGTGTTAAAATAATTTGCAACCTTTGCCTGGTCATAACATAAAACATCATCAATATTCAGGCCAATATTACAGGATTTTACCTTATGGGGAGTTTTTTGAGCCAATGTCCTTTAAAATGATCCACAGTTTTCGAGACTGATGTAAGTAGTCATTACCGGCGTCTATATAATGTTGGGATCTGGCCTTCTCCATTTTGTATCTTGCCTGGTTTCTACAGTTAATATAACCGTCATAACCTTGTTGTAGATGTGTCCTTCTGAATCTGGCCAGGTAGCGATCCCTTTTACTTATGAGGTCTAAGATCTCGGAAGTGATCCATTTCCCTGACCGCTGTTTGATTCAAATTTGTTTCATCTGAGCCAGAGAGTCGAGTGCAGACAGAAACAGATCTTTAAAAAGATACCAAGCTTGATCAACATCACAGTTTAGACCAATCCAAAATTTCAAGTACTTCTACAAAACGTTCATTTGAGTGTTGTTTCATAGACCGTACCTTAATGTATTTATTACCTGGATCTAATAGCATTTTCGATTTCTTAAAGGTACAGTAGGTTACCATATGATCACTAAAACCAATATCTAAGACGCCTGACTAACAGACGTTCTCTTGATCTGATACAATAATCAAATCCAAAGTTGATTTACTGTCAATACACACCCGGGTTGGCTCAACAATCAGTCGATTTAGTCCAAATAACTGATTAAAGTTTTACAGGGCATTTCTAGTGTACTTTCTTGGGTGATAACTGCACATATGTATTGAAATCGCCCAGCAGAATACATTCTCTGTCAGCAAATATTTTGTGATCACAGCAATTCCATTCAAGTAAATCATAGAAGTCATTCTGCTTAGGAGGCCGATAGCACACACCAACAAGTACAGGACGACATTTAGGAAGAAGTAGATCTACCCATGCAACCTCAAGACCATCCATTTTCAGATCTGAACGAGGGTTAAAATGCAAATCATTCCTAGTCAAAACACACACACACACCGCCACCGTTTCAGTTTTGGTCAATTCTATGAATGCTATAACCTGGTAGCTCAACCTCATCGTCCTCAATAGACCCATTGAGCCACGTCTCAGTCACAGCAACTACTGCAGCCCGTGTGTTAGAAGCAAGGAGTTTTAATTCCTCTAATTTCGGCAGCAGGCTCTGTGCGTTCACATGGATAAAATGAAGTCTCCGATTGAAACAGTCAAACATGTTATTTTCTGTGCCCACTGCTGATACATAGACTATCTAATCTAGATTGCACTCATCCCTGTTTTTGCACCACATTTAAACAGCATACATTGCAAACAAGAGAAATGTTACTTTGAGATTTTACAGCTTCATCATATGACAAGGGGTTGATAGCTCCACACTTTATGTGAACAAACAAATCACAAATGTCACAAGCCACCGCTTTTGAATTCTTCCTTACGGTCTTACCACAGTTTGGGCAGAGTTGTGTTGCTTGCTTTGTGGTGTTTGGGCCAGGACAGGGTTGTACATTGCCACAGAGTAGCAAGCTGAAGGTAGTAACAAGCAGCTTGTTGGAGTTAACACCGGTCTCAACGGCGCTGCAGCGTTTCCTGTGTACCTTCCCCAAGCTGTTCATTGGGGAAGGTACACTGTCAGAAAACACTGTCAGCTGTTCCCGCAGGAAAGGTGATATCAGGTGCCGGTAAAATTGTTCATGGCTGAAGTTCACAATATGAAAGTGAAGATCTCCATCCAAGTCTTTTGGTGTAGGTGGAACGAGAGTGTGGGATAATCTCCATGTTTGAATTGTAGAATAAATCAGAAACGCAGAGGCAAAAATTCTGGCTAGAGCCATAATAGTATTGCACGTTGCGATATACAAACAAGCAATACTGATATACAAACGAACAGTGTTCCAGATGACCGTGTGATCACGCTCTCCGTAGTCGATGTGAGCAAGACCTTTAAACAGGTCAACATTCACAAGGCCGCGGGGCCAGACGGATCAACTGGCAAGTGTCTTCACTGACATGTTCAACCTCTCCCTGACCGTGCCTGTAATACCAACATGTTTCAAGCAGACCACCATAGTCCCTGTGCCCAAAAATGTGAAGGTAACCTGCCTAAATGACTACCGCCCCGTAGCACTCACGTCGGTAGGCTTGAAGTGCTTTGAAAGGCTTGTCATGGCTCACATCAACACCATCATCCTGGAAACTCTAGACCCACTCCAATTCGCATACCGCCCCAACAGATCCACAGATGACGCAATCTCAATCGCACTCCACACAGCCCTTTCCCACCTGGACAAAAGGAACACCTATGTGAGAATGCTGTTCATTGACTACAGCTCAGCGTTCAACACCATAGTCCCACAAAGCTCATCAACTAAGCTAAGGACCCTGGGACTAAACACCTCCCTCTGCAACTGGACCCTGGACTTCCTGGTGGGCCGCCCCCAGGTGGTAAGGATAGGCAACAACACATCTGCCACGCTGATCATCAACACTGAGGCCCCTCAGGGGTGTGTGCTTAGTCCCCTGTTTACCCACGACTGCGTGGCCAAGCACGATTCCAACACCATCATTATGTTTGCTGATGACACAACAGTGGTAGGCCTAATCACCGACAATGATGAGACAGCCTATAGGGAGTAGGTCAGAGACCTGGCAGTGTGGTACCAGGACAACAACCTCTCCCTCAATGTGAGCAAGACAAAGGAGATGATTGTGGACTACAGGAAAAGGTGGGCCGAACAGGCCCCCATTAACATCGGCGGGGCTGTAGTGGAGCATATCTAGAGTCTCAAGTTCCTTGGTGTCCAAATCACCAACAAGCTATCATGGTCCAAACACGCCAAGACAGTCGTGAAGAAGGCACGACAACACCTTTTCCCCCTCAGGAAAGATTTGGCATGGGTCCCAGATCCTCAAAAAGTTCTACAGCTGCACCATCGATAGCATCCTGACCGGTTGCATCACCGCCTGGTATGGCAACTGCTCTGTATCCGACCGCAAGGCGCTACAAAAAATAGAGCATACGACCCAATACATCACTGGGGCCAAGCTTCCTGCCATCCACTTATATACTAGGCTGTGTCAGAGGAAGGCCCAAAATATTGTCAAAGACTCCAGTGACCCAAGTCATAGACTGTTCTCTCTGCTACCGCACGGCAAGCAGTACCGGAGTGCCAAGACTAGGTCCAAAAGGCTCCTTAACAGCTTCTACCCCCAAGCTATAAGACTGCTGAATCAAATGGCCACCCGGACTATTTACATTGATCCCTTTTTGTTTTTTACACTGCTGCTACTCGCTGTTTATTGTCTATGCATAGTCACTTTACCCCTACCTACATGTACAAACTACCTTGATTAACCTGTACCCCCGCACATTGACTCGGTACTGGTACACCCTGTATATAGCCTTGTTATTGTTATGTCATTTTATTCTTACTTTACATTTTTTACTTTATTTCGTAAATATTTTCTTAACTCTATTTCTTAAACTGGGCTTTTAAGTAAGCATTTCACGGTAAGGCTTACACCGGTTGTATTCGGCGCATGTGACAAATAAAATTTGATTTGAGTTTGGGGATGTACGGGTGACCCCCGTATCAAAATGCAACATTCCAAAATGTATCTGACTGTGTTCTGCAGGTTGTCCTCTAACCAGTGATGTAAAAATATATACATGTGTTTTTGAGTTGTGGTAGTTTCAACAGCACATATCCCCCCTATATTTAGGAATATAACTTGAACTTTCCTCATTAATTTCCAATGGTATTTTACTTAATCAGGTAAAAACTGCTGAATGATTTCAAAAATGTGCTGTGATTGATTTATTTTGATAATATACCAGAAATCAACAGAACGGATTTCCCCCGTATAATATTAGTGGCAAATCAGACAACAATGTCAGTTTTTGACACATGGAATCTATTCCAAGAACTAACTTATAATCGCGCTAAACCTGAATTACTTCTCCTGACCTTTACCTACTCAGTCAAGTGAGCGCAAACGCTGCAGGCCAGGAAGTCTTACCTATCGGAGGAGAGCAGCACCTCTCTATCTCTTCATAGACAGAGAGAGATGTGTCCTGCTTTTGAATAGGTGAAGAGAACATTCTAAGACTCATCATTCAAAGAGAGCCGTGCTGGGTTTCGGGAACTGTTAGGAGCCTATACGTACAGAATATCGGTCGTAAATGGCACACTAATCTCTATATAGTGCACTACTTTTGACCAGAGCCCTATGGACCCTGGTCAAAAGTAGTACACTATAAAGGGAATTGAGTGCCTTTTGGGACACATACAGACAGTAATGTTTAACCCTTCTTCCTGTTGATCCAGACAGCAAGTGCATGGATCACCAGCATCAGCGCTAATGCCTAACTCCCTCCACCACGGCGCAAACAAGAATGAGCTCTTACAGTCACAATTAGTATGGAGGCCTGTGTCAATGTCTGGTAATGAGCAGTAGGCATAGTGTGTGTGTGTGTGTGTGTGTGTGTGTGTGTGTGTGTGTGTGTGTGTGTGTGTGTGTGTGTGTGTGTGTGTGTGTGTGTGTGTGTGTGTGTGTGTGTGTGTGTGTGTGTGTGTGTGTGTGTGTGTGTGTGTGTGTGTGTGTGTGTGTGTTCTACAGAAGGTACGAATGTCAGGTGTGTGTGTTTGCAGTCTGGCCAAGCATGTTTGATGTAAACCCAATAGCTCAAAATTGGGTGAGTCATATCCTGTATAGAATCTGAAACAAGTGTGTGTGTGTGCGTGCGTGTTTGCAGGCTATCCAAGCATGTTTGATGTAAATCCAATAACTCAAAATTGGGTGAGTCATATCCTGTATAGAATCTGAAACAGGTATTTCTGTACGTTTGAGTTAATTCGCAAACAAGACAAATGAATGTCCATCTCCTTTACCTTAAAACAGAAAAACATTGATATATTCGGGTGGCAGTTAGCCGAGTGGTTAGAGCGTTGGACTAGTGCAAGATTGAATCCCCAAGCTGACATGGTTAATATCTGTCATTCTGCCCCTGAACAAGGCAGTTAACCCACTGTTCCCTGGCTGTCATTGAAAATAAGAATTTGTTCTTAACTGACTTGCCTAGTTTAATAAAGGTAAAATAAAATTGGTTCTTCTCAAAAGGCCTGGACTCCAAGTCTCATATTGTAAAATCAACTTTGGAGACTCTCCCTTTCGTTCACGCCCCAATGTAAGCCAAGCATCCAGGCATCCCAGCTATTCCAAACACTCGCAAGAACTGTGGCGGAAACATGAGGAATATGGATGACTGACCCTCCACCCCCTCACTGAATCCCTGCTCTGTCTCTTACCTGACTGATGGTTAGGGGAGTGAGGAGGGTTTTGGCAGTAGAGGGTCTTAAGTGTCCTAATTGGGTTATTAAGAGATATTGGGGATGGGGATGGGGATGCTGAGAGGGGGTAGCTACCTGTACTTCTGTATCCTATCCAGGGTCGTGTTCAGTAGGCATGAAACGGATTACAATTTTTATATATGGAGTGAAACAAAGATGTACTATCTGAATTTGTCCAATAAGAAACACTAGTTATCAAAAAAACAAGGACCAAGGCACTCTTCATATGATTAAAATGTGTTTCGGCATCATGGCCTTCGTCAGGGAGTAACTTCCATGTTCAATTGAGCATGCCGTAAAAATAAAGGCATTTTGATTATATGAAGAGTGCCTTGTTCCTATTTGTTTTTTATGGTTACTCCCTGACGAAGGCAATAGTGCCGAAACACGTCAGACTTTTAAAGTATTTTATCCATTGAACATGCCGTAAGAATAAAGGCATTTTAATTACACTATATGCCTTGGTCCTCATTTGTTTGATGACTACTTAACCCCTTTGCCAAAGAGCAACTTCTTTTTACAAGATTGTGTACCCTAGCAGCGCTTCCCTTCTTTTTCCCCCTACAATAAACAGTAGTTATCATTTTAAATTGCACATTTTAAAATGTTTTGTTACGGTGTGCCCTAATGAACACAACCCAGGATATGTAGTAGTGGCTGGGTTCTGGAGTCTACAGCACTGAAAGCAGAGAACCACTGCTAATCCACATTCCTTGGGATATCAGGGAAGGGAAGAGATCTGACCTCTTGGCTGACCCTATCTGGAGGGCTGTGATATTGGTCATGGCTGCAGTATGGTATCAATACTGTACCTCTCTTCCCCTCTGTCTCTCCCTCCCTTCCCCCCAATACGATAACATTCATCTCTCACACCTTCTACGGAATGTCCAATAGACTGGTCTCCTTCAATTTAACATGCAATTATATCAGCTCTTGATTTGTGTAGGCTACTAACTGTTTCTCTTACACCAACACTATCCCTCCTGCAGTGGCTCCTCCCCCTTCCATCCCTACATGGCTGCAAAGTAAAAGTTATATGGTTCAAATTAAACCCTGAGGCATACTTTTCCTTCTCTCTCTGTCCCCCCCCCCCCCCCCCCCAAACACACACATTTGTTTCAGGTTCTATACAGGATATAACTCACCCACTTTTGATCTTTTAATTATAATGTGACAAAAATATCAAGAGAAAAATCTGGGAGAATAAGAAGAGAGGAGGGGCCCTAGGGCTTTTGGAAGTAGTAAAGTTATACATACCTTTCATATCACTAGGGAAGGGAAACAAGGTTTATATTTTGGTGAGACATGGAATACAAAACCTAAATCACAGTCCAACTAATGTGTCACCCTACGGGTTTACCGCCAAAAATTCTACCAATTCTTTACATTGCAAAGAGGATAAGTTCATTAGAGACTCAGAAATTGCGTCCCAAATAAATGCTTTGCAGAGTTCACGTAACAGACACATCTCAACATCAACTGTTCAGAGGAGACTGTGTAAATCAGGCCTTCATGGTCAAATTGCTGCAAAGAAACCACTACTGAAGGACACCAATAATAAGAAGAGACTTGCTTGGGCCAAGAAACACGAGCAATGGACATTAGACTGGTGGAAATATGTCCTTTGGTCTGATGAGTCCAAATTTGAGATTTTTGGTTTCAACCGGTGTTTTTGTGAACGGATGATCTCCGCATGTGTGGTTCCCACCGTGAAGCATGGAGGAGGAGGTGTGATGGTGTGGGGGAGCTTTGCTGGTGACACTGTCAGTGATTTATTTAGAATTCAAGGCACACTTCACCAGCATGGCTACCACAACATTCTGCAGCGATACGCCATCCCATCTGGTTTGTGCTTAGTGTGACTATCATTTGCTTTTCAACAGGACAATGACCCAACACACCTCCAGGCTGTGTAAGCGCTATTTGATCAAGAAGGAGAGTGATGGAGTGTTGCATCAGATGACCTGGCCTCCACAATCACCCGACCTCAACCCAATTGAGATGGTTTGGGATGAGTTGGACAGCAGAGCGAAGGAAAAGCAGCCAACAAGTGCTCAGCATATATGGGCACTCCTTCAAGACTTTTGGAAAAGCATGCCAGGTGAAGCTGGTTGAGAGAATCCCAAGAGTGTGCAAAGCTGTCACCAAGGCAAAGGGTAGCTACTTTGAAGAATCTAAAAGGTTAAATATATTTCGATTTGTTTAACCCTTTTTTGGTTACTACATGATTCCATATGTGTCATATCATAGTTTTGATGTCTTCACTATTATCCTACAATGTACAAAATAATAAAAATAAAGCAAAACCCTTGAATGAGTAGGTGTGTCCAAACTTTGACTGGTACTGTACATGTCGGTTGTTTTGCTCAAGGATGCCCACTAGACTCATATGAAGGTAGCCCGGTGAGTTCAGTTCATTCAAAGTAAAATAAATAGCATATCTGGATGTGATTTACAGTAGATATATCAGTCAACACAGTCATACACATGATGTATAATCCTGTAATATGATTCTGGCCCATGATGGCAAAAATATGTTCTAATCTGGCCCTCCGTGGAAAATAATTGCCCAGGCCTGATCTAAATGATCCTTGGCATGACCATCTTAAAACAATTCCTTATGTTAGCTTATTATACCTTATTTTCCATGGAGGGCCACATTAGAATATATTTTTGTCATCGCGGGCCAGAATCATAGTACAGGATTATACATCATGTGTATGAATGTGTTGACCGATATAGCTACTGTAAATCACGTCCAGATATGCTACTTATTTTACTTTTTTAACATGACAGAAATAAAACACATCCATGTTCTCCTTTTGGTAGGTATTTTCACTATTAAACATGCAATGAACTACACGGAGGGAAAAGTACACTGTGCATTCAGCACCACGGTCAGAACTCTTGTTAACGGGTATGCACAAAAACACAAGAAAGAGAGAGAGCTCAACATTACATTTAAACTACTCAATCAGTGTGAGGAGTGAAGTCTCTGATTGGCATTGACTAGAGCAGTGAAGTCAGGTGTAGTTTCTGAAGTTGCTATGTACAGGATTGCTGAGAGGTGAGTCAGTAAGAGATGATCTGTCCCTTGACTTGTTATACACTGCTCAAAAAAATAAAGGGAACACTTAAACAACACAATGTAACTCCAAGTCAATCACACTTCTGTGAAATCAAACTGTCCACTTAGGAAGCAACACTGATTGACAATAAATTTCACATGCTGTTGTGCAAATGGAATAGACAAAAGGTGGAAATTATAGGCAATTAGCAAGACACCCCCAATAAAGGAATGGTTCTGCAGGTGGTGACCACAGACCACTTCTCAGTTCCTATGCTTCCTGGCTGATGTTTTGGTCACTTTTGAATGCTGGCGGTGCTTTCACTCTAGTGGTAGCATGAGACGGAGTCTACAACCCACACAAGTGGCTCAGGTAGTGCAGTTCATCCAGGATGGCACATCAATGCGAGCTGTGGCAAAAAGGTTTGCTGTGTCTGTCAGCGTAGTGTCCAGAGCATGGAGGCGCTACCAGGAGACAGGCCAGTACATCAGGAGACGTGGAGGAGGCCGTAGGAGGGCAACAACCCAGCAGCAGGACCGCTACCTCTGCCTTTGTGCAAGGAGGTGCACTGCCAGAGCCCTGCAAAATGACCTCCAGCAGGCCACAAATGTGCATGTGTCTGCTCAAACGGTCAGAAACAGACTCCATGAGGGTGGTATGAGGGCCCGACGTCCACAGGTGGGGGTTGTGCTTACAGCCCAACACCGTGCAGGACGTTTGGCATTTGCCAGAGAACACCAAGATTGGCAAATTCGCCACTGGCGCCCTGTGCTCTTCACAGATGAAAGCAGGTTCACACTGAGCACATGAGCACATGTGACAGACGTGACAGAGTCTGGAGACGCCGTGGAGAACGTTCTGCTGCCTGCAACATCCTCCAGCATGACAGGTTTGGCGGTGGGTCAGTCATGGTGTGGGGTGGCATTTCTTTGTGGGGCCGCACAGGCCTCCATGTGTTCGCCAGAGGTAGCCTGACTGCCATTAGGTACCGAGATGAGATCCTCAGACCCCTTGTGAGACCATATGCTGACACATGCACATTTGTGGCCTGCTGGAGGTCATTTTGCAGGGCTCTGGCAGTGCACCTCCTTGCACAAAGGAGGAGGTAGCGGTCCTGCTGCTGGGTTGTTGCCCTCCTACGGCCTCCTCCACATCTCCTGATGTACTGGCCTGTCTCCTGGTAGCGCCTCCATGCTCTGGACACTACGCTGACAGACACAGCAAACCTTTTTGCCACAGCTCGCATTGATGTGCCATCCTGGATGAACTGCACTACCTGAGCCACTTGTGTGGGTTGTAGACTCCGTCTCATGCTACCACTAGAGTGAAAGCACCGCCAGCATTCAAAAGTGACCAAAACATCAGCCAGGAAGCATAGGAACTGAGAAGTGGTCTGTGGTCACCACCTGCAGAACCATTCCTTTATTGGGGGTGTCTTGCTAATTGCCTATAATTTCCACCTTTTGTCTATTCCATTTGCACAACAGCATGTGAAATTTATTGTCAATCAGTGTTGCTTCCTAAGTGGACAGTTTGATTTCACAGAAGTGTGATTGACTTGGAGTTACATTGTGTTGTTTAAGTGTTCCCTTTATTTTTTTGAGCAGTGTATATCATCACTGAAAATGTCTGTTCACATAGGTTGACCCGAACAGTACAAACATCTTCTGAACATGACTCCTAATCTTTGGAAAGTTTTGTTCATCGAGAGATGCATAGAACCTCGTCAGTAACATTGTTTTGAATAGTTCTCCAATTACTGCATCAGACTGAAGATCGATAAACTCAAGTTGCAGCTCAGTGGGAGCGTTATCCACATTGAAGTTGAAAGGAGAGGAAACCAATAGCATGTAATTTTCCAACACATTGAAAACCTCAAAACGACGAGAAAACTCACTGTTCAAAGCACGCAGCGTTGTATACTTCTCCCGCTGGTCATCTGATAGGGAACAGACTAGTAGTGTCGGAGGGTGGGTGAGATTAATGGTTTCTACTTGACGGGTCAGGAGGAGTCATTTTCCCTTGAAGGCTTTGACAAGGCTGTACATCTGATGTGGAAAAAGGCTCTTGCCTTGTAGTTTGGAATTCAGTTCATTCATGAGGGCCATGATGTCCACGGTGAAGGCAAAATCAGCCAACCATTCTTTATCTTGCAGTTGAGGGAAATCCACATATTTTCCTTTTGTTTGCAAAAACTCAGCAATCTCCGAATTCAGGTCCCACACCCTTTTAAGCACCTTCCCCAAACTCAGCCATCTCACGTTTGTGTGGTAGGGGAGATCTGCACGACCCGACACTGTCTCTTCCAACAGTGAGACAAACTGCCTGTGGTTTAAAGATTTAGCTCTTATGAAGTTTACCACTTTAGTGACTGTATCCACAACATGGCTCATTTTCAGAACACATTTACAGAGCAACTCCTGATGAGTAATGCAAT
This sequence comes from Salvelinus namaycush, assembly GCF_016432855.1. Lineage (NCBI taxonomy): Eukaryota > Metazoa > Chordata > Actinopteri > Salmoniformes > Salmonidae > Salvelinus > Salvelinus namaycush. The sequence continues at coordinate 4,963,911 of NC_052328.1, read as the reverse complement.
GCAGGAAAATACTTTTATGATCTGGATTTAGCTCAGCTACTTGATCTTGTATCCTTTTCAAAAGGCCAACGTTTTTTCCTGTCAAGTTTGGGCACCCATCGGTGGTCACACTGGATAACTTTTCAAAACTCAGTCCCAGCTTTGCCACACACTTATTAACCTCCTCCAATAAATATTTCCCTGTGGTTGTGCTCTTCATTGACTGCACTGAAGCACGCTCCTCTGTCATTTCAAAGTCTGGGGTTATGCCTCGTAAGAATATCTACAATTGTGCCGTGTCACGTGCATCACTACTCTCATCCAGGGCCAAGGAGAAATAATTTACCTTGTCTTTCAACTGTTGTTCCATATTCTCTGCAATGTCCTTAACACGCCGTGTCACTGTTCGTCTTGACAGGGAAACATTTTCAAACAGCTCTTTTTTTTCGGGGAAAAGTATTGCTGCAGAGTCAATTAAACATTATTTAATGAATTCGCCCTCAGTGAATGGCTTGCTATGTTTAGCAATTTTGTGGCTAGCTCTCGCAATTCTGTTGTTTGCTGAATGCAGTTTTGTGAAAAGTCCTTGCTGCTTTTGCAGCTGAGAAAGCAACTCTTTCGATGCACTTGTCCTCTGCTCAGAAGACATATTCCTATATTTCTCTGCATGCTTCGTCTGGAAGTGTCGGGACAAGTTGTAGTCTTTCAAGACAGCGATGCTCTCTGATACCTCAATAAAGAAATATTTTGATGTCCACTCTTGCTGGAACACCCTACATTCATTGTCTACTTTCTTTGAAAAACTAATAACAAATACGTTTTTCAAAACTTTACTATCGCAAATTCTTTGATCTGAGCATGATTCCGCGGACCGTATCAGGTCGCGGGTCGCATACGGCCCCTGGGCCGATCTTTGCCCAGGCCTGAACTAGCTCATGTTCTGGTTGGTCAGGGGTTAAACAAGGGCTTTTTCAAGTAATAGTATTTCCGAAGTTGTAAAGATTGCATTGCTGTTTCAAATTACTAGGTTGCGTACTTTTTTGTTGTTGTTGATGAAAATCGCTTAGAGCAGTGGTTCTCAACTGGTTTTGCCTCGGGACCCAAATTTAGCCTGGTTGTCTCTGACGCAACCCAATACTCACATCTCTTTTTTTGTTGTCGAAATCCAATCTGGAAAACTATTTTTAATGCTATATTGACAGTAACATTCCCACCTTTTCCATTGTCAGTAATTCCATTTTGCCCATATTCTTGATGTAGAATGTTGGCAGGCTCACTTGTTTGAGAACACAAAATCCACCAAAGCTGCTAAATAGTGCTGCTAATAGGTCTAAATTGAAAATACTGTGACTGAAGAAAAAGAAAATCTGAGAATAATTTTTTTTTTTTAAAGTAGGTTCATTATCATGTATATACACTTTCTACCTGGTATTAGTTCTGGCTTAGAGGATAGTGCTTATACGGTGTGTGTGTGTGTGTGTCTGTCTATGTCCCACTAGTTTATTCTCCTCCATTGCTTTGGGTGTTGGGGCAGAAGAAATGGGGGAGGAAATGGGAGAGGAGAGGGATGATATTTTCCTTTTGTACTTTAACTATTTGCACATAATTACAACAATGTATATAGACGTAATATGACATTTGACATGTCTTTGTTCTTTTGGAACTTTTGTGAGTGTAATGTTTACTGTTCATTTTGCATTGTTTATTTCACTTTTGTTTAATATCTATTTCACTTGCTTTGGCAATGTAAACATATGTTTCCCATGCCAATAAAGCCCCTTAAATTGAAATTGAGTGGGACATTAGAGAGAGGAGGACAAGCAGCACAGCTCTTGGGAATTGGGTTCATCCAAGTCAATAGCTTAAAGAAACCCAACTTGATGAGGTTTCTTTACAAAATAAATGATGTTCAAAAGGTGGAGAAAATGGAAAGCGGTAAATAGCGTTAGGTGAAGGAACGGGGAGTTTGCTTGAATGACTGCCTTGACGCTCTTGTATTAGGAGAAAACTGCAGCAGAACTCTCCCTCTCCCCATCTTTGTTTCAAACGAAGCTGTCATCTTCACCTCTCTGATGGCTTTACTGCAAGAGTGAGAGATGGGGGAGAGAGAGAGAACCCTCCATTCACAGTACAGACCCTCGCTTTTGGTAACAGCCTTATTAGCTGCTCTATTCATCCTGAATAGGAGGTTTTTCCCTCTATAAACAGAGCTAGTCCTCTGCCTCCCTCCTTTCCTCCCTCCGTCCCTCCCTCTGTTCCACTCCACTCTCTCTTTCAGAGCCATTGAAAAGGCCTGAACTAATGAGGGAGACTGCTTGAGGCAGAGTGAGAGGGGAGCTACAGGGTGGGCTTATCCTGTGACTCAGAGGTAGTTGATGAGGTGAGCCTAGGATGTGTGTGAGGGGCTTCTGGAAAGATATACACTGAACACAACATGTAAAGTGTTGGTTCCATATAACAGGTATCATAAAATAGATTAAGCTGCACGCCGATTTTTTTATTGAGCGGATGATCAGGGGGCCGGAACCTAATTACAAAAAAATTGTAGACTGCAAATTGACCACAAGAAACTCAAATAGATACATTTTTCTAAAACATAATCATTTCAAACATTAAATACATTTGTAAACAATCACATTAGTGGCGGTCGGTCCCATTTAAGATGATGGAAGACAAAAACATTTTCTTCATCGGCATGGCCTTATTTCTGTAATAGCATATTGGATGACTGTCATTCATATTCCATTCACCCAGTTCAATGTAACATTGATAGGTTTAGGCTACTACACGATACTCTAATTTTCCCTATACCCATCATGAGGTTACTACAACCTTGCCTATGAATGAAAGTTTACAACATAGGTGCACACAGGTCGAGAGAAGAATTTGAGGTGACACATGGACAGACAGTGACATATTCAATACCGCCTTGCACACTCAAATCAAATTTTATTGTATTAGTCACATGCGCCGAATACAACAGGTGTTTCACCTTACAGTGAAATGCTTACTTACGAGCCCCTTATCCACAGTTTAAAAAATAATAAGAATAAGAAATAAAAGTAACAAGTAACAAGTAATTAAAGAGAAGCAGTAAAATGACAATAGCGAGACTATATACAGGAGGATAACTGGTACAGAGTCAATGTGCGGTGCACCGGTTAGTTGAGGTAATATGTACATGTAGGTACAGTTATTAAAGTGACTATGCATGGATGATAACAACAGAGAGTAGCAGTGGCGTAAAAGGGGGGGCAATGCAAATAGTCTGGGTGACCATTTGATTAGATGTTCAGGAGTCTTATGGCTTGGGGGGTAGAAACTGTTTAGAAGCATCTTGGACCTAGACCTGGCGGTCCGGTACCGCTTGCCGTGCTGTAGCAGAGAGAACAGGCTATGACTAGGGTGGCTGGAGTCTTTGACAATTTTTAGGGCCTTCCTCTGACACCACCTGGTATAGAGGTCCTGGATGGCAGGAAGCTTGGCCCCAGTGATGTACTGGGCCGTACGCTCTACCCTCTGTATGGCCGAGCAGTTGCCATACCAGGCAGTGATGCAACCAGTCAGGATGCTCTCGATAGTGCAGCTGTAGAACCTTTTGAGGATATGTAGTCCACAATCATCTCCTTTGTCTTGATCACGTTGAGGGAGAGGTTGTTGTCCTGGCTACACACGGCCAGGTCTCTGACCTCCTTATAGGCTGTCTCGTCGTTGATCACGCCTACCACTGTTGTGTCATCGGCAAATTTAATGATGGTGTTGGAGTCGTGCCTGGCCATGCAGTCATGAGTGAACAAGAAGTACAGGAGGGGACTGAGCACGCACCCCTGAGGGGCCCCTGTGTTGAGGATCAGCGTGGCGGATATGTTGTTGCCTACCCTTACCACCTGGGGGCTGCCCGTCAGGAAGTCCAGGATCCAGTTGCAGAGGGAGGTGTTTAGTCCCAGGGTCCTTAGCTTACTGATGAGATTTGAGGCCACTATGGTGAAGTCAAAGAATAGCATTCTCAAATAGGTGTTCTTTTTGTCCAGGTGGGAAAGGGCCATGTGGAGTGCAATAGAGATTGCATCATCTGTGGATCTGTTAGGGTGGTATGCAAATTGGAGTGGGTCTAGAGTTTCTAGGATAATGGTGTTGATGCGAGCCATGACCAGCCTTTCGAAGCACTTCATGGCTACAGACGTGAGTGCTTCGGGTCGGTAGTCCTTTAGGCAGGTTACCTTAGTGTTCTTGGGCACAGGCACTATGGTGGTCTGCTTAAAATATGTTGGTATTACAGACTCGGACAGGGAGAGGTTGAAAATGTCAGTGAAGACATTTGCCAGTTGGTCAGCACATGCTCGTAGTACACGTCCTGGTAATCTGTCAGGCCCTGCGGCCTTGTGAATGTTGACCTGTTTAAAGGTCTTACTCACACCGGCTGCGGGGAGCGTGATCACACAGTCTTCCGGAACAGCTGGTGCTCTCATGCATGTTTCAGTGTTATTTGCCTCGAAGCGAGCATAGAAGTAGTTTAGCTCGTCTGTTAGGCTCGTGTCACTGGGCAACTCTCGGCTTTTCTTCCCTTTGTAGTCTGTAATGGTTTGCAAGCCCTGCCACATCCGACGAGCTGGTGTAGTACGATTCGATCTTAGTCTTGTATTGACGCTTTGCCTGTTTGATGGTTCGTCGGAGGGCATAGCGGGATTTCTTAGAAGCTTCGGAGTTAGAGTCCCGCTCCTTGAAAGCGGCAGCTCTAGCCTTTAGATCAGTGCAGATGTTTCCTGTGTAACCGATGTGAAATGGCTACATTGGTGCCGTGACCCAGATCACTGGTTGCTGCGGAAAAGGAGGAGGTCAAAAGGGGGGTGAGTTTAATCAATGTGAAATGGCTAGCTAGTTAGTGGGGTGCGCGCTAATAGCATTTCAATCGGTGACATCACTCGCTCTGAGACCTTGAAGTAGTTGTTCCCCTTGCTCTGCAAGGGCCGAGGCTTTTGTGGAGCGATGGGTAACGATACTTCAAGGGTGGCTGTTGTTTATGTGTGCAGAGGGTCCCTGGTTTGAGCCCAGGTAGGGGTGAGGAGAGGGACAGAAGCTATACTGTTACACCTGTAATCCGTGGCTTCTGGTTGGGGTATGTACAGTAAGTACGATCACTGTGGGGACAACGTCATCAATGCACCTATTGATGAAGCCAATGACTGATGTGGTGTACTCCTCAATGCTGTTAGCGGAATCCCGGAACATATTCCAGTCTGTGCTAGCAAAACAGTCCTGTAGCTTAGTATTTGCTTCATCTGACCACTTTTTTATTCATCTGTCACTGGTGCTTCTTGCTTTAATTTTCAGGAATCAGGAGGATAGAATTATGGTCAGATTTGCCAAATGGAGGGTGAGGGAGAGCTTTGTATGCGTCTCTGTGTGTGGAGTAAATGTGGTCCAGAGTTTTTTTCCCCTCTGGTTGCACATTTAACATGCTGATAGAAATTTGGCAAGACAGATTTAAGTTTCCCTGCATTGATGTCCCCGGCTACTAGGAGCGAAGCCTCTGGGTGAGCGTTTTCCTGTTTGCTTATGGCGGAATACAGCTCATTCAGTGCGGTCTTAGTGCCAGCATCAGTCTGTGGTGGTTTATAGACAGTTACGAAAAATACAGATGAAAACTCTCTAGGTAGGTAGTGTGGTCTACAGCTTATCATGAGATACTCTACCTTAGGCGAGCAAAACCTTGAGACTTCCTTAGATATCGTGCACCAGCTGTTATTTACAGAAATACATAGTCCGCCACCCTTTGTCTTACCAGACGCCGCTGTTCTGTCCTGTCGATACAGCGTATAGCCATCCAGCTGTATGTTGATAATGTCGTCGTTCAGCCACGACTCAGTGAAGCATTAGATATTCAAGTTTTGAATGTCCCGTTGGTAGTTTAATCTTCCGCATAGGTCGTCGATTTTATTTTCCAAAGATTGCACGTTTACTAGCAGATTGGAAGGAAGTGGGGGTTTATTCAATTGCCCACGAATTCTTAGAAGGCAGCCCACCTTCTGGGACCTTTTTCTCTGCATTCTCTTCACGCAAATAATGGGGATCTGGGCCTGTTCCCGGGAGAGCGGTATATCATTCACGTCGGGCTCATCGGACTCGTTAAAGGAAAAAAAGGATTCTGCTAGTCCGTGGTGAGTAATCGCAGTTCTGATACCCAGAAGTTATTTTAGGTCATAAGAGACGGTAGCAGCAACTCTTGCCTGCAACTAGCTGATCTAGGGTGCAATCATTAGTCAAAAAGTTGCAAGCAAGAGTTTCTATTGGACAAATTCATGTATTTTTATCCCTGTGTCGTTCCGTTTTGGTTCTGTTTAAGAAAAGTTTTTCAACAGAATTGGCAGAATGAATACACCCCTGATCACGTGTAAACACAGTTCACCTTCATAGCAGTCACGTTATATTCCTTCTCGCATATATGCACTCCCCCGCTCACCTTTTCCCTTCGTTTGTGGACAATCCACAACACATCAGCTGTATGTGACCAAACAAAAAAACTTTCCAAGCCAAACCATATCATAACCGCTACACACAGCCTTCATCGTTGTCACCATATTAACTAAAGTAATGTCATAGTCAACATAGCTAACAGAACTAACGCATTAGTAAACCCGCTACAATCATGCAGTAATGTTACAGTAAGCTGTTGAGCAGTAAGAATGGCAGGCCCCGGTGGCAAAACATTTGTAAAACCAAAAGCTTACTTTTACTTGGAAGAGTTCCAGTCTTGTGTTGGATAGTCATAGCCAGCTAACTAACATAGCATCCCTCTGTTTGAGCAGGGTGTTTGAGTAGGCTAAAGTAGCTAGCTGCATTTGCTAGCTAAGTAAGTGAAACAGAAAGTGGGGGGGAAAATGATGAAATCTCTCTCTTGCTTCTCTTTCATTTTTGAAGAAATTAATTTGTTAAAAACTGTTCAACTATTGTATTTGCAGTGAAATCTTTGAAATCTTTGAAAATAGATTCAGCAGTGGGCCGATTTTTTATTGAGTGGATGATCAGGGGGCCGGAACCTATTTACAAAAATATAGTAGACTGCAAATTGACCTCTGCAGGCCTGTCATCCTGGTGCCTGGCCTGTATTGTACTGTTCTTTACTCACTGTACTGTACTGTAATGAACTGTGATATCCAAATTGTGAAACACATGTCTATGAAACAATTCGTTCAGATTTGGTCCACTCCGGTCTGTCTGTGAACGTTAAAGTGCAGTCAAAAACCTGATTTCCCTGTGTTTTATGTACACTGAGTATACAAACATTAAGAACACCTGCTCTTTCCATGACAAAGACTGACCAGTTGAATCCAGTTGAAAGCTATGATCCCTTATTGATGTCACCTGTTAAATCCACTTCAATCAGTGTAGATGAAGGGGAGAAGACAGGTTAAAGAAGGATTTTTAAGCATTGAGACAATTGAGACATACATTTTGTATGAGTGCCATTCTGAGGGTGAAGGTCTTTGAACGGGGCATGGTAGTAGGTGCCAGGTGCACCGGTTTGTGTCAAGAACTGCAAATTGGCTAGGTTTTTAATGTTTAACAGTTTCCGTGTGTATCAAGAATGGTCCACTGCCCAAAGGACATCCAACCAACTTGACACAACTGCTGGAAGCCTTGGAGTCAAGATGAACCATCATCCCTTTGGAACACTTTCGTCACCGTGTAGAGTCCATGCTCCGACAAACTGAGGCTGTTCTGAGGGCAAAAAAATGGGGGGGATTATGATAATAGCCTTTTAGTATAAGACATTTTTTAAAAGACCGCCAGGCGGTATAAGTAAATAAACCAATAAAAAAGAGAGTTTTAAAACTTTTTGCCAATAACAGCTAGTTTCCAGGTTGCATATCCCTTCCATTAGGCTCGTCCATTTAGGCCCCTCACAAAGACCACTCCCAAAATTCTTTCATGAGAAATTGCTATTTGCTAAGGAGCTATTTTTGAGAGAGAGAGAGAGACCACCAGATGACAGAAAGAAAACAGTTATGAGCTGAATATAACAGTATGCCAGTGAAAGTGCTCAGCATTCAACACCATAGTACCCTCAAAGCTCATCACTAAGCTAAGGATCCTGGGATTAAACACCTCCCTCTGCAACTGGATCCTGGACTTCCTGACGGGCCGCCCCCAGGTGGTGAGGGTAGGTAGCAACACATCTGCTACGCTGATCCTCAACACTGGAGCTCCCCAGGGGTGCGTGCTCAGTCCCCTCCTGTACTCCCTGTTCACCCACGACTGCATGGCCAGGCACGAGTCCAACACCATCATTAAGTTTGCAGACGACACAACAGTGGTAGGCCTGATCACCGACACCGACGAGACAGCCTATAGGGAGGAGGTCAAAGACCTGGCCGGGTGGTTCCAGAATAACAACTTATCCCTCAACGTTACCAAGACTAAGGAGATGATTGTGGACTACAGGAAAAGGAGGACCGAGCACGCCCCCATTAACATCGACGGGGCTGTAGTGGAGCAGATTGAGAGCTTCAAGTTCCTTGGTGTCCACATCAACAACAAACTAGAATGGTCCAAACACACCAAGACAGTCGTGAAGAGGGCACGACAAAACCTATTCCCCCTCAGGCAACATTGAGAGCATCCTGACTGGTTGCATCACTGCCTGGTATGGCAATTGCTCGGCCTCTGACCGCAAGGCACTACAGAGGGTAGTGCGTACGACCCAGTACATCACTGGGGCTAAGCTGCCTGCCATCCAGGACCTCTACACCAGGCGGTGTCAGAGGAAGGCCCTAAAAATTGTCAAAGACCCCAGCCACCCCAGTCATAGACTGTTCTCTCTACTACCGCATGGCAAGCTGTACCGGAATGCCAAGTCTAAGACAAAAAGGCTTCTCAACAGTTTTTACCCCCAAGCCATAAGACTCCTGAACAGGTAATCAAATGGCTACCCGGACTATTTGCATTGTGTGCCCCCCCCACCCCCCTTTTTTCTCCTGCTGCTACTCTCTGTTTATCATATATGCATAGTCACTTTAACTATACATTCATGTACATACTACCTCAATTGCGCCGACCAACCAGTGCTCCTTCACATTGGCTAACCGGGCTATCTGCATTGTGTCCCACCCACCACCCGCCAACCCCCTCTTTTACACTACTGCTACTCTGTTCATCATATATACATAGTCACTTTAACCATATCTACATGTACATACTACCTCAATCAGCCTGACTAACCGGTGTCTGCATGTAGCCTCGCTACTTTTATAGCCTGTCTTTTTACTGTTGTTTTATTTCTTTACCTACCTATTGTTCACCTAATACCCTTTTTCCACTATTGGTTAGAGCCTGTAAGTAAGCATTTCACTATAAGGTTGTATTCGGCGCACGTGACAAATAAACTTTGATTGATTTGATTTGATTTGAAAGGAAAGACAGTAGCAGGTGACCCAACTGTGGTTTGTGACTATTATGATTTCTCATTGTAGCCAATTAAATTGCAGTAAATCATTTACAGATTTTTTTGGTAAAGGAATTACGAGTTTTAATCACTTAATAATTCATAAACACAATTTATATAACTAATTTGTATGTCTACCATTACTTGTTACTTCTGTGAACTTTCATTATCCTCCCTCCTCATCAGGGAGAGACATTAGAAAAGACGTGGGTTATTGGAAACGGAATTACAAGGTAGAAGGCAATAGTTCTTCAACTTCCATAAGGTAAACGATTTCTCCAAAACTAAATATAAGTGTTGATATTAGTTGGCAGGAGTCTTTTCATCAAACATTATTGTGTTTTTATGTATTTTTTATACCTTTTACAACTTTTTCTGGCAGATGTTTTCGAAGACCCCTTTTCCATCTGTTTATACAGAAATCAAATCCTTTACTTATGCCACATTTCTTCGATGGAAAATGGTTTAAACATTTATCTATGCCTTAATTTCCCCAAAATATAGACTCTTAGCTCTCATTTGACATTCAATTTGATATGCTCCTATGAACATCACATGTTGGTGCTCATGGGTCCTTTTCAATGTAAATGCACTATTGCTATTATGTACTGTGCATTCGGAAAGTATTCAGACCACTTGACCTTTTCCACATTTTGTTACGTTACAGACTTATTCTAAAATGGATTAAATTGTATTTTTTTCCTCATCAATCTACAACACCCCATAATGACAACGCGAAAACAGCTCTTTAGAAATGTATGCAAATCCATTAAAAAAAATCTACTGAAATATTACATTTACATAAGTATTCAGACCCTTTACTCAGTACTTTGTTGAAGCACCTTTTGCAGAGATTACAGCCACTATTTGGCAACTTTCTCCCATTCTTTTCTGCAGATCCTGTCAAGCTCTGTCAGGTTGGATGGGTAGCATTGCTACACAGCTATTTTCAGGTCTCTCCAGAGATGTTATATCGGTTTCTATTCCAGGCTCTTGCTGGGCCACTCAAGGACATTCAGAGACTTGTCCTAAAGCCACTCCTGCGTTGTCTTGGCTGTGTGCTTAGGGTCGTTGTCCTGTTAGAAGGTGAATCTTCGCCCCAGTCTGAGGTCCTGAGTGCTCTGGAGCAAGTTTCCATCAAGGATTTCTCTGTACTTTGCTCCGTTCATCTTTCCCTCGATTCTGACTAGTCTCCCAGTCCCTGCTACTGAAAACCAGCACCATGCACCATGCTTCACCGTAGGGATGGTGCCAGGTTTCCTCCAGACGTGACGCTTGGCATTCAGGGCAAAGAGTTCAATCTTGGTTTCACCAGACCAGAGAAACTTGTTTCTCATGGTCTGAGAGTCTTTAGGTGTCCTTTGGCAAACTCCAAGTGGGCTGTCATGTGCCTTTTACTGAGGAGTGGCTTCCATCTGACCACTCTTCCATAAAGGCCAGATTGGTAGAGTGCTGCAGAGATGGATGTCCTTCTGGAAGGTTCTCCCATCTCTACAGAGGAACTCTGGAGCTCTGTCATCAGGTCAGGTCATTAGTTACCTCCCTGACCAAGGCCCTTCTCCGATGATTGTTCAGTTTGCCTGGAGGCCAGCTCTAGGAAAGTCTTGGTGGTTCCAAACTTCTTCCATTTAAGAATGATGGAGGCCACTGTGTTCTTGGGACCTTCAATGCTGCAGACATTTTTTGGTACCCTTCCTCAGATCTTTGCCTCGACACAATCCTGTCTCTGAGCTCTCCGGACACATCCTTCTAGCTCATGGCTTGGTTTTTGCTCTGGCATGCACTGTCAACTGTGAGACCTTATATAGACAGGTGTGTGCCTTTCCAAATCATGTGAAATAAATTTTATTTTATTCAAGTTGTAGAAACATCAAGGATGATCAATTGAAACAGGATGCACCTGAGCTAAATTTTAAGTCTCAAAGCAATGGGTCTGAATACTTATGTAAATAAGGTATTTCTGTTTAAAAAAAATAATTATTATATGGCTGGGGGCAGTATTGAGTAGCTTGGATGAATATGGTGCCCAGAGGTGCCCAGAGTAAACTGTCTGCTCCTCAGTCCCAGTTGCTAATATATGTATATTTAGTATATTTGGATAGAAAACACTCTGAAGTTTCTAAAACTGTTGGAATGGTGTCTGTGAGTATAACAGAACTCATATGGCAGGCTAAAACCTGAGAAAAAATCCAACCAGGAAGTGGGAAATCTGAGGTTGGTCGATTTTCAACTCAGCCCCTATTGAAGATACAGTGGGATATTGGTAATGTTGCACTTCCTAAGGCTTCCACCAGTCTTTAGAAACGTGTTTGAGGCTTCTACTGTAAAGGGGGGCTGAATGAGAGGGGAATGAGTCGGAGGTCTGCCAGCATCCACGAGCTGGTCATGCGCATTCACATGAGAGGTAGTTCCCGTTCCATTTGCTTTTCTGAAGACAAAGGAATTCTCCGGTTGGAACATTATTGAAGAGTCATGTTAAAAACACCCTAAAGATTGATTCTATACATCGTTTGACATGTTTCTATGGACTGTAACGGAACTTTTTAACATTTCGTCTGCAACTAGTGAACGCGCTTCGTGAGTTTTGATTTGTTTACCAAACGCGCTAACAAAAGTAGCTATTTGGACATAAATGATGGACATTATCGAACAAATCAAACATTTATTGTGGAACTGGGATTCCTGGGAGTGCATTCTGATGAAGATCATCAAAGGTAAGTGAATATTTATAATGTTATTTCTGACTTCTGTTGACTGCACAATATGGCGGATATCTTTTTGTCTTGATTGGGCTCTGAGTGCCGACCTCAGATTATTGCATGGTTTGCTTTTTCCGTAAAGCTTTTTTGAAATCTGACACAGCGGTTGCATTAAGTAGAAGTGGATCTAAAATTCCATGCATAACACTTGTATCTTTGATCAACGTTCATAATGAGTATTTCTGTAAATTGATGTGGCTCTCTACAAAATCACCGGACGTTTTTGGAACTACTGAACATAACACGCCAATGTATACTGAGATTTGTTGATATAAATATGAACTTTACCGAACAAAACATACATGTATTGTGTAACATGAAGTCCTATGAGTGTCATCTGATGAAGATCATCAAAGGTTAGTGATTAATTTGATCTCTATTTCTGCTTTTTGTGACTCCTGTCTTTGGCTGGAAAAATGGCTGTGTTTATCTGTGATTTGGCGGTGACCTAACATAATCGTTTGTTGTGCTTTAGCTGTAAAGCCTTTTTGAAATCGGACACTGTGGTGGGATTAACAACAAGATTACCTTTAAAATGGTATGAGATACTTATATGTTTGAGGAACTTTAATTATGAGATTTCTGTTGTTTGAATTTTGCGCCCTGCACTTTCACTGGCTGTTGTCATATCGATCCCGTTAACGGGAACTCAGCCATAAGAAGACCTGTTTTCGCTTTGTCATGATGGGTTATTGTGTGTAGATTGATTTAAAAATATATATCATTATTTAACTAGGCAAGTCAGTTAAGAACAAATTCTTCTTTATAATGACAGCCTAACCCGGACAACGCTGGGCCAATTGTGCACGCCCTATGGGACTCCCAATCAAGGCCAGATGTGATACAGCCTGGGTTCGAACCAGGGACTGTAGCGACGCCTCTTGCACTGAGATGCAGTGCCTTAGACCGCTGCGCCACTCGGGTACCCCGAGTGAGGAAATATTTGTATTTAATCAATTTTAGAATAAGGCTGTAACATAACAATGTGGAAAAAGTCAACGGGTCAATACTTTCCGAATGCAATGTATATGATTCGTGTTTTGTCCGCACGGGGGCGTAATTATTGCGAGTTGAGCCTAGCCAACGAAGGGCGGAGGACCCCTGTATGGGACCAAGTTTGTAGTGAGCTCCGTAAATTGAGCACTCTCTCCTCGGGCGCACGGAGCAAGAAAGGCTCGTCGTTTCTTTCGAGGCAAAAGCATAGAAAGAGAGGGGGCCACTGAGATTTGATTGGCTGAGGAAGGCAGAGCCAAAAACACTGTGGCCAGGAAACGGCTCGAATTTCGGGGGACGTAAGGAGGAGAAAAAATCTAGTAAACCTGACAAAGCGTCTGAGAACAGTACTAGGATTGTCTGGGAAGAAGACGCTCTGCCGCGAGGGATCATATATTGATGGATTCTATGTTTTTGGAGAGTTTATGTTCTTTTTTTACCCATTAGTTCATCATAAAGTGCAAACCTTTCGTTTGGATGAAAAGTGCGCTCGCTCTGGAACACTGACATTTGAGTTGACTAGCAACTTGGTGAAGAAGTTTCAGGGACGTAGCTATGTTTTTCTAGTTATTTTTCAAGGATATGGATTTAAATTCGGATTTTTTTAAGTGCAATGGAACAACAATGACATCGTGATTTAATAATACATTTTCAGTGATTTTATTTGTTGCTCGTCCAATTTGGGGAAAGTAAAAAAATCGCTGCTTGGCATTTTTGGTGCAGTGGGGTGAATTTGCTCCATCGGGACTAGGCTACACATTCCTCTCGATTCGGCCCATACACTCGCCTCCTGCCATGTCCATGCATGCGAATCGGAGTTCTTCCAGACTTTAGGTAGTTATTCGTTGTAAGTATTTTGGCCGTATTTTGGCAACTTGTGGGCATAGATCTCAAATGGTTATTGTTCTATTCGTCCTGGAACAACGAGAATATAATTGAATAGAATCAATTCCTGATGTGGGCTTTACGCATCTGAAATAGAATAGCTAATTTTAATGCTGGTAAGACCTGTTGTTTTAGCCATATGTGTTATTCTAAGGAGTTTTGAAAGGACTAATCTTATCCATAGGCTAATTAAAATGCTACGTTGAAAAAAAAAATGCTACGTCTGACAGTCACATTATAAGAAATTGCCATATAAAGTAGCCTACCCCTTTTATACTACGAAGCAAGAGCTCTTGTTTTCTTATTTGGGGGAAATACTGTTTTTAATTCAACAACAGCCTATAAGGCGATGTTTACTATGTTTTCCCCTCAATTAGGAAAACATATCTAAGCAGTGGATGCAGCACCCGTGCATGTTCATTAACAACACTGTTCTGGTTATTTATTACTTTGCTTAATTTTCTACATCGCATTAATGGTGCCAACTACCCCGTGACCGCACGTTGTGTTTTTACTGCATGGACTCACTGAGCACTGAGTCCAAAAGCCAACTGATTTGAATATCAATAGGATTAAAATCAGCGCTAAGAAATTTCATTCGGAAGATTTGGTTTAAATGGGGGCCAGGGAAACCTATGGATATGCATATGCTGAAAAGCCCTGGTGTCCGAACTTATTGGATGTCATGTTGTTGACAGCAGCAACTCATAAAGAGGTTTTAAAAGCTGTAGGCTATACATGTGGTAGTTAGATTTACCACAGCAAAAGATGGCTAGACTTAGGCGAATTGTCGAGCATAAAGAATTGTCCATGAATTGTCGGTTACCTTGCAGTGCCGGTCTGAAGTGTCCATTTTGCTTAGCAAAAGACTATACGAGAATATAATCCATTCCTGATGTGGGTTTTACGCATCTGAAATAGAATAGCTCATTTTTAATGCTGGTAAGACCTGTTGTTTTAGCCATATTTGTTGTTCTAAGGAGTTTTGAAAGGACTATTCTTATCCATAGGCTAATTAAAATGCTACGTTGATCTGACAGTCAAATTATAAGAAATTGCCATATAAAGTAGCCTACCCCTTTTATACTACGAAGCAAGAGCTCGTTTTCTTATTTGGGGGAAATACTGTTTTTAATTCAACAACAGCCTATAAGGCGATGTTTACTATGTTTTCCCCTCAATTAGGAAAACATATCTAAGCAGTGGATGCAGCACCCGTGCATGTTCATTAACAACACTGTTCTGGTTATTTATTACTTTGCTTAATTTTCTACATCGCATTGATAGACGAATTTTGTTTTTAAAAGTAAACCATAGTCCTAAACCAAGGTAGTCTGCCCACTCTAGGTACGTTGTACGTGCGGGATGCATCCAGGCAGCATCCCATGATGTGGTGCGCGCGGTGGGCATAAACGTTTGCTTGCGATCCGCGCGTGCTCTCCCCTCTCCAGTCAATATAAATGAACCAGAATCGCTCAACACATTTCAAAGTTGCTGTTTACGCCTACATGTCAAATGACATGCATCTTCCTGGGTAAACCAATCAATACATCGCAGCTGGATCAGAAGGCGCTTGAGGAAGCGTGACTCGGGGCTCTTTGCAGCCGCTCCAAACCTCTATAGATTTCTAAAACGGATTGCACCGCAGATGTCTGGCAATGGCCAGTAGATTGATGTGTCCTAGTGTATTCCATTTTAAATTACAAATCGCATAATCATAGGGCTACAATGAATTAAGTGAATTTATTTTGCAACAGAAAAGTATGCATATTCACTAATATACCAACCTCAAATGGAAAGCAACAGGTTTGGAGCATCTAGGATACAACTCATATAGGCTATTCAGTATTGGATGATTTACTTATTAATTGTAACCTACTCTCTGATCAGAAGAAGGTAATGTTTGATGGAATTTGATATTCCACAATTTCAGTAATAATAACAATAGGCTAATAATTTCATTAGTGAAATGGTATAATACAATACATAGGTATAGATAACCTTGTAATAAAGTTATGTTTTTCACAACTAACAATGCCTATTCTATGCCGTTTCTATTTTTTAAATAAATGTGCATCTTTTATAAAAGTGATTTTAGCCTAGAAATGCAAGCGTCAAGTCCACTTAATAGAAATGCTATGTACTCAGACGGTAGTATTGTAATAGGGAACGTGAGGATTTGTGACAATGGGTCTGGTGTAAAGGTAGCTGTTGTGTGCTGAGCTGAGGTGCATCAGCGTTTCGGTATGTCTGTGGCAAGGCTTGTCTGACAGCATTTTGTGACACACTCTCTCGCTCTTCCTCTCTCTACTCTTTCTATAGGTGTTATTGTAACTGAAACAAATTAAATAAGTCGGTGAACAAATTAGAATAGGTGAGAATATGACTATAGTATATGGTAAATGCAGAATTGGCTTCAGTTTCTAAGTCAATATAAATTTTTCTCTTTTGGTTTTCTCCCTCTCTCATCCTTTCTCCCCACATTATTTAAAATGTTCATCCCTACCTACCTTTTCCCCTCCATCTTCACCTATTTACCACCCTTTTTCCAACTTTATTGCTCCTCCCACAGCCTTTCCTCAGCCCAGGTGATTGGGGGAATTCACAGTGAGTGACAGGCCGGGCAGCCTGCAGTTGATGGTTGGGTGGAGCCCCTCAGATGGGATCAGTGTCCAGGGGGAGGCAGAGCCTGAGGAGGGGGGGATGGGGGACGGACTCACCCTCCACTAACGGGATGGCCTCGTGGGCCTGGCTGCTCGCCACCATCCTGCTGTCCCTAGCAACGGCTACTTTGGCAAGGCCGCCGTACACTGCTGCCGAGGAAGAGGAGGCTACGCTAGAACCTGAAGGTAAGATACTGGCTCCTCGTTGACTGTATTATATACTTTGTTGCCCCTAGATACTTATCTAAGGTCAGTTTAGAGGTTTCCCCCTTCAGTGGTTAAGGTTAGGATTTGGGAAAGATAAGCTGATCCTAGGTCTGTGCCTAAGGGCAATGGGCACCTGGAGCATGTTAATATAATGGTGGGATAGAGAGAAGGAGGTAATGTTGTTGAAAGACTCAACTTGGCTCCTTGGTTATTGTCTTGCACCCCTCATCGTACACTGTAAGGGTGGTTTGGGTTGGGGAGGAGGAGGGCTGGCACTTTTGAGTTGTACTCCTATTTCTTTTCCCTAAAATATGCCCTCACCCTCATAATAACAAATCTCCACAGTATTATGGATTCATTAGAAATGAAACATGTGGAATTGAGAAATTGGGGCACGTAAAAAGGAAAACTATAAAATGTGGAAACTAACTAACCTTGGCATGTGTGATGTTTGCCACACCATGAGATACTTACTACCATGGCACATAGCTTTAGTTCTTACTTCTTTCCCATAGTCACTTTTTCTTTGCCTGTTGTTGTGAAATTTCAGTCTCGGGACACTATTTGTGTCATCTAAAGTTAAAAACTGTCAAGAAAAGCGTATCAGGCGGTGGTGCTTTAAATTGCCATGGACAAAGCCTAGCATGTGTGAAATACTGGTCCGGGACCTGGTATGAGAGGATGAGTGGGAAGGTGAGTGGGACAGTGTTTTCACTTGCACCTCTCGGGTGCCCCGCTGCCCCAGAGAGAGAGAGAGAGAGAGAGAAGGAAAGAGAGAGCTCTCTTCATCCTCTACTCGCACTGCAGTAGGCTGATTCCCTCCATACACAACACTTTTCAATGTGTTGCTGAGTGAATCAAACGTTTTTGCTCCTTTTCTACTGTGTTTTTTGCCCTTTTTCTTCTTCTCTGTCAGTCTCTTTCTCTGCTTCTTCTGAGGGGAGGAGTGAGGACCACACACTTTAGCCTGTACGTCTATGTGTAGCCTATTTTCCACCAAGCAGCCTTTTGGTTGGGAAGAAAATACTTGTTTTTGGTTAACAGTGTGAATGTGAAAGGATCTACTTTCCTTAACTTTACACCGTTTTTTGGTTCCTTAGTCGCTCTAGCTTGTCTCCAGCTAAATTACCTTCCATGGCCATTTTTTTACATATTTTTGGGCTGCTGAACTGGTGCCTGAGATGGTCGCATTTTGTTTTAGAAACGGTTACTTCTTGAAATACATTATGAAAGATGGTTTGTAATACAGGCAGTGTTTGTGAGTACTATGTGTTTTGTCACTAGCCTCCAAGGAGCCTGGAAATTCAGAGAAGTAGGCAGACCCTAATTAGAGTTGTTGTGTTGGCTAGTCAGTCAGTAAGTTGGGCCAACGCTGCATGCCTTTTGAATCCCCCTTCACAGTTTACACACACACTCAGCCCCTGCTCTCTTGCCCTTTGGCCTAGGGGTCGGGAGTTGCCCACACTTGCCCAGACAAGGGTTACCTCACTACCTCAGGTTTTCACTCTTGTTTTTGTTGTTTACAGAAAGAGAGTCCTCTTAGCTCCAATCGGCTCCGTTTGAAAAACAGATTTATTGGACATGCCTTTGTTGTAAGAGCCTGGAATTCTTCCCTTGTAATCCAATATTTGCAAATAGCTAAATGTTTTAAGAGGATTTGTGCATAGTTGACTTTTCCTGACATTTCCTTCAAATAGGGGAGATTACGGAGAAGGAGGAAAAGTTGGGAAGTCATGTGACTGGGATTAAGTGGGCTGAACCTGGGGCTCACATGGTGACGGATCAACAGGGCAGGTTTCTGAGGCTTATTTAGAAAGCCCCGATATCTGATTCCAGATCAGTTTTTGTTAGCTGACCCTGGTCAAGCACGTAAGGGTAGTATTCCACGGCGGTGAAGATTGTGTGTGTTTTGTGTGTGAACCAGCGTTTTTCGTTGGATTTGGTGATTTAAAAACACAATCCCATCCCAGCCACACACAAGTGGATACACTGCATTTTAAACCACCAAAGATGCACCAAACACTTTTACAATTTATTTCCTTTGAGCTCATATGAGAACCTCTCTCACTCTGATTGGTTGTGGTTGTGGTGTCCCGTCTGTACTGACAGAAACAGAGGAACGTGAAAAGAGACAGACTAGACTGTCTGTCCCTCTCTTAATTACCCCCCCAGAGGTTGTCTTGACAGTAATGGCCTTTGGCCCCACCCCATCTGAACACTAGAGCGCCCGGGGCCACAAGTGCATGCACCACTGTCTCTATATACCTCTCTGGAAAGGGAGGGATATTGTCATAGAGTGCATATCAGTGTTACTGCTAGCTTTGAACAAGGAATGAACCCATGATAGCTCTGTTGCTAGTTTGTTTTCCTACCCACCGAAGAAGGTTGTTAAACTGAAATGTATGTGTATGCTATCCCTTGACTTAGTTGTACTTAAGCATGGGCTGTCGATGAATTTTCTCACTCTTTATGCACCATCTTTTTGTGCGCAGACCCATTACCTTTTTCCTCATCATGTTTGTTTACCTCTGTATGCGGAAACTGAAGAAGTAGAGCGAGCATATGGTTGTGAAAAGGCTATACAGTACTGGTATTGTTGTTGTCGTCAGTCACCCCGGACGTTCTGTATTTATGGAACTGTTTGCCTTGTCCAGAAGCCCGGCTGGATTTTCACTGTGAATTGAACTGGGTAAGTGGAGCGGAGTAACAATGATATGGAAACGGGTTACAAACGCTGGTATGTGTCCCTTTACAATGGCATTTATGCTGCTTGGCTCCGGGGCCTGTTTAAATACTTGTGTTGAATGAATGAATGTGGCACTGTGTGTGTAGTCTGTACGTTGGAACTTGCGTGTCGATGGAACTGACAAAGTACAGGTGTTCTAAATACCATCTATTCATTCAATTTATATGGTCCTCACTCTTACTATACTTGTGGTAGTAGATTAAGTGGACTGAAGGATAGTCAGGCTAAATCAATGTAAATATGCATGGGTGTGACAACCCATTGTCATGGAAAACGCGTAATTGTGATTCGTTTTGATTGATTGCTACTCATTATGTCAGCTTATGCTATACTGTAGGACTCCTACCTGTAAGGCTAGTATAGCAGGGAGGAACATGCTGAAACATACACGTCTATCCTTCATCTTGTGTGGAGCAGGAAGAGGCTGCTACTGACATTTAAAACACAATTTAGTAGGGCTGGGACGATACCAGTATCGCGATACTCGTTAGTATCATGGCAAGGAAACAAAACACGAAGCAGATTTAGCTTCCTAATGTTGGAAACTAACGTCGTTATGTTGTCATCCAGAATCACATGTATTTATTTTCCAAGTTATAGCACACAGTATTTTATATACAGCAGGTTTTTAAAGTACCAAAGAGTTTGGTCTGCTTCGTGTTTTCATTTTTGCCATGGGAAACATATTGCGATACTGGTATTGTTCGTCCCAGACCTTCAATCTAGTAATTATATTACTTTAAAATCTCTGTTCAGGTTTTCATAACAGGATACATGCATAGTTATTACCAGTTCAATTTTAATAAGAAGAACCCCATTTTATTGCATGTTCATTTTCATGTAAGTGGGTGGTGGAGAAAAGATAGTGGCCATATGACTTACCTCAAACACAGTGATATCTAAACAGCAGTAGGATCCAGGTTGTAAAAGTGTAAAAGTGTCAGCCTGTCTGCCTGCACCTGGCCTGTTAATGATGTGTGTGTGTGTGCGTGAGCATGTTTGGTGTGTGTGTACTTGTGTGGGTGAGCGTGCTTATTGTGTGTGTGTATGCCCCAGTGGCAGTGGAGCTGAACTCTCTAACTAAACAAACTATCCCGAGTCCTGCTGTCAATATGGCCAGGCAGTTACCCTGATAGCCTCTTCTATACAATGGACTTTTATAGGCCCCTACTTGCCTGCCGTTAGGCCTAGTTAGTGTGGAGGTGTGTCGGTGTTATATGGACTGTTGTTTGCCTTGGCCGATGCAGCAGAAAACGCCTTGTTGTCACTCCACCACTACCTCACACCTGTCTGATAAGAGGGTGATATAACTGAGTGATTGCCTGTGCCAGGCTGTGACCAAGGGATGCTGCAAGTTGACCACAACAATGAACTCCAGAGCAGGGTGGGTTGATATTGACTGGAAATTGCATCCTCAGCCTCCATGAAAGAGCGGGGGGCAGGGTTCGATGCTGTGACCGAAACAGTTGCATTTGCGAGGGTTTGACTTGGCAGTGCGACACACATTTTGAATTGGTCGCAAGGGTACCAGTGAATTTCTTTTACCTGGTCACGTTAGTTTTTGCTTCACAATTTGTAAAAATGTTTTCGTTATGATTTATTCATCAGTAATGTGCAAATGACAAAAAATAAACCAACTTCCTGAACAGGCAACAACGGCACGGGAATGCTCGTCTGTGTGTCAGGGCTCAACTTAGAAGGGAGGTTTTGGGAACCCTCCGGGCCAGTCGTTAATCCCCGTCTGTAAGGAATATTTCAATAATGCAATTTTTAATCTAGGCTGAAATGTATTTAAAAAACAGATGGATTCCCGAAGCTGGTCGTTTGCGGTTTCGATTATTTATCACATGCTCGCTACACCCATATAGCCTATAGATAATCTGTTGGGCAGAGAGAGCACACAGCTCTCAAACAGCTGGTTGTTGCGTGGACCGATGACCAACAGCGGTAGCAGTTCCAAGTTATGATATCTACCTATAAATGCTAAGGCAAGAATGGGTATGCAAACCAGGTATTTTAAAAAGTTCAAAGTCTTGGTTGAATATTTGCAATGCACAACTCAGTCATCATGGAATAGCCTACCTTGAAAATAATTTCCTCGAGGCTCTTTCGTCCTTGAAAAGTCATTGACGATATGGTAGCCGATTTAGAAGTTCTGCATGCATTTCGCTGCACCTGCGATAATATCTGCAAATCTGTGTACGCAACCAATAAACTTTTGAATTGATTTGCTCCAATATTATTATTCAACTTGTCACTTTCTCGTTGTAAAACAAGATACAGTAACCCCTCAATAACTCTTCAACATCTCAAATGGCGAGAATGACTAGCTACCACATGGACAGACTTCATTAATGTGTGTGTGTGTCGGGAGCATGCTGTCTATTTAGTCAGGAAATTCTCACATTATTCGGACATATTTTAGAATGTAAATGTATAATTCCATTGGGTAGGCCTATTGAAAAATGCATTATTCTTAAAGTGGTAATGCATACTTTTTTTGCATACATTTTGGGAGGAGTTTTATTTTCTATAGGCTTTTACAACAATTACATATAAAATGTAGGTACTTGAAAATTGCAATTTAATCCTTGAAAAATAATTGATAGTCCTTGAATTTGACTTGCCAATGTCTCTATGAATCCTGCTATTGAAATTACACATCATTCGCTTTCCTGTCAGATGTTGACCCGGGCCAGTTTATTTTCCATTCGTGCCAGTAGCTTTCATTTGGCGCTGGCCTGATGTGCCACTGGCAAATTTACCTGAATGTCCTGACCTGCTGTGTGCGGTTCAATAGGGCCTATATGTATACCACTTTGTGTAGCCGTTAGCGATGCTAATTATATATTTTTTAAATTTCACCTTTATTTAACGGAAAACCGGAAAAGAAATGGCAGTTTAAATGTTAATCAAAATTGTCATTTTGTCACATCCCTAGTACATACAGCATAGAAATACATAATTTACACACACACACACACACACACACACACACACACACACACACACACACACACACACACACACACACACACACACACACACACACACACACACACACACACACACACACACACAAGTCAGTTCAGACAGATCCAGCTCAGAGAGGACCAGCTCATTAGCTCTATCAGCAGCAGATTTTAATTTAGAATGAAAAATGCAACAAGTGTTAGTGCATTGTATCACATCAATTCGTCCTGTAATCAAACCGAACTAAAACTTATCATTCCGGTATCATATCGGAGCCCTTTTATCTAGATATGTCTTGAAAGGGAAATATTCAAATCCCTAGACTATTGTGATGAGTCCAAAGACCAAATTTGGAGAGAATCTGACTTTTAGTCCATGAGAACATTTACTATCGTTATTTTAAGCATTAGATTTACATAGTAAGAAAAAAGTAATTGTTAATAGTGTCCTTATTTTTTAAGATATCAATGTCAAACTTAACATGGTTCATCATACTAACGTCTGATGACCCTAAAACGTTTCAAGTTAATAGGCCATTGTGTAGTGGATTTACAAATGGACACGTGAAATCAGATTTCCTGATTGATCAATAACTCAGGCATCTCTTAACCAATTTCTCAAACTAAGTTAAAAGATGTACAATGGTTCATCAGAAGTTTGTCAAAGGTTTTCCAGGATTTCCAAGATGGAGGAAAATCTATCCTGACAAACCCTATGGGTCCTTGCAGCAAATCTGTTCAACATGAGGAAAGACACCTACATATGTTTCTAGATCAAACGTGGCAATGGATATAAGGGTTTACGTGAGACTGCTTATAACAGCGCACCCCATAGGCCAATCAGTGGCATTATTTTTTACCAATTTACTCATGACCTCTTATGTGTGTCAAATTAGAAAAAAATCTATGCTTGAGTTATTTGACCAAGTTCCCCCCAAAATTATGCGGACAATAACAATAGCTAATCACAGGATTTCCGTGAGCCCCTAATTAGAGTGAAGAGAGGGGAAAAAAATAATAGTCCTGAGATTTAAGTCAAAGGACAGAGAGAGAACACTGAAAAAGCAGCCTATAGCATAGTTTGAGGTGTGTGTGTCAGTGTGTGCGTATGTAACCGGTGCTGTAATGCACCGCTGTAACTCTGCGTTGTGTGTGGTTGATTGAGACTATAGACGTCGACTTGAGAGCAGGTTCTTTTAATTCATCAGAATTCACTCTCTGCATCCTGCATCCAAAAGAAAACAAAACAGTTTTAGAGCCCATATGTTCTACGAATCGTCGCCCCTTTCTCTCGTAGTGCATCAAAATTAGTACAGCCTCTCCTTATTATGCATCGACACGTAACATATATTTGACATAGGTAAAACCACATACCTGCATTCAACAGAAAATGAAACATTTGTAGAGCACATGTGTTCTGCGAATCGTCGCCCCTCTCTACAACAGATGCGCAATACAAGGGACTGGGATCATTCGATGAGCTAGCCATCGTTCACACATACAATAGTCTGCTAATACCTTAGCTAGCTATTAACCACATGTTGAATTCAGAATGTAAATATCATCCTAAAAAGTACAATTACAAGTGCATCTTAACAATACCATCCACTTCTGAGTAACCTCTAAATATACAACATTATTTATGAACAAAACACTGTGTGTATGACTTTGTGCTTAAAATAATCTAACGTTTCTGATGACAGAAAAAGCTTGCCGACCTCTCATAGTGCATCAAAAATGATTTGAGCACGAGCACGCAGGGCAAAACGTAAGTACACACTCCCCTACTCCCAGGATGCAGGCATGCATAATAACAAATCAACATGACATATTCATATATGAAGTACTTTAACAACTGTTACACGTGTGCATGCTTATGCATGTGTATAGACTTTGTAATGACTTTCAGTCCTACCATTATCCACTAAACTAAAGGCGAGAGAGATGGGCGGGAAGAGCTAGCTAGTTTACAGCAGTGTCTGTTTTATGATCACACACCTTTTAGAAGATCCCACCGCTCTCTATGTACGCATCTCATGCTCCTTTGATACTTGTACTGTTGGTGCTTAGTCTGCTCACAGATATGACAGAGAGTTGGACAGATGGAGTGAGAACGACAGATAGATAGACGAGTGTATTCTGGTGTGCGAATTGGTTGCAGCGCTTTTGCCGTGGTCTCTCAGGGAGCATGATTACTTCTTGTCAGGATGGTGTGAATGAAAAGAGGAGAGGAGTGAGACAGCGCCAGTCTGTCACACTTGATAGACATGCTAATAATAACTGACACCAAGGGAGAGAGAGAGAGCAAGAAGAAGACAGGCTATGTGCCCACAACATGAGGTGGAAACTGGGATGTACTTCCTAACCTCCTGGCAAATTTATGACCATATTAGAGGCACATATTTCCCTCAGATTACACAGACCCACAAAGAATTTGAAAACAAATCCAATATTGATAAACTCCCATATCAGGTGAAATACCAGTGTGCTACTACAGCAACAAGAATTGTGACCTGTCGCCACAAGAGAAGGGCAACCAATGGAACACAAACACCATTGTAAATCAAATCAAATCAAACTGTCACATGCGCCGAATACAACAAGTGTAGACCTTACCGTGAAATGCTTACTTACAAGCCCTTAACCAACAGTGCAGTTCAAGAAGAGTTAAGACAATATTTACCAAATAAACTGAAGTAAAAAATAATAAAAAGTAACACAATAAAATAACAATAATGAGGCTATATACAGGGGGTACTGGTACCGAGTCAGTGTGCAGGGGTACAGGTTAGTTGAGGTAATTTGTACATGGTAAGGGTGAAGTTACTATGCATAGATAATAAACAGCGAGTAGCAGCGGGGGGGGTGTCAATGTAAATAGTCCGGTGGCCAGTTGATTAATTGTTCAGCAGTCTTATGGCTTGGGGGTAGAAGCTGTTAAGGAGCCTTTTGGTCTGAGACTTGGTGCTCCGGTACCGCTTGCCATGCGGTAGCAGAGAGAACAGTCCATGACTTCGACTGGAGTCTCTGACAATTTTATGGGCTTACCTCTGACACCGCCTATTATATAGGTCCTGGATGGCAGGAAGCTTGGCCCCAGTGATGTACTGGGCCGTACGCACTACCCTCTGTAGCGCCTTACGGTCAGATGCCGAGCAGTAGCCATAGCAGACGGGGATGCAACCGGTCAGGATGCTCTCGATGGTGCAGCTGTAGAACTTTTTGAGGATCTGGGGACCCATGCCAAATCTTTTTAGTTTCCTGAGGGGAAATAGGTTTTGTCGTGCCCTCTTCACGACTTTCTTGGTGTGTTTGGACCATTCTAGTTTGTTGGTGATGTGGACACCAAGGAACTTGAAACTCTCATCCTGCGGCACTACATCCCCGTTGAAGTTAATGGGGGCCTGTTTGGCCCGCCTTTTCCAGTAGTCCACCATCAGCTCCTTTGTCTTGCTCACATTGAGGGAGTGGTTGTTTTCCTGGCACCACATTGCCAGTTCTCTGACCTCTCTCATTATTGTCGGTGATCAGGCCTACCACTGTTGTCAGCAAACTTAATGATGGTAAAGGAGTCGTGTTTGGCCACACAGTCGTGGGTGAGCAGGGAGTACAGGAGGGGACTAAGTACACACCCTTGAGGTGCCCCAGTGTTGAGGTTCAGCGTGGCAGACGTGTTTTTGCCTACCCTTACCAACTGGAGGCGGCCCGTCAGGAAGTCCTGGATCCAGTTGCAGAGGGAGGTGTTTAGTCCCTGGGTTCCTTAGCTTAGTGATGAGCTTCGTAGGCACTATGGTGTTGAACGCTAAGCTGTAGTCAGTGAACAGCATTCTCACATAGGTGTTCCTTTTGTCCAGGTGGGAAAGGGGGCGATATGTGAATTGGATCTAGGGTATCCGAGAGGATGCTGTTGATGTGAGCCATGACCAGCCTTTCAAAGCACTTCATGGCTACCGACGTGAGTGCTACGGGAGTAATCATTTCTGCAGGTTACCTTCACTTCCTTGGGCACGGGGACTATGGCGGTCTGCTTGAAACATGTAGGTATTACAGGCACGGTCAGGGAGAGGTTGAAAATGTCAGTGAAGACACTTGCCAGTTGGTCCGTGCATGCTTTGAGTACACATCCTGGTAATCCGTCTGGCCCCGCAGCTTTGTGAATGTTGACCTGTTTAAAGGTCTTGCTCACATCGGCTACGGAGAGCATTATCACACAGTCATCCAGCACAGCTGGTGCTCTCGTGCATGCTTCAGTGTTGCTTGCCTCGATGCAAGCATAAAAAGGCATTTAGCCTGCCAGTCTGGTAGGCTTGCGTCACTGGGAAGCTTGTGTCTGGGTTTCCCTTTGCAGTCCGTAATAGTTTTCAAGCTCTGCCACATTCGATGAGCGTCAGAGCCGGTGTAGTAGGATTCAATCTTAATCCTGAATTAACGCTTTGCTTGTTTGATGGTTCGTCTGAGGGCATAGCGGGATTTCTTATAGGCGTCCGGATTAGTGTCCCGCTCCTTGAAAGCGGCAGCACTAGCCTTTAGCTGGATTCGGATGTGGCCTGTAATCCATGGCTTCTGGTTGTGGTATGTACGTACTGTCACTGTGGGGGGGACGTCGTCGATGCACTTATTGATGAAGCCGATGACTGAGGTGGTATACTCCTCAATGCCATTGGATGAATCCCGGAACATATTCCAGTCTGTACTAACAAAACAGTCCTGTAGCGTAGCATCCACATCATCTGACCACTTCCGTATTGAGCGAGTCACTGGTACTTCCTGCTTTAGTTTTTGCTTGTAAGCAGGAATCAGGAGGATAGAATTATAGTCAGATTTGCCAAATGGAGGGTGGGGGAGAGCTTTGTATGCATCTGTGTAGAGTAAAGGTGGTGTAGAGTTTGCTTTCCCTCTGGTTGTACATGTGACATGCTGGTAAAAATTTGGTAAAACTGATTTAAGTTTGCCTGCATTAAAGTTCCCGGCCACTAGGAGCACCGCTTCTTGGATGAGCATTTTCTTGTTTGCTTATGGCCTTAGTTGGTTGAGTGTGGTCTTAGTGCCAGCATCGGTCTGTGATGGTAAATATACAGCTATGAATAATATAGATGAGAACTCTCTTGGTAGATTGTGTGGTCTACAGCTTATCGTAAGGTACTCTACCTCAGGCGAGCAATACCTCGAAACTTCTTTAATATTAGACTTGTTACCCGTGGTACTTAATGAAACTGTTTTTTTTTTTTTTGTATCACAATTTTGGTCTTTAATCCAGGGCCGACAGACAAATTCCTTACTTTTTAATGTTTTTTTATATAATATAATAAAGCCAGTGTGTTATTTAGAATGATTTATTTCTGTTTTTAGAGGGAGAGAAACCAAAAGCCCACCGTGCGTATCTTTCGAAATCCGTCATTCCACATGTCACGTGAAATTCCCCCATTGTATTTACCCAAGTTCTCTCTTAACTCCAGAACCACCGACAGTTTTAGTTGTTGCCTGATGCAGGACTCTAGTGCCAGAGGAGATACTTTTAGACTAAAAACGCCTCCATTAATTGCCACAGTTTAGACTATCGATAGATCAGCGCTCCAACTCCCGCTTGTGATAGTGTGGTGCAATGACAGAATGCCACCATCTAACACTAACGGTCGCGACATCAGCTCGTAACTTTTAAAGGAAGAATCACTGTATCTGACAAGGATAATGAAATGCATGTCGGTGTCATAGCATGCAGCCAGCATATCTCTCTCTCTCTGGGGCTAGACCTAAGCTTCTTTTCCTTTTTATACGTATTTTTTCAATATTAAAATCATACAGTGGACGCCTAAGCCCATAGGCCTATGCATGCAATACCCTGATAAATTTAGTGCTCAAATCTCTGACAGCTGAACCATGAGGTGGACAATTATTGTTTTAGGTAAGTAAAAACCAATAAAACAATTGGCTTTAAAGTTTTGCATTTGCTAGACATTGAAACACAAGGAATAGTCTTTTTGTAATTAAGCTATAGGCTGTTTTTAAGGACACATACTGTAAATGTGGCTCCTCTGGCAAATATCCCTTGTTTATTGATGGCGCTGGCTGCTTGGGTTACGCACCCAATGCATATGGACGTACGGGACATTTCTCAAATGTCCGATAAATGAAAATCTTCCCAGTCATTTGTCTGGCGCCAAAATTTCCTGGTAGAAACCCTGGTGGATGTGTGTGTGTTTCAAGGTGTGATTGTGGTGGTCCCCATGGTTCACATGAATAGTTGGGAGTCCTGAAGGTGTCAACAGGTTTAGCGATGGGATCAGGGTCAGGTCAACAGTGTCATGGGGGGAGGGAAAGGACAGGAGGAGGGGAAGAGGATGTGAAAGAGCGGAATGAGGGAGGAGAGGCATTCATGGAGAGGGACAGATGCACACACAGCGGTTTTGTACGTTAACTATTTGCACATCGTTACAACACTGTATATAGACATAATATGACATTTGAAATGTCTTTATTCTTTTTGGAACTTCTGTGAGTGTAATGTTTACTGTTAATTTGTATTGTCTATTCCACTTTTGTTTATTATCTACTTCACTGGTTTTGGCAATGTTAACATATGTTTCCCATGCCACTAAAGCCCTTAAATCGAATTGATACAGAACACCTAAAAGTAACACTTAAGCATGCCTTTCGAAGTGCCACCATTTGAGGTGAGGGAGCCCCTCCCAGTTCTTCTTCTTAGTTTACCCTCCATCTCTGCTTTCATTTTCCCAACATGTCTTTTTTTTTTACCATGTCTTTCCCCAACCCCCATTCTGCGTGTGTGCAATGCATGGTCCCTGTCATAGTATATGACCATCCCCTCTCAGTTCTGTGCATATCGGCTTTCTGTACACCCGTTCTCTCTCTTCTCTCTTCTCCGTGTTGACAGACAGAGAGAGAGAGAGGCCTAGCTCCCTAACTGAGGCCAAGGCCTAAATCAGGCAACATGCTAACACTACAGCTCTTTCCAAAGTCTTTGATTACACAATGGAGGGAAATGCAGATTCAATATCTATTAAATTAAATGACAGTGGCCCCAGGTACTATGGAAAACAAAGGTGCTGAATATAGCCCCCATCAATCAACACACACTCCTCTCCAGACCAAACACACTGGGTGGTGGTGGTGGGTAGAGAGGGAAAGGATCATTATTTCAGGAGTGAAGGAAAGAGAAAAGGTTGTGCTGAGGTACAGGAATGGTTGGGAATGCTTCTATACCTGGGGTGGCAGGTAGCCTAGCGGTTAGAGAGGAAAGCCAGCAACCGGAGGGTTTCTGCATTGAATCCTGGGTCCGGCTGGAAAAATCTGGTGGGAAATTAGCTGGCAACCGGAGGGTATCAAGTCCTATATGCCATTGCCTGCCATTATGCCCTTGAGCATTATGCCCCTTAACGTCCCACAACAACAGCTCCTCGGGCGCCCAGTGTGGCAGCCCCTGTACATCTCCAAAAAGCTGTATACTGTATGTATGTGTGTCTTGCGGAGGGGTTGGGTTAAACGTGGGAACAAAAATTTCAGTTGGACCTTGTATGCGACTGACTAATAAAGTCATCTTAATCAACTATGCCTGTAAATATTAGTGTACAATTAGCCAAATGTAGACAGTCAGCCAAAAGACACGTTAGACACATACAGAACTGGAGATTTTAATACATGTTTTCATTGTTGTTGGGAGTTTATTTTCCCCTTAAATCCTTTTAATCTTTCCCAGCTCAGCCCCTTCCCTGAGAAAGAACACACATGCACAGACATGCACGCACGCACACAGTGTTTTGCTCATCAATAAACATCCCAAAATCTTGCACTTTAATAATGAAGGGTTTTATTGAGTGTTGAGATCTGTAGACTCTGAGTTGATCCAGAGAATCCTCTCTCTCTCTCTCTCTCTCTCTCTCTCTCTCTCTCTCTCTCTCTCTCTCTCTCTCTCTCTCTCTCTCTCTCTCTCTCTCTCTCTCTCTCTCTCTCTCTCTCTCTCTCTCTCTCTCTCTCTCTCTCTCTCTCTCTCTCTCTCTCTCTCTCACTCTCTCTATTCTCTCTCTCTCTCTCTCTCTCTGTGTGTGTGTGTGGGGTCACGCCGGTGCTAAATCGTGGCTGCCACTGCAAACAAAAAACGTTTTTTGGGGGGGGGGGGGGGGTTGTATAGATGTATGCCCCAGAAAGACCCCATTTTCTGCCCCCGCAGGAAGACCCTGCATTCACCCACTCGCCCCAGCTCTTTCCTAGGGGTAAGACTTGTGTGTAGGTGTTATGTCAGAATGTGTGGGAGAGCCTGGGGGTGACTGGGCCTGGATTCAATATACATTGCAATATCCAATTTACATTGGCATCATATCAGTGTCTAAACCAATAGCCTAATGGTTTTCCATGCTCACTCATAATGCGTTCAGAAAGGTGGATTGAATCCATGCAGCTGTGGCGTCGCAGAGAGACATGGGAACAGGAATGAGAGTGAAGTTCTAGAGGTTGGTTTGGGTCAGGGTCGACAGTCCACAGGAATGGGCAGTACAGGGGGTGGGGGGTTAACAATATGTCATGCATTTCATAAAAATAAAAAAAAACGAATATAGTTGTAGCCACTGCCAGTCACTATTTTACCTCAGATGTCAACGTACGTCAGGGAATGATGAAGCCTTCAAGAGAGGAATTGCAACGTCTCGTTGCAGCCAAGGACCCATCACTAAAATTAGAGTCATTAAAAGGAAAGAGCGATGTTTTTTTTGCTGAAGTTGATAGATGTCTTTGACAATGAAGAAACCGATTACACGGCTTGTAAAAAAAAATTGCAGCGGTTTAATCAAATACCAACCGGAGAGCGGGACAAGCGGCATAGCTGCTCTAGTACCAACAACGTTACCGGTCAAGCCCAATTGTTTGCGTATTTAACTAAACCCATGCCATCTGAGGTAAAGAGTAGGGTGGCAGATATGTGCGGCATTTAATCTTGTTGAGGCCAAATGTTTCGAAATCGTGACCCAACGTTCCATATCCATGAGTTCATCCGACTCTGGGTAAGTAGAAGGGCTGCCTTCATTGCCAAAATCACGTAATGTGGTTGTTATCAGCTGTGTGTGCAGGCAAGTGTCTTATGAGCGCTATGCAGCAGCCAAACGAAGCAGTTGCTATGGCTACACACATGCAGAGCAGCGGACAGACAGACGAGTAGCTAAAGCAGGAAGTTATTCCTTTAATCTGCGTGTAAAAATTAGCACGGGACAGGATGGGTGGGAGTGAATTGTGATCGTGATAGGATAGGAAAGTACCCGGGGTTATATAACTGTTGCAGGATCAGGACAGTACCGGGAAATTTTTGACAAGACAGGACAGGAATTAATTTTCATTCCCGTGTCAACGAATAGGTAGCATCTCAAAAGGCATGCTATTTCCTATATAGTGCACCAATTTTGACCAGGGCCCATAGTTCCAAAGTAAGGCTCTGGTCCCATATGGCTCTAGTCAAAAGTAATGCACTACAGTACCAGTCAATAGTTTGGACACACCTACTCATTCAAGGGTTTTTCTTTATGTTTACTATTTTCTACATTGTAGAATAATAGTGAAGACATCAAAACTATGAAATAACCCCTATGGAATCATGTAGTAACCCAAAAAGTTTTAAACAAATCAAAATGTATTTTATATTTGACATTCTTCAAAGTAGCCACCCTTTGCCTTGATGACTGCTTTGCACACTCTTGGCATTCTCTCAACCCGCTTCATGAGGTAGTCACCTGGAATGCATTTCAATTAACAGGTGTGCCTTGTTAAAAGTTAAATTGTGGAATTTCTTTCCTTCTTAATGCGTTTGAGCCAATCAGTTGTGTTGTGAGAAGGTAGGGGTAGTATACAGAAGTTAGCCCTATTTGATAAAAGACCAAGTCCATATTATGGCAAGAACAGCTCAAATAAGCAAAGATAAATGACAGTCCATCATTACTTTAAGACATGAAGGCCAGTCAATCCGGAAAATGTCAAGAACTTTGAAAGTGCAGTCGCAAAAACCATCAAGCGCTATGATGAAACTGGCTCTCATGAGGACCGCCAGAGTTACCTCAGCTGCAGAGGATAAGTTCATTAGAGTTACCAGCCTCAGTTCATTAGAGTTACCAGCCCAAATAAATGCTTCACAAAGTTCAAGTAACAGAGACATCTCAACATCAACTGTTCAGAGGAAACTGCGTGAATCAGGCCTTCATGGTCGAATTGCTGTAAAGAAACCACTACTAAAGGACACCAATAATAGGAAGAGACTTGCTTGGGCCAAGAAACATGAGCAATGGACATTAGACCGGTGGAAATCTGCTATTTGCTCTGATGAGTCCAAATTTGAGATTTTTGGTTCCAACCGCCAATTGAGACGCAGAGTAGGTGAACGGATAATCTCCGCATGTGTGGTTCCCACCGTGAAGCATGGAGGAGGAGGTGTGATGGTGTGGGGGTGCTTTGCTGGTGATACTGTCAGTGATTTATTTAGAATTCAAGGCACACTTAACCAGCATGGCTACCACAGCATTCTGCAGCGATACGCCATCCCATCTGGTTTGGGCTTAGTGGGACACTCATTTGTTTTTCAACAGGACAATGACCCAAAACACACCTCCAGGCTGTGTAAGGGCTATTTGACCAAAAAGGAGAGTGATGGGAGTGCTGTATCAGATGACCTGGCCTCCACAATCACCTGACCTCAACCCCATTGAGATGGTTGGACCGCAGAGCGAAGGAAAATCAGCCAACAAGTGCTCAGCATATGTGGGAACTCCTTCAAGACTGCTGGAAAAGCATTCCAGGTGAAGCTGGTTGAGAGAATGCCAAGATTAGGCAAAGCTGTCACCAAGGCAAAAAAATAAATATATTTGGATTTGTTTAACGCTTTTTTGTTTACTACATGATTCCATATGTGTTATTTAATAGTTTTGATGTCTTCACTATTATTCTACATTGTAGAAAATAGTAAAAATAAAGAAAACCCCTTGAATGAGTAGGTGTGTCCAAATTTTTGACTGGTACTGTATATATTTTCATTTTGGAGGTATCTGGCTTTCCCTGCTGTTTCACACTGGCTGCCTGGTATTTCTTCTGAAAGGGAAGTCTATCTGTCTATCTGTCTGGGCACAATTATTGGTTGTTACTCTTACAGGCTCCACCTCCACACCACTGTCCACTCTACACCTTCTGCTTTGGGCCATAACTGCATGCTTTACTCATGAAAGCACAACCCAACACAAAATAATGTCGTCCTAATTTATGGTTTTAAGATAAAAGTATTTGGGCCTCTTCTTTCTCCCTGTATCGCTCCTCTTGGCATGACGTTGATTTAAGTGCATCCATGGGGTTATGTGTGTTTTTTATTTTTATACTATTGCTTATTTCTTATTCTCCCACTTTTTTCCCCTGAGTTTCCTCCCTCCTTTCTGTGCACAACCCTACTCACTTTCCTCCTCCCCTTCCTTCGCTCTGCAGAGCCTCCGACCAAATACCAAATCTCTAAGCCCACCGTGTGCTCGGTGCACCCGGGGGAACTGCTGAAGCTCAGCTGCCTTCTGGCCGGGGAGCCCGGAGCCATCACCTGGACTAAGGATGGTTCCACTCTGGGGGCCAACAACCGCACCCTGATAGAACAGGAGGTTCTGCAGATCCGCGACGCCACGCCCAAGGACTCTGGGCTGTACGCGTGCAGCACTGTGGGCCCGCAGGGCAGCGACACGCTCTGCTTCATAGTGAACGTCACAGGTGAGTCAGGGTGCCACGAAGGAGGCAGGACAGAGAGTAACCAGCCAGTCGGCCAGCTTGTCAGGGCAGGACAAGGGCATGGTGTAGGTCTTATAGTATGCTTTTATATTGCTCTGGTATACACATGCGGCGTGTCATGGAGAGTACAGTCAGTGTAGGCAGAATGGATAGTCGCTGGACTGCAATGTGGCTTCAGCTACTTTACCCGTGAGGGTTCGAGTTCCACCTACATCCCTGTTCTTGAGAGGTGGTGCTGCCTTTGCAGTGGTGTAGTTGGGGAATGTCCATGGAAGGGCTATGGACTGGGTGTTTATGTTTTTGGTTCATGTAGTTCATTTATAGTTATATATCTTTTCTTACATAGGCGAGTGACTCATGTAAACGTCAATATTACGCCACCTGATCCTCAACACATCAGTGCATGTATGAGCATGTGCTGCAGTGAGCGTGCGTGTACTGTAGTGGTGTGCATGCGTGTGTGTGCCTGCCTAGCAGTGTGAGTGTATATGTTTGGCTGCGGCTCTCCTGAGGGTGCCAGAGATGGCAGTAAGTAACCGTGGTCATCTCTACAGATGCCATCTCGTCTGGTGACGATGAGGACGACACAGAGCGATCAGAGGACGTGGGGGCGGACGGAGAGCAGATAAGTGAGTATGGGCATAGTATTGTGGGGACAGTGTGGGCAGCAGAGGCCATGACTATTGTCTTCTGTAGTGGGGGCCTGTGGGCAATATGTGAACTCAGCAAAAAGGTTGTCGTTTTTTTGGTTGTTTTTACCCTCCTTGTTATATGATAACACTGTTGTGGAACTGAGGGGAAAACGCTTGGACTATCGACCATGAGATCAAATGTCATCATGACTAAAGTTACTTTTTAAAATTCTACTGGAAACAGAGAAGACAGTTGTGTTGTATGTATGTTACCTAATCTGGTTATTTTATATTATTTAAAATTTGCTGCGAGGTATCAGCTATACCGTTGCATTCCTCTGTATGTACTGAGTCTGGGAGTCTGTTTGTGCTGTGAATGTATGTGTGTTCTGAGGGTGTTTGTGACCCACATTAAAAAAGACTACAGTTTAGAATTCTACAGTAAAATGTAGTATACTGTGGAATACTATACTACATACTACAGTATCTCTCGATCATGTGTAGTACTTACTATATAATGTTGTAGTATAGTACATATTTTTGTATTATCCGGAAATAAAACACTGTAGTAAATACTATAGTAATGTCTGCAAAAACACTACAGTCCGCGAAAAAATAAACTTTTATATAGTAAATGCTACTGTATATACTTAGATTTTTTTCACAGGCCTACACAAAATATCCCATAATGTCAAACTGGAATTATGTCTTTTGACATTTTTACAAATTGACCCCTTTGTTATGGCAAGCCTAAATAAGTTCAGGAGCAGAAATTTGCTTAACAAGTCACAAAACAAGTTGCATGGATTCACTCTTTGTGCATTACTAGTGTTTAACATTACTACCTCATCTCTGTACCGCTCACTATACGTAAGATCCCTTAGTCAAGCAGTGAATTTCAAACCCAAAGACCAGAAAGGTTTTCCAATATCTCGCAACGGGCACCTATTGCTAGATGGGAAGAAAAATAAGGGTGCCTTGAGGATCGGGTGACTAGTGTCTAATCTGCCTTTGCCCTCCGTACTGCTAGCTAACGTTCTATCGCTGGAAAAATAAATGGGATAAACTGAAAGCACTGATATCCTACCAACGGGACATTAAAAACTGTAATATCTTATGTTTCACCGAGTCGTTGCTGAATGACGGCATTAATAACATACAGCTGGTGGATTATACACTCTATCGGCAGGATGGAACAGCAGCCCCTGGTAAGACACGGGGTGGGGGCCTGTGCGTATTTGTAAATAACAGCTGGTGCACAACATCTAAGGAAGTCTTGAGGTTTTGCTCGCCTGAGGTAGAGTATCTCATGATGAGCTGTAGACCACACTATCTACCGAGAGAGTTTTCATCTGTATTTTTCGTAGCTGTCTACATACCACCACAGACCGATGCTGGCACTAAAACCGCACTCAATGAGCTGTATACCGCCATAAGAAAACAGGAAAACGCACATCCAGAGGCGGCACCATCGAGAGCATCCTGACGGGTTGCATCACTGCCTGGTATGGCAACTGCTCGGCCTCCGACCGCAATGCACAGCAGAAGGTAGTGAGTACGGCCCAGTACATCACCGGGGCCAAGCTTCCAGCCATCCAGGACCTCTATACCAGGCGGTCAAAGATTCCAGCCACCCTAGTCATAGACTGTCATAGACTGCTAACGTACGGCAAGCAGTACCGGAGCGCCAAGTGTAGGTCCAAGAAGCCTAGACTTAACAGCTAATCAAATGGCTACCCAGACTATTTACATTGCCTCCCCCCCCCCTCTTCTACGCTGCTGCTACTCTTTGTTATCATCTATTTATTTATTTTGCCTTTAACTAGGCAAGTCAGTTATGAACAAATTCTTATTTTCATTGACGGCCTTGGAACAGTGGGTTAACTGCCTTGTTCAGGGGCAGAACGGCAGATTTTTACCTTGTCAGCTCGGGGATTCGATCTTGCAACCTTTCGGTTACTAGTCCAACGCTCTAACCATTAGGCTTCCTGCCGCAGTATACTACAATCTCCAGTAGTCACTTGAATGATTCTACCTACATTACCTCAATTACCTCATCACTGGTGGCCCTGCACATTGACTCTGTACCGGCACCCACTGTATTTAGCCCCGCTATTTGTTATTTACTGCTGCTCTTTAATTATTTGTTCTTCTTATCTCTTACTCTTTTTTTAGGTATTTTCTCAAAACTGCATTTTTGGTTAAGGGCTTGTGAGTAAGCATTTCACTGTAATGTCTACCCCTGTTGTGTTCGGCGCATGTGACCTCATAAGTTCCACTCTCCATATTTTCAAGCAAAGTGGTGGCTGCATCATATTATGGGTATGCTTGTGATTGTTAAGGACTGGGGAGTTTTTCGAGATAAAAAATAAATGGAATGGAGCTATGCACAGGCAAAATCCTAGAGGAAAACCTGGTTCAGTCATCTTTCCACCAGACACTCAGAGATTAATTCACCTTTCAGCAGGACAATGACCTTCAACAAGGCCAAATCTACACTGGAGTTGCTTACCAAGAAGACAGTGAATAGTCCTGAGTGGCTGAATTACAGTTTTGACTTAAATCTACTTGAAAAGCTATGGCAAGACCTGAAAATGGTTGTCTAGCCATGATCAACAACCAATTTGACAGAGTTCAAACATTTTTGAAGTATAATGGGCAATTGTTGCACAATCCAGGTTTGGAAAGCTCTTAGAGACTTACCCGGAAAGACTCAACGCTGTAATCACTGCCAAAGTTGCTTCTACAAAGTATTGACTAAGGGGTGTGAATACTTAAGTAAATTAAATGTTAATGTGTTTCATTTTCAATAAATTAGCATACATTTCTAAAAACATGTTTTCACTTTATATTGTGTGTAGATGGGTGAGATTTTTTTTTTTACTTAACCCATTCCGCAAAATGTGGAATAAGTCAAGGGGTATGAATGCTTTCTGAAGGCACTGTACCTACAGTTTATGGAAAATGTGCTCTTTTAGTATTTCTCCAGTAGGTTTCCTGAAGGAACAAGCCTCCACTTGTATTGTAAAGATAATAAAACAAAGACCGTATAGTAAATACTACATTAATGTCATAAATACTACATTAAAAACACTACACTAAATACTACAGTGTACCACAGTCCGCAAAAACACTACAGTAAATACTACAGTATATTACAGTCTGCAAAAACACCAGTAAGTACTACAGTATACTACAATCTGAAAATACACTACCTGAATTACTATAGTATATACTAGAGTTTTCTTTTACTACAGTATTTATACTATAGGTAACTGTAAATACTAAAGTATACTTTTATTTATTTTATTTTCATTATTTTATTTAACTAGGCAAGTCAGTTAAGAACAAATTCTTATTTACAATGACGGCCTACATCGGCCAAACCCGGACGACGCTGGGGCAATTGTGCGCCGCTCTATGGGACTCCCAATCACGGCCGGTTGTGATACAGCCTGAATTCGAACCAGGGTGTCTGTAGTGACGCCTCTAGCACTGAGATGCAGTGTCTTAGATTGCTGCGCCACTCAGGAGCTACATTATACTACAGTAAAAACTACAGTCAGCAAAACACTACAGTGAATACTATAGTGTTTATACCATCGTATACTATAGTATTTTTTTTATGTCGGGAGCACCTGGGGTAGTCAGGCCATGTCTCTCTCAGACCTTCTAGGCATTCTAGGGAAGAAGAATTCCTAGCATTCCTGCTGTAGCCGGAATCTCTCAGGTTGTCAGGCCCGAAGGAGCCAGTCAGCTGGACTCATCCATTATGTAAACTCCCATCTGGACTGGGTTAGGGACCTGATGGGGGATGGGCTTTGTGTAGTGTGTGACCGTGTACAGTGCATTCGGAAAGTATTTAGACCCCTTCACTTTTTCCACATTTTGTTGCGTTGATCATCCTTGAGATGTTTCTACAACTTGATTGGAGTCCACCTGTGGTAAATGGAAAGGCACACACCTGTCTATATAAGGTCCCGCAGTTGACAGTGCATATCAGAGCAAAAACCAATCCATGAGGTCGAAGGAATTGTACGTACAGCTCCGATACAGGATTGTGTCAAGGCACAGATCTGGGGAAGGGTACAAAAAATGTCTGCAGTATTGAAGGTCCCCAAGAACACAGTGGCCTCCATCATTCTTAAATGGAAGAAGGCCACCAATCAGGCCTTTATGGTAGAGTGGCCAGACGGAAGCCACTCCACAGTAAAAGGCACATGACAGCCCACTTGGAGTTTGCCAAAAGGCACCTAAAGGACTCTCAGACCATGTGAAACAAGATTCTCTGGTCTGATGAAACCAAGATTTAACCATTTGGCCTGAATGCCAAGCGTCACATCTGGAGGAAACCAAGTGAAGCGGTGAAGCATGGTTGTGGCAGCATCATGCTGTGGGGATGTTTTTCAGCGGCTGGGCCTTGGAGACTAGTCAGAATCGAGGGATAGATGAACGGAGCAAAGTACAGAGAGATCCTTGATGAAAACCTGCTCCAGAGCGCTCAGGACCTCAGACTGGGGTGAAGGTTCATCTTCCAACAGAACAACGACCCTAAGCACACAGCCAAGACAACGTAGGAGTGGCCTCTGGAGAGACCTGAAAAAAGCTGTGCAGCGACGCTCCCCATCCAACCTGACAGAGCTTGAGAGGATCTGCAGAGAAGAATGGGAGAAATTCTCCAAATACAGCTGTGCCAATATTGTAGCGTCATACCTAAGAAGACTCGAGGCTGAAATCGATGCCAAGGGTGCGTCAGCACAGTACTGAGTAAACGGTCTGAATACTTATGTAAATGTGATATTTCCATTTGAAAAAATAAAATATTAGCAATTTTTTAAAAAACATTTAAATATTTGCTTTGTGATTATGGGGTATTGTTTGTAGATTGATGAGGGGGAAAATATATTTAATTAATTTGAAAATATGGCTGTAACGTAACAAAATGTGGAAAAAGGGAAGGTTTCTGAATACTTTCCAAGTGCAATGAATGTGTGTGTGTGTGTCACAAGGTGAAGATGAGGGCTTCCACATCTTCTTAAAATTTTCCACAGGCATCCTGCCTCACTGTTGGCTGAACCCCCCCTTCAGGGCCAACTGTAATTACCTGAAATCCATTTAATATGGTGGATAGGAACTCTGCAAGGAGAGGAAAATGGAGAGGAAAAAATGATAATTCTGGTGGTAATAAGCTGTTTGAAAACAAAGTAACAGCTGTTTTGGCAGCTCTGTCCAATTTTCTCCTGGTGTTTTTTCTATGATTTCAAAACCCGGAATATAAAAAATAAAGAGAGGGAAGAGTGGGGAAAAGGGAAAGGGTGAAAAAAAAGGGGGAAGGTTGAACAGCGTTCTGGTTTGGATCAGCACCAGCGCTTCTCTGTGTACGCTGTGGAGCTCTGTTCCCTGGCCCACTTCTGGAGGGGGGATGTGGAGGTATGGGAGGGGGAAAAAGGAAGGAGATAGGGGGGGTGGGGATTATGTTTCAGTGTCTGCCTCAGCTTCTACTCTGAACACTTTTATTCCACTTTCTAAAAAAGACATTGAACAACAACACAATCACAACCCGGCCCCCCCAAAATACAAGGAGAAAAAGTTACGAGCTAAGTTGTACCCACTGCCCAGGAAACAAGCAAGGCCCAGCGGAAGGATCATGTTGAAGGCTTTGTTTTTCGGGGGAGCATTGACATCAGTAGAAGGTCAGAGTGGATGTGGGGTTCCAGTCCCGTTGGTTCTGTTGTTCTCTGGTCTGTTAAGGAGATCAACCTTAATTGCTCCCGTTTTTCTTCGTTTGACACATCTGTAGGGTACATAGGACCGTACAGTTGATGTAAAATTAGTGGATTTGATGCCTCAATTTGATAAAAGTCTAATATAATTTGCTGCTTTGTTATGTAGCTCTAGTACTGTACTTCTAAACCAATGTCTACAGTATTGGGCAAATTTGTGGATTTCATGCCCTCATGTTACAACTTTAAGCAATTAGTACTATGATTTGCCACTTATGTTTGTGCCTCACTTCTCATATTGAATATACAGTACATTCTTGTTCTAGAATAACATGGGCTAACCCCAGAATGCCACAGAGTAAACAGTGAGATGAGCTGTCCGGATCCAGAGAGCTTAAGGGTCATAGTTCATCCGAGAGAGACGAGCTCCCGACGGGGGCATACACCACCTTAATCTGTCTGTATGGCGGAGTGTTGAAAAAGAGAAGAAGTTGAAAAGAGGTAAAGATGATGAAAGGGAGAGAAGACTGAGTGTCTGTACAGAAAATAAGAGTTGAAAGATAGGATATATGGGGAGAAATGGAAAGAGGAGGTAGAGATAGTGAGAGTGAAGGAAAGGGGCTGAAGAGAAGCTAACTAGCCTAATTATAGTGTGTTAGTTCATCCCGGAAGGAAGAGCATGGTTTACTTCTGTATCAAAGTATGTGTGTACTGCTCAGTTTGCATGCCAGAGAAAATGATGGGAGGTGACTGACTCCGATAGTATTCCGATTGCACTCTGGTAGGCGGGAAAGGGAGAGAGGAGTGGGAAGAGAGAGAGAGGGGTGGAAAGGGAAGCACAGAGGCCCAAGAACAAGAAGGCTAAACTCCTGTCCATTCCGTCAGTGGTCAAACTGATTGAAGCAAGGACAGGAGTGTCTCAAAGCCAGTGTAACCCTGGAGTGTTCCCCATGTTCTCCCTGCTCCTGTCCTAGAGATATAGGAAGTGATGGTGGGGTGGCCGTTGGTTGTCTTGTTGTTTCGCTCCAAGTTTCTCTTCCTCAGTGAGTTCATCTGCTTATGCAATCACTCTCCCAGGTGCAGAGAGAAAGAGAGAGACACTGAGTGTGTTTGAGAGAGAGAGAGCGTGAGAGGGAGATAAAGAGAAGGGTCTTCTGTGAACTACAGATGACTGAGAGACCGAGAGGGGGAAAGAAAGGGAGGGAGGGGTGGAGAGGTATGGGGTTAATGAGCTGCAGTTATGTAGGCCAAAACGAAGAGGGGTGTTCCTAATTTCCTATATGTGATCGACCGGCTCGATTTGGCCTTACGTAGCAAAATTTGAAATTGTGTTTTTTACATTTGGATAAAAGCATAGACACAGCTAAAAACGGGTATATCATACACTACAGTTGAGGAACAATGGGGAAGTAATTGTGCTTTGAAAGTTGATAAACTTGTAAAATCACCTTTTGAGAAAATGGCCCTTCAATGTTTTTGTACAGATACTGGAGAGCTCTTCTTTGTCTACACCCATTCAGCCTCGTTCACACCCTCTTAAGTTTAGTCCCACCCATCTCTTTAAGGACTCACGTGAGGCCATGTACTAAACAACCAAAGGTTTTAAGACTAAAGGCTGGTTTACTACGGTGTGTTCGTAAATTTTATCTGCAGTGCCAGGGGGTTTTCTGGGCGTTTGAGTGTTGTCAGATTTTCCGTTCGTAAATTCAGAGCGTTTCGCTCTTGGCGCGTTCGGAGGGCACACTGGACGCTCTGGCCGAGGAGTAGGGTTGATTAGAGCGTTATGACCTAACATCAGCAGTCAAGCACCCAGGCTAACTGGCTAACGTTGGCTAGCTTGCTAGCTACTTCCAGACACAAATGAGAGAACAGCTCACTCTGACTATTTTACTTGCCCCAGCAGATGGGGTTAGGCTGTTTTTATGTAATCCAGAGCATTGGTGACTGCAACTGTGCTGCTGGCAACAATTTAATTAAGCTTTTTTGCCAATGTTTACTGACACCGGCCATATTCAACGGGTGTTGAGTGTTCGTAAATTTGTCAGTTATTCTGCGCTCTGGCACACTCAGACGAGAGTGCTCTGAAATCAGAGTAGATAGCCAGAGAGAATTTACCAGCTACGTCTAACGACAGTTGTTTCAGTGACGTCGTGAACATTCTACGGAAATGGTTACTTGCATAGTGGAGTTTTTTGTTTAGACATGTAGCTAGCTAGCTAAACAATGAACCATAATCCCATCTCATAACGTTACTACCGTGCTTGTATCTGCAGGTAGCTAACCAAGCAGGTTCAATGTTAGCTAGCTAACATTAGGCAATAACTAGCAATGCAAATGGCACTGAGATACGAATAATATTACTACACAGATCATACATGTAACGTTAGCTAGCGAGCCAGCCAGCTAACGTTATCTAGCTAGCTAACAGAACACTTGAAATGAAAACGACTTTCTGACAAAATTAGAAACGAGTAATATCTGAAATGGATGGACACATCTCTCTCTCTCTGTCACAGATGCCATGGTTGCCCTTTGTTTGAAGATGTAATCCGGAGACAGGTGTTTTATACAACAACAATCTGTGTGTTCTCTTTTCGACTCTCTCTGCATATTTGCAATCAAACGGACGGAATTTTCTTTATCTCCTTAGCTATCATACTCTAATTCCACTGATTTTAAAAACTGGATTATATATTCTTAATTCCATTCCTTTACTTAGATTTGTGTGTATTGGGTATATGTTGTGAAATTGTTAGATATTACTGCACTGTCGGAGCTAGAAACACAAGCATTTCGCTACACCTGCAATAACATCTGCTAAACACGTGTA
Organism: Salvelinus namaycush; assembly: GCF_016432855.1. Lineage (NCBI taxonomy): Eukaryota > Metazoa > Chordata > Actinopteri > Salmoniformes > Salmonidae > Salvelinus > Salvelinus namaycush. Next base: position 4,920,332 of record NC_052328.1, on the reverse strand, counting down.
TGTGACCAATCAAATGATTTGATTTGATCAGCTGGTGAGCTGCGGGGGAGCAAGTGATGAGTGTAGGCAGACAAGCTCCGCTCCGGCTCCGCTTCCGATTATACACATTGCGCAGCCTACTTTCTTGCTTCACCTTAGCTAACCATCAGCTTTCTAGTCAGCTACCCTTTGCCTGGTTAAGAAACACAAGCTGCTTTATGAAATAAAAAACAATAGCAGCATTGAGATGAATAGTAAAACAACAGTCAAGCTATTTCTCTCCAATGAGTAGTCTATAGAAAAGTATGTCTTTGAATTTGTAGTCTTGCTCAACCCTCCTACTTTTCCTCAGAGAAAACAGCTTGATTCTAGCCCTTAGGCTACCGTTCAAAAGATGACCAATAATACCAGCGCTATGTTTTTTTCTGTCTATCGTGCATTGGCGGGCCGCATTTTACGTTCATAAAGCATATCGCGGGCCGTTCTAAAACTAGGCTACTTGCGGACTGGACCGTTAACCATTTGTTTAGGCTACACCTTGTTCAGTCATGCTATCTCATTAAACTAGCTATAGCTAACAACCTGGGGTGCGTTCAGCAGGTGGCAATGTTTTGGATTGTTCAGATATGCAAATAACTGCCAATCTCACGGTAATTACCCGTTAATTAACAAACACATGTAGCTTCTCCTGGCTTCCATGCGTAGCTTACAAGCCACTGATGCAGACCTTTGGAACATCTACATTTTAAAAAGTCTAATAAATCCATGTAATACAGCATGTAGTCATTTTCAGAAGAACAGAATAGCATGCTCTGAGTTGTCATTATGTTAGGCCCTGATCTGGCTATGCCTTATGGCTGTGGGATACACTAGTTCATTTAGCAGACAAGATTTGATTAGAATTAAATGCCATTATTTTATATTATGAAGAATACAATTGAACATAGCTGAATAAAATAGAAAGGATATTTTCTCCAAACAATTTGGGGGGGGTTCGCACATACAGTTATTCTTTGTTGATAGGTTAACAAAGAAACAGGTACTCCTATATGCTTAATTTATTAATGTAGTTATTAATGTAACTTTAGTTGTGATACAAACTCTGGGCTATATGTTTAGATTTTTTTATACTTTTAATATCCACATTTTTGTAAAAAACAAATTCTCCCCAATTGGTAGTTACAGTCTTGTCCCGTCACTGCAACTCCCGTACGGCCTCAGGAGAGGGGAATGTCGAGCGCCATGCGTCCGGCGAAACACGACCCTGCCAAGTCGCACTGCTTCTTGACACACAGCTCGCTTAACCCAGGAAGCCAGCCGCACCAATGTTTCGAAGGAAACATCGTACAACTGGTGACCGAAGTCAGAGTGAATGTGCCCGGACTGCCACAAGGAGTCGCTACAGCGCGATGGGACAAGGACATCCCGGCCGGCCAAACCCTCCCTTAACCCGGACGACGCTGGGCCAATTGTGCGCTGCCTCATGGGTCTCCCGGTCGCGTCCGGCTGCATCACAGCCTGGGATCGAACACGGGTCTTTAGTGACGCCTCAAGCACTGCGATGCAGTGCCCTAGACCGCTGCACCACTCAGGAGGCCCGTTTTAATACAATTTCCCAGCGGCATCCCCTTTGTGTGGCCCTAATGCCGCTTAAAAAATAACATGCCTTTTGCTGTTGTGCCCTAGGGCCGAATATAAGTATTATTCCCTTCTCTCGGCTGGGCGCTCCAAAGCACCTCTGCCTCACAACGGCTCTCTGTCACGTGATCGGGTCTTTCTCACAGGCTATAAGTGAACACAGAGACATCGGGGACACAACTGTGCACGTTGTTATCCAATTCCGAGGCTCATAGTGAAGATATTGAAAGAATTGTACACATTTACTTTTCATCAGCCAACAAGATGAGTAGACCTAACGAACAGCAAAAGCATTAGCCTATGTCAATCTACTATCTCCCATGGTACAAAAGTTGACCTTTTCTATTCTGTGCGAGAAATAAATATTTCTAACATAGTTTGGGACAGTTGTGGGATGCGATAGACACCAAATGAATACAACCACTAGCATTAAAAAAAGGTTTTTAAGGAATGAGGCTGATGCAACTGATCAGAACGTTTAGCTTAGCCCCCGTTCTACTTTTGGACATCAATGTGGCTGCGGCGTCTGTGGAATGTTTATTTTTTTTATTTTTTTATTTTATTTTATCCCCTTTTCTCCCCAATTTTCGTGGTATCCAATCGCTAGTAATTACTATCTTGTCTCATCGCTACAACTCCCGTACGGGCTCGGGAGAGACGAAGGTCGAAAGCCATGCGTCCTCCGAAGCACAACCCAACCTAGCCGCACTGCTTCTTTAACACAGCGCGCCTCCAACCCGGAAGCCAGCCGCACCAATGTGTCGGAGGAAACACCGTGCACCTGGCCCCCTTGGTTAGCGCGCACTGCGCCCGGCCCGCCACAGGAGTCGCTGGAGCGCGATGAGACAAGGATATCCCTACCGGCCAAACCCACCCTAACCCGGACGACGCTAGCCCAATTGTGCGTCGCCCCACGGACCTCCCGGTCGCGGCCGGCTGCGACAGAGCCTGGGCGCGAACCCAGAGACTCTGGTGGCGCAGTTAGCACTGCGATGCAGTGCCCTAGACCACTGCGCCACCCGGGAGGCCGTCTGTGGAATGTTGATAAGAATGGCAGTGACGCGACCGAGTGATGGAGGTGCAACCCATACTACTTTGCAGCACCATCTGGTGATTGTGCTTCTCTCTCTCTCTCTCTCTCTCTCTCTCTCTCTCTCTCTCTCTCTCTCTCTCTCTCTCTCTCTCTCTCTCTCTCTCTCTCTCTCTCTCTCTCTCTCTCTCTCTCTCTCTCTCTTATAAAACTCAAATATCACATTTACATAAGTATTCAGACCCTTTATTCAATACTTTGTTGAAGCACCTTTGGCAGCGATTACAGCCTCGAGTCTTCTTGGGTTTGAAGCTAGAAGCTTGGCACACACCTGTATTTAGGGATTTTCTTTCATTCTTCTCTGCAGATCGTCTCAAGCTCTGTCAGGTTGGATGGGGAGCGTCGCTGCACAGCTATTTTCAGGTCTCTCCAGAGATGTTCGATCGGGTTCAAGTCCGGGCTCTGGCTGGGCCACTCAAGGATATTCAGAGACTTGTCCCGAAGCCACTCCTGCGTTGTCTTGGCTATGTGCTTAGGGTCGTTGTTCTTTTGGAAGATGAACCTTCACCCTAGTCTGAGGTCCTGAGCGCTCTGGAGCAGGTTTTCATTAAGGATCTCTCTGTGCTTTGCTCTGTTAATCTTTCCCTCGATCCTGACTCTTCTCCCAGGCCCAGCCGCTGAAAAACATCCCCACAGCATGATGCTGCCACCACCATGCTTCACCGTAGGGATGTTGCCAGGTTTCCTCCAGGTGTAACGCTTGCAATTCAGGCCAAAGAGTTCAATATTGGTTTCATCAGAGCAGAGAATCTTGTTTTTCAATGGTGTGAGAGTCTTTAGGTGCCTTTTGGCAAACTCCAAGTGGGCTGTCATGTGCCTTTTACTGAGGAGTGGCTTCTGTCTGGCCACTACAATAAAGGTCTGATTGGTGGAGTGCTGCAGAGATTGTTGTCCTTCTGAAAGGTTCTTCCTTCCTCCACAGAGGAACTCTGGATCTCTGCTAGAGTGACGATTGGGTTCTTGGTCACCTCTCTGACCAAAGCCCTTCTCCTCCGATTGCTCAGTTTGGCCGGGCGGTTCCAAACTTCTTCCATTTAAGAATGATGGAGGCCACTGTGTTCTTGGGGACCTTCAATGCTGCAGACATTTTTTGGTACCCTTCCCCAGATCTGTCGCTCGACACAATCCTGTCTCTGAGCTCTGCGGACAATTCCTTCGACCTCATGGCTTGGTTTTTGCTCTGACATGCACTGTCAACTGTCAGACCTTATATAGACAGGTGTGTGCCTTTCCAATATTTCAGTATTTTATTTTTAATACATTTGCAAAAATGTCTAAACCTGTTTTTGCTTCGTCATTATTGGGTATTGTGTGTAGTTTGATGAGGAAATAAAACAATTATTTAATCAATTTTAGAATATGGCTGTAATGTAACAAAATGTGGAAAAAGTGAAGGGGTCTGAATACCCCAAAAATATATAGGGGATTGGAAACGATGCAGACATTTACATTGATGTAGCCACCATCTATCTGCAATATTAAAGCTGATCCTGTAACACACTAAAGATACCAAATTTGTTTGAGTTTTAAGTGTTTGTTCAGTGTGAATTATGCCATGTCCCAAATGGAACCCTATTCTCTATTTAGTGAAATTTATAGGGAATAGGGTGCCATTTCGGCTATAGCCTGTGAATTAATGGCTGAGTTGTATTATCCAGACAGCCCTGTGTTGTGAAGGGGGCCAGGTATGTGTGAACAGCAGTTAAGGGTTTGCCCCATCGGTCATGCCTTCCTGTCCCCCCCCCCCCCCCCCCCACCTAAACTGTCTGGGGCCTCACTCTATCTCACTATCGCACTACTAGGCTAATGCTAATGCTAGCTGTAGTAGTGCATTTTGTTCAGGCTTTAGACTGAAAAGGTTACTCAATTGAGCTCTGCTGCTTCGCCATATTTCTCATACAGTTTTTCTGTTGAGAGTAGAGATAAAATGAGCAGAGTAACTCTCACAAATACCAGTAAAGTTTTATTTTACAATTCGGTTTAAGCTGATATTTACATGGTAATAACTAATTCACTATGTGGTAACAATGTATACTTTCTGGTACTTACCAAATATAATATGTTACATGTTCCTGTTTTGCTATAATTCTGTTATTGGGTTTAGAATGGACAGAATGTGACTTGATTGGTTGTGTCTTTTCTTTAGGGGCGCCCTATTGGACGATGTTGGAGAAGATGGAGAAGAGGCTGCACGCGGTGCCTGCTGCCAACACAGTCAAGTTCCGCTGTGCTGCCGGGGGCAACCCACGTCCTAAGATGCGCTGGCTGAAGAATAACCGACCATTCCGACAAGAGGACCGCATGGGCGGGTATAAGGTACGCGAGAACCCTGCGCTGCAGCATGCACGGAGTTTCTCACGACTAGTGTCTTGGGATGAGTCTGTGTAGTTAAGTGTTTCAATCGAGTTTACATTTCAATCAATCAATCAAATGTTATTTGTCACATACACGTGTTTAGCAGATGTTATTGCGGGTGTAGCGAAATGCTTGGTGTCTGTTGTTTAGAAAGGATTTACTCTTCTTAGAAAGGATTTACTCGTCTTGATCTTGATGCAGACTGTTGCCCTTCCAGTTTGGCTCTTAAAATCCGCTAATCACATTTCTCTGTCACCCGACCCCTCTACACCATCACTGGAGACAAAGGAGAGGAGGGCAGGGTTGCTTGTGTGAAATTGCTGGTGTGTGTGCTCTCGATGGGACATTTTACTCTCTCTCTCTCCCCCAGCTTTAAATGTCTCTCAACTCGCCCAATTAGAAAACCCAAACATACAGTAAAACTTTAGGTCACATAGACAGTCAGCAAGTAGAAAGTGACACTATATTAAGAGAACAACAATTGGTACAATCAGGGTTCACGTTAGAGTTCCAAAATGTGCATTTTCAGAACGCAGACTTTCAAGAAATCTCAGTTTTAAACCATTTCCCGTGTTTTATATAAAGTCAACCGTGTTTTTTTCTTCAATAGAGTGAGCAGGGCAACTATAGTGCAACACATTCGGTAGAAAATAGCTTCATTTTCATTGGATGACAACAGAAGTGCAACGCATGGCCTTCATATTTATCATAGGAAGAATGTAGCCAGCTACAGTTCCTAATGTTTTGTTTGAAGTTAATCTAGCATTTTACCGGAGAAAAGTTGGCTACACTGAGAAAAGTACAGGAGAAAAGTAGCTACACATCAGTCAGAGTGCTGTCTGTTGATAGAATGCCCATTTATGAGTTCTCATCCAATTGGAGAAATGCAGCTGAAGCAAAAAATGTCTAATGCCGAACAGAAATTATAATAAGAAGCATTTTAGATCTGCAGAAATAGCCACGGGATGGTTTTTCAATATCGCCAATATTGTTGAAACTATATATTTTATTTGTTTAAATAAATTAGCGCCAGCCCGCCACAAGGAGTCGCTAGAGTGCGATGAGCCAAGTAAAGCCCCCTCGGCCAAACCTTCACCTAACCCGGACTGGGCCAATTGTGCGCAGCCCTATGGGACTCCCTGTCACGGCCGTTTGTGAAAGCCTGGGATCGAACCTTGGTCTGTAGTGACGCCTCAAGCACTGCGATGTATTGCCTTAGACCGCTGCGCCACTCGAGAGGCCCTGTATCTACTTTTTAAGTAAATATCTGCACCTGTCACATTATTTTACATTATGAAGCTTTACCGGTAGTTCCCAGTCACAGTTTGTTTACAAGCACACAACGACGAGAGACATGAGCCTTACCGAATATCCCAGGGTGGCACAAGGTCGGTATGAAGGTATGACAATCTGAAAACCGCCCAAGCATTAAACACACCAAGAGGTGACCTAGGATTCAACTGTAAATGCAAAAGTAGTCCTGAAGGTTTTTTCTCAAGACTTTAGATTTCAATATTTTTCTATTCTATTTCTATTCAGTATTCTATATCTATTTTAGAAATGTCTTTAAAAAAGGCCAGGAAACTTGATTCAATTGCATTTCACGTTTTTTTTTTTTATATTCCAAATTGACATTTTTTGTTCCAACAGAGGAAGTCTGGAGAGAAAGTTTAATAATTATTTCACTACAGCCTCTGTGGTACTTATAAGATAACAGTTAGTGAGTTGATTTATTTGTCCTGAAAATACCTGAGGCCACATGTAATGGGGAACAGGGAAAGTCAAACTGGGCCCGGTTTCCCAATAGCAATGGAACTTTGGCTCACGTGTGTTTTAACAATGCATCTTTCCTACAACTGCCAAAGACGTAACATGCGTTAACCAAAACACCATGCTAAGTGCGTTGTTGGAGCATGTGTCGATACGGATAGGATCGGAACAAAGTTAGTGGTGTTCTTGTATCAACTTTCTCAATTCATATCTTACCTTAACATTTATAAATATTTCACACTTCTGATGACGAATCAGCTCCTAGAGAGATATTACCAGCTTATTCGAATTCTTACCCCCCAAAAATTGTGCGTGTTAAGCTACACCATTAAATATTTTGAGACAAATTACAGACAGTATCAAAATATAACTACATTTATTGAACATTAAATGTATTTCAAAATGATTAAAATAGGCCTATATCCGAATTTATATTTTAATTCAGTCATCTCGGTTTTCATTTGAAGTATATTTTTACACGTTGCTTGTTTGTATCAATTGCAAAGACATTGGCAACTATGTATTTGTAATCGACTTTGTTCTGAAGTTGTCAGCGGTCACAGAGAGACGGGTAAACCTATGTTTAGTAGAGATATTCTGTGTATAAAGTGACACGAGAGGGCAAAAAAAGCATCTAACGACACACTTACGTAGCTGCTCTACAAGTGGCCTGAGGCTGGCGTTAGATTACGAGCATTTTCAAGTGCAATGTTAATAACGACGGTTTTGGGAAACAGCTCAGAGATTTAATGATGCCCCTACGAAGGTTCTAACGATAAACTTTGCCTTAAGAGGTTTTTGAGAAACCGGGCCCTAGCCAGTAATGTTTTATTTCCTCTCAGCATTAAATGGATGTTAAGAGCTACATTTCGTCTGAAAAAACTGAATTCCTCCCATCTGTCATAGTCTTTTTGGGTTGGAGTTCAACATTTGTGTTTGGGTCAGAGAGAACCCTCTGTCACTTTTTTACAAGCTTCACAATAGCCTCAAATATATGAAGATACTTAAGCTGAATAAGATTGGGGAATCATCCAATTCTAATTGCCCTAATGAACTGCATTTGATCAAAATCGAATCAAAAATCACAGTGATAGATTCATTTGCAAGTCATCCAGTGTGTTTGGATGTGATAGGGAAGGAACAAAGTAGTTAATGGGTGATCGTTTACCAGAAAACACAGCCATCTCTTCATGGGAATTTCCAGAGAATATGTTGATGTGGCCACAAGCTGGCTAATATGTTTCCCCTTGTCTTTAATTCCGTAGAAAGTCTTTCAAGTAAATAGTGGTGTCACGATACCAGGTTTAGTATCACAATACTTGATACCATCACGATACTTCATATCAAAATGATACCACAACAAAAAAAGAATGCATATTAGCCAAATAATGGCACTTGATCCAGCCATGTATGCATTAATGAATCAATTATACAATCAATTTTACTTTGTTTTTATCAGCTACAAAACATCATCATGGTAATCACTTATTTGAATGGTAAATCTCTTGATAAACGGGGTAAAACAAGATGTATCCTATGTCTATTTACATGCGCTCTCTGTAGCCAATGTAAGACCTTTAAACAGGTTAACATTCACAAGGGCCACAGGGCTTGATTAATTACCAGGCCTCGTACTCAGAGCATGCAGTTGGCAAGTGTCTTCACTGACATTTTCAACCTCTCCCTGACCCAGTCTGTAATACCGACGTGTTTCAAGCAGACCTCCATAGTCCCTGTGCCCAAGAACACCAAGGTAACCAGTCTAAATGACTCTTGCCCCGTAGCACTCACATCTGTAGCCATGCTTTGAAAGGCTGGTCATGGCTCACATCAACACCATCATCCCATTCTACAGCTGCACCATTGAGAGCCCCTTGACTGGCTGCATCACCGCTTGGTATGGCAACTGCTTGGCATCCTATCCTGATTGCCTAGTCACTTTTACCCCCTACGTACATGTACTGTGCATATTACCTCAGGTTCCTTGTGTCCCTGACTCGGTACTGGTACTCCTTGTATATAGCCTCATTATTGTTATTTTATTGTGTTACTATTTCCTTTTATTTATTTATATTTGCTCTTTTTTTGGGGGGGGGGGGGGGGGGGGTTCGTAAGTAAACATTTCACAGTAAAGTTTGTTGTATTCGGCGCATGTGACAAATACAATTTTATGTGATTTGTTTCAAAGCTAGCAAAGAAAGTTAGCCTACAATTATAGCTGGAAGCTACCGGTATTGTCTTGCATTGTAAAAGTGTTCTCGCCTGTATGGAAATTGTTTTGCCACCAGTAACGGACAGTTAAAAACATTTCTACGTGCCGTGTTACATTATTGAAGTTTGTTAACTTCTGCGCAGCATCAGTGGGGAGCTAACAATGCAGTTCAGACAGCTCTAGCAATGAACGAGTAAGTGGAGCAGGCACTTTGCCCTTCACACTATAAAGGGGCTGTGCTAATAGACAGACTTGATCCTCTCAATCACGTGAAAGTACACGACAGAAGTACCGAATGTAACAAAAATGATTGTACATTCGAGGGGGGGGGGGGGGGAGGTGGAGTACCACTTGTTAATACAGTATTCAGTAGAACTCCCTGTCCCCACTACATAGTGTCTTCAGTGACACTTCAGTAAACACACATACACATCGCGCTTGACTGGCCCCTGCTACAATAGAGGACCATGGTCAGTGAACAGGGCTGAGATCCTTGCTTGTCTGTGTGTGGTCACCAGTGTAGGCCACAGCCACAATGACCAAATGACCACATGTGGGCTTATACAGTACCGGTTGATTGTTAACGGAGAAAACAAGTGCCTTAATATACAAAACGAAATGTACAGTGCCGTCTACGTAAAAAGTCAAATATTTGGGATCTTTGGTGTTTTCTAAGGCAGCGGTTCCCAAACTGTGGGGCACAAGGTTATTATACATTTTTTTTGGGGGGGGGGGGGGGGGACTCAGTCGGTCCTTCAACTTACTTTTGAAAATTGTAATAGTAGAATTTTGAAATTGGGTAGTGCATCAGCTGTTTTTCTCGTCAGTCATTGCAGACCTTAGAGAGCTATTTATAACTTGTCAGAATTGTCCATATCAACTAGCCCATGTCAGCTAAAGTTTTTTAGCTAGGTTTTTTAGCCCATTGATTTTGTTGTAATGTTTGTCACTCAGATATCACATGAACACACATAAGACATGGCAAAATGCATAGAATTGTAGGAAATGAGCTTTAGACCTGCTAAATGTCCTCTCCGCCAACAAGAGGGGTGTGAACAGTTTGTGTCATCGACAGTGCCTGTGCCCATAGAAATAGACGAGGCGAGTACGGGGGCCGCGAGTGAAAATGACGGGAGGGGTGGCCAGAGTAAAACATTTGGGAACCACTGTTCTAAGGAGTAGAAGGGTAAGTGGGAGCTTTAGGAGCATTCCACTCCACAGTCCCAGCAAAACACTGCACTTCCTTGGGAAGGTGTAGAAGCTCACCGTTGGACCAGTCTGTCACCACCAGTAATATTGTTTTTCACCATGATGCACTAGTGAGAGCAGACCTGACCGCCCGTCACTCACCGTGCCTCCTCACTCACTCTCAATCTTTATATAGCACTCTACAATTGTCTATTTTGGTCTGCATCCTTCCATCCATGCATTGTTTTCCCTCTCAGGTGCGTCACCAGCACTGGACCCTGATTATGGAGAGTGTGGTGCCGTCAGACAAGGGCAACTACACTTGCCTGGTGGAGAACGCATACGGTGCCATCAATCACACCTACACCCTGGATGTAGTGGGTGAGTACTGTACTGGGCTTGCCTGGGATGGAGGGAGGGATGAGGGGATGGAGGGATTGGGGGTTAATAATCATATCTGCAAGACACCCGTGGGGAGTTGGGGTCAGAGCCAGGGTCAGCTATTTACCAGTGTCCCTGGAGCATTTGGGGCACACTGACATATTTTTCATCCTGTTGGCTCTGGGATTCGAACCTTTTGGTTACTGGCCTAATGCGCTAACCTCAAGACTACCTGCCACCCCTACCTAAACGTTATCTGTTTGGGCCAGCATTAGGGGTTCTGATGGGGGGGGGGTTAATGCTGGCTGTTTGATCCCCCAGGTGCACGCTACTATACTCTATGCAGGTGCAGAGAAGGAAGGTTGCCTAGGTGTGCCAGGTCTGTTTCTAAGGGCAGTATTGATGCATGTACTGTATGTAGGCAGGGCCCTGGTCATTTCTCTTTGGTCACAATAGCCTGATTCACACCAAACCAAGTCGAACTAAACTGGGATTTCCTGGTTACGTATCAACCACATTTACTGGAACTTTGCCAGAAAGGACAATGTGAAAAGAAAATATCCAATCCAAGACAGTACGGTTTGGGGTTGGCCCTACAGTGTGAATCAGGCAACTGTCAAAAGGACCAGGGATGTGACCGTCAGAGGAGCTGGAGAGGGACAGTGGGAGTGGCATGCTGCTGTGCTTCTCTCTGGGGGCAAACAGAACCAATGGGTTATCAGTATTACAAGGGGGCACAGCAAGTTCAAACCCAACTCACTCAACCCCTTTGCGCTGACCTTTGGAGCAAGCAAGAGAGAGTGTGTGTGTGTGTGTCATAGTCACCATGCTATCCATGCATTTATGGAGAGACCTACACCTGACACATACTATACATGCAAACAAGTGTATATTTCACAGAAGCACTAGAGCCACAGTCTGGTCCGAGAGCAGACTGGCTATAATTCAAAAGTAGCAGCTCTAAGCAGTTTTGTGAGCATAAGCTGTGGCACAACTAGATGCATTGTAGATTTATGTGTGTTTGTGCATTTGAATGTGTGAAGATTAACTTATTTTAATTATTAGTAGAAATAATTATTATGATTTACTGACTGATGTTTGACGGTTTTTAACCTTTTACTGCAGTGGGCTGAATCGGGGTCACACAGAGTGTTTCTTGGTAGTCTTAAACAAATCTATTTTGTAACAAAAGTATACACCTCACACATATGGCTATAGTCTTAAGAAAAAGACACCTGTACCATGTCAGATATAGAGTTGAAATGTATTCAATTTAGACTTTGCATCCCAATAATACACTTTATATACATCACAGAAGACTGAAATATAACAAAACCGTTTGACATAAAAACACTGGATTTTCGGTGGTTTAAAAGTAAGAATGTTTATGAAATTATGAAAAATGTTAATAACGTTCCACCCATGAGGCCCCTAGAGGGCGATTTGGTCATTTGACTGCAGGAAAATCAAATAAATATTATTTTGTGTTGTCTTGACTAGCTGTAGACAAATATATTGTATTGGATAGCTTGCTAGTTATCATGCTCCTGAGTTGTTTGTGTGTAAAGGGAGAAGTGGGCACAGAGAGGGAGTAAGGTGTTTGCATCTGTTTGTGGTGTAGGGTACCTAATTCTCTCCATGTTAATATGTGTGTGTGTGTGTGTGTGTGAGAGACAGAGAGAGAGTGATTGAGAGACAGAGAGAGGTGTGCATGTGAGCGAGAGGGGTGGAAGGAGGAGGGGCGGGGACAATAAGCACGCTGAGCCAAAGGAATGCATAGGGAGGAGGGGAAAAGAGATAGAGACAAGGGAGGGGTGGGAATCATCTGATCTGACAGAGAGAGAGAGAGTAGCACTTTGGCCTACTGGCTGACAGACAGAGAGCACAGAGGCAGAGGACTATTGGCAAACCTCTGACAGACAGACAGACAGACATGGAAGTAGCCACTGGGCACAGACGTCAATTCAATATCTATTCCACGTTGGTTCAATGTCATTTCATTGAAATGACGTGGAAACAACGTTGATTCAACCAGTGTGTGCCCAGTGGGTATTCTCTCGACCTTCCTTTTTTTTTATTCAACCTCTTCACCCCTCTCGCTTTCTCTTTTCAGTCTCCATCTGTTAAGCTCCATTTATTCCCTCTTGTTATTCTCCCACCCCTTCCCCCTCCTCTCCTTTCTCTGTCACCTCTCCCCACCTAAAAGCCCTCCTTCTTTAACCCATCCAGTGCCTGGGGGTTGTTGTGAAGGGGAGGCAGTGGTAGGGTAGTGTGTGAAAGGGGGCATTGTTCGGCAGGTCTTGCTCTGTTTGGATTTGCAGGCCAAATGTTTGCTTGCAAAAGAACGCAGATAGTTTTTAGTGAAGGAAAATGAAGGTGTTTCTCCAAGACTGGTGCATATTTGAGTCGGAGCGTGGCTATATATTTTAACCCTTACCAGGCCACAGTTTCTGCTAATGTTTACTTACAGTACTTCAAAAATAGTTGCCAAAGTTGCCAACATTTTGCAATAAAAGGGATTTTGAAATAGCATCGGCTCAGAAAGTGACTGAAGTGAGTTTTTAGATTCAACTCCTACTACAGCTGTGTTTAGTCCTTATCAGTAGAGATAACTCCTCTTTGTGTTGTGTGAATAATCTAAGTGGTGTGGTGATAAGAGATGGGCACTTCTCTTGTCTTGACTCTGCTTGTCTCCCGGATGTGGAATATTCACACGTGTCCACTGTTCCCTTAAACATCCAGACCAGGCCCCCTTCACAGCCTCAAAACTTAAAAAACACAAGCATCTAGTAAGAACAGTTCTTTTTACCATACTGTCCCCAGCCTTTGCATCAGACTTTTGGCTAGTATTCTGTGCTCGTTTTCAGTTCCTTACACAAAGTGTCTGTGTCTTAATGCTTAGTCTCAAGGTACCCGGTGGTGATCGAGCTTAGTTGATCAATTGACTGTCATTGACATTAGTAATACAAACCTGTCTATTCCTTAAGGGTGTACAGACCAAGGTTGGAGTTTGAAATGGCCATGGTGAAGTCTCAATGCACAAACTAACATAACTCATCATATCACATCTTCCCCTTTTCTCTCTCCATCTTAGAACGGTCCCCCCATCGGCCCATTCTCCAAGCAGGGCTGCCAGCCAACACCAGTGTGCAAGTGGGGGAAGACGCACGCTTCGTGTGTAAGGTGTACAGCGACGCTCAGCCCCACATCCAGTGGCTGCAGCACATCCAGAAGAATGGTAGTCGCACTGGCCCAGACGGACACTCCTACGTCCGCGTCTTAAAGGTACTTTCCAGCCCTCCATGGCCACTCATTGGCTGTTCTGACCTGAGCGGTGAAAATTATTGGCTCCTCCTTCCTGTGACATATTCCTTTAAATATTTTTTTCTTCAAAGTGTAGGCTGATAATTATTATGTTTTCAGCTTACCTTTTTGCCATTCGTAAAAGCTTTTTGTTAGTGTCCAATTTGTCTTCCTATAAGAGAGTGAAACTGAAAGAAAACTACGTTTTCCCCCTTTACGAAGAATAAAAAATACTCATTTTCCCTCTATACTACTGGAGCACTCTAGCTGTGTTCCTGTCTGGGTGGCGGCTCCTTTACTCTCCTCTCCCTGCACTTAGATTGCAGATGTGACAGTTAACAGGCTTTTCTGTGTTTTGTCCCCTTGCTGCCGTGTGTGTGTGTGTGCACATGCGTGTTCTTGTATGTGTGTGGCTCACACACTCCAGCGCTCGGGCATCAATAGCTCGGACGTGGAGGTGCTCACGCTCACCAACGTGACCGAGGAGGATGCCGGAGAGTATACCTGTAAAGTCTCCAATTATATAGGGGCGGTCAACCAGTCGGGCTGGCTGACCGTCATCCCAGGTAACCACTGACGCCTGACCCTTGACCTCTGTTGACACCCTCCTTTATTGTCTCTGACCTGGTTTAGTGTGGTTTGGTGGTGTGCTGGTCTTGGTTCCTGCTGGGTTGTGGACTGACCTACTCTCTCCCAGTGTTCTACTGTTTTACTCCCAGCTACTCTACTGTACTGTGTCTGACTGTGACTGTACAGCCATGGAAATGCCCACTGGATCTGCACACCCATGCACTAACCTGCCATGTCCATCACGTGCCTCATCTCTCTCGCTCTCTCAGTTGAAAGGTGTGATGTGTCAGTGTACAGGCTAGTGTTGGGTGCTGCAGTTGGGTGATCTCCATATCTTCTCCTTCTGTGGTTGTGTGCACCATGCATACACAGGCCTGGTGTGGACTTACTATTGGGCTCTGGTGTTGTGGGTGAAGGGATTTTCTTTACAGTGTTTTTGTGTATTGTGTTTCCTATTTTTCCCTGTGGTACGAGGTGCTCTTCCTGTTTGTTTTAAAGCTCCTCCCATCTATCTCTATATATGGGTCACCAGTTCTCCTACCAGTGATGGACGCCATCCAGCTTCTCCTCTCTCCTGGTGTTGTGGATTTAATTGTTACATCTGCTTCCTCCTGCTCTCTTCTTCCCTCCCCTCTATTCTTACTCCGACTCCTTTCCCTTTATCTTACTTTCTTCCATTTCAACTCCCTCTATCCTCAAATATCCATCCTCTACTCGAATCCTTCATCTTCCCTTCTGTTCCTGCATCCTCCCTCCCTTTGTCTTCCTCCTTCTTCTTCCACCCCTCCTGTCCCATTCTCCACCCCCCCTTCCTTTCCTCCTTTTCATCGTCCTCCACCCTTCCTCCTCTCCCTCTCCCAGACCGCAGGTGTTAACACCACGGACAAGGAGATTGAAGTCCTCTACCTCCCCAATGTCACTTACGAGGATGCTGGGGAGTATACGTGCTTGGCGGGCAATTCTATTGGGATCTCCTATCACACTGCTTGGTTGACGGTGCTTCCAGGTATATACACTCAACTATACTGCGCTCCCTTTCCCCCTTTTCTCTATCAATGTTGTCCACTAATGGTTCAATGTTCAGTCAATAAAGTTATTTCGATCATTTCTATGGGAAGAAGAACAGAGAAGTGAAAAGTCGCTCTGGAGTGAAAACAACCTAACTTAACGAAATAACAAAATATCATAGGGCTCCCGAGTGGCGCAGCGGTCTAAGGCACTGCATCACAGTGCTAGCTGTGCCACTAAAGATCCTGCGCTCTAGTGACTCCTGTGGCGTGCCGGGCACATGCACGCTGACACGGTCGCCAGGTGTACGGTGTTTCCTCCAACATATTGGTAAGGCTAGCTTCCGGGTTAAGCTGGCATTGTGTCAAGATGCAGTGCGGCTTGGCTGGGTCGTGTTTCAGGGGACGCAGGGCTCTCGACTTTCGTCTCTCCTGAGCCCGTACGGGAGTTGCAGCGATGGGACAAGACTGTAACTACCAATTAGATACCACGAAATTGGGGAGAAAAACGGGTAAAATAAAAATGTAAATATCAGATTACTATGATGAACTTACACAGTCAACAACTCAACATCTAACTTAGTGTAATAGACCCCTTTCTGTGTTTAACATTGCCGCACAGAGGGCGATGCGCGCAAGTTGTTGGCAGAACAAGGGGGAGTTCTTATTTACATGTTGCTTATGAGTACATTTCACACTACTTTTTGATTATAATTGGATTTTAAGGCTCGTATGAATGTCCTGCATAATATAATGTTTATGTCATCATCGCAAATCAACTGCATTATACTCATTGGCTAGCTTTTGCTACAGCCTATGTCAATGAGCATTAGCATGCTAGCTAACAACTGCTGTATCCAAAATAGTTATTTGGCAAAGAGCACAACCAAATATAATCTTAGCAACTGTTCAAGCAAGAATCAAAACAACATTGTAAGTGTATGAGAACCTCAAAGTTATTTTGTTTAGAAGTAATAAATAGTGTAAATCTAGGTTATGTTTAATGGGCGCAGATGGTGATGGCTTTCTTACTGCTGCCAAGAGTCGCACGCATCTGTACGTGACATCAGTGTGTCGTGTACTGGAAAAGGGTCTATACTAGAGCAGGAATATGTATTCCATATATTCTGTTATCTTGATTGGCGACGTTTTGAAAGCTAGGCCTAATAAAGGCTTATTATAACTCCAGAGCGGAAGTCGACTTCCCCGAATTGCTCAAGTACAGTGCATTCGAGAAAGTATTCAGACCCCTTGACTTTTTCCAGATACTTTTCTAAACTCACTGGACTACAACCAAATTATGATAAGTGTACTACTATATTACGTATTGGATCACTAAAAAATATAACTTTTACATTACTGTGTAGGTTACCAATAAAATGGTCTGACGGTGAAGTGGATATACTCTGTGTTCACATCCCGAACTAAATAAATGATCTCGCTACAATACATTTGAATAGAAAGTTGTCAAAAATAGATAAGATATGTATATTTGTGGAAAAATCACCCTGATTTAACTCTTTAGTCATATCTCAGTTTACTAATTTGCGTATGGCATTGCCTACACCTAGCGACTTATTTTTAAAATTATATGAGCAAAAATATTAAATTTTATTTGGAACGGCAAGTCAAACAAAATTAAACTGGCTTATTTATATGAATATGAATTCGGAGGGCAGAAATAATTTAATATAAAATCATTAGACCTCTCACTAAAGGCTTCAGTCACACAAAAGTTATACTTCAATCTGAACTGGTTCTCTCGCAGATTAGTAAGAATGTCTCACCCCATGTTCAAGAATGTCATTTTTCCCTTTATTCAGATTACAAGATAAAGGCCATAATGTATTATTCCAGCCCAGGTGCAATTTAGATTTTTGCCACTAGATGGCCGCAGTGTATGTGTAAAGTTTTACACTGATCAAATGAACCATTGCATTTCTGTTCAAAATTTTGTATGAAGACTGCCCAAATGTGCCTAATTTGTTTATTAATAACTTTTCATGTTCAAAGCTGTGCCCTCTACTCAAACAACAGCGTGGTATTATTTCACTGTAATAGCTACTGTAAATTGGACAGTGCAGTTAGATTAACAAGAATTTAAGCTTTCTGCCAATATCAGATATGTCTATGTCCTGGGAAATGTTTTTGTTACTAACAACCTTGTGCTAATCGCATTAGCCTATGTTAGCGCAACGTCCCACAGGGGACCCACTGATCCTGAAGAAGTTTTAACTAATTATGACAAATGTTAAGAATATGTTGAGCAATGTAATAATGTGATGACTTTTCAAATACGTTACTTTACACATTATGTTGGCTACGCTATCCTTACGAACTGCATAGCATATCATTTCAGCAGTATGTACTGGTATTAGCTAGCTACCTAACGTTAGTTGGTTACTATTTCATCGAACTTGCCAGTATATGAACTAGATGCTATCTAACTAGCTACCCAATGTTTATTGACTTGATTATTCAACTCATTCCTAGTTGTGTGCGTTCTCAATTGACATTGTTAATTCGGGTGCGTTCGTAAATTCCTTCTGGCTATCTACTCGGATTCCAGAGCACTCGTCTGAGTGTGCCAGAGCGCAGAATAACTGAATCATTTACTAACGCTCTTCATCCGTTGAATATATCCGGTGTCAGTAAAAGTATAGCGTAATTCAATTGTTGCCAGTTAGTTACAGTCACCAACGCTCTGGATAACACGAAAAGAGCTTAACAAGCTCTGCTAGTGCGAGTAAAATGGTAAGAGTGAGGTGTTCTCTCATTTGTATCCGGAAGTAGCTAGCCAATGTTTGCCAGTTAGCTTGGGTGCTTGACTGGCGTCCAGTGCGTGCTCTGAAAGCTCCGATAGTGAAATGCTCTGAACGTACTAACGCCCAGAGCGCACTCTGAGCACACTCTGGCACTCCAGATTGAATTTACCAACACATCCGAAGTCGTAAAATGTCTAGCTAGTAATATGTTATGCTAACAAGATAGTAAGAGGTTGAATAGCAACAGCATCAAATTCCGGTAGACAAGCGCATACTCATTAAGTATGTAGTATACAGAATGTTAGTATGGGTATTCAAACACAGCTATAGTCAGTCGAGCAATAATATAATAATACTCTTAGCAAACCATTTTGTCTTTAATTTACAGTCAGTAGAATATATGATAATTGAAAGGTTTAGAACTTTTGTGAAACATCACAACAGAGTTAAAAAATGTATGGAAAATATAAATCAAAACTGGATGGTGTTCAGAGATAGAAGGGGGGTTGATTGGAGCTGAAGGATGGGACAAAATCAAACAAAAGATAACTACTGTAAAATGTATATAGTATGTATAAGGTGGAAGTAGAACCCTAAGTGTTGTTGTTCATTAGTTTATTCCAATTAGGGGAGGGATGGTAGGGTTAGGGGAAAATAATAAAGGAAAATATATTAAAAAATATATAATTTATTTATACAGTGCATTCGGAAAGTATTCACACCCCTTTTTTCACATTTTGTTACATTACAGCAATTCTAAAATGTATCACATATTTTTTTCCCTCATTAATCTACCCACAATGCCCCATAATGACAAAGAGAAAACAGGTTTTTAGAAGTTTCAGCAAATATATTAAAAATTAAAAACAGAAATACCTTATTTACATAAGTATTCAGACCCTTTGCTATGAGACTCGAAATTGAACTCCGGTACATCCTGTTTCCATTGATCATCCTTGAGATGTATCTTTTAAACTTAATTGGAGTCCACCTGTGGTAAATTCAATTGATTGGACATGATTTGAAAAGGCACACACCTGTCTATATAATGTCCCACAGTTGACAATGCATGTCAGAACAAAAACTAAGCCATGAGGTCGAAAGAATTGTGGAAAAAGTGTGGGACAATTCAAGGGGTCTGAATACTTTATGAATGCACTGTATCTCCTTACTCGAGGGGTTTTGTCTCTCTCTCCACTTCCTCCCTCGTTTCTTTCTCTTTTTCACATCGTATCTCTTTCTCTCTCCTGGTTCTCGGGGAAAGTTGGGACATTTTGGGTCGGACTGCATGTTTTTATAAAAGCAGGGTGTCTGTCTGTCTTGATGATATTGTCTGTCGGTGTTAGTGGGTGCCCTGAGATTGGATGCCAATTCCCTAATGGCTTCTTACCTGGGTCTGATCATTTATTTCCTTTTTATTATTTCTCCTTGAGATAATACAAAAGGGGGAAAAAAGTCACAGCCTCAATACTTACGGCTTGACTTTCTTCAATATCATATTTTTTTCAATGTATTCAATGTATTTGATATAGTGTGTGTGTGTGTCTAAATGTATGTGTGTTTCCCTGTGTCTGCGCGAGTGGGTGTGTGTGTGTGTGTTTTAAATGAATGTGTGTCTCTTTGTGTCGGCGCGAGTTCGTGTGTGTCTGTGTCTTTGCCACCGTGATTTTCTTTTGCAGAACAAGCTTTATTTTGGTGGCCTATGTAACATTCTAATGCCTTGAATCCATCCGAAATACACAGCTAAATTATTGAATACTTAAACGACTTTACCTCCCATATTGGTAAAAGTAATTGTGGTATTGAGTAGAAAGACATGACTTTACAATAAATATTACTGAAAATGTATGGATTCAGTGTGTTGTTAGTCGTTTTGGATATCGTCTAGGCCTATATGATCAGGACTATTTTCTAAGTAAGAACCTTTTTAACATTAAACCTTCTCTTAGTAATGTAGTCAGAAAAACTAGTCTAGTCTACTCTTTCAATTGAATTTATTGTGGCAAAAACCTAAGAAAAAAGTTGTATTCTGAAAAGTGAACATGGATTCCCTGTTGAGAAACAATATAGAATTGCAGGGGAAAAAATAAAAAATACACAACTTTTCAGGGGGAGTAACCCCAGACCACTCGCCAGATTGTGCAGCCCCACTTTTATAAAGTCAAACACCCGTTAATAGACCTATAGGTTTGATTGAAGAAAGGCAGGTGTTAAACATGGGCTTTGCTAAACAGAAAGCAGCAGTTGACTATTCCATTGTCGACACTTTAATCAAATCAGTAGTCCTATATAAATATCTTCAATAATGCCAAGTATCACGACATTTGTTTTATAACCTTCAATCTGTTTTCTTTTATCATATTTTGGACCAGAATGAGGCTCTCTCTCCACTACCTATCGTTCCTGCAGTGAGGATTCAACATCGTCATCAAATGTTTTCAGAATTTATCTGCAGATAATTGCCAAAAAGTAGTAGTAGCCTACCATTATGCAAACTAGGGAGGCAAATGAAAAAAGAGCCATTTGTTCGCGAGCAACCCGTAACCGCTGTTGAAATGAAGTGCGTTATAAAACCAAAACTAGTGGCAACTGAGCAGTCACCAACTCGAAGGAGACGAAATCTTAACTTTGCTGGAGTATTGAAACACATCATCATGAGATATTTTGAATCATTACATGGTGTGTTGTAACTCTTCTAAGGTCAATGTCCAAATTAGCATAATACAAAAATTCCCCCAAAACTCTGTCAGTTTAAGCTAGAGATATGTTTTTTTTGTGCATTGGATGCGTATCAATCCACCGCATCCGCCTATGTTGCACCACCCCTTCTGCGGGGAAAGGTGACCGAGCTAGAGTGGAATTTGTCAGACCATGAGACATCCCAAAAATTGGTCTTCTCACAAGATCGTCTGTAGCGTCCGAACGGTTTGGCCTGCAAACTACTATGACCCCTCTATGGAAAGATGAGACTCTCACGAACACGATGGTGTTCTCCGTCTTGGGATTCGTACAGACGATCTGCCAACTTCTGTATGTAGCATCCGAATAGTTTGGGCTACACACTAATATGACCATTCTGTGGAAAGTTGTGACTCACACGAACACGTAGAGTACCAGTCAGAAGTTTGGACACACCTACTCATTCAAGGGTTTTTCTTTATTTTGACTATTTTCTATATTTTTGAATAATAGTGAAGACATCAGAACTCGGATATAACACATATGGAATCATGTAGTAACCAAAAAGTGTTAAACAAATAAAAATATAGTTTATATTTGAGATTCTTCAAAGTAGCCACCCTTTGCCTTGATGACAGCTTTGCACACTCTTGGCATTCTCTCATTCAGCTTCATGTGGAATGCTTTTTCATGAGGATAACCAACGAGAGAGAACATTGAGTGATTTAACTCATTGGAAGTCTGGTTTTAATAACCTTGCATTTCCTATCTTGCCACGTGACTCTGTTTTTAGAGGATTGTGGGTAATTCAAAAACGTTTGATTTTATGATTCTTTCACACAATGTTGCGTGCATGTTTGAAGAAGGGAAAGCATATTTCTATGTTAGCATTAAACTCGTTGTGCCATGAGATGTAATGGATCATGAACGGATATCAAAACCGTTAGGCAAATTTACATTCAATCAGGACAGCACCTATTCACACATTCATGATTGTCAATTGAAAAGGCATGTGCAGAATCCTCAATTTTTGCAGTTTAACCTCCAGTTAGTGCTGTTCGTTTGAACACTGTGCTTTACAATGCCTTCCAAAACGGTATAAAATGGCAAATGATTAAATACAGAAAATAAAGTAAAACATCAAGACCCTTCAGAATAAGGAATCTAATTCTGTACTAGACAGGATTCAAAACATAATAATAGTGTTTAAAAGCTTTAGAGAGAGGAAACTGCACCAAAGAGAAGGTATCTAATTCTGCACTAAACAGGACTCTAAATACCAAAATAGTATTTTCAATATTTGCCTCTCCTATATCAGAGATAAAAGAAAGATCAGGAAATGTGTATATATATATATACACATTTTGTTACAGCCTTATTCTAAAATTGATTAAATACAACATTTTGCTCATGAATCTACACATAATAATGACAAAGCGATAACATGGTTTTAGAAATGTTTGTAAATTTATTAGAAAAAAGAGAAAAAGAATGACATGAATTTACATAAGTATTCAGACCCTTTGCTATGAGACTCGAAATTGAGCTCAGGTGCATCCTGTTTCCATTGATCATCCTTAAGATGTTTCTACAACTTGATTGGAGTCCACTTGTGGTAAATTCAATTGATTGGACATGATTTGGAAATGCACCGACCTGTCTAAGGTCCCACAGTTGACAGCGCCTGTCAGAGCAAAAACCAAGCCATGAGGTCAAAGGAATTGTCTGTAGAGTTCCGAGACAAGATTGTTTAGAGGCACAGATCTGGAGAAGGGTTAAAAAAATGTATTGAAGGTCCCCAAGAACACAGTGGCCTCCAACATTCTTAAGTGGAAGAAGTTTGGAACCACCAAGCCTCTTCCTAAAGCTGGCCGCCCGGCCAAACTGAGAAATCTGGGGAGAAGAGCCTTGGTCAGGGAGATGACCAAGTGTTCCTCTGTGGAGATGGGAGAACCTTCCAGAAGGACAACCATCTCTGCAGCACTTCACCAATCAGGCCTTTATGGTAGAGTGGCCAGACGGAAGACACTCCTTAGTAAAAGCCCACTTGGAGTTTGCCAAAAGGCACCTAAAGGACACTCAGACCATGAGAAACAAGATTCTCTGCTCTGATGAAACCAAGATTGAACTCTTTAGCCTCAATGCCAAGCGTCATGTCTGGAGGAAACCAAGTGAAGCGGTGAAGCATGGTTGTGGCAGCATCATGCTGTGGGGATGTTTTTCAGCGGCAGGGACTGGGAGACTAGTCAGAATCGAGGGAAAGATAAATACCTCAAACTGGGGCATAGGTTCACCTTCCAACAGGACAGTGACCCTAAGCACACAGCCAAGACAACGCAAGAGTGGCTTCAGGAAGAGTCTCTGAATGTCCTTGAGTGGCCCAGCCAGAGCCCAGACTTGAACCCAATCTCTGGAGAGACCTGTAGATAGCTGTGCAGAGACACTCCCCATCCAACCTGACAGAGCTTGAGAGGATCTGCAGAGAAGAATGGGAGAAACTCCCCAAATACAGGTGTGCCAAGCTTGTAGTGCCATACCCAAGAAGACTTGGAAGGCTGTAATCACTGCCAAAGGTGCTTCAAAAAAGTACTGAGTAAATGGTCTGAATACTTATGTAGATGTGATATCAGTTCTTTATTTGTAGTAATTTTGCAACAATTTATAAAAACCTGTTTTTGCTTTGTCTTTATGGGGTATTGTGTTTAGATTGATTAGGTAAAAAAACGATTGAATCAACTTTAGAATAAGGCTGTAACGTACTGTAACAAAATGTGGGAAAAGTAAAAGGGTCTGAATACTTCCCGAATGCACTATAGGAGGTGTAAATTCACTCGCAGAAGACGATGAAGAAGCATCATGCTCTCCCTCCTCTGTGTAAAGAAATTAGACTGCAGCCAACCACATCACACAACAGAAAACACGGACAGACAGTGAACTGACACATCAGCAGTGCTTCCCTATCATCGCTCGCTTTGTGACCGACGGTTGATCACTAGAACATGCGTATAGTTCATTCTAGCGGGAGAAAGATATACGGACTTGACTGACTAGTGACTTTAAACGTTTTAAATGAAAAGAAGCCTAGTTCATTTATGAAGTGGAAAAAGTAGGCGGGTGACAATGTCTGTTGTTGGCTGTTTAGCCGACAGCTGACGGCGCATTTTGAAAACACTGCCTTTATGTACTCGCAGAAAACAGCCTTGTTTTGTCTCTAAACAAGATAAAATGATCACAGGCAGCCGAATAATAATTCCTTTGGGAATAATATCTTTAATTTATTGCCCTAGTTCCACGTATCTGCTCTGGTGGCGCCTGCATGGCGCTGCCTGCTGTCTATGTTGCGGCTGTTTGCTGTGATTTTTGGACCAGGGGATACAATGCTGACAGGAGAAAGGTTCCTACATGTTATCATTTCCCCCTGACTGCACATTACAAGGGCCTTGTTTGTAGCTGTGGGTAGATGGCATGCATTATGGAACAGGCTGTGGTCCTATAGCCACTCAGAGACAGACCCACACCCGTTTCTTTCAGACAGGAAGCTCAGGCCATATACAACCACAAAGGGCACCACTCACTTGTTTGCCCTCTGAAGTGTGTCTGTGTGACGTGTGTGTGAGAAAGAGAGAGGGAGAGAGCAAGAGTAAGCGTGTGTGTGTGAGTGCATGCGTGTGTGTGAGTGCATGCGTGTGTATTTGAGAGAAAGAGAATGTGTGTCTGCACCCTGCATGTGTGGTTGTCAAGTAGCCCTGAATGTAGGCATATAGTACGCACAGCCTACTGCTTGAGCTCAGTCAAGATGTACTCTCCAACAGACTGTGTTTGCCCCCTTTGATCTGGTTTACCCCCTCTTCTCATATCAATTGCATTTCCTGTCTGTCCTAGATGGGCAGTAAGTAGATGGTTGTTTGATGAAGAGGAGGAGGAGAGAGAGAGAATTTTTTTTGCGTGTGCGTCTTTGTCATTATTTATGTTTTGTTTGTCTATCTAGCGATGACGTGTGTGTGTGTGTGTGTGTGTGTTGTTTCCATGGCGTGTGTTCTGTTTATACATGGGCGTCTATCAGATGTAGTGTGTCCATGTCTGTTTGTTTACGTGTGTGTGCATGTGTCAAGAGTCAGTATGTGCCTCTACGTTCCACTTTTTATTCCTCCCTGACCCTCTCCCCTCCCCCATCAGCCAGTAACGAAGATACGGTGACGGGTCTGATGTCACCTGACTACGTGGAGATAGCCATCTACTGCATCGGGGTGTTCTTGATCGCCTGTATGGTGGTCATCGTGGTGGTGTGCCGGATGAGGAATACGGCTAAGAAGCCTGACTTTGGCAATCAGCCAGCAGTCCACAAACTCAGCAAGCAGATACCTCTGCGCCGCCAGGTAACAGAAAGTAGATAAGGGGTTTCCAAGGCCTTTAACACCCGTAGAAACACAAACTCCACACACACATGCATTCATACATCATTATTTTTTCGCACTATCGTGCTGACCCGAACTAAACTGTACTGACTAGGATATTATATTTTCATGGTTTCAGCTACTATGGTGGATGTGTAACCAGGCCAGCTCAGTACAGCTCGGTTTGGCTCGGTTCGGGTATAGCAGTGTGAAAAGCCCTATATACTCAGATTTATATGCAAATTACAGAAAATAGTCCAAAGTTTACCTACCAAGAGCGGAAAACACAAAAAAAGTTCTACCAAATTTGTACTCCTGACATAGATCTTACTCATTTGGGTTACTGGTACTCTAATTTGAGAGCCCACGAAATGTAGCTGTTCATGGGAAGTGGATTTTCATAACAATACTGTAACTAATACATCGCACTGCTTGAGGTGCTAAGCCCCAGTTAACTCTACTGAAAGACGGCTAGCTACAGTGCATGGCGTCTGAGCATGTTAGCACTGTTATCCATCACCTCTAGCTCCTGCTCTAGCTCCCCTACTTCTCTGTGAGTGATGCTTTTCCCTCAAGGGGAAAAACACAAACTCCAAGAGGTACAAAAAGTGTTGGATTACATTCCTGCGAGAGACGGGTGGTTCCTGTGTCAAGGTAAGGTTAGGACGAAAGGAGATAGGAGCCCTGAGGACAATGACAACAGCATGATAAATGGACACATTCATGAGATTGAACGTTACTCCCTAGCACTGAGTTGTTGCTCAACTCTAATGATTACTGACATGCATTCACTCGTTTTTAAAAGGGAAGGAAAATATGTTGATTTGCACAATATCAATCAATATCAGTCATTTGATCTTTAGTTATGGAGACACGTGCACACACACCCACCTACACGCCTTTTTTATATGACCAGTGTATCTAGACGGGTGATCAGCCAATCCGTCTCCTCCTACAGGTGTCAAATGACTCCAGCTCCTCGATGAACTCCAGCACTCCATTGGTCCGCATCACCACGCGACGCAGCTCGGCTGGCCACGACGACCCCATCCCAGAGTATGACCTCCCCGAGGACCCACGCTGGGAGTTCTCCAGAGACAGGTGAGGGACAGAGACAGGAACCGAAGTAGGAATAGGGATGGGGGAGGTATAGGGTGTGGCACCTCGTCGGTATGGCTGCATTTCAGGCTTCCTACATAGCAGTCACTCAGCAAACCCCGCAACGCCTAGATACGTGATTACCATGTCAGTAACTACATCACTGCCTGACTCAATGCGAGACTGCAATATAGGACATTTGTCTTTCAATCATTGGTTAATTTGCGTTGCTTAACTGCTTTCACAGACCCCCTGGAATGTGGCCTACAGTGGCTTTATACTCAGGTATTTCTTTGAGAATCGGTGAGGCCCAAGGCTGGCTGCATACTGTTGTAAGCTGCAGTCAGTGAGGTTTTTGCTCAGTTGGAATGTACAGTATTTCTACCTAACTGCAAACACCCCCAGAAATGAATCCAGTGCAGGGTCCCATTTGTAAGAGGTTGAGGCAGTGATTTCGCAATTTAAAGTGAAAGTTGCTCCTTACTTAATTGTCTCCTAACTATATGCATTATAGTAGCAGATTACCCCCCCCATCATGGTATAATAACGGCAACTTATGCAAACATTTAGCTAACTGATTGTATCAGCAGGCTGTTACATGAGGCACTATTGTTGTCTGGTGTAATATACCATTAAGCACCATTGAACATGGTTTATTATCTGTAATGATTAACCAGTGAGTAATGGCTATGACTGTGATAAAGAACAATGAGTCATTTCTGAGTACTACACTGTACCAGGGTAGTGTTCATTAGGCACAAAACAGAAGAATGAGGGACTGAAAGAGGAAGGGACAACCTGGACTTGTCCATTTAAGAAACCCTCATTTTTGTTTTCTATTGCAAAATGTTTTCAAATGTTCAGCCTAATGATCAGGACCCTGTGTTGAAAAAGTTTAAACAAAATTCTGAATGTACATTTTTTTTTTTGCCTATAAAAACAATGTTAGTTGTTGCAGTTATCACACAACTACCACTAACATGTCCTCATCGTAAAGGGAAAAATACCAAAACAAACAACAATGCTGTAATGTTAGGAGTATCCATTTTATTATTTTTGCTAGTTCATTAACCAGAGATGTAATGCAGAAAGGAAAGAGAAGCTCAAGCAGGGAACGAGGGGCCGTGCGGTGTGCATCTATGAGTGACGAGGGGGAGAGATAGCAAGCAAGTCGACTCGCGCTGGTAGACTTACTAATTGCTTGGTATTTATCATCTCATCTGAATACATAGTACCTGTTTTGACTGCATTAAACCGAGAGACGCTAGCTGAAAAGCAAGAGCAGCAACAGCATAAATTATAACATTTTCTCTTTCTCTGCTTGGGAAACGCGATGTAGACCGTCTGCTTTGTGAATTCACATGGAATTTTATGCATTTTCCTCATTGTTTTAACGGAAAACCGATAAAACATTACTGTTTAAACGTTAAGAAAATGTTTCCATGTATCACATCCCTAGTGTGTGTGTGTCATGGCTATGGCTGACCGTTTCAACATTTTGTTACGTTACAGCCTTATTCTAAAATGGATTCACACATTTTGCTGCTACCACCTTGCTTCACTGTAGGGATGGTGCCAGGTTTCCTCCAGACGTGACACTTGGCATTCAGGCCAAGGAGTTCAATCTTGGTTTCATCAGACCAGAGAATCTTGTTTCTCATGGTCTGAGAGTCCTTTAGGTGTCTTTTGGCAAACTCCAAGCGGGCTGTCATGTGCCTTTTACTGAGGAGTGGCTTCCATCTGGCCACTTTACCATAAAGGCCTGATTGGTGGAGAGCTGCAGAGATGGTTGTCCTTCTGGAAGGTCCTCCCATCTCCACAGAGGAACTCTGGAGCTCTGTCAGGGTGACCATTGGGTTCTTGGTCACCTCCCTCATCAAGGCTCTCCCCCGATTGCTCAGTTTGGCCAGGCGGCTAGCTCTAGGAAGAGCCTTGGTGGTTCCAAACTTATTCCACTTAAGAATGATGGAGGCCACTGTGTTCTTGGGGACCTTAAATGCTGCAGAAATGTTTTGGTACTTTTCCCCAGGTCTGTGCCTCGACACAATCCTGTCTTCACATTTTTTCCACAATTCTTTCGACCTCATGGCTTGGTTTTTGTTCTGACATGCATTGTCAACTGTGGGACCTTATATAGACAGGTGTCTATGCCTTTCCAAATCATGCCCAATCAATTGAATTTACCACAGGTGGACTCCAATCAAGTTGTAGAAACATCTCAAGGATGATCAATGGAAACAGGATGCACCTGAGCTCAATTTTGAGTCTCATAGAAAAGGGTCTGAATACATATGTAAATAAGGTATTTCTTTATATATTTGCAAAAAATTCAACAAACCTGTTTTCGCTTTGTCATTATGGGGTGTTGTGTGTAGATTTGTAAAACAAAATGTGTGAATCCATTTTAGACTAAGGCTGTAACGTAAAAAAAATGTGGAAAAGGGGGTCTGAATAATTCCCGAATGCACTGTAGTGATTTAGCTGTGGTGAGGTCTTTTGTTATTAATATTAAGCAATAGGGAAAACCCAGGCCGTAAAGCACACTCTGGCTCTTTGGTAATTAACATGCCTTCGCCTGTGGTGTAAGGCCAAGCCATGTTAGTGTGAATATTTAACAGTAGGGGATCAAAAGCATTCCCAGAAGAATTCCCTTATCTCTGAAAATCATTTCTCATGTGTTCTTTTCTGTACTCGGGATTGTCTGTTTGCGCGCGAGTAGAATTGAAGTTGCATGGCAATAAAAAGTGACCAAGTCAGTTATAGCAAATGTAATTGATGTGCCAATGAAAGGAACTGTTTGTGTTGTGTGAGTTATGGGTGGAATGCAAACGTTTTGCGAAAATTCTAAATGTTCTCCTTAGCATGCTCAATTGAGCCCTCTCTCTCTCTCTCTCCCTGTCTGTGTGTGTGTGTGTGTCTATCTCGCTCTTTTCTCTCTCTCTCTCTCTCTCTCTCTCTCTCTTTCATTCATCTGTGTCCCCCTCCGCTCCTCCTCTATCATTCCCAAGTGCCTCAGGGGCCGTGTTGGAAATGCACAACATTCAGGAATGCTAACGTTTGTGGTGGCGTGAAAGGAAAAATAACATTGATTATGTGTGGTGGGCCAGTGCAGAATGGGTGCCATTGAGCTAGGGGTGGGGTAGTTGGGAAGCATGTATGTGGACAGAATAGGGATTGTGTTTCTGTGATGGGGTGCTGGCCTCAGGCCCCTGAGCCAGTGTGAATGTTTAGACAGCCGCAAGACTGGGCTGCAGGGGCGGGGCCACCACCAGTCAATCAAACTAAGATCAGAGGGTCAATCTATGACCAAAGAGTCAAAGGTTAGGGAGGTGTTGTGACCATGAGTAATAGTGGTGTGGAGTGTGTGGGGCTTGGTCTAGGGGTGGGGAGTGTGTGTGTGTGTCTGTGTGTGTGTGTGTGTGTCTGCACATGCCTGTGTGTATAAAGGAGAGCTATTAGAAATTCTGTGTAGCTATTCAGACCTTTCTATTACAAAGTGTGCCAGAATTTTATGCAAACTGAGTGAGAGTAACTTAGATTTACAGTTGAAGTCGGAAGTTTACATACACTTAGGTTGGAGAAATTAAAACTAGTTTTTTAACCACTCCACAAATTTCTTGTTAACAAGCTATAGTTTTGGTAAGTCGGTTAGGACATCTACTTTGTGCAGGTCATTTTTCCAACAATCGTTTACAGACAGATTATTTCACTTATAAGTCACTGTATCACAATTCCAGTGGGTCAGAAGTTTACATGCATTAAGTTGACTGAGCCATTAAACAGCGTGGAAAATTCCAGAAAATGATGTCATGGCTTTAGAAGCTTCTGATAGGCTAATTGACATAATTTGAGTCAATTGAAGGTGTAACTGTGGATGAATTTCAAGGCCTACCTTCAAACTCAGTGCCTCTTTGCTTGACATCATGGGAAAATCAAAAGAAATCAGCCAAGATCTCAGAAAGAAAATTGTAGACCTCCACAAGTCTGATTCATCCTTGGGAAAAATTTCCAAATGCCTGAAGGTACCACGTTCATCTGTACAAACAATAGTACGCAAGTATAAACACCATGGGACCACGCAGCCGTTATACCGCTCAGGAAGGAGACGCGTTCTGTCTCCTAGAGCTGAACGTACTTTGGTGTGAAAAGTGCAAATCAATCCCAGAACAACAGCAAAGGACCTTGTGAAGATTCTGGAGGAAACAGGTACAAAAGTATCTATATCCACAGTAAAACGAGTCCAATATAGACATAACCTGAAAGGCCGCTCAGCAAGGAAGAAGCCACTCCTCCAAAACCGCCATTAAAAAGCCAGACTACGGTTTGCAACTGCACATGGGGACAAAGATCATACTTTTTGGAGAAACGTCCTCTGGTCTGATGAAACAAAAATAGAACTGTTTGACCATAATGACCATCGTTATGTTTGGAGGAAAAAGGGTGAGGCTTGCAAGCCGAATAACACCATCCCAACCGTGAAGCACGGGGGTGGCAGCATCATGTTGTGGGTGTGCTTTGCTGCAGGAGGGTCTGGTGCACTTCACAAAATAGATGGCATCATGAGGCAGGACAATTATGTGGACGTATTGAAGCAACATCTCACGACATCAGTCAGGAAGTTAAAGCTTGGATGCAAATGGGTCTTCCAAGCATACTTCCAATTTGTGGGCAGAACTGAAAAAGCTTATGTGATCAAAGAGGTCTACAAACCTGACTCGGTTACACCAGCTCTGTCAGGAGGAATTGCCCAAAATTCACCCAACTTATTGTGGAAAGCTTGTGGAAGGCTACCTGAAACGTTTGGCCCAAGTTAAACAATTTAAAGGCAATGCTACCAAATATTAATTGAGTGTATGTGAACTTCTGACCCACTGGGAATGTGATGAAAGAAATAAAAGCTGAAATAAATCATTCTCTCAACTATTATTCTGACATTTCACATTCTTAAATAAAGTGGTGATCCTAACTGAACTAAGACAGGGAATTTTTACTAGGATTAAATGTCAGAAATTGTGAAAAACTGATTTTAAATGTATTTGGCTAAGGTGTATGTAAACTTCCGACTTCGTCTGTATATTACTCCACAAGGAGCGGGAGACTAATCCGGACGCTGATAAGAAATCTTGCTATGCTCTCAGACGAACATTCAAACAAGCAAAGCGTCAATACAGGATTAAGATTGAATCCTACTACACCGGCTCTGACGCTCGTCGGATGTGGTAGGGCTTGAAAACTATTACGGACTACAAAGGGAAACTCAGGCGCCAGCTGGCCAGTGACGCGAGCCTACCAGACGAGCTAAATGCCTTTTATGCTTGCTTCGAGGCAAGCAACACTGAATGTACGAGAGCACCAGCTGTTCTGGATGACTGTGTGTTAACGCTCTCGGTAGCCGATGTAAACAAAGCCTTTAAACAGGTCAACATTCACAAAGCCGCTGGGCCAGATGGATTACCAGGCACGTGTACTCAAAGCATGCTAAGCATGCGCGGACCAAATGCGCAGACCAATGCGCGGACCAACTTCGTGGGCACACCATAGTGCCCTCAAAGCTCATCACTAAGCTAAGGACTCTGGGACTAAACACCTCCCTCTGCAACTGGATCCTGGACTTCCTGATGGGATGCCCCCAGGTTGTGAGAGTAGGCAACAACACGTCTGCCACGCTGATTCTTAACACTGGGTCCCCTCAGGGGTGTGTAATAAGTCCCTTCCTGTATTCCCTGTTCACCCACGACTGCATGGCCAAACACGACTCCAACACCATCATTAAGTTTGCTAACAACACAACCATGGAGTGCCTGATCACTGACAACGATGAGGCGGCCTATAGGGAGGAGGTCAGAGAACTGGCAGTGTGGTGCTAGGACAACAACCTCTCCCTCAATGTGAGCAAGACTAAGGAGCTGATCGTGGACTACAGGAAAAGGCGGGCCGAACAGGCCCCCATTAAAATTGTCGGGACGGTAGTGGAGCGGGTCGAGAGTTTCAAGTTCCTTGGTGTCCACATCACCAACAAACTAGAATGGTCCAAACACACCAAGATAGTCGTGAAGAGGGCATGACAAAACCTATTCCCCCTCAGGAAACTAAAAAGATTTGGCTTGGGTTCTCAGATCCTCAAAAGGTTCTACAGCTGCACCATCGAGATCATCCTGACTGGTTGCATCACTGCCTGGTATGGCAACTGCTCTGCCTCCGACAGCAAGGCACTACAGAGGGTAGTGCGTACGGCCCAGTACATCACTGGGGCTAAGCTGCCTGCCATCCAGGACCTCTACACCAGATCCCAGCCACCTCAGTCATAGACTGTTCTCTCTACTACCGCATGGCAAGCGGTACCGGAGTGCCAAGTCTAGGACCAAAAGGCTTCTCAACAGTTTTTACCCCCAAGCCATAAGACTCCTGAACAGGTAATCAAATGGAAAATGTGCATTGTGTGCCCACCCCCCAACCCCTGTTTTACGCTGCTGCTACTCTCTGTTTATCATATATGCATAGTCACTTTAACTATATATTCATGTACATACTACCTCAATTAGCCCAACCAACCGGTGCACCCGCACTTTGGCTACCCGGACTATCTGCATTGTGTCCCGCCACCCACCACCGCCAACCCCTCTTTTTACGCTACTGCTACTCTCTATTTATCATATATGCATAGTCAGTTTTACCATACCTACATGTACATACTACCTCAATCAGCTCCACTAACCGGTGCCTGTATATAGCCTCGCTACTGTTATAGCCTCGCTACTGTTATAGCCTCGCTACTGTTATTTTTCACTGTCTTTTTTTACTGTTGTTTTATTTGTTGTTTGTATTTCTTTACTTATATATTGTTCACCTAATCCCTTTTTTTTAACTTAGAAATTGCACTGTTGGTTAGAGCCTGTAAGTAAGCATTTCACTGTAAGGTCTACTACACCTGTTGTATTCGGCGCATGTGACAAATAAACTTTGATTTGACTAGGCATCAGGATAGATAATGGACAGTAGTAGCAGTGTGTGTAGTGTGTAGTGTGTAGTGTGTAGTGTGTAGTGTGTGTGGGCGTATGTAGTGTGTGTGTATTGGGATGGCAGTGTAAGTAAGTGTGGGTAGAGTGCAGTGTGTGTGCATAGTCAGCGCAAGAGAGTTAGTGCAAGAAATGGTCAATGCAGGTACTCCGGGTAGCCATTTGATTAGCTATTTAACAGTCTTATGGCTTGGGGGTAGAAGCTGTTGAGGGTCCTGTTGGTTCCAGACTTGGTGCACTGGTAACGCTTGCCGTGGGATAGCAGAGAGAACAGTCTATGGCTTGGGTGGCTGGAGTCTGACAATTTTTTTAGCTTCCTCTGAAACCGCCTGTTGTAGAAGTCCTGGATGAGGTCCATCCTTTCTGGTGATGCAGCCAGTCAAGCTGCTCTCAATGATGCAGCAATAGAACCTTTTGAGGATCTGAGGGCCCATGCCAAATCTGTTCAGGCTCCTGAGGGGGAAGAGGCGTTGATGTGCCCTCTTCATACCTGTGTGGGTGTGTGTGGACTAGGGCTGTGATGGTAATTGGATATCCAGGACATTGACGGTTTTGGATGAAGACCATCATGAAAATAAATAACCTTCAAAACCGTTTACTGCGACTGGGGAAAATGATGACTCGAACGATGGAGCGAATGCTCCACCGCCTGCCAAGAAAAGGAATTTAGGGGATCTTCTCCAAAAGTGAAGGGCCCAAACCACTGCCCCTGTACCCCTCAGAGTCCATGCAGACACCAAACTGACTCGCTACCTGCAGGAAAAGCCTGACCATGAACACCGATACATTGATGTCGAAACTGGCACGCAGATACATGTGTATTTAAGCCACGAGCACTGCATCAAAATAGCAATATTTTTTATTTTAAATTTAATTATTTTTGTTTTTATTATAGGCCTTATAGATCTACTGTTCATTTTTGCTCTGTCCTATATGTTTCTGCTGTTAGTGGTAATTTATTGTAGAAGCACTAGCCTTCAAAATCGTTTGCTGTGTGGACTTTAATACAATGCATGTTTTTATTGCTTTATGTTAAATAAATAAATTGCTCTTCTTAAAATAGATTGTGTGTCTGACAATTCATTTAATAATCCAACAGAAAGAGTCCCATAGGCTTTAAAGCTTGTAAGTTGAATGAAATTGCCAAAATTATTACGCCTAATTAGCCTACTCCTGTCTGTACAGAAATACAAGTCGGAAGTTTACATACACCTCAGCCAAATACATTTAAACTCAGTTTTTCACAATTCCTGACATTTAATCCATGTAAAAATTCCCCGTTTTAGGTCAGTTAGGATCCCCACTAAATTTTAAGAATTTGAAATGTCAGAATAATAGTAGAGAGAATGAATTATTTCAGCTTTTATTTCTTTCATCTGAAGTTTACATACACTCAATTAGTATTTGGTAGCATTACCTTTAAATTGTTTAACTTGGGTCAAACATTTCGGGTAGCCTTCCACAAGCTTCCCACAATAAGTTGGGTGAATTTTGGCATATTCCTCCTGACAGAGCTGGTGTAACTGAGTCAGGTTTGTAAGCCTCCTTGCTCGCACACACTTTTTCAGTTCTGCCCACAAATCTTCTATAGGATTGGGGTCAGGCCTTTGTGATGGCCTCTCCAATACCTTGACTTTGTTGTCCTTAAGCCATTTTGCCACAACTTTGGAAGTATGCTTGGGGTCATTGTCCATTTGGAAGACCCATTTGCGACCAAGCTTTAACTTCCTGACTGATGTCTTGAGATGTTGCTTCAATATACCCATATAATTTTCATTCCTCATGATGCCATCTATTTTCATCTAAGTGCACCAGTCCCTCCTGCAGCAAAGCACGCCCACAACATGATGCTTCCGCCTCCGTGCTTCACGGTTGGGATGGTGTTCTTCGGCTTGCAAGCCTCCCCCTTTTTCCTCCAAACATAACGATGGTCATTATGACCAAACAGTTATATTTTTGTTTCATCAGACCAGAGGACATTTCTCAAAAGTACGATCTTTATCCACATGTGCAATTGCAAACTGTGGTCTGGCTTTTTTATGGCGGTTTTGGAGCAGTGGCTGTCAGGATTTGGCCAGGATTGTTTTGGTCACTAGATGCCCCCATTGCGCCTTTTTTAACCTTTTGTTTTTCCCTTGTTATAGTTATTAATTGCACCTGTGCCTCATTTCCTTGTAGGTATTTAAACCCTTAGTGTTCCTCAGTTCTTTGCTCTGTGTTTGTATGTTAGCACCCAGCCCCAGCCATGCTGTGAACATTTATTTCTCTAGTTGGATTTTCCTGAGGTACTCTGGTTTTGTTCTTGTTTATTTTTGATTATTCTTTTTAAGGTTTGTTTTTCCCTGCTGTTCTTACCACTTTGTGGATTTTCATTGTATCTTGGAGGATACTCATTTTTTCTCTTGGCATTACTTTTGACGTTGTGGATTTATATTTCTTGCCTGAAGATCTTTTTCCTTTATTAAACCACCGTCTCTAGTACTGCTGTGTCTGCCTCATCTTCTGGGTTCTGCCGACTATTAGTGACTGTTTCTCACACCGGGTCCTGACAGTGGCTTCTTCTTTTCTGAGCGGCCTTTCCGGTTATGTCGATATAGGACTCGTTTTTACTGTAGATATAGATAGTTTTGTACCTATTTCCTCCAGCATCTTCACAAGATCCTTTGCTGTTGTTCTGGGATTGATTTGCATCTCTAGGAGACAGAACGCGTCTCCTTCCTGAGCGGTATGATGGCTGCATGGTCCCATGGTGGTTAATGTTGGGTACTATTGTTTGTACAGATGAACGTGGTACCTTCAGGCATTTGGAAATTGCTCCCAAGGATGAAGCAGACTTGTGGAGGTCTACAATTTTTTTCTGAGGTCTTGGCTGATTTCTTTTGATTTCCCATGATGTCAAGCAAAGAGGCACTGAGTTTGAAGGTAGGCCTTGAAATACATCCAAAGGTACACCTCCAATTGACTCAAATGATGTCAATTAGCCTATCAGAAGCTTCTAAATCCATGACATCATTTTCTGGAATTTTCCAAGCTGTTTAAAGGCACAGTCAACTTAGTGTATGTAAACTTCTGACCACCTGGTATTGTGATACAGTGAATTATAAGTGAAATAATCTGTCTGTAAAAAATTGTTGGGTAAACTACTTGTGTCATGCACAAAGTAGATGTCCTAACCGACTTGCCAAAACTGTAGTCCGTTAACAAGAAATTTGTGGAGTGGTTGAAAAACGAGTTTTAATGACTCCAACCTAAGTGTATGTAAACTTCCGACTTCAACTGTATATAAAATCATTTAAAATAGGGTACTACACAAGAAACCATTATTTGGAGGATCAGAGGATCCTTAGCTTCTTAAAAAGCTGTGGATTGTTTTAAATCAAATAGGCTACCAAATAGATGATTGTTAAGTTGCGAATGTCAGTGTATCACAGCCAGGCATATCGCAATATTTCAAAATACAATCGCGGGAAAACATAGCAATTGGCTATTGATGTAAGGAGAAGACAATGAAAAGACTAGTGTTTTAGTTATCAAAATTCTCAACTTAATTGAGCGAACAGTATTGATTGTTGATTGAATTTTTCGCGATTGAGTTATTAGCCTAAATTATGACTATCCAATTTACTCAGCCGACTATTTCTAATGTGATATCTTACATAAGCCTGCAAATGTGATGATGCATGGAATGCTTTATATTTTTTATGGTAAATCTTCTTCCCCAAACTTGAGTCTATGAGCAAGACAGTTAGGCCTATATTCGCTAATGTTTTTCCATTGTCTATATGCACTAATGTTGTGTGCCCCCTGTTGGCTGTCAGTTATGTCAACGACTGTGTCATATGCCAAGCCAGTCACCGACACCTGTAATTCCATGATTGTCACAGCCCTAGTGTGAAACATGTTAATTCCTTATTGATGTGGACACCGAGGAACTTGAAGCTCTCGATCCGCTCCACTACAGCCCCATCGATGTGGATGGGGGCGTGGTTCCACCTCTTTTCCTGTAGTCCACGATTAGCTCCTTTGTCTTGCTGACATTGAGGGAGAGATTGTTGTCCTGGCACACTGTCAGGTCTCTGACCTCCTACCTATAGGCTGCCTCATTGTCGTCGGTGATCAGTCCTACCACCGTAAAATCGTCAGAAAACTTGATGGTGTTGGAGTCATGCGTGGCAACGCAGTCATGGGTGAACAGGGAGTAGAGGAAGGGGCTAAGCACCCACCCCTGAGGGGCCCCCGTGTTGATGGTGAGCATGTCGGATAGGTTGTTGCCTACCCTCACCACCTGGGGAGGCCTGTCAGGAAGTCCAGGATTCAGTTGCAGAGGGAGGTGTTCGGTCCCAGGAACCTGAGCTTGGTGATGAGTTTGGAGGGGACTATGGTGTTGAATTAGCTGTAGTCAATTAACAGCATTCTCACATAGGTATTCCTTTTGTCCAGGTGGGAGAGGGCAGTGTGGAGTGAAATAGAGATTGTGTCATCTGTGGATCTGTTGGGGTGGTATGCGAATTGGAGTGGGTGTCTGGGAGGATGGTGTTGATGTGAGCCATGAGCAGTCTTTCAAAGAATTTCTTGGCTATAGATGTGAGTGCTACGTGGCGATAGTCATTTATGCAGGTTACCTTTGCATTCTTGGGCACATGGACTATGGTGGTATGCATGAAACAAGTTGGTATTACCAACTGGTTCAGAGAGATTGAACATGTCAGTGAAGACACCTGCCAGCAGGTCAGCGCATGCTCTGAGTACCCATCCTGGTATTATGTCTGGTTCCGCGGCCTTGTGATTGTTAACCTGTTTAAAGGTCTTACATCGGAAAGCGAGATCACATTGTCATCCGGAGCAGCTGGTGCTCTCATGCATGGTTCAGTATTGCTTACCTCGAAGCGAGTATAGCTTGTGAGGTGTGGAAACACTTTGTTGCTTTTATGTATTTTGTTTTGTTGCTTTTTGTGCTATTGCTCTTTCTGCATGCTACGTGTTGCTTGTCCTATGTTGCTTTGCATGTGTTAACCGCTGATTGTCTAGATTGTTATTGTAATTGTTTTTAATAACCTGCCCAGGGACTGGGGTTGAAAATTAGCTGACTGGCTAAAACCAGCACTTTTACTGAAACATAAATATGCACTGTCCCTGTAAAAAATGTAAATAAACTCAATAGAAGGCATTTAGCTAGTCTGGTAGGCTCGCGTCGCTGGGCAGCTCGCCGCTGGGTTTCCCTTTGTGATCCGTGATAGTTTGCAAGCCGTACCACATCCGTCGAGTGTCAGAACCGGCGTAGTAGGATTCGTTCTTAGTCTAGTATTGATGCTTTGCCTGTTTGATGTTTCGTCAGAGGTCGTAGTGGGATTTCACATAGACGTCCGGATTAATGTTCCGCCTTGAAAGCGGCAGCTCTAGCCTTTAGCTCAGTACAGATGTTGCGAGTAATCCATGGCTTCTGGTTGGGATACGTACGGTCACTATGGAGATGAGGTCATCGATGCACTTATTAATGAAGCCGGTGACTGATGTGGTAAACTCAATGTCCCTACCGCCCTGGCACAGTCCTCTGCCACCACATCGAGCCAATTAAGCACTCACACAATCTGATTGAAATGGAGAGGAAGTGGCAGAGAGAGAGAGAGAGGAGCGTGGAAAACACTGGCCTAGTGCCTGTTCGCTCTGTTTACCTCTCTTCCTCGTTCTCTTTATCTCTCCCTTGCAATTGCTTTCTCAATCTCGCTCTCTTGTTCTCTCTCTGTCGCTCTCTTTTTTTCGCTCCTTTACAAATCTGTTTAAGTATGTGTCCTACAGAGAGAGATAAGAGAGTTAAGTGGGTTTTCAATAGGTGTTTGTGTTCCGGTTGCTAACTGTTGCGCATAAAGGCACTAAACTGTTTTAGTCTGTGCATCTATTTTGATTTGGCTATGGATGTATTTAATAGGCACCAAACAGAAGATAACAGACTTAAACAGCGAGTGTGCCCTAATGAATAGGACTCAGGTGTTTGAATATGAACTGTTTCTCTAACGTTTCCCTTTTTCTCCTCTACAGGTTGACTCTGGGCAAGCCGCTGGGCGAGGGCTGCTTTGGCCAGGTGGTGATGGCTGAAGCGTTAGGCATCGATAAGGACAAGCCGAAGGAGGCAATCACAGTGGCCGTGAAGATGCTGAAAGGTACGTGTGAGTGTTTCCCTCAGTTTGTACGTGTATGTGTGCATGTGTGTGCGTGATTGTCCCTCCCACAGTAGGCTGCGGGATCTCACGATCTCAGTATTTCCACAGTGTAACCCTAGCCCTGTGACATACTGCCCTGCTAGCTGTAAGCCCTGGGCTGAGCCTCTGACCCATTTCAAATATGGGCCACCGCCACCAGCTCTGGGTTGGGGTGTGTACGTGGGTGTGTTTGCTTATTTATGTCTTATGTACACTACATACACTGGCTATATGTGCATACGTGTGTGTACCTGTATGTAGGGGTTGTCGAGGTGGGGCTTGGGGGCCCAGGTAATGATGCTGACAGCGGAATAAATCCGATGCCATTGTGTCTGACTGACCGGTCGCCTCGAGCAGACCCATGAAAACAGAGACTCATGTGCTGCTGGAGATAATAACTTCAGATTGACTGAATGTCTTTTAATTCCCTGGCTGCTGAAAGAATAGAGGCCTGTGTTTAGTGGTCATACTGCTATAATGTAATCCAGACCACCACTGTCAGTGAAGCATGCTTAATAACGGCACAGATTAAGCTTGTCTGCTTGGACTGTAGGACAGACAGGGGCTGGGGCGTCCTGGGTTATGGGGAAAGAGATGCGGGTAGTGTGTGATGCCTTGTTTCCCCCTCCAGACGATGCTACAGAGAAAGACCTGTCTGACCTTGTGTCAGAGATGGAGATGATGAAGATGATTGGGAAACACAAGAACATCATCAACCTACTAGGGGCCTGTACACAAGACGGTGAGTATGAGGGGCTTTGCCTTAAAGGGACAATCCACCCCAAACCACAAATTCCTATGATTAACAGTGCGAAAACAATATTTTTAGAGAACTAATCTTTCCTTTTGTCGTTATAACAACGTTGTTAGCAAAAATGTGAAAATCATTGTGTAAATCTGTTCCAGCTCAAGTCGACTACAAAACCCACAATGCAATGCTCTCTCTGGGCCGGCTGGCTTTGCTAGCTAGCTAGCAAACATAGCTACACACAATAATACCAAAGTCAATATCACCATGTGAAGGAGCTAACTAGCTGTAAAATGGCATTAACAAAACTACCAGACCATATGTGTTGTGGTTTTTCACTATGAGCTAAAGGGGTTTAAGAGGGTACTAGGCCTACGCTTTGCCATTGCAGAGTGAGTAGTCAATGTTGCATTTTGTGAGTACCATAAATTACTATGTTTTTGGTCGCTTTACCTGAAAAACGTTGGGACACAGACCATCATAATACATTGTAAACAACTACCATGCTTTCATGTTTCACTACATGCTGCTAGTACAAAACATTGGTATTTTATTTCATGAAAAAAATGAAATGAAAAATATAGAATGTTTTTGTGGTCACTACCATGGCAGGAAAATACAATGGTATTGGTGCAAATACCATGATATACAATGAATAAAATAGCATGATACTATAATGTTTTTTGGTTCACTACCATGGCAGCAAAATACCATTGTATTTTCCTGCCATGGTAGTGACCAAAAAAACATTATAGTACCATGCTATTTCTATTTTTCCCATTGTACTACCATGGTACATTTTTGTAAGGGTAGGAGTCTCTCACCGAGTTCAACTTTCAGTTTGTCTCTGCGCCAGAGCGAGTGCAGAGTACGTTGCTATGTCAACAATGGCCCTTTCCCGCATTTCCCACAAAACACACAGGGTGCATTGCAAGATGGAACTTTAAGGAGAAACTGAGTTGAATAATTAGGTACACTGTTTAGATTGAGCACATATAAGTGAAATATATACTTTGCTTTGATGATAAACAGATGGACGTGTTCTAGACAAGTATGCCCTTACCGTCTATTGGCTGATTTGGCAATCTGGACTGCAGATAATGTTTTAAAAAGTATTATGAAATGTGATAGTGTGTTATCCCTATCTCCACTGACAAGAACCATGTAGCTATGACGCGTTCCTACACGATTTCCTGATTTCACAGACAGACCACTTAGAAGTTAACCGCACAAGGGCGTGTGGGACGCTAGCGTCCCACCTGGCCAACATCCAGTGAAATTGTAGAGCGCCAAATTCAAAAACAGAAATACTCATTATAAAAATTCATGAAACATACAAGTGTTATACATGGGTTTAAAGATAAACAAATTATTAATCCTTTATGGCGAAAGCATACCATGCGATTATCTGAGAACAGCGCCCAGCAGACAAATCATTACAAACAGTAACAAGCCAAGTAGAGGAGATACACATGTCAGTAAGTGATACAATTAATCACTTACCTTTGATGATCTTCATATGTTTGCACTCACAACACTCCCATTTACTTAATAAATGTTTGTTTTGTTCGATCAAGTCCCTCTTTATATCAAAAAACCTCCGTTTTGTTAGCGCGTTTTGTTCAGTAAAACATTGTCTCAAACAACAGCCGGTGAAATTGCAGAGCGTGAAACTCAACAAAACAGAAATTCTCATAATAAACATACATAAAAGATACAAATGTTATACACCAGCTTAAAGATACACTTCTTGTTAATCCGAACGCTGTGTCAGATTTCAAAAAGGCTTTACGGCGAAAGCAAACCATGCGATTATCTGAGAACAGCGCTCAGCAGACAAATCATTACAAACAGTTAGCAGCCAAGAAGAGGAGTAACAAAAGTCAGAAATAGCGATACAATATAACACTTACCTTTGATGATCTTCATATGGTTGCACTCCGAAGACCCCATGTTAATCAATAAATGTTCGTTTTGTTCGATAATGTCCATCTTTATGTCCAAAAACCTCGAAAAACGAAAAATCAAAAAAGTACAATAAAAGTTTGTAGAAACATGTCAAACGATGTTTGCCCCCTACCCTAGTGAAGTTAATCCATGGGGGAAGTTGTTATTTTACCCACTGATAGAACATAGGCTTTCACCAAATCATAAGTTTCATGATTTTATTTCTGGGGTGGATTATCCCTTTAAAGGACTGGTTCACTTTTTTGATGTAAATGGCATGTTATAGAAGGTTCCAGACTTTTTGGGGGACGATTTCAGTTGGTTTTGAAAAACTTACCCCACCCGCAATAGACTTCCTCGTTCTGCGGTTTCTCATATCACCACAATTGGAACGAGAAAGCACGTACATGCTCTCACAAGAAAATGTATCGCTTGAGTCCAACAAAATGGAATATAACGCTGTGGATAAAGTTTGGAATTACACCGTTTCATGTGTACGACATCTTAAGACCTGCATCACCTACAATAAGGAAGTGAACTACTCCTTTAATGGTCCAATGCAGCCGTTTCTATCTCAATATCAAATCATTTGGTGGCCATTAATAAACATGAACAATGCTCCCAAAACACCCAAATACGTCCTTTGGTTCCATTGTGGTGAAATGAGAAACAAGAAAGCACGCGCATGCTCGCACACCGAAATGTATTGCTCGAGTAGAGTTGCCAAGTTCTCTCCCACACATCTACTATGAATATAGTGTTCAACAGAACTGAATTTAAAGGAGTATTTTATCAAATAACTCTACCCTCCCATATATTTGTCATTAGTCCATGTTTGCCACTGTCCTCCACAAATTGTTTCAGTCAACATTTAAATCCTGATGCCCAAAATCCCTGCTTGACTCGGTTACTTCTCTCTGCCCCACTTTGGAAAGCAGTGGTCAGTCAGTGTGGTTGAGTCCTAAATGAGTGTGTGTGTGTGTGTGTGTGTGTGTGTGTGTGTGTGTGTGTGTGTGTCAGGCCCTCTGTATGTGATAGTGGAGTATGCCTCGAAAGGGAACCTGAGGGAGAACCTACGTGCCCGCAGGCCCCCTGGCATGGAGTACTCCTACGATATTAACCGCTGCTCAGATGAACAGCTCGCCTTCAAGGACCTGGTCTCCTGTACCTACCAGGTGGCACGGGGCATGGAATATCTGGCCTCGCAGAAGGTGCACACACCATACACAAACACACCATGTTCATTCTCACCATTCTGCTTGGTAGACAAACTTCCATGACATTGCACTGGGCCCTTGTGATAGGGCTTTAGCCAGGGTGGTTGTGTAAAAAGTGTGTGTTTATCATTGTGGGAATATTGTCTCCTTTAAACACGTCTCTAGCCCACTGTCCAAATCCCAGCATTGTCTCCAGCTATCACACAAAGCCTTTCTGTGCAGACAACTGAAGAACATATTTTTCACAACGGGGAATGGGCACATTAGCCGAACACTCCATCACGCTCCCTCTCACAAGAGGAATCTGTCAGAGGCTAGAGCATACAATCACACAGTATGTTAAGACACACACACACACTCTGGCACGCAGTCATGCACAGAGACACACATGAACAACTTCTACCATGTATGACAAAGTATGTCAGAAATAGTTTTCAGATTCAGCCTTGTTT
This sequence comes from Salvelinus namaycush, assembly GCF_016432855.1. Lineage (NCBI taxonomy): Eukaryota > Metazoa > Chordata > Actinopteri > Salmoniformes > Salmonidae > Salvelinus > Salvelinus namaycush. The sequence continues at coordinate 4,876,326 of NC_052328.1, read as the reverse complement.
CTCATGCATGTGCAATGTCGTCATGGTATATTAGGTAGCATGTGTTTAGTTGAATGTGTGTTTTTGGGTTATTACACGTATAAAAGCATTTATTAGCATAGCTTGTTTGTATTTTAGTATTTGTATATGTATTTATTTGCACAATGAAGTAACGGTATCATGTTCTTTTCTCCTTTCCCCAATCTTTCCACTGGTTTTCCTCTTCTTCCCCCTCTTCTGCTTTTCTCTCCTTCTCTCCATCCACCCCTGCCCTTTCACAATTGCCACTTATCTTTTCTCCCCTACTCCTATTTTATCTCCTTCTCTCCATCCAGTGTATACATAGAGATCTAGCAGCAAGGAACGTCCTGGTCACAGAGAGCAACTTTATGAAGATTGCAGACTTTGGCCTGGCCAGGGATGTCCACAACATTGATTACTATAAAAAGACAACTAACGTGAGTATTTGGGGGGGCACATGCTATGCTGTGTGTAAGTTAGTGTTGTGAGGGGGTGTATGTGACAGAGTTTGGGGTCAATTCCATTTACATTCAGTTAAAAGTCCAGGTAGTCGATAATGGTCCGTAACAGATATGTATGTAGTTGGTGCTGTATATGAACTAATATACTGTACATGGGTTCTAATGTTCAAAATTATTTGTTAGTTTACAATTGTACAATGTATGCTCCCTGCATATAAAATCCACAAAGATTGCCAGAAAGCCCCGAACACAAGATTGTAATTTCTATGACTCACACGGTGGAGGAACATACATGTATTGCCTGTAGCCTACTGTACAAAGTAAGCTGTAAATGGCACTTCACACTATAAACAACAACTGTGAGGATTTTACTACAATAGTCACAACACTCATATGTATGTGGAAATACATATGAGTGAACATTAGCAAGCAAGCAGCAGATGAAACAGAAATGGAATTCTCTCTTCCCTCTCCCCGGTTTTAGCTCGGTTTAGGATATTTACTAGCCCATGCCAGTGACAAACATAGCTATGTTACTAACATATGGCAGTACACAAACAAAATCTATCTCATTTATTTTGCTAAAGTGCCTTCAGGAAATATTCACACCCCTTGACTTTTTCCACATTTTGTTGTGTTGTAAAGTGGGATTGAAATTGTTTTAATTGTATTTTTTTATGCAAATGTATATAATTATAGTTCATAAAAGTGAAAGAATTTGAAGTTAGGATAGCTTGAACATGTGAGAGTTGGTTTGGTGCCTCTAGCTTGAACGGTTCAATAGTTAATGTTGGGGAGTTATTCAATGCAAATGTATATTAGTACAGCTCCTAAAATGTTAAAATATTTTTTATTTAGGATAGCCTGAACATGAGAAAGTGGCTTTGGTGATGTTATGCTAATATATGCTAATGTATTCTGACCCTAATTAGTCAGCCGGTCTATTGTTTGGTCGTTAGGCTGTTGGTCGACCAAGAATGTTTTAGTTGAGCAGTAGAAAATATATATACTATATATATATATATATATATATATATATATCTATTTGCGCCCATCTCAGTAAACAAATCCATTGCGGAGGCCTAGGCTAAAAGCCAATTTATGCTTGATCCGAAAATGTGGTCAGAGACTACATATGGCGGGTGTGACGCAATTACACGGCCTCCAGAGGCATGCAGAGGCTCTGTACCACATCGCCATGCTCCTCCCAAATGTTGTAATTTTTTTAACCTTTATTTAACTAGGCAAGTCAATTAAGAACACATTCTTATTTACAATGATGGCACAATGCACTTAGGGTGTGTCTATATATGAATAAAATACACTTTTAAATAATTTGACCAATTGATTGGTCTAAAGAACAAACGACTTTAGGTCGACCAAGATTTTTTTGTTGTCAGGGACAGCCCAAGTCTTCTTAAACTGGTCAGTATTTGTGTGGTTGGTCATTGGTTGTGTTGTTCAGTAGTTGTCTGTTTTATTATTTATTTAACTAGGCAAGTCAGTTAAGAACAAATTCTTATTTACAATGACGGCCTACCAGGGAACAGTGGGTTAACTGCCTTGTTCAGGGGCAAAACGACAGATGTTTACCTTGTAAGCTCAGGGATTAGATCCAGCAGCCTTTCAGTTACTGGCCCAACGCTTTAACCACTAGGCTACCTGCCGCACCTGATTGTGGTCAGTAGTTGTGTGGTTCTGTAGTTGTGGTCAGTAGTTGTGTGATTGTGGTCAGGAGTTGTGTTGTGGTCAGTAGTTGTGTGGTTGTGACCAGTGGTTGTGGCCAGTAGTTGTAGTAAGTAATTGTGTGGTTGTGATCAGTAGTTGTGGGTTTGTGGTCAGTAGTTGTTGCTACGCAACAGTTGCCTTGGCTGGCCTGCTCCCTCTATGGCTAAAGCCAGTGTAAAAAACATGCTAACAAATACAGTACATTTGGGCATTTAAACTAAATAAATACTGCACTTTAACTAGGGCTGTTGCGGTGACCTTATTACCGCCACATCGGCAGTCATGAGTCATGACCGCAGTCAAATTCCACGTGACCGCACTCTGGACATGGCTAACGACCATCAGGTCACACAGGGCTCTTGTCTCTCTAACCACTCTGACTTCAATGCAATCGGAAATCACAAAATACTTATCGTGCCTCCCTAGTGGCGCAACGGTTTAAGGCACTGCTATGCAGTGCTAGAAGCGTCACTACAGACCTGGGTTCGATCTCGGGCTGTATCAAAACCGGCCATGATCGGGAGTTCTATAGGTCGGCGCACAATTGGCCCAGCATCGTCCGAGTTTGGGGAGGGTTTGGCCGGAAGGGCTTTACTTGGTTCATCGCTCTCTAGCGACTCCTTGTGGCGGGCCGGGCGCCTGCAGGCTGACCTCGATCGTCAGGTGAACGGTGTTTACTCCGACACATTGGTGCGGCTGGCTTCCGGGTTAAGCAGGCGGGTGTTAAGAAGCACGATTTGGCGGTTCATGTTTCGGAGGACGCATGACTCGACCTTCGCCTCCCGAGCCCGTTGGGGAGTTGCAGCGATCTTGCTTTTTTTTGTTGACTCGCCTCACGGTGATTTATCAATTTGATGAAAGAAGTTCAACAACAGGTCGAAACTGAGTGGATAACATGGTCTTTGTGGATGTTGTTTCAAAGCTTAACATCGAAATGGACAGCGCTTTCTAAGGTGATTCATTCAACACCCATACACATATTATAGCCCAAGCCCCAAAAATACCCTGAATTAAAATGATTGTGCTGTTATACAATACATAACCTACCACATGTTACACACAGCAGAAAAAAAAACTGATTTAAGGAGTCTTTGGTTCATAATTGGTTTTATTAATTCTAGTAATCGCATTTGAGTGTGAACTGTATTATTATGCATACTGGATGGACTGGTTACCTTATGCTATGCTCCAAACTTAATATCCATGAGTCTGGGAGAGAACATATAGGCCTAGGTGATGCTGTTGGTTCATTGAGTGTGCAGGGCAGTTTACAGTGCTAGCCTACATGTTTATTTGACACATTACCTTTAGCTACAGAATATCTCACCAACATTTCCATCTCCTCTCTTTCCTCCATTCCTTTCCTGAGCGCACAGTGATGGGGCTGTCAACAGTTAAATATGTTTTGTTGTGAAAACATCTTTACTTGGATGTTGATCCAAGCTGCATCACATCCGGCCATGATTGGGAGTCCCATAGGGCGGCGCACAATTGGCCCAGCGTCGTCCGGGTTTGGCCGCGGTAGGCAGTCATTATAAATATTTTTTCTTCATTGACTTGCCTAGATAGATAAAGGTTCAAAAAAATAATAATTAATTTAAAAAAATCCCTAACAGATTTCACTTAGTTTCCCAAATTAAGGACCGGGTAGCTGCAGGAACAGGGTTGGAGAGCCCATGGCATATAGAGTTTGGGCGTAACGTCACTTGTTGCGCAGCGAGAGGCTGCATGCTCCTCAAACAGTGGTTGATGCATGGAGTGAAATAACCAGAGTAGCCTACCCGCATGATTGAAAAGAGGCCTCCAGTCACTATTCGAGTGCACACGGATGACATGGCTTTTTCCCTCTGCCCATTTGATAATGGGCCATTCTAAATCGAAACAGAAGTCTGATGGAGAAAATATGATCACTTGATGAGAGAACAGCGTGTGCAACCTGAGGCAAGGAACAGAGTGCACAACTTTTTGCGACTTTCTCAAATCATCAATAGCCTATGGTCGCATCATGCAGCCCATATATGTTTTGATTTCTAAAAGACATTAAGGTTTGTGTTATTCGCAACCAAAGTTGCCAAGTGACTCTAAATCTAGCGTATAGGACCTATTTCAAATGATCACTTTTACACTCAACATAGCCACTTCATATGCCCACTCACTCCAGAATGTAAAAAATATCCTTTCTATTTTATTCAGCTTCAAGTTCAATTATATTCTTCTCACTATAAAATCATGCAATGTAAATTAATGGCATTGGACTTAAGCATATCTTGTCTGCTAAATGAACAAGCCTACAGCTTATGCCATGGCGCATAGACAGATAACATACAGTAGGCCAACGCATTCTGTTCTTCTGAAATACAGTTTCTTCATATCATCTTTCTTTAGACCTGCCTAAAATATATGGATTTATTATACTTTTTACAATGTAGATGTTCCGAATGCGTGCGTGTTTATGTTAATTAACGGTCAATTCTTTTGCATGACAATAACCGGTTGAAAGAATTGTCATGACCCTAAATCTGACCCACAAAACTTATTTGCTAGATTCGTGATAGTGTTGTTAGACAAAGCAAGGAAAGTGAACTTCAAAACCTGATGTCGTTTTATTGGAATTAGCAGCTGTTGTTGGTAAATAATGAATCTGCTCGCTTCTGACACTGCATCTAGAAAGAGATCAGTTGGTGTTTTACTAAAACAGCGTTATCTATTGATTGGTCGAAGCTATTCCTAATATTTTTTTCAGTTTTGAAAAGCAGAGAAAGATTTTATACACCGTTTTTGTCTGACTTGTTTGGGGAGTGGTCAAAACGGCAGTTGTTTGGAAACAGATGGGGGGAAAATGTGTTGATGCAGTTACTGAAACGGCTGTTTCATTTGGTCCGGAGCGGATATTTTGGTTCCGTGAACAGATTTGAATAGCGGAGAAGGAGATGAAGATGTCGTACCCTCTCCAACAAGTTAGACAACATGGTAGAAGTGTTGAAAATGTCCGTTGTTTATAAAAAGTTACAGAAAATGTTGTGGTTACTAAAACAGCTGTCACTTTATCAGAATAAGATATTTGTTCCAAAAAAAGGGTTAAATACATCAAATGTGTTTCCTGATCTTTCTTATATCTCAGTGAATCTGTTATTCAATGTGTTTGTTTGGGCTAATAGCAGTAAGGCCAATTTTTTTCTCTCCATACAATATATATTTTTATACTTCAAGGGGTCTTACAATTCAAAATCAAATAGCTAAACTACCCTGGCTTAGACGTATGAATTAAAATGTATAAATTATATAAAAAAACGTTAGGTAATCACACTGGTCATGGCTAGTCTACATATCTTAAAGTTGTAACCGCATTTCTAGCTTAAACGGTGTAAGAGTCGCATGCTAAATAATAAAAAGTCAGAGGTATGATGAAGATTTAAACTCGGGACTTTTACGTCGCAATGAAAGTATGATGAAGATTTAGAATGGGACGACTGTTTTGTTCAAAAGCTGAGGAATTTGAGGTGGAGAAATGTAACCACTCAACAACAACAAAAAATGTATTAAAATTAAAAAAATCGGTGAGCTATGGATACAAAATTTAAATGTTATCCATATTCAGAGGTTAAACGGTATCTGTTTAAAATTCCATTGTTTAGAAACAATTGAGTAGAACAGGCATATTTTGGGGGTTCTGATGGGGTATGACAAATTGGACTAAGTGCATTTATTATATATAGTGCATTAGGAAAGTATTTAGACCTTGACTTTTTCCAAATTTTGTTACATTACAGCCTTATTCTAAAATGGATTCAATAGTTTTTTCCCCCTCAATCTACACACAATACCCCATAATGACAAGCAAAAACAGGTTTAGACATTTTTGTAAATGTATGGTGTTAAATATTTTTGTATTAATATGTTCATGTCATTGACACTTACAAATAATTCAAATGTAGTTGCTAGTAGAATGCTACAATGCGAAAGTCATGTATAAAACGTTTAAAAAAAAATATATATATTTTTTTTTACATTGTTTTGGAACTAAACCTCCCTTGCACTGCACTGCTTTGTAACACCGTTTGCCCAGTTGTTTCAGTGAGCTGGCCCTCATCTGCTCTTTAAGCAAATTATTTCCATAGTTCGCTTCTGGAGACAGTTTTGTCAACAAGCTGCGGGCATGGAGGTATGATATTTTCTTTAGAAGAAGCCATGCTGTCTGCATTCTCTCTCCTCTCGCTTGCTTCTCAAAAGTGGCTTGCACTGTGTCAGCTGCAAGTGCAAGCATGGCTAGCTTACCACGGCCCCCTTAAGATTCAGACAAATTACTAGACATACGGATTGATGGATCGAGTCTGACGTGAGACAGATTTGACTGAAGTACCGAAAGTAACAAAACTTCTAGTTCCGAACCGTTATTCGTGTTCTAGTATTTAATAAGTACCGAAGTGTCGGTATACCGTGCAACACCAAAGTAAATGTTGTTCAACTGGAACCCAGTTGTGTCATTTCGAGTTAACACTTCCCTCCCTCCCTTCTCAGTCTTGGCAGAGACTGGAGGTTCCCAGACCATCAGTAAATGCAGTGCTTACAGAGTGGCTCTGTGCCTCTCTTGTTCCTTCACTTCCATAGCCACTTGTCCAAACAGCCCGAGAGAGAGAGACAGATACTGAAAGAGATGGAGAGCAGAGTGCTTGTCATCTTCATAGTAGAACCCTAGTAGCATTCATCCCATTCCCACTGTAGAGCATAGCACAGCCTGCTGCTTTTTCATTACACATACTATAATGCTGAGAACCTAGCCTAGTTGAAACAACCACCCACAACAGCATGGGCCATAGACAATGGGTGATGGTGATGATAAAGTCTAGGAGAAAATATACTTATTTCAGAAGGTGTATTAAAAAGGTAGGGGCAAATATAATGTTAATCATCATGACGGTTCCTCTATAAGGATGGATATCATCACCATCTATGAGAGCCTCCTAACCCTATCTGGGAAAGCTGATTACCTGGCGGGTCAATCAAGGCAAAATAATATTGTAATAGATGGTATCCAGGAAAGTCATAGTGAAATATGGTCAGAATCAGAGACAAAGTTCATAACTTGCGAGGTGAGGAGGATTATTTAAGATACTGTTTGAGGAGGTAGGGTTTCAGATGTTCAGGGGGAAGCTGGTTCCACCATTGGGGTGCCAGGACAGTAGAGCTTGGGAGGGCCAAGAGACCGGAGGTGGCAGAACTGAGTGCTTGAGTTGGGGTGTAGGGTTTGAGCATAGCCTGAAGGTAGGGATGGGCATTTACTCTTGCTGTTCCGTAGGTAAGCGAAATGGCCTTGTAGTGGATGCGAGCTTCGACTGGAAGCCAGTGGAGTGTGCGGAGGAGCGGGGTGACATGAGAAGACTTGGGAAGGTTGAAAATAAGTTGCAGGGGTTTGATGGCACAAGCAGGGAGCCCAGCCAACAGCGAGTTGCAGAAGTCCAGACGAGAGAGGACAAGTGCCTGGATTAGGACCTGCTCCGCTTCCTGTGTGAAGTTTGGTCCTACTCTACGGATGTTGTAGAGCATGAACCTGCAGGAGCGGGTCACTGCTTTGATGTTTGTAGAGAACGACAGGGTGTTGTCCAGGGTCACGCTAAGGTTCTTTGCACTCTGGGAGGGCGACACTGGAGTTGTCAGCCTTGATGGAGAGGTCTTTGAGCGGACAGGCCTTCACCAGGAGGAGGAGCAGATCCGTCTTGTCAAGGTTGAGCTTGAGGTGGTGGGCCGACATCCAAGTTGAGATATCTGGGGGGGGGGGGGGGGGGGGGGGGGGGGGGGGGGGGGGGGGGGGTGGGGGGGGGTGATAGGAGAGACCATGTGAGGATATGATGGAGCCAAGTGACTTGGTGTATAGACAGAAGAGGAGAGGGCATAGAACCGAGCCCTGGGGGACACCAGTAGTGAGAGTACATGGTGCAAACACAGATCCTCTTCACGTCACCTGGTAGGAGCGGCCTGCCAGGTAGGATGCAATCCAAGAGTGTGCATAGACTTCTCCACCACTGAGAGGGTGGAGAAAATGATCTGATTGTTAGATCTAGCGGTTAGCTCTAGGAGGATGAGAACAGAGGAGAGAGTCAGCTTTAGCCGTGCGGAGAGCCTCCATAACACAGAGAAGAGCAGTCTTGGTTGAGTGACCCATCTTGAAGCCTGACTGGTTAGGGTCAAGAAGATCGTTCTGAGAGAGATAACGAGAAAGTTGATCAGAGACAGCACGCTCAAGTGTTTTGGAAAGAAAAGAAAGGGATACAGATTTATAGTTTGATGTCAGATGAGTCGAGTGTTGGTTTCTTGAGAAGGGGAGCAACTCGGGCCACTTTGAAGTCAGAGGGGATGCAGAGGGTGGTCAGGGATGAGTTGATGAGGGAAGGGAGGAATGGGAGAAGGTCTCCAGAGATGGTCTGGAGAAGTGAGGAGGGGATGGGGTTGGGTGGCCAGACCTCACTAGTTGCAGGATGTCATCTGGAGAGAGAGGGGAGAAAGAGGTCAAGACGTGGGGTAGTTCTGTGTGTTTGAGACTAGTGGACTTAATAGGCTTAGTGAATGAGTAGCGGATGTCGTCAACCTTTTGTCAAAGTGGTTGACAAAGTCGTCCGCAGAGGGAGGGGGGGGGGGGAGAGTTTCCTAGGGTTAAAGGCAAAGCTTTGAAATTTAGAGTGGTAGAAAGTGGCTTTAACAGCAGATAGAATAAGAGAAGGTAGAAAGGAGGGAGTGAAAGGATGATAGGTCCTCCGGAAGTTTCATTTTCGCTCAGCTGCCCGTAGCCCTGTTCTGTAAGCTCGCAAGGAGTCACTCAGCCACGGAGTAGGAGGGGAGGGCCGAGCGGAAAGGGGACAGGGCGAGTCATAGGATGCGGGAAGGGAGGAGAGTAGGGTCGAAAAGGCAGAATCGGGAGACAAGAGGGAGAAGGATTTAGCAGAAGGGAGCGATGATAGGATAGAAGAGGCGAGAGTAGTGGGAGAGAGAGAGAGCAAAGATTGTGACGGCACATGACCATCTGGGTAGGAGCTGAGTGGTTAGGGTTGGTGGAAAGGGAGACAGAAAAGGAAACTAAGTAGTGATCAGAGACCTGGAGGGGGGGAGGGGTTGCAGTGAGATTAGTAGGTCGAGCAGCCTCTAGAAAAGTATAGGCTGAGATAAACTGCGTTCTTGACTGCAAATTGGCTGTTCCAAATGCTAACAGAGACCCGGAATTCCACATGGGTTGTGCACGCAGGGTACACTAAATTAGAAGGGTTGTAGCCAGGGTGTGTCTGTAAAGCCTACCGAGAGATATAGGAAACACACACATAGTTGACAAAGCTACAAAAGAGCAACATAAGAAAATCTAGGTAAGATACTCAAGTGAGAGAGTTGTGTGGCGCCTTCCTCGAACGACTCGGCAGAACTGTCTTTGTTTTGGCGACTGTCTTTGTTTTGTGACAAAACTGACACGACCGCCGCTTACAGCTGCGACTGAGAAACCAGGGGAGACTGAAGAGCTAACACTGATTGCCTAGGAGAAGTGAAACCAGTCCCCCACCTATACAGCCACTGATTACCAAAGAAAGTCACACAGTTCCTGCCCCTTGAGCCTGGTTGATGTGTCAACAACTATCTGAAAATTATGATCAGTCAGCAGTTCACACACCAAGTAGATGGGAAGACAGGCAGCACTTAAAGTAGCTAGCAAAAAGACAGTACTAGACCACAACGGATAAAGAAAAAAATATACATACATATCACTCCTGGAGATATCAGGAGTCCTCTAGCTATAGAATGAAGCACGATTGTAGTGAAGTTCTTCAGGTTCAAGGACGAGCTTGAGGTTCTTGAAAGAGCGAAAACCCTTAAAGGGTCCAACATCTTCATCGATGAGGATTTCGCTGAGGCAGTCCACCAAAGAAGAGAATAACTCATGCCAGCTATGAATGCTGCACGAGAATGTGGGGACATAGCCTACCTGCAGTATGACAATCTGATTGTTCACCCTTCTCCCAAGGGCCTATGAGGAGTGACAGAAATACACTTTTGGGTTAGTAATCTCAGCCCCCCCCCCCCCCCCCCCCCCCACACACACACACACACACACACACACACACATACACTGACTATCTGCTGGTTCATGCTCGGACAATCAAATACTCTGAACTTACCAAAGAAAGGTCTGTTGATTGCTCATACAGTATGAATAAATGCAGTTTAAGGAATACGATTAATTAATTGTGCAGTCATACCATTTATGTATTAGCAATATCAGAGACTCATTTGAGGATGCAAAAATCTCAATACATGGATTGTACACTGAGTGTACAAAACATTAAGAACACCTGCTCTTTCCATGACAGACTGACCAGGCGAATCCAGGTGAAAGCTATGATCCTTTATTGATTTCACTTGTTAAATCTACTTCAATGTAGATGGAGATGAGAAAGGTTAAATAATTTTTTGTTGTTGTCTTGAGACATGTATTGAATGGGTGAATGGGCAAGACAAAATATTTAAGTTCCTTTGAACCGGGTATGGTACATTTAGGAGGTGCCAGATGGACCGGTATCGAGAATGGTCCACTTCCCAAAGGACATCCAGCCAACTTGACACAACTTTGGGAAGTATTTACCACAGTTACCATTTCGATAGATGCATGCATCAGTACCTAGGCTGATGATATCAGCAGCAGAAATGTATTTACAAGGATATGTTCACTGTCAGCTGGCTACTGTAGGAAAGTTACTGTAACGATGTGCGCTGAGAGTCAGGGAGTGAGTGTTTTAATAAAATTAACATAATACAAACCAAGAACCTCGAACAATGAATAGACATGAAACAGAAACAATGACACCTGGGGAAGGAACCAAAGGGAGTGACATACATAGGGCAGGTGAGTCCAGGTGAGTCTGAAGACGCGCAGGTGCGCGTAACGATGGTAACAGGTGTGCGCCATAACGAGCAGCCTGGTGACCTAGAGGCCGGAGAGGGAGCGCAGGTGCGCGTAACGATGGTAACAGGTGTGTGCCATAACGAGCAGCCTGGTGACCTAGAGGCCGGAGAGGGAGCACACGTGACAGTTACAATCCAATGAAACATTTGGTACATAAACAGGATCCTTTTAGCCCATATGTGTCATCCTATGAAGTGGACGTTATGTTGCGTAGTGTTGCGCACTAGTCTCCCTCTCATTTCAGTAGATATATTTTGCCGTAATGATCTGGCAACATGCAACAAGGGATGTAGCCTACAGTCAGAGAGGGAAGATGGACAATGTTGATTGGCAGGTGAAATTATGTCCAATGGGGTTGCAAGGTAAAAGTGGGACTGGGATGTGGGATTAGGTCGGCTCCTTTCCTCCTTGCTTGGCAGAGATCTCAGAAAAGGTAAAATTGTGAACCCGCGACCCAAATTGATCACATAGAATTTAGTATTTTCGCTGTTATATTTTTTGTAGATTGGTGTTATTCTACAAAGTTCTATCTAGCACTGCAGTGATTGGGAGGGCTGTGACAGATGATTGGATAAAATGTATGGATGACAGGAAGTTAGTGGGTGCAGTGCTAGACTTTAGTGCTGCTTTTGATGTAATTGATCATGAACTGTTGCTAGGTAAACTCAAATGTTATGCTGCTCTATTCTGGATGGTAAGCTATCTATCCAGGAGAAGGCAAAAAGTATTATTTAATGGTAGCTTTTCGAACAGTAAAGATTTACACTGTGGTGTTCCTCAAGTTAGCTGCCTAGACCCACTTCTTTACTAATGATTTACTGTACCCTCAGTAATGAATAAAGCAAGAGTGGTTATGTATCCTGATGACTCTACAATGTATGGCGCTGCATCAGCATATAATGAGTTAACAAATGTACTGAACAAAGAACTAAGAACAGTGTCTGAGTGGGTTAACGTTAACAAATTGGTGTTAACTATTTCTAAAACAAAATGTATTGTATTTGGTCCAAGATAAATGCTTGCTGGTGACCCTCAATTAAACTTGTCGATGGATGGGTTGCCTGTGGAACAAGGTAATAAGACCAAACTACTTAGTGTCACATTGGACGCAGCTCTATCCTGGTCTGAACATATAGATAACCTTGTAATCGAAATAGGTAGGGGCATTGCTATAACAAGAAAATGTTCTGAGTATGTAACATCCAGCGCTCTTAATCAGGGAATTCAAAGCTTTGGTTCTATCACACCTAGAGTACTGTCCAGTCATATGGTCATCTGCTGCAAAAAAAAGTAGTAGTAATTTTCAAGAAACCAAAGTACTTTTTTGTCCAACTAGTGTCTACAAGTAACGAGCATAACCACCACCAAGCCAGACAGGCACGTTAATCTTATACCCCCCCAGACCAAGGACAAATCTCAAATCTAAAGTAATATACAGAGCCATCACTGAATGGAATTCTTTACGAAATCACATTTCTCAGGCAAAAAGTAAATCCAACTTCAAGAAAACAATAAAAGAACATCTAATGTGATCGACCATTATGACTGGACAGATACTAATCCCACTGAATGTTAAATGTATTACCTGTAAGGTATTTTAATGGTCTTGAATGTCTACTTGTTAAGTGTTTGTAATGTCTTTATAGTTCTGTGTTGAATCCCAGGAAGATAAGCTGACGTTATAGCGTCAGCGAATGGGGATCTTAATAAAAAAAATCCAATTCAAATTCCCAGATCTAATGAGATTCCTGGGAATACCAGGAACCTGGAAGAGCTGCATGATTGGCGAATAAATCATGGTCATAAAATACCCCAGAGGATGTCTGTTTGCGCATAGATATCTAACTAACTTTTTCAACCCTGTGACCTATTGACCTCTGACCTGTGTGGGTTTGTCCTCAGGGTCGTCTCCCGGTGAAGTGGATGGCTCCTGAGGCGCTCTTCGACCGTGTGTACACTCACCAGAGCGATGTGTAAGTACTGTAACTTGTTTTTACACTCTCTCACACCCATACAGTCCACTGGGCACAGACGTCAATTCAACGTCTATTCCACATTGGGTTAACGTCATTTCATTAAAAGCAGGAACTCAGCCTAGACTGTGTTCATTCGGCACCAAATGCAAGAAAAACGATTAAAACAGGGAGGGACTAGCTAGACCTGTACAATAAAAAACTTTTTCAGTTGCAAAACACTTTAAAACATTTGTCATTGGCTGTGGCTCTGTGATGCAAATTATTTTGCAGCAAGACCAAAGGGATAAGAGTGGTGGTGGGGGATCGGGTACAGGAGGTCAGTGAGGTGTTTTGTTTGTGGTGGAGTTAGTGGGTGCGGGGTGGTATTTTTGGGGGGGTGGGTTGTGTACCGGCCCGGTCTGTGGCAAAAGTGAAAGTTTCACGCTAGACTTGCAGCCAACGCTGTGTTACTAATCTGCCTGTCTTCAAAGCCTCTGGAAGGGGCCAGAGCCCACCTCCCCCTGCCCTGCTCGGAAGTCTCCCGTAGACCTCCTTCAAGTCTTTCACACATAACTGAACGCAACAATACCACCTCGCCCCCAACCTTCAAATTAGGCCTCCTCTCTCACCTTCCACACATTCTGCACACACTCGTCTCTCAGTCTTCATTCTTTGAACATGTGGCTCATCTTTTTCGGGGGCCTTTTCCGTGAACAAAATAATCCCTATTTTCCCCCTCTCCGTTTTCATTTTCATTAATCTCGAAAGTGAATGGCAGCAGACCTGTCTTTCCTCCTTTCCTCATCTCTTTCAAGGAGTACTTGCTCTAAAAAAGGAAACAGAAGAACAAAAGAGTAGCCGACTCCCCCATCTGAATCACACTTTAGGCAAAAACTGATCCATAACATGCCATCAGATTAAATGAGTATATGATGTCTCATTTGGATTAAGTAATACCCCCATGGGCTGATGTATGTGTACTGATCTCCTTTTTACAATTCATATACATATTGTTGTTTGTCAAGGAAAATGTTAGAGTGAAATGCCCAACCAGCTAACAGTGAGCACTGATTTGAGCCACAGAAGTATGCTATTCTGCATCAGCTTCATTTATTTAGGCTAGTTAGCAGACCAGCCTCACCCCCCCATTCCCCTGTTGTATACTACCTTAGTGTGTGTGTGTGTGAGAGAGAGAGACAGAGAGAGAGCGCTTGTGTGTATATCTACATGGCCCAATGGAATGATGAGAGGTGAGCGATGGATACAAAGTGCCATTGAATGGAGCAGAGGAGTATGTAAACAAACGGAAAGATATGGTGGGAGATAGGAGAGAACAAATTCAGGGCCAGTTATGTTAACAGATGGATGGAGAGATACCCACAGGACTAAATAGAAGAAAAGTGTGTCTGTGTCGTGTCGTGTTCTCTTTGGGTCATTAACGTAGGCGTGTAGCTCTGTGTGTGTGTATGTGTGTGTGCCGCATTTCCCTGCGTGTGCTATAATACACTCTTTGTTGCTCCGAACTCACACACTGCCATGATGATTCATAGATTTTTTGTTGTTGAGATATGCCATTCAATGGAAGTGTTGTCTGTTTTCAGTGTATCTTTCCCCGGGGATTTTTTTCACGCTGTTAAATTAATTTAGGGGAAACATTGATCTTGTGTATCACTGTATGTAAATACAGCATGCTATTGATGAATGTCAATATCAGGGTATTATTGATGCTTTCAATGAGTGTTGCAATAATGATCGGACACTGTACAGTACAGTGACAATGTACGGTAGAAGTGAGCTAGCTATTAACACAGTCATCCATTACATAAATAGTAATCTATACTGTTAGCCTTGTTATCTCTGAGTGGGTGGTCCAGTTCACTGTTTGTTTTGGTGTGTCACTCTGACTAGTGACTGGACAATGGGGGCCAGTGTGACATTGTGACTGTCCAGTATTGGGACAAAGGGCATCTTTGATGCCAGCGTGGCACGACCCACCAGCTGTAGGAGCGGGTCGGTGCCGCGGGGTGGTGCGGGCTACCGGAGGGAGGTCAGAAAGAGGGCATTGATAGTTACACCCTGCTACAGCTCATCCAAGCTCATCACCAAAACCTCTCTCTGCAACTGGATCCTGGACTTCCTGATGTGCTGCCCCAGTTGGTGAGGGTAGGTAACAACACCTCTGCCACGGTGACCATCAACACGGGAGCCCCTCAGGGGTGTGTGCTTGAGGTGTCCGCACGCTTCCCAGCCGAAACAGTTCAGAAGAGTTTGTGCATATATTCTGACAACATTTTGTGACGTTTTTGTTTGTCTTGGACTTCGGTGAGGAATTTTTTCGGCTGTTTTGTCACACACATTTTTTACTGGTGGCAAGCCAAAGCTCTGAGCCAAAGTCTAAGCCTTTTCGTCGGTAATTGGTCAACAGTAGATCTTTTTCAATAAAGTCTTTGTTGTCATTCAACAAGAGACGACTTGTTTTCATGCAAATTTTTTCATTGAGAAATACTGCACCAAACATCTTATTTAGATGTAAAATTGCGCAACTAAGATCTCCTCTGCAAAAATGTCAAAATGAATGATCTTAGATTCATTCGGACTATTTTGAGGAAGTGTATATTGGCTACGGCATCTCAAAATGGACAAACTGTACTATTGCTGCGTTTTTCTTGTTGTTCGACCGAAGGTATTTTAAGGGAGTATGCAAGCATGCTGACACCTTTAGTCCTCCCCTGTACTCCCTGTTCAACCATGACTGCGAGGCCACGCAAGACTCCAACACCATCATCAAGTTTGCTGACGACACGAAAGTTGTGGGCCTGATCACCGACGGCGATGATACCGCGTACAGTAAGAGATCAGAGACTTGGCAGTGTTGTGCCAGGACAACAGTCTCTCCCTCAATGTCAGTAAGACCAAGGAGCTAATTGTGAACTACAAGAAAAAGAGGGGAAAGCACATCCCCATCCACATCGACAGGGCTGTAGTCGAGCAGGTCAAGAGCTTCAAGTTCCTTGGCATCTACATCACATGCTCCACACACACCCGTGTAACTGATGTGAAATGGCTAGCTAGTTAGCGGTGGTGCGCGCTAATAGCGTTTCAATCGGTGACGTCACTCGCTCTGAGACCTTGAAGTAGTTGTTCCCCTTGCTCTTCAACGGCCGCGGCTTTTGTGGAGCGATGGCTAACGATGCTTCGAGGGTGGCTGTTGTCGATGTGTGCAGAGGGTCCCTGGTTCGAGCCCAGGTAGGGGTGAGGAGAGGGACGGAAGCTAAACTGTTACACCTGCACAGTCGTGAAGAGGGCACGACAGCGCCTCTTTACATCACTAAGGACTTAACATGGTCCACACACACCCGCAGAGTCATGAAGATGGCACGACAGCGCGTCTTACCCCTCAAGAGGCTGAAAACATTTGGTATGGGCCCTCCGATTCTCAAAAGGTTCTACAGCTGCACCATTGAGAGCATCTTGACTGGCTGCATCACAGCTTGGTATGACAAATGAACCGCTCTTGACCGCAAAGCTCTACAGAGGGTGGTGCGGATGTCCCAGTACATCCCTGTGGCCGAGCGCCCTGCCATCCAGGACCTCTATATCAGGCGATGTCAGAGGAAGGCCCAAAAAATTGCACCAGCCAACCAAGCCATAGATTGTTCACTCTGCTACTGTCCGGCAAGCGGTACCGGAGCATCAGTTCTCGGACCAACAGGCTCCGAGACAGCTTCTACCCCCAAGCCATAACACTGCTAAATAGTTAATTAAATGGTTACCCGGACTATCTGCATTGGCCATATCTTGCACTGACTCTCTGCACACTCACAAGACTATATACAGTGCATTCGGAAAGTATTCAGACCCCTTCCATTTTTCCATATTTTTTTTACATTCTAAAATTCTAAAATGTATTAAATAAATAAAAATCCTCATCAATCTACACACAATACCCCATAATGGCAAAACAAAAACAGGTTTTTAGAAATGTTTGCAAATATTAAAAATTGAAAACAGAAATACCTTATTTACATGAGTATTCAGACCCTTTGCCATGAGACTCGAACTTGAGCTCAGGTGCATCCTGTTTCCATTGGTCATTCTTGAGATGTTGCTACAGCTTGATTGGAGTCCACCTTTGGTAAATTCAATTGATTGGACAAGATTTGGAAAGGCACACACCTGTCTATATAAGGTCCCACAAATGACAGTGCATGTTAGAACAAAAACCAAGCCATGAGGTCAAAGGAATTGTCAGTAGAGCACAGAGACAGGATTGTGTCAAGGCACAGATCTGGTGAAGGGTACCAAAACATTTTTGCAGTATTGAAGGTCCCCAAGAACACAGGGGCTTTGGTCAGTGAGGTGACCAAGAACGCTATGGTCACCCTGACTGAGCTCCAGAGTTTCTCTGTCGAGATGGGAGAATCTTCCAGAAGGACAACAATCTCTGCAGCACACCACCAATCAGGCCTTTATGGTAGAGTGGCCAGACGGAAGCCACTCCTCAGTAAAAGGCACATGACAGCTTGCTTGGCCATGTCATCACACAGTGAAATCAAGTGCGCAGCTGAACACTGTATGCTGGAAACAATCAATTTGTTATTTTTGACAAAAACATAACCAATAGTTGTTAAATATAAATACTGAACTTGTTTTTGCATGGATTCCGCGATGCTGTTTGCTTTTAACAGCGAGGACTGCTATTTCTTGTCCCGGAATCCCGCTTAATAGCCTGTTTGACAGAGCTGCTAGCCATCAAGCTAACAAAGTTAGTCCCAGATGAGTTTTGCAATGGAGCCCTTTTGTCTGGAGAAATAAATGAACGGTTCCAGCACTGTAGGAGCTGTATCTACTACGCTTTGTTTCGGGACAAACCGGATCACTCCGAGTTCCAATGCGGCAATTGTTTGCTTGCCAAGGATTATAGGCTTGAGGTGGCTTCCTTGATTACTCAAATTGCCAGCCTACGTAAGAAACTGGGGAAAGCACAGTGGAATGTTAACCTTTTCTACGCCGGTGGCTGGACGGCGTTCGCGCTTGTTGGATGCATCTCCGCCTTGTCGTTTGTCGTTATCCGACTGGTCGGTGTTGCCCGGAGATCCCCATCTGATATCGGAGTCAAAGGAGCACAGCAAGAGGAGCATGGCAATCAACGATGGTCGCATGTCATGAGCCGTGGAAGCTGAAGACAGTAGCCAACCGGCAAAGCAGTCTACACTCCCAACGACAGACCTGGAGCGGATACAAACAACGAAAAGTTTTGCCGTCTCGGAGCCTGATTTTCCTGCACCTTCATCACTGGGGGTTCCCAGCGCTGGGGATATCCGAATCCTGTGAAGTGTGGGATTGGGCGGATTTCCTCATCCTTCTCACCAGCCGTGATTTTGGGCAGCTCCATGGTGAGAAATGTGACTGTTCCTGGTGCAAAAACAATGTCCTATCCCGGAGCTCAAGTAAATTACATTACTTAGCTACTCCTGAATTTACTACGACAGGACATGAAAATCGATTCCATTGTAGTCCATGTGGGTTTTAATTACATTATGAAGGGCAGCTAATGACATCATAAAGAGCTGATTGACTCTACTAGACACTAATAAAATACCCATCATATCTGGCCCTGTGCCCTCTCTGCTTCGTGGCATTGAACACTTTCAATTTTCTTTCTCTTCACAACTGGCTACGTGATTGCAGCTCAATTGGTGTAACTTTTATTGACAATTTCGATACCTTTTTGAATCAAACACGTTTTATAAGGAGGATAAGATCCACCCAAATCATTTGTGTTCCTGGATCCTTTCACAGCATTGTACGGCTGCGTTGAGACAATGATTTATCAATGATAAGTTACCAGCTCAGTTAATCCCTACCATTGTGACGCTGAGTTGTCATAATGCTTAAGCAAATGTACAGTACATTATACCAGGGGCGTTGGTAGACACAGTGTAAGTCCCTCTAACTGCCCTGAATGCCTCTTCTGATCCTACAGCTGTTGTATGCAGTAATCGTGTGCCTATGAACCAGATTTATATTGTTAGCACTGAGGCGGTGTGCCCTAGTAGGAAGTCCACTGTGTGCAGCTCAACTATGCACTAACATAATCAACATGAGAATATCTACTTCTGCTAAGCTTCCCAGTAAAGCAATGAAAACAAGTAAGCATCCCAGAAGAAAAGTGCTCAAAATACCCCACGTTATTTATTTATTTTACTTTTATTTAACTAGGCAAATCACTTAAGAAAATATTCTTATTTACCATGACGGCCTACCCCGGCCAAACCCTAACCCAGACCATGCTGGGCCAATTGTGCGGCGCCCTATGGGACTCCCAATCACGGCCAGTTGTGATACAGCCTGGAATCAAACCAGGGTCTGTAGTGACGCCTCTAGCACTGAGATGCAGTGCCTTAGACCACTGCGCCACTCGGGAGCCCACATTAACATATGTATCTTAAGAAACAAGGTTTGTGAAATCAATTATTTGCTAGTAACAGATTACATTCATATCTCTGAAACTCACTTAGATAATACTGTTGATGATACAGAGGTAGCAATACAAGGTTATAACATTTAGAGAAAAGACAGAAATGCCAATGGTGGATGTGTTGATGTTTATATTCAGAACCACATTCCTGTAAAGCTTAGAGAGGATCTCATGTTAATTACTGTTGAAGTAATATGGTTACAGGTTCATCTGCCTCACCTAAAGCCCATTCTGGTGGGAAGCTGCTATAGACCACCATGTGCTAACAGTCAGTATCTGGATAAAGTGTGAAATGCTTGAAAATGTATGTGATATCAACAGAGAGGTATATTTTTGGGGTGATTTAAATATTGACTGGCTTTCATCAAGCTGCCTACTCAAGAAAAAGCTTCAAACTGTAACCGGTGCCTGCAACCTGGTTCATGTTATCAGTCAGGGTAGTTACAAACAGCACAGGAATGAAATCATCAACATGTATTGATCACATCTTTACTGATGTTGCAGAAATTAGCTTGAAAGCAGTATCCAGATCCATCGGATGTAGTGATCACAATATAGTAGCCATATCTAGGAAAACCAAAGTTCCAAAGGCTGGTCTGATGGCAGTTTTCAGCTCCTCTCTCAGCTGGCTAACCTGGTTTCTTATCTCTGCCTTTTTCGTCTATTTTGTCAATTAATTTCTGCTTCATTTCAGTTAATGCCTGTAGAATAGCTTCTTGTCCAGTTGCCTCGACTGTGCAGTGTTCAGCCGTTGGGGTAGCCTCATGGTCCTTGGCTAGGCTAGCTGGTCTGTTAGCATTAGCCTTACGCTGATTCTTGCGGTTGGTGCCTGGCATCGTTGACAAAAACATGACAGTAAGCCTTAAAATTGAGTCTCAGATTGTAGAGTGGTATTTTAATCAACATTACAATCTGCCCATATGTTTTGGAACAAACTAATCAAATATTTAAATACTCTGATGAGGAGCTCAGAAAAGTACGTCCTCACATGGCGCCGCTCCTCATCTTCCCCTACAGGCCCTAGATTTGTCGCACCTGGACTACTGTTCAGTCGTGTGGTCAGTTGCCACAAAAAGGGACTTAGGAAAATCGCAATTTTGCTAGCCCTTGGATGCACACAGAGAGCTAACATTAATAATATGCATGTCAATCTCTCCTGGCTTAAAGTGGAGGAGATATTTACTTCATCACTACTTGTATTTATGAGAGGTATGCTGAATTCACCGAGCAGTCTGTTTGAACTACTGGCGCACAGCTCGGACACCCATGCGTACCCCAGAAGAACAAGAGGTCTCGTCACAGTCCCCAAGTCCAGAACAGACTATGGGAGCAGCACAGTACTACATAGAGCCATGTCTAAGTGGAACTCTATTCCACATCAAGTAACTGATGCATGCAGTAAAATTAGATTTAAAAAACGGATAAAAATACAGCTTATGGAAGAGCGGGACTTTGAAGCAACACTTACATAGGCGCAGACACATCCATACACACAAATACGATAACATACGCCCTATACACACAAGTACAAATTCAAATGTTGTATTGTAGATATGTGGTAGTGGTGGAGTAGGGGCCTGAGGGCACACAGTGTGTTGTGAAATCTGTGAATGTATTGTAATGTTTTTGAATTTGAAGCTGTGTTGAGAGAATGCCAAGAATGTGCAAAGCTGTCATCGAGGCAAAGGGTGGCTACTTTGAAGAATCTCAAATATATAATATATTTTGATTTGTTTAACAATTTTTTGGTTACTACATGATTCCATATGTGTTATTTCATAGTGTTGATGTCTTCACTATTATTATACAATGTAGAAAATAGTGAAAATAAAGAAAAACCCTTGCATGAGTAGGTGTGCCCAAACGTTTGACTGGAACTGTATATACATTAGCAAAAATGTTTTTTGCTTTGTCATTATGGGGTATTGTGTGTAGATTGATGAGGGGAAAATAACACTTTAATACATTTTCGAATAAGGCTGAAACGTAACAAAACGTGGAAAAAGTCAAGGGTGTGACTACTTTCCGAATGCACTGTATACACACACTCACACATTACATTGACACTCTCACACAAACCCAAACACATTCACATACACTACATACGCACAAACATAACACACATATATACCAATGTCACACACACACACATACTTTCACAATCATCATATGCTGCTGCTACTCTGTTCTTTATTCTTCTCTTATTATTATCTATCCTGATGCCTAGTCACTTTACCTTGGCTTTATGTACATATCTACCTCAAATATATTGTATCCCTGCACAGTGATATGGTACTGGTACTCCCTGTATATAGTTCCTCTTGTGATACTATTTGTATATTTCTTATTTTCTTATTTTTAAATCTGCCTCGTTGTGAAGGGCTCGTAAAGCAAGCATTTCACGGTAAAGTTGTATTCGGTACTTGTGTCCAATACAATTCCATTTGATTTGTTCCCCACCACCTCTACACAAAACATCCATTTGTCAAACTGAGTACATCTAAATGAATGCTACTTTAATAGAGGATGTTTAGCATTTTAATCAATGGAATGACAGCAGCTGTGGGTTCTTTAAACAGTTACCCTTCAACCCTTTGGTCCTCTTAGCAGTACCTGTGGAAATCTTGTGAGGAAAAATATATTATAATAATATGTACTTTCATACTTTCATCGCTATCAATTGTTATCACTTGTATGTATGTATGTATCAATGGATGTATAACATGATAATAGTGATGAAATCAATCATGTTGAATATGTGTGTATTAGAGTTCTCATCTGGCCTGAAAATTGAAGCCTGGTCTGACCCAAACCCGATGAGCTGAAGCCCGAGCCCAGGCAAGAAATGTAATGCCAGATTTATAGACCATGTTGCTATTTTGCTAAAGTTAACCAGAAGGTTATTCACTTACAACACTTTGGTGTTGACAACAATGTGGCAGAGACATCATCAAGCGGAGTGAGGAGAGAGGGAAAAGCCCTTGCCTTGTCTAAGAAAAGTTAGAAGAGGGGAAAACCCAAATTTGAGTATAATCAACAACTGTCATATGTAGACTCAGGGTGTATAAAACATCCATATATATTTTCAGAAATTAGACCGATGCTCCTTCTGTTGCACGTTTAGGTGTTTGTTTGATTCCGTGAGGTCCAACTGCCTCAGACAACCACAACATGTAAGCTACACTATATATACAAAAGTACAAGCAACGTCAGCACAAGAACTGTTCGTCGGGAGCGTCATGAAATGGATTTCCATGGCCGAGCAGCCGCACACAAGCCTTAGATCACCATGCGCAATGCCAAGCGACGGCTGGAGTTGTATAAAGCTCGCCGCCATTGGACTCTGGAGCAGTGGAGATGCGTTCTCTGGCGTGGTGAATCACGCTTCACCATCTGGCTATCCAGCGGAGGAATCTGAGTTAGGTGGATGCCAGGAGAACGCTACCTGCCCGAATGCGTAGTGCCACCTGTAACGTTTGGTGGATGAGGAATAATGGTCTGTGGCCATTTAGTTCCAATGAAGAGAAATCAAAACGCTACCACATACAATGACATTCTAGACGATTCTGTGCTTCCAACTTTGTGGAAACAGTTTGGAGAAGGCCCTTTCCTGTTTCAGCATGACAATGCCCCCGTGGCCAAAGCAAGGTCCATACAGAAATGGTTTGTCGAGATTGGTGTGGAAGAACTTACCTGGCCTGCACAGAGCCCTGACCTCAACCCCATCGAACAGCTTTGGGATGAATTGGAACGCTGACTGCAAGCCAGGCCTAATCGCCCAACATCAGTGCCCAACCTCACTAATGCTTTTGTGGCTGAATGGAAGCAAGTCCCCACAGCAATGTTCCAACGTGTAGCGGAAAGCCTTCCCAGAGGACTGGAGGCTGTTATAGCAGCGCAGGAGGGACCAACTCCATATTAATGCCCATGATTTTGGAATGAGATGTTTGACGAGCAGGTGTCCACATACTTTGTCATGTATTGTATGTTAAATAAAACAATTTCACGAATTCCACTGTTTTTACACTTTGGCATGTTGTAGTAAAGATTTTAGTAATTGTTTTCATTAGAATAGATTCTGTGATTTAAAAAAATAAAAAAATATTCAGCATTGTTTACGCTGTTCCAAACAAACATAATGTTTTGTTTTTATAATAGGCCCACCTTTACACACATGGGTCACACAGTGCTCTCCGTCTTCTTGATCGCTTTCTTCTTCTTATTATCATCATTATAATAATAAGCATGCTAATATCATCATCAGTAGGCTTAGTTTTAAAATGAAATAACAAAGGGAGCCTTGAATAATTCAACAGATAAACTGCAACGTCAGCAATTGTAGGATTGCGACTGTGTTTAATCTTTGTAGTCTAATAAATACTTTTTCCATTAGAACAGACTCTCTGTGATTTCTTATCTGTTTGGTGCTGTTTACACTGTTTCAAACAGTCAGAAAACACAAACTTTTTTAATATTAAATGGAGTCTTGAATAATTAAATAATAAATAAATAAATGTTCTGGATATTATTAGCTATAGGCCGGCCTTTGGCCTAACGGGTGCATGCACGTGTCACGTGAACAGAGCATAGCAGGGAAGGCACATTTAGCGAATAGGGAATGTTTTTGCAGTCTGAACAAAAGAGGGATTTCGGTAACATAACTTTTCAGTCAGAGAAACAAGTAAGAAACAAATGTATAACTAATTAGATAGCAGCTTCAGCCCAAATGGACAGCGCAATACAGCGTGTACTTTCTCCTTCAGCTGAAGGAGGAGAGAGAGAGATAGGGTGTACCATTCACACAGGCACGCACTGTAAAGAAAAATATATGCAATGAAAAAATTATTGAAAACACAGGCCCGGCCCGAACCCGTTAGGCCCCATCAGGTTGGGGCTGAAATTGAGAACTCTAGTGTGTATGTGTTTTTCTTCACAGCTGGTCATTTGGGGTGCTAATGTGGGAGATCTTCACCCTGGGGGGTTCTCCGTACCCCGGCATCCCCGTAGAAGAGCTCTTCAAGCTGCTGAAAGAGGGCCATCGCATGGACAAGCCTGGCAACTGCACCAACGAGCTGTATGATACCATCTTTATCTTTTTATCTCAAACACACACACATGCATGCACGTAGGCAGGCGCACAAGCACGAATGTGTGCATTCACGCAGGCAGGCGCACACAAACACACATAAACCTTATTGGGGTCCCCACCCTCACCCCATCTCCATCGGATCAATGACCCTACACATCTGGCCTGGGTCTGTATCAATGTCCTCATTCACAATGGGGCTTGTCCAGTCACACAGAAAACAATGTTACGGCCTACACCGGTACTGTAGGGCCTAATGTTCTCACACTGTACTGGAAACAGTGAAGCCCACAGTGGAGACAGACAAACAGACCAAGGATAGGATTGGCATTGGGGTCCATCAGTCTTGAACGTTAAAGAGTACAGAGAAATAGAACCTGCATAGCTCTGTGTTTGGATTCTCTGGTTCATACCTGGACACTTAGGCTCAGAGAAATCAGTCTTAATCATCTCACCCACTTTGACAGTGTTTTAGAGAAGAACAGCAGTCTGTTTAATGAGTGACAAGGCATGTTACTTTGGAAATATATAATACAGGACTTTTGTTAATCTCTCTCTCTCTCTCTCTCTCTCTCTCGCTCTCTCGCTCTCTCGCTCTCTCGCTCTCTCGCTCTCTCGCTCTCTCTCTCGCTCTCTCGCTCTCTCTCTCTCTCTCAGGTACATGATGATGAAAGACTGTTGGCATGCCATTTCCTCCCATCGGCCCACCTTCAAGCAGTTGGTGGAGGATCTAGACCGTATCCTGACCCTGGTCACCAATGAGGTGAGGGCACAAACCAGAGTCATTCCGCTTCACCATCACACCTGTTCACACTAGGGCTGTGGCGCTCATGAAATGTTGTCAGCCGGTCTCATGGTAATTGACTGTTAATGAACATAAGCGCGTTCAGCATCCCTGGCTATCGTACTGCTGTTGGGGTAGGGTAAATTCTATGCACTTGAATAGCGGATGGAGGAGGCTTTTGCTGCGATTCATTTTCATACCCGCCAGGTAGGCTACTCCAGTTGTAAAGCGACGCAATGTGCTTAATATTAGAAAAGTTGAGAAAAAAATATAGTAGGCCTAGTCTATGGAAACCTGATGGGAGCCTCGTCTTTTTAATAGAGGCCATCAACACTTTTGCATAGCCTATGGAAATGTTGAGCAACATGGGCTTATAGGAACACTTATTTCATTCCATGCATCAACCAGCTATGAGGAGCTGGCTCTCCTATTTTGCTCTAACTCTGAATGCCAGAGCTCTCATGAAGTGTTTTATTCGATTTTCTATTGCATTTGCATTGATGTCAGAATGATTAGTGGAAAAATATAGCGCTGAGCACCGACCATAAGCGACTGACCCTTAGCAAGTTTGATAGGCTACTAATGACCATCAGCGGCATCAGAGAGCAGTTTTGGAGAAGTCTAGTTAAGTGGAATTTGACTGCTGTCATGACAAGTGACTGCCGGTGTGGCGGTAATGCGGTCACCGTAACAGCCCAAGGTCACAGTCACCTACAATCAATCTGAAGTCTGAGAAACTTACTTGTAGTGCCTTCAGAAAGTATTCTGACCCCTTGACTTTTTCCACATTTTGTTACGTTACAGCCTTATTCTAAAAAATTTTTTTTATCTACACACATTACCACAATGATCAAGCGAAAACAGATTTTTATAAATTTTTGCAAATGTATTTTAAAAAAAACGGATACCTTATTTACATAAGTATTCAGACCCCTTTGCTATGAGGCTCGAAATTGAACTCAGGTGCATCCTGTTTGCATTGATCATCCTTGAGATGTTTCTACAACTTGATTGGAGTCCACCTGTGGTAAATTCAATTGATTGGATATGATTTGTAAAGGCACACACCTGTCTTTATAAGGTCCCACAGTTTACAGTGCATGTCAGAGCAAAACCCAAGCCATGAGGTCAAAGGAATTGCCCGTAGATCTCCGAGACAGGATTGTGTTGAGGAACAGATCTGGGGAAGGGTACCAAAACATGTCTGCAGCATTGAATGTCCCCAAGAACACAGTGGCATCCATGATTCTTAAATGGAAGTTTGGAACCACCAAGACTCTTCCTAGAACTATCTTCTCTAAAACAAACTGAGCAATCGGGGGAGAAGGGCCTTGGTCAGGGAGGTGACCAAGAACCCGATGGTCACACTGACAGAGCTCTAGAGTTCCTCTGTGGAGATGGGAGAACCTTCCAGAAGGACAACCATCTCTGCAGCACTCCACCAATCAGGTCTTTATGGTAGAGTGGCCAGACAGAAGGCACTCCTCAGTAAAAGGCACATGACAGCCCGCTTGGAGTTGCCAAAAGGCACCTAAAGACTCTCAGACCATGAGAAACAAGATTCTTTGGTCTGATGAAACCAAGATTGAACTCTTTGGCCTGAATGCCAAGTGTCATGTTTGGAGGAAACCTGGCATCATCCAAAGGTGAAGCATGGTGGTGGCAGCATCATGCTGTGGAGATGTTTTTCAGCGGCATGGACTGGGAGATTAGTCAGGATCAAAGGAAAGATGAACAGAGCAAAGTACAGAGATATCCTTGATGAAAACCTGCTCCAGAGCACTCAGGACTTCAGACTGGGGGCGAATGTTCACCTTCCAACAGGACAACGACCCTAAGCACACAGCCAAGACGCAGTAGTGGCTTTGGGACAAGTCTCTGAATGTCCTTGAGTAGCCCAGCCAGAGCCCAGACTTGAACCCGACAGAACAGCTCTAGAGACCTGAAATTAGCTGTGCAGCAACACTCCCCATCCAACCTGACAGAGGTTGAGAGGATCTCAAATCAAATCAAACTTTATTTGTCACATGCGCTGAATACAGCTGAATACAAGTGTAGACCTTACAGTGAAATGCTTACTTACAAGCCCTTAACCAACAGTACAGTTCAAGAAGAGTTAATAAAATATTTACCAAATAAAGTAAATAATAAAAAGTAACACAATAAAATAACAATAATGAGGCTATATACAGGGGGTACCGGTACCGATTCAATGTTGGGGAGTAAAGGTTAGTTGAGGTCATTTGTACATGTAGTTGGGGTTAAGTGACTATGCATAGGTGCTAAACAGCGTGTAGTAGCAGTGTACAAAACAAATGTAGGGGGGGTGTCCATTTGATTAATTGTGGAGCAGTCTTATGGCTTGAGGGTAGAAGCTGTTAAGGAGCCTTTTGGTCCAAGACTTGGCACCGCTTTCCGTGCGGAAAAAAACAGTCTATGACTTGGGTGACTGGAATCTCAGACAATTTTATGGTCTTTCCTCTGACACCGCCTATTATATAGGTCCTGGATGGCAGGAAGATTGGCCCCAGTGATGTACTCGGCCATACGCACTACCCTCTGTAGCGCCTTGCGGTTAGATGCCGAGCATTTGCCATACCAGGCGGTGATGAAACCGGGCAGGATGCTCTCGATGGTGCAGCTGTCAGTGAAAACACTTGCCAGTTGGTCCGAGCGTGCTTTGAGTACACGTCCTGGTAATCCGTCTGGCCCCGCGGCTTTGTGACTGTTGACCTGTTTCAAGGTCTTGCTCACATCTGCTACCGAGAGAGCGTTATCACACAGTCATCCAGAACAGCTGGTGCTCTCGTGCATGCTTCAGTGTTGCTTGCCTCGAAGCGAGCATAAAAGGCATTTCGCTCGTCTGGTAGGCTCTCGTCACTGGGCAGCTCACGTCTGGGTTTCCCTTTGTAGTTTGTAATAGTTTTCAAGCCCTGCCACATCCGACGAGCATCAGAGCCGGTGTAGTAGGATTCAATCTTAATTATATTGACGCTTTGCTTGTTTGATGGTTCGTCTGAGGGCATAGCGGGATTTCTTATAAACGTCCGGATGAGTGTCCCACTCCTTGATAGAGGCAGCTCTAGCCTTTAACTCGATGCGGATGTTGCCTGTAATCCATGGCTTCTGGTTGGGATATGTACGTACGGTCACTGTGGGGACGACGTCGTCAATGCACTTATTGATGAAGCCGATGACTGAGGTGGTATACTCCTCAATGCCATTGGATGAATCCCGGAACATATTCCAGTCTGTACTCACAAAACAGTCCTGTAGCTTAGCATCCACGTCATCTGACCACTTCCGTATTGAGCGAGTCACTGGTACTTCCTGCTCTATTTTTTGCTCGTAATCAGGAATCAGGAGGATAGAATTATTGTCAGATTTGCCAAATGGAGGGCGCGGGAGAGCTTTGTATGCATCTCTGTGTGTTGAGTAAAGGTGGTCTAGAGTTGCACATGTGACGTGCTGGTAAAAATTTGGTAAAACTGATTTAAGTTTGCCTGCATTAAAGTCCCCGGCCACTAGGAGCGCGGCTTCTGGATTAGCATTTTCCTGTTAGCTTTGGAGTTGGTTGAGTGTGGTCTTAGTGCCAGCATCGGTCTGTGGTTTGTTAAAAGACGGCTACGAATAATATAGATGAGAACTCTCTTGGCAGATAGTGTGGTCTACAGCTTTTCATATGGTACTCTACCTCAGGCGAGCAGTACCTCGAGACTTCTTTAATATTAGACATTGCTCACCAGCTGTTCTTGACAAATAGACACACACCCCCACCCCTCGTCTTGCCAGACGTAGCTTCTTCTCTGTTCTGCCGGTGCATGGGAAATCCTGCCAGCTCTATATTATCCGTGTCGTCGTTCAGCCACGACTCGGTGAAACATAAGATATTGCCGTTTTTAATGTCCCGTTGGTAGGATAATCTTAATCGTAGGTCAGTGGGAGTTTATTCGCTCGCCTACGGATTCTCAGAAGGCAGCCCGACCTGCGGCCCCTTTTCCTCCGTCTTTTCTTCACGCAAATGACGGGGATTTGTGCCCGGGAAAGCAGTATATCCTTCTCGTCGGACTCGTTAAAGGAAAAAGTTTCTTCCAGGTCGAGGTGAGTAATCGCTGTTCTGATGTCCAGAAGTCATTTTTGGTCATAAGAGACGGTAGCATCCACATTATGTACAAAATAAGTTGTTTTTGTTAATGCAAAAAAAACTAACAAAATAGCACAGTTGGTTAGGAGCATGTAAAACCATCTTACTTCAGCACCATCTGCAGAGAAGAATAGAATAAACTCCCCAAATACAGGTGTGCCAAGCTTGTAGCGTCATACCCAAGAAGACTCGATGCTGTAATCACTGCCAAAGATGCTTCAACAAAGTACTAAATAAAGGGTCTGAATACTTATGTGATATTTCAGTTTTTTACATTTGCAAAAATGTCTAAAAAAATGTTTTTGCTTTGTCATTATGGGGTATTATGTGTAGATTTTTGAGGAGAAAAACAAATGTAATACATTTTTGAATAAGGCTGTAACGTAACAAAGAAAGTGCACGGGTCAGAATACTTTCCCGAATGCACTGTATGACATAAACCTGTGCTTTATAAAGGGTGGTATTAGCACTTTTTAATAAAGGTAAATATTAAATTGATGCTTCAAAAAGCATTCATAACCCTGTCATGCATCTTTGTAGAGCATTGCATTGCCAGGATATTTGGTTTGATTCCCGTGACCACCCATACGTAAAAATGTATTCACGCATGGCTGTAAGTCATTTTGGATCAAAGTGTCTGCAAAATGTTATTATATTTCACAAACATTTATAGGATGGCCCAACCTCTTGAAGATGAGATATTTCCGTTTTTTTGCTTTATCATTATGGGCTATTGTGTGTAGATTGATGAGGGGAAAAACAATTTAATCCATTTTAGAATAAGGCTGTAACGTAACAAAATGAGGAAAAAGTCGGAATACTTTCCGAAGGCAATGTACGT
The DNA here is from genome assembly GCF_016432855.1 of Salvelinus namaycush. NCBI lineage: Eukaryota > Metazoa > Chordata > Actinopteri > Salmoniformes > Salmonidae > Salvelinus > Salvelinus namaycush. Next base: position 4,845,908 of record NC_052328.1, on the reverse strand, counting down.
ACAGGGTTGGGGTCAATTCCCTTTCAATTCAGGAAGTAAACAGAAAATCCAATAAAAATATTTAGCATTGAGGAAAAAATGGAATTAGAATTTAAGTTTACTTCCTGAATTGACTGAATTTAAATGGAATTGACCCCAACCCTGCTGACCTCGTATCCTTGGAAGTGCTCGGCCACTGAGAAGTATGACGTAAAAGCATGTCAGACTACTCCAAAAGCTTGGAAAAAGATGAACACGATACAGGCTCACAGACACTCCAATTGGGGGCAAGCAAAGTTGAACAACACTTTTTTTTACAAGAATGTTCAAAAAGCATTAGAAGGAACCTGCGTTGGCTGACACATGACCTTTACAGTGACCAGAAAATGGCTGGTTGATGCAAACCAGGCCATGGCCCACTGATGTTGCCCAATCATAGAGAGCTACTCCGAGCTATTCCTCGCCTCGGAATAATGGTTTGTGTTTCTTTCCATTCCCCTCCTGTCGTGTGTGATATCCGTGCACGGGTCTGAAGAGGGGCTGTGGATGGAAATCTGTCAGGGCTCATCTGGCCTCAGACTGGGGCTCCATAGATAATGCCAAAAGCCCCAACTTCAAGGTTTCAGTTTGAACTTTTGAAATGTAATAAAGCGCCCCTTTTTCCCCTCCCCAAACCACTGGCATATGTGGAGCTCTTTAGTAATGTGAGATGCCTTGTGTTGAGCTGAGAAAATGGAAGCCAGCACTCTTTTTAAGAAGAACGCTCAAACCCCAAGAACACTTCTAAGGAGAGAGGAGGGTGCAGGGATAATGACAAAATGACTGGCTTAAGTCGAAAAGCCCCAAAATGAATACAAAAAAATATTTTTGTTTTTTATATTTTCCTTGGTTTTTGGGTGAGTGCTGAAGGTTGCCAGACTACGTTCAGCCACATTCCAATTTCAGATGTCAGGTTTGTTTGGATTGTGCTGGGGAGTGACGTTAAGCGGAGCGGTATAGATGTAGCCCCGGGTTGAGTGGCCCTCTCTTAGTTTGAACAGTCTCTCTCTCTCTCTCTCTCTATCTCTCTGGTCTGTCTTTCGCTCCCTCTCTCTCTCTTTCTTGCCCCTCCTCTCTTAGTTTGAACGCTCTCTCTCTGGTCTCTTTCTCTCTCTCCCTCTCTTTGGTTTCTCTCTCTCTCTCTGGTCTCCCCCTCTCGCTCTTTCCCTCCCTCCCTCTCTGTGTTGTTCTCTCTCACTCTTTTGTTCTCTCTCTCTCTCTCTGGGTGCTCTGCCTTGCCCGCCCAGACACGTTGAACCACTTTATACTGAGACTAGCAGCAACCGGGTCAGCATTGCTCTATGTGAACCGTGCTGGAAAGTTCCTCTCGCTACAGCACGCACCATTTATTAAGTATTATTCGTGCAAATATTTTTATACGGATCCGATTTAAGATTATTTTCTCTCCTGGTGCCGCAAACATTTTTTATGAATCTGTCCAACGTGATTTAGGAATAGTTTATAGTTTACATAATAGTTTATAGTTCTCTCACTCTCTCTATCTCTCCTCTCTGAACCTGTGAGTGTTATAGTTGTCTCACCCCCTTCTTCCCTCTTACCCTGTCTATGTGTACTGTAGGAGTATCTGGACCTGTGTGCCCCAGCGGAGCAGTATTCTCCCAGCTTCCAGGACACACGCAGTTCCTGTTCCTCCGGTGATGACTCTGTGTTCTCCCATGACCCCTTACCAGAGGAGCCCTGCCTCCCAAAGTACCAGCACATCAGTGGGGGTGTCAAAACATGAGGCCTCCCCTCCTCAATCCCTCCATCGAGCCTGACCTGCCCCTCACCCTTACAACCCCCCCCCCAAAGAGACACTTCCATAGAGAGAAACTGAGATATACCCCCACTACTAACCCCCCCCCAAGCCACAAACCCCCAACCCCCCAACCCCCCTCTGGCTCCCAATGGACTTTATTTTAATTTTTTTTATTTCACCTTTATTCAACCAGGTAGGCCAGTTGAGAACAAGTTCTCATTTGCAACTGCGACCTGGCCAAGATAAAGCAAAGCAGTGCGACAAAAACAAACAACACAGAGTTACACATAAACAAACGTACAGTCAATAACACAATAGAAAAAAATCTATGTACAGTGTGTGCAAAGACAGAGTGTGCAAAGGACTAACGGACTGGATGAGACTGGGCTGGTGGCAGCGCTGCTGTTAGAACTGAACACATTCACCCACGTTCATACCCATGTTCAAGGTCTTAAGGAGAGGACAGGGACCCCCTTTCTTGACGTTTTGTTTCTTGTTCGGTTGTTTTCCACAAGAGTTTGGAATTTACAATTTGTGCGTTCCATGATTCCATTCCGTTGACTGCCATTCTAAGACTTTAGTTTGTGCCCAGAGGGAAAATATGGACCATAATGAACTGAAAAAAAACAAGGGACTCAAAAAGAGGACAGCAAAATAGGAAGGAGACTGAAAGAAGCATCAACTAACAAAAACAGTTAAATAGGAGAAAGAGAGCATACAGACACGGCCTCTTGTTTATATTTTGTAATATTGTCTTGTTTCTTTTTACCTTCTCTTAATAATCCCACACACATATTATTATGGTGAAAAAATAATGCATAAATATAGTGCTGAGTAAAATTGTAAATATATTCAAATATGTATAAATATATAAATAGTATATATTTACAGTTAATTATTTTTTGTATGGACTCCAGAATAATTCCCCCCTCTCCCGTCCTCCCTCTTTGGGTTTGAGACAGGTGTGTCATCACCCAGGTTACGTTTCTGTTCTCTTGTGTTCTTTTAAAGACACAAACACAAGCATGCACACGTACACACACACACACACACACACCTGTCTCGCTCTCACTCAAGGACACAGTGGAGTATTGGCTTTCAGGGAAAGAGATAGCATGTTAATTTATTTACTTTTTTTATGAAATCAAAAAAGTTGAAAAAAGAACAAAAATAGTAAGGAAGAATTAATGCTATTAATGATGCTGATAACAAAGAATAAATAATTCATTATTTTTATTATGGTCATTTAAAATTATCTTTCAGAGGTAACAGAAACAAAGCTATTTTTGGTAGTGGGTGTTAAAAAGATTCCTGGTTTCGTACATTTTATATATAAATGTGAATATTAAGTTACAATTTAAATACTGTACATTTTATAGTCTGCTAATTCCTTTCTTATGTAGATGATGCAGTTTCTATCCAGTCATTTTACTCTTTCTTAGGTTTGCAAATGGAATGAGATTTCTGGATATTTACAGTACATTCGGAAAGTATTCAGACCCCTTCACTTTTTTCACATTTTGTTACGTTACAGCCTTATTCTAAAATTGATTAAATAAAACATTATCCTCATCAATCTACACACAATACCCCATAATGACAAAGTTAAAACAGGTTTTTGGACATTTTTGCAAATGTATTAAAAATAAAAACAGATACCTTATTTACATAAGTATTCAAACCCTTTGCTATTTGACTCGAAATTGAGCTCAGGTGCATCCTGTTTCCATTGATCATCCTTGAGATGTTTCTACAACTTGATTGGAGTCCACCTGTGGTAAATTCAATTGATTGGACATGATTTGTAAAGACACACACCTGTCTATATAAGGTCCCACAGTGAACAGTGCATGTCAGAGGTTGATGGAATTGTCCGTAGAGCTCCGAGACAGGATTGTGTCGAGCACAGATCTGGGGAAGGGTACCAAAACAATTCTGCAGCATTGAAGGTCCCCAAGAACACAGTGGCCTCCATCATTCTTAAATGAAAGAGGTTTGAAACCACCAAGACTCTTCCTAGAACTGGCCGCCCGGCCAAACTGAGCAATCGGGAGAGAAGGGCCTTGGTCAGGGTGGTGACCAAGAATCCGATGGTCACTCTGAAAGAGCTCTAGAGTCCCTGAGGAGATGGGAGAACCTTCCAGAAGGACAACCATCTCTGCAGCACTCTACCAATCAGGCCTTTATGGTAGAGTGGCCAGACAGAAGCCACTCCTCAGTAAAAGACACATGACAACCCGCTTGGAGTTTGCCAAAAAGCACCTAAAGGACTTTCAGACCATGAGAAACAAGATTCTCTGGTCTGATGAAACCAAGATTGAACTCTTTGGACTGAATGCCAAGCGTCACGTCTGGAGGAAACCTGGCACCTCCTTACAGTGAAGCATGGTGGTGGCAGCATCATGCTGTGGGGATGTTTTTCAGCGTCATGGACTGGGAGACTAGTCAGGATCGAGGCAAAGATGAACAGAGCAAAGTACAGATGACAACATGCTCCAGAATGCTCAGGACCTCAGACTGGGGCGAAGGTTCTCTCTCCAACAGGACAACGACCCTAAACACACAGCCAAGACAATGCAGGAGTGGCTTCGGGACAAGTCTCTGAATATCCTTGAGTGGCCCAGCCAGAGCCCAGACTTGAACCCGATCGAACGTCTCTAGGGAGACCTGAAAATAGCTGTGCACCGATGCTCCCCATCCAACCTGACAGAGCTTAAGAGGATCTGCAGAGAAGAATGGGAGAAACTCCCCAAATACAGATGTGCCAAGCTTGTGGCGTCATACCCAAAAAGACTCAAGGCTGTAATTGCTGCCAAAGGGGCTTCAACAAAGTACCAAGTAAAGGGTCTGGATACTTACGTAAATGTGATATTTACGTTTTAAATTTTTAATACATTTGCAAAAAATTCTAAAAACTGTTTTTGCTTTGTCATCATGGGGTATTATGTGTAGATTGATGAGGGCGGAAACGATTTAATCAATTTTAAAATAAGTCTGTAACGTAATAAAATGTGTAAAAAGTGAAGGTCTGAATACTTTCTAAATGCACTGTATATGATTGAAAACTACCCACTAGCAATCTGTTACTTCATTTAGGCTTAAAGATAGACTCCAAATTAACACCAGAGGATTCAAAGCTGAAAAACAAAAGTATTAAATCATTTGTGTTTTTTTTTTCTTCTAGTGGACCAAGTTTAAGATGTTTTTTGCAAGTGTTCTTGTCACATTTGAAAAATAAAAGATAGAAAAACAAGTGTGTGTTGACTATTCACTCAAAAATATTTTCATGTCCTTGAGAGAGGTCTGAGACGGGCTATATTAGAATATCAGTATCCGTTTTTTGTTGGTGTTGGCTGATTCGTTGATTGATTTGTTCAGTTTAGCAGAGTGAAATAATGATTTAGGTAAACATGTAGGTAATCAGTGTTTATTTATCATCAACTGTGATTGATAAAGGCTGTGTTAATAGAGGTTAATGGTGCTTTATTCATCTAAGCAAAGCAATAACGTTAATAGCAACATACAGCAAGACACTGGCATTTCATTCAAAAATACATTAGAGTTGATGAAAGTTTAGCCAAATTAATTGTACCAGATGATAGCATGGCTTAGAGCTTTATATGTATGTTGTATTTGCCAGTCAGTCTATAGGAAGGTGGGGGAATGATGTGTCTAGTTTTAGGGCCTGGAATAAAGTTAGGAAAACTGACCAGAACAGGGTTCGCTGGAGATGCACTGTTGAGGCCCTTTGCTCCACTAGGAGCTAAAAATAATAAGGGCTCTATTCAATTTAAAGACAATTTTCCCACGTTAGCGGAGACTGCATTCATAGTAAATGCTGCGTATGTCTGCTCAATCGGAAATTACCTTTACATTTTTATAGCACAATCTGTAATGCTTCAGCAATAGCGATTGAATAGAGCCATACGACAAATAAGTCAAGTTTTAAGGCCAGTGATGTTAAGAGCAGACATTTACAGTTCCATTCTTTAGAGTAAATCTTGATTCCCTCACCCTCAATTACCAGGCGTTGACCTGTCTTGCTCTGAGAATCCCTGAGTGCAGTGCCACTCCCCTGTGACTTGATGGCGCTCAACGTGTTCTGCCATGCTCCTGGGAGCCTGAGAGGGCGGAGTGAAAAGTAGGGGAAAACATGTATCTTTTTCCACTGAAAAAGCCAAGAAGAGCCCTGGAGGATTTGAGAACAGAATGAGTGGCACCCGTCATTGTAGGGAGGAGAGAGAAAGGTGGTCTTGGCGGCCGGATATTCATACTGGCTATAGCTCACTGTAATCAGTACCTGTGGACTGGCTATACACACTCCTGGAGGTTGCGTATGGAGACTGGAGAGAAAATAAGGTGCTCCGTCTAGATCTACATGCTATGTTTTCCTCCAATGCTGAGGCAAGTTTAGGCCAACAGTCACTGATTATGACAAGTTCGCAGCAACCACAAAAGCAATGAAAAAAACATTTCAAGAAAAGAGTGACTGAGATTTAAGGAAGTTGTTATTTTAGGCCACAAATACTGATACAGGACATACAGACATAGACATGCCCAATATATTCTGCTCCATTCCCCTGAGATTCCTTTCATCATATAAACTACGAAGGTATAGTTTTGTATTTCATTCATTCAGTGAATTTATTGATATCATATATTTATTATCTTGCTGAGGTATTCATATATTGTTTTATTAAACTGCACCCCAGGGATGATTGCAAGATAGGACTTAGAGATGTTGTAAACCAGTGACTTGTTCAATAAGAAAGTTGTCAGATGAAGAAGATGCTAAGCTACAGGATTGTTTTGCTAGCACAGACTGGAATATGTTCCGGGATTCTTCTGATGGCATTGAGGAGTACACCACATTAGTCACTGGCTTCAATAAGTGCAACGATGATGTCATCCCCACAGTGACCGTACGTACATACCCCAACCAGAAGCCATGGATTACAGGCAACATCCGCACTGAGCTAAAGGGTAGAGCTGCCACTTTCAAGGAGCGGGACTCCAACCCGGAAGTTTATAAGAAATCCCGCTAACATAAACACCATTAACCCAGAAACCCTAGACCCACTCCAATTTGCATACCGCCCCAACAGATCCACAGATGATGCAATCTCTATTGCACTCAACACTGCCCTTTCCCACCTGGACAAAAGGAACACCTATGTGAGAATGCTATTCATTGACTACAGCTCAGCGTTAAACACCACAGTGCCCTCAAAGCTGATCACTAAACTAAGGACACTGGGACTAAACACCTCCCTCTGCAACTTTCATTTTTTTTGTCAGTTAAGAACAAATTCTTATTTACAATGACGGCCTACCAAAAGGCAAAAGACCTGTGGGAACGGGGTTGGGATTAAAAATAAAATAAATAACATAAATATAGGACAAAACACACATCATGACAAAAGAGACAACACAACACTACACGAAGAGAGACCTAAGACAACAATACAGCAAGGCAGCAACAGATGACAACACAGCATGTTAGCAACACAACATGACAACACGGTAGCAAAACAAAATGGTAGCAGCACAAAACATGATACAAACATTATTGGGCACAGACAACAGCACAAAGGGCAAGAAGGTAGAGACAACAATACATCACGCAAAGCAGCCACAACCATCAGTAAGAGTGTCCATGATTGAGTCTTTGAATGAAGAGATTGAGATAAAACTGTCCAGTTTGAGTGTTTGTTGCTAGCTGCAGCGAACTGAAAAGTTGAGTGTCCCAGGGATGTGTTTGCTTTGGGGACCTTTAACAGAATGTGACTGGCAGAATGGGTGTTGTATGTGGAGGATGAGGGTTGCAGTAGATATCTCAGATAGGGGGGAGTGAGGCCTAAGAGGGTTTTATAAGAGACCTGGCCGTGTGGTACCAGGACAACAACCTGTCCCTCAATGTGATCAAGACAAAGGAGATGATTGTGGACTACAGGAAAAGGAGGACCGAGCACGCCTCCATTCTCAACAACAGGGCTGTAGTGGAGCAGGTTGAGAGTTTCAAGTTCCTTGGTGTCCACATCACCAACAAACTATCATGGTCGAAACACACTAAGATGGTCGTGAAGAGTACATCACAAAACCTATTCCCCCTCAGGAGACTGAAAAGATTTGGCTTGGGTCCTCAGATCCGCAAAAGGTTCTACAGCTGCACCATCGAGAGCATCCTGACTGGTTGCATCACTGCCTGGTATGGCAACTGCTCGGCCTCTGACCGCAAGGCACTACAGAGGGTAGCTTCCTGCCATCCAGGACCTCGATACCAGGCGGTGTCAGAGGAAGGCCCTAAAAATTGGCAAAGACTCCAGTCACCCTAGTCATAGACTGTTCTCTCTGCTACCGCACAGCATGCGGTACCGGAGCGCCCAAGCAATAAGACTCCTGAACAGCTAATCAAAGGGCTACCCACACCCCTCTTTTACGCTGCTGCTACTCTCTGTTTATTATCAATGCATAAGTCACTTTAACTCTACCTACATCTACATATTACCTCAATTACCTCGACTAACCGGTTTCGTCGCACATTGACTCTGTACCGGTACCCCCTGTATATAGCCTCGCTATTGTTATTTTATTGCTGCTGTTGAATTATTTGTTACATTTGTTTTCAATTTTTTTACTTAACACTTCGTAAAGCATTGTTGGTTAAGGGCTTGTAAGTTAGCATTTCACTGTAAGTTCTACTACACCTGTTGTATTCGGCGCATGTGACAAATAACATTTAATTTGAACCCTTTTAAACCCTGACCACCACACGGCTTTCCCATAGAGGGGGCTTACTTTTAGGTTTCATAAACATTTTCAGGCTTAACCCCTAAGACCTCCAATCAGGGCCTAGGCTAACTTCTACGGAGACAGGCGGCAGACGTTAGGGTATAAGGGGCTGTTTTAGACTTAGGAAATGTACACCTTCCTACTTAAGCCTTTCCTACACAGCCTTTCCAATGCACTTCTCAGTATTTGTTATTCATACTTAACTTATTGTCGCGTAACCCGCTCTGCTGATGTGGCTACCTTGCCCGCTCAGAATACATTTCATTAAACCACTGAAAACCCTTCCATCTGCTGAAAACCCTCCCCACTTGCTGGCCAACATATTTTCATATGGAGTTTTCATTCAATAGGGTTTTCAGTAAATATATTTTATAGCTGCCATATGTAACTATTCGGCTGACCCACCAAATGCACTTAGAAATGTGTTATAAATCTGTCATTCTCATTGAAAGCAAGTCCAAGAAGCGGTAGATCTGTTCTATGTGGACTATTTCTATGCTTCCAGTGCTTACGTTTTGTTTTTGCATCTTTTACTTTCGGTTATGTACACCAGCTTCAAACAGTTGATGGTACAATGATTCTCTACGCTATACTTGCTTGTTTTGTCCCAAAAACTAAAATTGCCGAACTATTCTAATTTTAGCAACCTGTAAATGGTGGAGCGATTTCTGCGTAGTACATCTCTAAGCCATCTATTTAAATACAGTGTACCTTTTAATTTTAATTTTGGTTACATAATATATCAAGAGAAGGGTTTCAGAATATTAGGGATCAATGAAATATATTGATGAACACAAAATAGTGGTTTGACTCATCCTGAACGTTGACATATTCAGTTATTCAACCCATGGTAATGTTGGAAGATTAGTAATAGAAAGAATAGTGTACAATAGTAGGCGATACCCCCTATTGCCTGCAATAACTATTGGTTCAAACTGTTACGGCTTGGTCTGCGCTCCTCTCTGTAATGATGTAATTAGCCTACATGTCATTGAAAATATATATCAAATCAAATCAAGTTTATTTTATATAGCCCTTCGTACATCAGCTAATATCTCGAAGTGCTGTACAGAAACCCAGCCTAAAACCCCAAACAGCAAGCAATGCAGGTGTAGAAGCACGGTGGCTAGGAAAAACTCCCTAGAAAGGCCAAAACCTAGGAAGAAACCTAGAGAGGAACCAGGCTATGAGGGATGGCCAGTCCTCTTCTGGCTGTGCCGGGTGGAGATTATAACAGAACTATGCCAAGATGTTCAAAATGTTCATAAATGACAAGCATGGTCAAATAATAATCAGGAATAATTTTCAGTTGGCTTATATATATATTATCAACTGTTACTAATCATCCTCAGCAATAACCACACGGACGTGACGGCATATACAGAGGAAGCAAATGAATGTACACAAAACAATTTAATTAATTGGAATGATAATGCAGGCTCAACCAACTGAAGGGAACGAACAGTAAATTGGCAGTTGAATAAAGTTGTAAATTACAGTGCATGGAGGAGAATGGAATTATTTCTATCGGAAAAAATTAAGTAGATGCTTTTTCCACTTCAAACCGGTAGTTTCGCTAGACTTCGTGGTTTCCTCGGACGTAAAAGTTGTGTAATTGAATAAGAGTTTGCGAGGCACTGTGTCTGGTTCTTCATGCAAGGATAAGCAACGAGTGTGTATGTGTGTGTGGGTGGGTGAGTGAGTGAGTGCACTGTCAGGGTTATTATAGTTAACTAAAACTGAAACTAATACGAAAACGAATCATATATTTTTTTTCCTAAACTGAAATAAAATAATTAAAAGACCTGTTTGAAAAACTAAAACTATAGTGAAACTATTATCTTTGACTCCAAAATTAGCGAAAATAAATTCCCCTGCCCAGACGTTGCATGAATCATCAATGGTTGCGTGCTGCGTCAGCGACTTGCTATAACATAGATGTGGTATACTGATACGTAAAGGGACTACCTGTATTTGTCCAATAAGAAAATAAGAAACACTCATGTGCATTTTCTGTTGCAAAATGTTGTCCTACTGAACACGATCCTGGACTATTGCTCCATTCCATCCATGTTATGTTCTGGGCTGAGCCCCCTGGCTCCCCCAACGTCACCACCACCATCCCACCCCACCCAGCCTAGCCATCTGCCAGGGGGCTGCCTGGTTCTGGTGTGTTTGCACAAGGCTTGGTCCTCTGGAATGTCAACATGGGCTTTGTGTGAAGCCTGAGGAGCCCACATTCACTGGACCCTGGGGACACAAGATAAGACCCTACCAACCAAGCACTGGGCAGGGGGCCATGGGGGTGAGCAACTTAGGGGACTTGAAGTTTAACACGGCTTACTTTTTATATTTTTTACCCTCCCTACACTAAATCTCTGTCCATAACTCTACCCCACCCCCAACTGGTTCATCGCTGGGTCAATGGCTATAGGAGGGAGGGCTCTACTTGTATTTGAATAAGGGTTTGCAAGGCACTGTGTCTGGTTATTCATGGAAGGATAAACAAAACGAGTGTGTGTGAGAGTGTGTGTTTGTGTATGTGGGTGGGTGAGTGAGTGCATGTCAAGGTTATTATAGTAAACTAAAACTGAAACTAATACAAAAACGAATCCTAATTTTTGGGGGGTAAACTGAAATAAAATAATTAACAGACCTGTTTGAAAAACTTAAACTATAGTGAAACTATTATCTTTGACTCCAAAACTAGCACAAATAAAATAAAAACCATCATGAATTTAAAAAAATCCTAAACTTTGGGCAAAAATCTAAACATTTTTATCTAACCTTTATTTAACTATGCAAGTCAGTTAAGAACAAATTCTTATTTACAATGATGGCCACCCAGGGCCAATTGTGCACCGCCCTATGGGACTCCCAATCACGGCCGGTTGTGATACAGCCTGGAATTGAACCAGGGTCTGTAGTAATGCCTCTAGCACTGAGATGCAGTGCCTTAGACTGCTGCGCCACTCGGGAGCCCAACATCTAATGGGGTTTTTAATGGGGTTTTCAAGGTTTTGGACTGCGCCGTCGGGCACCAGATTACTATAACATAGATGTGGTAAGCTGATACATAAAATACAAATGAAAGTCAGAGTCAGTGATTAAATACTGTATATCCTAGATTATTTTCATCTGACAGCTATTGAAATATATTGCAATCCCCTTTTCTAAAATAATAGAAAACATGTAACTTCCCACGGATGCCAATCGCTTCACCCACAGCTTATGGGGCTTTTAAGACAACTCAAAAACTCAACGCCTGAGAGTTAAAATTTCTTGCGTAGTACTTCCTATTGGTCGGTTTTGATATTTTCCAAGTGGGAAACTCGGAGTTCATTTTTCTACAATGAATTTCCAAGTCAGAAATGTCAGAGTTTCCGAGTTGTCTTGAAAGCGACATTATTTCCCTATCTCTTGTTACTCACTGATGATGTCAGCAGTGACATCGAAGGTGGTAGACCTATGACTCATGACACGTTCACGTGGTAGTCAGAACTAATTTCCGACTTTGTCACGTTCCTGACCTGTTTTCTGTTGTTTTGTATGTGTTTAGTTGGTCAGGGCGTGAGTTGGGGTGGGTAGTCTATGTTATGTGTTTTCTATGTTGGGTTAATGTGTTGCCTGGTATGGTTCTCAATTAGAGGCAGGTGTTTGACGTTTCCTCTGATTGAGAACCATATTAAGGTAGGTTGTTCTCACTGTTTGTTTGTGGGTGATTGTTCCTGTGTCTGTGTATACCACATGGGACTGTTTCGTTTGTTCGTTCGTTTTAGGTAGTCTGTTCCTGTTCGTGCGTTCTTCGTCTATATGTAAGTTCGTTTGTTTCAGGTCTGTTGCCTTCGTTTATTGTTTTGTAGTTTGTTCTAGTGTTTATTAGTGTTTCGTCTTTCATTTAATAAATCAGTATGTATTCATCACCCGCTGCGCCTTGGTCCGTTCATTCACCACAAGACGAACGTTACAGAATCACCCACCAACAAAGGATCAAGCAGCGGTGTAACGGGAGAGAGCAACAGCGCACGAAGGAGGAATGGACATGGGAGGATGTTTTGGACGGCAAGGGTTGCTACACATGTGAGGAGATCCTGGCTGGAAAGGATCGCCTCCCATGGGAACAACTGGAGGCAGCTCGGAGAGCAGAGGCAACCGGAGAGAGGAACCGGCGTTATGAGGGGAAGCGACTAGCACGGAAGCCTGTGAGTCAAGCCCAAAAATTTCTTGGGGGGGGGGGGGGGGGGGGGCTAAAGGGGAGTGTGGCGAAGTCAGGTAGGAGACCTGCGCCAACTTCCCGGGCTTACCGTGGAGAGCGAGAGTACGGGCAGACACCGTGTTACGCAGTAGAGCGCATGGTGTCTCCTGTACGTGTTCATAGCCCGGTGCGGGTTATTCCACCTCCCCGCACTAGCCGGGCTAGATTGAGCATTGAGCCAAGTGCCATGAAGCCGGCTCTACATATCTGGCCTCCAGTACGTCTCCTCGGGCCGGTGTACATGGCACCAGCCTTACGCATGGTGTCCCCGGTTCGCCAACACAGCCCAGTGCGGGTTATTCCACCTCCCCGCACTGGACGGGCTACGGGGAGCATTCAACCAGGTAAGGTTGGGCAGGCTCAGTGCTCAAGGGAGCCAGTACGCCTGCACGGTCCGGTATATCCGGCGCCACCTTCCCGCCCCAGCCCAGTACTACCAGTTCCGGCACCACGCACCAAGCTTCCTGTGCGTCTCCAGAGCCCTGTTCCTCCTCCACGCACTAGCCCTATGGTGCGTGTCTCCAGCCCGGTACCACCAGTTCCGGCACCACGCATCAAGCCTCCTGTGCGTCTCCAGAGCCCTGTACGCACTGTTCCTTCTCCCCGTACTCGCCCTAAGGTGCGTGCCCTCAGCCCGGTACCACCAGTGCCGGTACCACGCACCAGGCCTATAGTGCGCATCGAGAGTCCAGTGTGCCCTGTTCCTGCTCCCCGCACTAGCCTTGAGGTGCGTGTCTCCAGTCCGGTACCACCTGTTCCGGCACCACGCACCAGGCCTACTGTGCGCCTCAGCAGGTCTGAGCCATCTGTCTGCCCAGCGCCGTCTGAGCCATCTGTCTGCCCAGCGCCGTCTGAGCCATCCGTCTGCCCAGCGCCGTCTGAGCCATCCGTCTGCCCAGCGCCGTCTGAGCCATCCGTCTGCCCAGCGCCGTCTGAGCCATCCGTCTGCCCAGCGCCGTCTGAGCCATCCGTCTGCCCAGCGCCAGTTAGCAAGTAGGACATTTCAGAGTTTCTTAGTTCTGACCTGCAATGAACGTGGCATCATTCCCTCATACCTGAGAAGCCCTGTTACACCAAGGCTGTGTTCAGTACTTTTTTACATTCTGGAACTTTCATTTGAACAGAAACGGTGCTGTACTAAACAACCAGTTGAAAAACTGGAAGGAGTTGGGTTGTGGGTTGGGGAACGCTGTCAGTATGGCCACTTCCCTTTATATACGCCACACCCACCAAACGGTGTTATGAGATGTCTGTACGACAGCTACCATTTTTCTAGAGGAAAAATAGCATCATGAAGACTTGAAAACAAAATGTGTCAGTAAATCGGTTGCTGTTCCATGGCCATTTTCAGAGAAACCTATTCAATAGTAACTGAATGGAATCTCCTAATTCAAAGGTGATCAAACTCTGTTCCACTGCATTGTCCACTAATTGAACCCGTCTATATCCTCCCCTTTTCCCTAACATATGACGAAAACGTACATTGTTTTGTGACAGGGGAAGAAAGGAATGGCAGTGAATGTAAAGAAAGTCAAAGTTTCTCATTCTTCTCTCACTGTAACTAGGACATGAATATGTGAATGAACACGTGTTCCGTAGTTATGTAGACATAGTTCATAGGAAGACAAATTAATATCATGAGCCAGTGGCTATCCTTTGGCAACACCACAAGCCCAGTTTAGGCTACCTATGTATGGCTGTGTTTGCACTTGGGTTGAACAACCTATGTACAACGGATTTGTCAAAATGGTGTGACACCCTAGGAATGCAGTGGAGGGTAAATGTAACATTCAAACACTGATAATACACCTTTCTAATTTCGTAATAGCGTTTACGTTTGTGTTGAATCTTTACATTAGTGTTGAGCTATGCCATGTCAACATATACCGTGTTAAACTGAGTGTAGATTATGGCCAAGTATTTGAAAGGAAGTGAACAGTGAGATTATGTAAACACAGGACTGTAAGGAAGACAAAGTAATAACGTAAGGCAAGTTTAAAATAGAACAAAACGAAACAGTGATATTCTATAGAAACAAGCAAGACTGGATCAGCAGTTAGTGAGGTGTTTGCACATGCTCACATGCTTCATTCTGTGTGTGGGTTCGCCCCGACCTTTGTCAGGTGTCTGACGGTGTATATAATCCAAATGATTGATGATTGCCATGACAATGGCATGGTGACAGACGTGGGATATAAAGCACAGTGTATAACCCTCCTCCTCCAATCTACATCACTCTTTCCAAGCTAACAAGGAGCCCAGATAACACATACAGAGCACGTCAGCCTTCACACAAAACAGGTCACCCAGCTCTTTCTCCCAGGCAATTTGTCAATTTCAAATATGCTTTTTAAGTTTTGTCTGCCTTCTTTCTCCCTCTGTTTGTCTTTCACTCTCCTACTCCTTCTCTTTCTCCCTCCCTCTCTCCTTCTCCCTCTTTTTCCCCCTCTCACCCCCCCCCCCCCCCCCCCCTCCCTCCATTTAACCTGAAAGCCTGGGTACTGTTTTTTCCCCCCAGGGTAATTGTGTGTTGCTGATTCTTTGAGGGCAGGCAGGCAGGTAAAGAGAGAATGCCTCTTTGAGTGCTGTGGAATGTCTCGGACTTGTGTTCCAAATCACACCCTATTCCCTGTATAGTGCACTACTTTTGACCAGAGCCCTATGGCTCGACCTATGGGGCCCCGGTCAAAAGTAGTGCACCATATAGGGAATAGGGTGCCATTTGCGATGCAGTCCCTGCTCTCTACAGTAGATTCTTAGGGAGGTAATTAAAGAAAATTGTTCTCTCAGCGCGCCTTTCTGTACCTGCCCACCTGCCCTCCCTGCCTGCCCTGCTCCAACAGGAATCTGCTCTGTTCTTCCCAGGAAAGGCCGTGCAATTACAGTTCCTGACTTAATCGCTCACCCTCAAGCTCTTTACCTCCAATTCATTTTCCTTTCTTTCTTTCTTTCTCTTCATTCTCTCTCTCTCTCTCTTGCCAAGAGCCAAGATGTGTAACTCTGTGGATTGTTACTTTAGAAAAAAAATCATAGACAATAAATGGTGGTGAGAGATGGTGTAAAAGAGCAAACAGTGCAAGCGGCGCTGGAAGCTACTGTATGCCTAGAGAGCCTGAAAGTTCATTTATAGGTTATTAATAAGAAGCAACTTCTGATGACTTGACATATTGACATATTTGTCTCAAAGGTGTGTGTGTGTGTCAAGGTTATTCTAGTAACTAAAACTAAATCTTGAAAAAAATATTTAGTACACTGAAATAAAATTATTAACAATCCCGAAACGATTATCTTTAACTCAAAAACAAAATAAAATATAAACCATCATGAAGTACTGTAGGTTCTGTTTTAGGTTTATTTTTCTATATATACATCGAATGGGGTTTTCAAGCTACTGAACCTGGTGGGTAAATGCTGCTACAGATGCTGATGACTGTCAGCATCTATAGCAGCACTGTCACTAGATTTCACTAGCTAAGGGAGTGAACGTTATTTATAATAAGAGTTACATGGAGAAAATCAGACCTCTTTGAAATGACAAAGGGATTGCTCTTGTCTTTTACAGCTTGTTTCTAGCATGAAACAATGCGGACCAAAGCACTGTTTTAAATCACTTTATATGATCGGATCTGTTTTATTTTCTTCAAAATCTTAAGCTGCGATGCAGCTTAAATCTGTATCGCAGTGCTAGCTGCGCCACCAGAGTCTCTGGGTTCGCGCCCAGGCTTTGTCGCAGCCGGCCGCGACCGGGGGGTCCGTGGGGCGACGCACAATTGGCCTAGCGTCGTCCGGGTTAGGGAGGGTTTGGCCGGTAGGGATATCCTTGACTCATCGCGCTCCAGCGACTCCTGTGGCGGGCCGGGCACAGTGTGCGCTAACCAAGGGGGCCAGGTGCACGGTGTTTCCTCCGACACATTGGTGCGGCTGGCTTCCGGGTTGGAGGCGCGCTGTGTTAAGAAGCAGTGCGGCTTGGTTGGGTTGTGCTTCGGAGGATGCATGGCTTTCGACCTTCGTCTCTCCCGAGCCCGTACGGGAGTTGTAGCGATGAGACAAGATAGTAATTACTAGTGATTGGATACCACGACAATTTGGGAGAAAAGGGGATAAAATTTATTTAAAAAAATAAAAAAAAATAAGCTAACATGAGCTAACATGGGGTAGGCCTGTGCTTTTTGCAATTTTCTTTAATAAAAGGCATACCATCTCATACTCCCTCAATTTGAGTCTTAGTTTTAATTTAACAGCCCTTCACTGACAAGGAGGTAGGCTATTTCCTATTGCCTAATTTCGTCTGTCAATCAGGTAGGCCTACCTCTTAAAATGAAGACGGTTGAAATTAATTATGCCTACTCGAATTTGCCTACTTTCAGCACCATGAGCTCTCCATTTCTGATTGATTGTGACACGGCTGCTGCTTCAAGTTTAAGCACCACAATGTAAATTACTCCAATCTGGCTTACTGTGAGGTCAATTGCTCTGATAAATACATCATGAGCAAGAAACATATTGTTTTTTAATAAAATCAATTATAGTACTAGCATGCTATCAAAGTTGACCTCTGGTCCTCCCAATTTTTTGGGGGGAAAGAAGCCTTTGAGTCTCCTCTTGAACTGCCACCATAGGCCTACAGAGCACAGCCATTGGCAGCACACCAACATGTTTTTGATTAGCAAGAGCAGAGCAGACCCGGGGCTCAGGGTTAGAATATCTATTGCACTGTGTAATGCAGCCTAATTGTATTTACACCATCCCAGCAGCTATCTTAGAAATATAACTTTGCTCTGTGCTTCTTCGAGCATGCACTTCATAGCATATAGACTATGGCTCATTTGATTGAGATCACACTAAATAGCCTATAGGCGCACTTGATATTGGGCGCCCAGCGGAGAATCAGCGATGAGGGGCAGCATCGGGCACACCGATATATAGCCTAATAAGCAACTCATTCTAAAACACTGAGGAATATTGACATTTCATCAATTACAAATTAAATTACCCTCCCCTGGACTAGATAAAAACAATCCTAAACCCTCCCCTTGACTGAAATTGAAAAAGCATGACCCTCCTGGTAACCATTCAGTAAATTCAGTACATTTCGATCCATCCCTAAAATCATCTAGGTTGCCAACTTGATTCCTCTTACAAGTACTACTAAAGTTAAAAAAATCACTGGATTGGTATAAATATGGGCGAGAGAGAGTGTCCTTCCGCAATATGTTTTGCACCTGTCTCAGCGCGTTTCCTTTTAAATCAAATTTACATTGAGATTGACTTTGAAATTTCAACATAAACTCATTTATGACCTGACCCATCAACTTATATATTACTGGCCCCAGTCGCAAGAAGGGACATCCCAAAAAGCAAAAAAAATAATATACAACACAAATGGCTCCTAGCTTTCTGTCCCTAACACTAAAACTAAAACTAAATAATATAAAAACGAAATAGAAATATTTTTATACAACTCAAACTAAATAACTAGCAAATCAGGTCTGAAAACTCACGGAATAAACTGAATTTAAAATTAAAATCTAAAAATGAATAGAAAAACACAAAACTATAATAACCTGTTGAGGATAGAGGGCGCTATTTACACTTTGGGGGAAAATCGTGCCCAATTTAAACGGCCTCGTACTCTATTCTTGCTCGTACAATATGCATATTATTATTACTATTGGTTAGAAAACACTCTCAAGTTTCTAAAACCGTTTGAATTATATCTGTGAGTAAAACAGAACTCATTTTGCAGCAAACTTCCTGTCAGAAAGTGAAAAATCTCAAATCGAGGCTCTGTTCCAGGCCCTCCCTATCATTTTGCTTGAGATTTATGACTATACATGCACTTCATACGCATTCCACTAGATGTCAATAGGCTGTGAGAGGTGAAATGGGGTCTCAATCTCCTTCTATGGTCAAAAGAGACAGCTTGGAATGACATGACCCCAGAATTAGTTTGTTCAGGAAGCGCATAAAGGTCACCAGTATTGGCTTCTGAAAAGCAATTGTTATAGACGTCTTATATCTCCGGCTTTGATTTTATTTGATAAATGTGAAGATATCATCGTAAAGTGATACGGGTGGCGCAGTGGTCTAGGGCACTGCATCGCAGTGCTAGCTGCGCCACCAGAGTCTCTGGGTTCGCGCCCAGGCTGGGCTGGGTTCGCGCCCAGGCTCTGTCGCAGCCGGCCGCAACCGGGAGGTCCGTGGGGCGACGCACAATTGGCATAGCGTCGTCCGGGTTAGGGAGGGTTTGGCCGGTAGGGATATCCTTGTCTCAGTATGTAAAATGTAATAAAATGTATGCACTCTACTGTAAGTCGCTCTGGATAAGAGCGTCTGCTAAATGACTAAAATGTAAAAAATGTAAATGTAAGTATGTTTTTTCAATATAGTTTTATTAGATTATTGAAATTTTTTCGGGAGTTTAGACGTGTTACGTTCTTTGCGTTTGGTGACGAAGGAGAGCTTAGCGCCACTTGGCTAGTTTTGCTTGCTCATTCAAGAGGGAAAAATGCCATTCTAAAACCAAACAACGATTGTTCCCGACAAAGGACCCCTTGTACAACATTCTGATGGAAGCTCAACAAAAGTAGGACCCATTTATGATGTTATTTCATATATCTGTCGAACATGTGTACTATTAGTTTGCGCCCAGATTTTGGGCGCTCTCTCGCCATAACGTAAGCTGCATGTCGTAATGAAGTTATTTTTAGAATTCTAACACGGCGATTGCATTAAGAACTAGTGTATCTATCATTTCCTATACAACATGTATTTTTTAGTAATGTTTATGAATAGTTATTTGGTCAGAATAGGTGAGTGTCAGAGAAATATCCGGACATTCTGGGAAAAAGATGCTAAGTTTTCAGAATGTATAACCACGGATATCAGCTCTAAATATGCACATTTTCGAACAAACCATATATGTATTGTGTAATATGATGTTATAGGACTGTCATCTGATGAAGTTTATGAAGGTTAGTGAAAAAATGTATATCTTTTGCTGGTTTATTCGCTATCGCTAACGTGCCTATTGCTATCGCTAACGTGCCTTGAATGAATGAATGCGGTTGTGTGGTAGGCTATTGTAGTAAGCTAATATAATGCTATATTGTGTTTTCGCTGTAAAACACTTAAAAAATTGGAAATATTGGCTGGATTCACAAGATGCTTGTCTTTCATTTGCTGTACACCATGCATTTTTCAGAAATGTTTTATGATGAGTATTTAGGTATTTCACGTTGGTCTCTATAATTACTCTGGCTGCTTCAGTGCTATTTGTGACGGTAGCTGTGATGGTAGCTGCAATGTAAAACTGATTTATAGCTCAAATATGCACATTTTTCGAACAAAACATAGATTTATTGTGTAACATGTTATAAGACTGTCATCTGATGAAGTTGTTTCTTGGTTAGTTTGGTTGGTTCTTGGTTAGTTTGGTTGGTTTTGTGCATGCTACCTGTGCTGTGAAAAATGTCTGTGCTTTTTTGTATTTGGTGGTGAGCTAACATAAATATACGTGGTGTTTTTGCTGTAAAACATTTTAAAAATCGGACATGTTGACTGGATTCACAAGATGTTTATCTTTCATTTGCTGTATTGGACTTGTTAATGTGTGAAAGTTAAATATTTCTCAAAAATATTTTTTGAATTTCGCGCTCTGCCTTTTCAGTGGAATGTGGGAGGAGTTCCGCTAGCGGAACCCCGGGGCTAGACAGGATAACCTTGGTGTGTGTGTGTTTGTGAGAGGTGTGTGCGTGTGCTTGTATGTATGTGTGTGTGTGTTTGCATGCAAAGTAAAGCAAAGCTTCTGTAGTAATAATACAGTGCACTGAAATGGAAAACTGTAATTTATACAGTAATGTTGGGTATTATCAACAGTAAAATACTGTGAAACATTTTACTGCAACATACTGTAAATTATGGTGCATTGTGGGAAATGTTTGTGGGTGGGGAAAGAATTGCTGTATTTCGAATGGTACTTTAATTCCACCTTACAGAATATAGTACTGTACTGTATTTCTGGGTGCCTGGTAATGTTGTTTCTGTCTCATTAACATGTTTTGAGACATGACTTGTAAAATACTACATTTGTTGCATCTTTTACTGAGAGTGCCGCACCAATTTAACTGGTATGTGGTAGTGATGCCCCATCAATTTAAAATGTTTAGGGGACAGATTGGAAGTGGCAGCAAGTCTTAAACCTTTAATGGTTGAGCATTTTGCCATGTCCTTTTGGTCTGTTTATACAGTGCCTTGCGAAAGTATTCACCCACCTTGGCATTTTTACTATTTTGTTGCCTTACATCCTGGAATTAAAATAGATTTTTGGGGGGTTTGTATCATTTGATTTACACAACATGCCTACCTCTTTCAAGATGCAAAATATTTTTTATTGTGAAACAAACAAGAAATAAAACACAAAAAACAGAAAACTTGAGTGTGCATAACTATTCACCCCCCCAAAGTCAATACTTTGTAGAGCCACCTTTCGCAGCAATTACAGCTGCAAGTCTCTTGGGATATGTCTCTATAAGCTTGGCACATCGAGCCACTGGGATTTTTGCCCATTCTTCTAGGCAAATCTGCTCCAGCTCCTTCAAGTTGGATGGGTTCCTGCTGGTGTACAACAATCTTTAAGTCATACCACAGATTCTCAATTGGATTGAGGTCTGGGCTTTCCAAGGCATTTAAATGTTTCCCCTTAAACCACTCGAGTATTGCTTTAGCAGTATGATTAGGGTCATTGTCCTGCTGGAAGGTGAACCTCTGTCCCAGTCTCAAATCTCTGGAAGACTGAAACAGGTTTCCCTCAAGAATTTCCCTGAATTTAGCGCCATCCATCATTCTTCATCATTCTCACTTAACTTCTTATGGCTGCAGCCCGACGTCGGTACACTTATGACAACAGCCAGCTCAAAGTGCAGGGCGCGAAATTCAAAATATATTTTTTTTAAATATTTAACTTTCACACATTAACAAGTCCAAGACACCAGATGAAAGGTACACATCTTGTGAATCAAGCCAACATGTCCGATTTTTAAAATGTTTTACAGGGAAGACACAATATGTAAATCTATTAGCTAACCACGTTAGCAAAAGACACCATTTTTCATTACTCCACCAGTTATTTACTCCATCAGTAGCTATCACAAATTGGACCAAATAAAGATATAAATAGCCACTAACCAAGAAACAAATTCATCAGATGACAGTCTGATAACATATTTATTGTATAGCATATGTTTTGTTAGAAAAATGTGCATATTTCAGGTATAAATCATAGTTTACATTGCAGCTACAGTCAGAAATTGCACCGAAAGCAGACAGAAAAATTACAGACACCAACGCCAAATAACTAAATACTCATCATAAAACATTTCTGAAAAATACATAGTGTACAGCAATTGAAAGACAGGCATCTTGTGATTCCAGACAATATTTCCGATTTATCAAGTGTTTTACAGCGAAAACAAAATGTAGCGTTATATTAGCTTAGCACAATAGCCAGAAACACTTGGGCGCCGGCGACTACGGCAGATATATGAAATAACATCATAAAATGGGTCTTACTTTTGCTGATCTTTCATCAGAATGTTGGACAAGGTGTCCTTTGTCCAGAACAGTCGTTGTTTGGATTCAGAACGGACACTTTCCCTCTTCATTTAGCAAGCGCGCTAGCCGGGTGCCACGACACTCTCCATGTCAACAAACGGAAGAGAACGGAACACAGCAAAACTCCCAAAAAATTTTCAATAATCTGATGAAACCATATTGAAAAAACATACTTTACGATGATATGGTGACATGTATCAAATAAAATCAAAGCCGGAGATTGTAGTCGCCTATAACGGAAGCTAAACAAAAGGCAATCACACTGTCCAGCTCGCGCTATTCAGAGTACCGAAAATGGTGGACACGACATTCCAAGATGATGTGTTCCAACTCAGATCGAGATAATCACCTCATTTCTTCTCTCACAGCCTCTTGACAACCAGAGGAAGGTGTATGACGTGTATGTATACTAATAGGTCTTGTGCCCATTTATAGGCATGAAGAAGAACAGAGCATCGATTTCAGACGTTCCACTTCCTGGTCAGGAAAAGTGCTGCAGAATGAGTTCTGTTTCACTCAGAGAAATAATTCAAACGGTTTTAGAAACTAGAGAGTGTTTTCTATCCAATAGTAATAATAATATGCATATTGTACGAGCAAGAATTGAGTACGAGGCCGTTTGAAATGGGCACATTTTATCAGGCTACTCAATACTGCCCCTTGCAGCCCAAACAGGTTAAATTCTGACCAGTTTTCCAGTCCCTGCCGATGAAAAACATCCCCACAGCATTAAGCTGCCACCACCATGCTTCAATGTGGGGATGGTGTTCTCGGGGTGATGAGAGGTGTTGGGTTTGTGCCCCAGACATAGCATTTTCCTTGATGGCTAAAAAGCTAAATTTTATTCTCATCTGACCAGAGTACCTTCTTCCATATGTTTGGGGAGTGTCCCACATGCCTTTTGGCAAACACCAAACGTGTTTTCTTATTTTTTTCTTTAAGCAATGGCTTTTTTTCTGGCCACTCTTCGATAAAGCCCAGCTTTGTGGAGTGTATGGCTTAAATTGGTCCTATGGACAGATACTCCAATCTCCGCTGTGGAGCTTTGCAGCTCCTTCAGGGTTATCTTTCGTCTCTTTGTTGCCTTTCTGATTAATGCCCTCCTGTTCAAAGTTTCGGATACTTTTGATAACCCAACCCTGATCTGTACTTCTCCACAACTTTGTCCCTGACCTGTTTGGAGAGCTCCTTGGTATTCATGGTGCCGTTTGCTTGGTGGTGCTCCTTTCTTAGTGGTGTTGCAGACTCTGGGGGCTTTCAGAACAGGTGTATATATACTGAGATCATGTGACAGATCATGTGACACTTAGATTGCACACAGGTGGACTTTATTTAATGAATTATGTGACTTCTGAAGGTAATTGGTTGCACCAGGTCTTATTTAGGGGCTTCGTAGCAAAGGGGGTGAATACATATGCACTAACCACTTTTCAGTTTTTTACTTTTTAGAAAAAAAATTAACAAGTAATTTTTTTCATTTCACTTCACCAATTTGGACTATTTTGTGTATGCCCATTACATTAAATCCAAATAAAAATCAATTTTATTTTACAGGTTGCAATTCAACAAAATAGGAAAAATGCCAAGGGGGGTGAATACTTTTGCAAGGCACCTTACCTGTAGTTGCTGCCAGCTTTTGTTAAGCATGCGATATAAAACACAAAAGAATCATTGATATGCTGAAATGTGTAAAACCATTACCTTAGCAGCCAACCTGCTTGCACCTATCCCATTTAATTACAGGAAAAATGCTTTGAAATACAAATCTCCCCGCGATGAATTTAATTCATCCATCCATCCATGAATTAATTCATTCATTAAGATTACAGTAGCATTTACTTTTTTACAGTATAATACAGCCAATTCTACGGTAATGAACTGAGTGTCATTACACAGTACTTGCTTTGATACTTGCTGTCACGTTCTGACCATAGTTCTTGTGTGTTTTACTTGTTTTAGTGTTGGTCAGGACGTGAGCTGGGTGGGCATTCTATGTTGTGTGTCTAGTTTGTCTGTTTCTATGTTTGGCCTAATATGGTTCTCAATCAGAGGCAGGTGTTTTGTGTTGTCTCTGATTGGGAATCATATTTAGGTGGCTTGTTTTGTGTTGGGGTTTGTGGGTGGTTGTCTTCTGTCTTTGTGTTCTGCACCAGATAGGACTGTCTCGGTTTTCACATTTGTTATTTTGTATTTTGTATAGTGTTCACGTTATCGTCTTTTTTGTTTATTAAACATGTTGAACACTAGCCGTGCTGCATTTTGGTCCTCTCCTTCACCAACGGAAGAAAACCGTTACACTTGCTTTTTACTGTAATATGAAATACTGCAACTTACTTGCCTCTTTGCTGCCTGTAAGTTACTGTCAAATTCATGGTAACCCCTTTACAGTGTATGTTTATCTGCACAAACCATTAGGAACAGTGGATCTCTATTCTAAACATTGCTGTACAGTTTTCAAACATGCATTGTACAGCATATGCATAATTTAATTTAAGTCTCTGTGGCCCTGTCAGCCAGAGAGTTGGGAGAGAGGGGGAAAATATGAATGTGAAAGCCTGAACTGAAATTTCTTTGGCACTGAAAGCATTCCCTCCCAGGCTCTGTGAAGTGACTGGACCCTGGCTGAGGGAAGAGGGGGAGAGAGAGGGAGAATGGCCCCCTGAAAACGTGCTTTGTGCTGGGCTAGAGTGGACAGAGGCTGGACCAGCTCAGCTCCGTCAGAGGTTGTAGTTCTAGGCCAGCAGCCAGATGCTCAGACCCTCTTCGCTGGCACTGGCCGAGCCACCATCTGTGCAGAGGAGGTGACGGGTTGGCCCTCCCTGAGTAACTCCGTGCTGGTCTGGCCTGGGCTGAGCTAAGCTGGGCCCTCCACACTGCAAAAGGCTGGAAAAATACCCTCCAATCCTCCAACCCTCCATTCCCGTGGTAGAGTTCCAGACTTCCAGAATGCCCACACAGAACTCAGAATGTGGTTGAGCTTCTGCACACCAGAACCTGACCCCTACACACAGAATTATAATTAATTAATTAGGAGGTCACCTGGAATGACTTTCATATAAACAGGAGTGCATTGTTAAAAGTTCATTTGTGGAATTTCTTTCCTTCTTAATGCATTTGAGCCAATCAGTTGTGATGTGACAAGGTAGGGTACACAGAAGGAAATAAATTAGCCCTATTTGGTAAAAGACCAAGTCCATATTATGGCAAGAACAGCTCAAATAAGCAAAGAGAAAAGACAGTCCACCCAGCACCTCTCCTCTGGACCATAACCCTCCCAGTCAAGCAGGTATTGGAATCCCCTGCCCCACCAGGTATTCGTAGTGTCCACTAGCAGTGTTGAAGGCTGTCTTCCACTCGTCACCTTCCCGTATCCACACCAGATGGTAGGCGTTCCGCAGGTCCAACTTAGAGAAAATGGTGGCCCCCTGGAGCGGCTCGAAAGCCGAGGCGATGAGTGGTGTCATTGAGGCCCCGGTAGTCGATGCATGGGCACAGGGTTTTGTCCCTCTTCTCCACAAAGAAGAACACTGCGCCGGCGGGGGAGGCAGAAGGACGGATACACCTTGCAGCCAGGGAGTCCCCGATGTACGTCTCCAATGCCTTGGTCTCCGACCCGACAATGAATACAGCCGTCCCCAGGGTGGTGTATAACTCGGGAGAAGGTTGATCCCACAGTCATAGGGTCGATGCGGAGGAAGCGAAGTGGCCCGGGCCTTGCTGAAAATATCCCGGAGGTCCTGGTACTCCGCAGGAATGGCAGAGAGGTTCAGCGCTTCTTCCGAGCCCACAGGAAGACGTCCCTTCCGAGCCCACAGGAAGACGCCAACTTCAGGGAATGAGTGTGGCAGAATAGGCTCCAGCCCATGATAGCACCAGAAGTACAATTGATAAAGGGATTGGTTGCTGGAGCCAAGAAAACCCCAATACCACGGGAACCTGAGGAGATTAAATGAGCTTGAACTGCATATACTCTAAAAATGTGATTATCATGTAGTAGTCTAACCTATCGATGTCACATTGAACTGGGTAAAGGGAATATGAATGACAGTCATCCAATATGCTGTAATAGAAATAAGGCCATGTTCAAGAAACTGGTACGTACAATAACTACAAACGGTGTCTCTCTATAAATGCATTATTGCTAACAACTTGATGTGGCTTCACATTACAAGCAACATGTGAGAGATCGACGCTTTCCTGGTAAACCCCAAATTCCGACAGGCCCTCATTAGCATATGGCCAATCAGGATGAAATATGCAAATAACACCATGTCTTCCCTTTTCAGAGAACAAAGGGTAGACTGATTTTGTCAGTCCGGTCCTCCCCTCCGGTCCCCCTCATCGCAGCCCCTCCCAACTCCATCGGTGTTGGATCCAAGGTGCTGGGAAATGGAACGGGCGGACCCCGATCTAGACGTCCGCGGGAGGCCAACAGGTTATCCAGCCGGATAGACAAGTCCACCAGCTGGTCCAGGTTGAGAGTGGTGTCCCTGCAGGCTAGATCCCTACGAACGTCCTCTCGTAAACTACACCTGTAGTGATCGATCAGGGCCCGCTCATTCCATCCCGCACCAGCTGCCAGAGTTCTGATGTCCAGTGCGAACTCTTGAGCGCTCCTCATCCCCTGTCTCAGATGGAACAATCGCTCTCCCGCCGTTCTCCCTTCAGGTGGATGATCAAAAACTGCCCGGAAGCGGCGAGAGAAGTCCTCATAGTCATCCAGAGTCGGGCCTTCCCTTCCCAGATGGCGTTGGCCCACTCCAGGGCTTTACCAGTCAGGCAGGAGATGAGGGCGCCCACTTTCTCGCGTCCCGAAGGGGACGGCTGAACAGCCACCAGGTAGAGCTCCAGCTGTAGTAGGAACCCCTGGCACCCGGCAGCTGTTCCGTCATACGCTCCTGGGAGCGAGAGCCGAATCCCACTGGGTCCTGACGATGGAAGGGTGGACATCGGTGTAGGTTGAGGTGCGTGCGGAGGTGATGGGGTAGGATTGACAGGAAGACCTCCTCTCTCCCATCTGTCCATTGTTTGCAGCACGCGATCCATGGCTGTCCCTAGACTGTGAAACATGGTCGCGTGCTGCTGGACGAGCTCCTCTACTGGGAGAGAAGGGCTGGCTGCACCTGCTGACTCCATTTGAAAGGTCCGTGATTCTGTCAGCGATTGTGTGCAGATATGTAGCGGAGTCAGGCGCAGGACACAGGTTTTGAGCAACACAACGGAGTTTACTCAAAATACAAGCAAAATTCCACATAGGAATAATAACAAACACACTAGCACATACAACAACCACTAACGACACAAACAATCACGGACAGAACAGAAATGTATGCCAGAGGGTTAAATAGGGAACATGATAGGGGAATTGAAACCAGGTGTGTGTAATACAGACAAAACAAAACGAAACTGAAACATGGATCGGTGGTGACTAGAAAGCCGGTGACGTCGACCGCCGAACACCACCCGAACAAGGAGAAGGGCCGACTTCGGCGGAAGTCGTGACACAATGTGAGCAAATGAGGTGATAAGGGAGGTAAAGGCAAAAAAAGGCCATGGTGGCGAGGTAAATACAACATAGCAAGTAAAACACTGGAATGGTAGATTTGCAGTGGAAGAATATGCAAAGTAGAAATAGAAATATTGGGGTGCAAAGGAGCAAAATATATAAATAAATAAATACAGTAGGGGAAGCGGTAGTTGTTTGGGCTAAATTATAGATGGGCTATGTACAGGTGCAGTACTCTGTGAGCTGCTCTGACATCTGGTGCTGAAAGCTAGTGAGGGAGATAAGTGTTTCCAGCTTCAGAGATTTTTGCAGTTCGTTCCAGTCATTGGCAGCAGAGAACTGGAAAGAAAGACGACCAAAGGAGGAATTGGCTTTGGGGGTACCTGCTGGAGCGCGTGCTATGGTGACCAGTGAGCTGAGATAAGGCAGGGCTTTACCTAGGAGAGACTTGTAGATAACCTGTAGCCAGTGGGTTTGGCGACCAGTATGAAGCGAGGGCCACCAACGAAAGCGTACAGGTCGCAATGGTGGGTAGTGTATGGGGCTTTGGTGAAAAAACGGATGGCACTGTGATAGACTGCATCCAATGGTGAGTAGAGTGTTGGAGGCTATTTTATAGATGACATCACCGAAGTCGAGGATCGGTAGGATGGTCAGTTTTACGAGGGTATGTTTGGCAGCATGAGTGAAGGATGCTTTGTTGCGATATAGGAAGCCGATTCTAGATTTAATTTTGGATTGGAGATGCTTAATGTGAGTCTGGAAGGAGAGTTTACAGTCTAACCAGACACCTAGGTATTTGTAGTTGTCCACGTATTCTAAGTCAGAGCCGTCCAGAGTAGTGATGCTGGACGGCGAGCAGGTGCGGGCAGTGATCGGTTGAAGAGCATACATTTAGTTTTACTTGCGTTTAAGAGCAGTTGGAGGCCACGGAAGGAGAGGTGTGGGGCATTGAAGCTCGTCTGGAGGTTAGTTAATAACACAGTGTCCAAAGTGTATACAGAATGGTGTCGTCTGCGTAGAGGTGTATCAGAGAATCATCAGCAGCAAGAGCAACATCATTGATGTATACAGAGAAGAGAGTTGGCCCAAGGATTGAACCCTGTGGCACCCCCATAGAGACTGCCAGATGTCCGGACAACAGGCCCTCCGATTTGACACACTGAACTCAGAGAAGTATTTGGTAAATCAGAGAAGTAGTTGGTAAACCAGGCGAGGCAATCATTTGAGAAACCAAGGCTGTTGAGTCTGCCGATAAGAATGTGGTGATTGACAGAGTCGAAAGCCTTGGCCAGGTCGATGAATACGGCTGCGCAGTAATGTCTCTTATCGATGGCGGTTATGATGTCGTTTAGGACCTTGAGCGTGGCTGAGGTGCACCCATGACCAGCTCTAAATCAGATTGCATAGCGGAGAAGGTACGGTGGGATTCGAAATGGTCCGTAATCTGTTTGTTAACTTGGCCTTCGAAGACCTTAGAAAGACAGGGTAGGATAGATATAGGTCTGTAGCAGTTTGGGTCTACAGTGTCACCCCCTTTGAAGAGGGGGATGACCGCGGCAGCTTTCCAATCTTTGGGAATCTCAGATGATACGAAAGAGAGGTTGAACAGGCTAGTAATAGGAGTTGCAACAGTTTTGGCAGATCATTTTAGAAAGAGAGGGTCCAGATTGTCTAGCCCGGCTGATTTGTAGGGGTCCAGATTTTTACAGCTCTTTCAGAACATAAGCTATCTGGATTTGGGTGAAGGAGAAATGGTGGGGGCTTTGGCGGGTTGCTGTGGAGGGTGCCGGGCAGTTGACCGGGGTAGGTGTAGCCAGGTGGAAAGCATGGCCAGCCGTAGAGAAATGCTTATTGAAATTCTCAATGATAGTGGATTTATCGGTGGTGACAGTGTTTCCTAGCCTCAGAGCAGTGGGCAGCTGGGAGGAGGTGCTCTTATTCTCCATGGACTTTACAGTGTCCCAGAACTTTTTTGAGTTAGTACTACAGGATCCAAATTTCTGTTTGAAAAAGCTAGCCTTAGCTTTCCTAATTGCCTGTGTATTTTTGTTCCTAACTTCCCTGAAAAGTTGCATATCACGGGGGCTATTCGATGCTAATGCAGAACGCCACAGGATGTTTTTGTGCTGGTCAAGGGCAGACAGGTCTGGAGTGAACCAAGGACTATATCTATTCCTAGTTCTACATTTTTTGAATGGGGCACACTTATTTAAGATGGTGAGGAAGGCACTTTTAAAGAATAGCCAGGCATCATCTACTGACGGGATGAGGTCAATGTCATTCCAGGATACCCCGGCCATGTCGATTAGAAAGGCCTGCTCGCAGAAGTGTTTTAGGGAGCGTTTGACAGTGATGAGGGGTGGTCGTTTGTTCGCAGACCCATTACGGATGCAGGCAATGAGGCAGTGATCGCTGAGATCTTGATTGAAAACAGCAGAGGTGTATTTGGAGGGCGAGTTAGTTAGGATGACATCTATGAGGGTGCCCGTGTTTACAGATTTGGAGTTGTACCTGAAAGGTTCATTGCTAATTTGTGTGAGATTGAGGGCATCAAGCTGAGATTGTAGGATGGCCGGGGTGTTAAGCATGTCCCAGTTTAGGTCACCTAGTAGCACGAGCTCAGAAGATAGATGGGGGGCAATCAATTCACATACAGTGGGGCAAAAAAGTATTTAGTCAGCCACCAATTGTGCAAGTTCTCCCACTTAAAAAGATGAGAGAGGCCTGTAATTTTCATCATAGGTACACTTCAACTATGACAGACAAAATGAGAAAAAAAATCCAGAAAATCACATTGTAGGATTTTTAATGAATTTATTTGCAAATTATGGTGGAAAATAAGTATTTGGTCACCTACAAACAAGCAAGATTTCTGGCTCTCACAGACCTGTAACTTCTTCTTTAAGAGGCTTCTCTGTCCTCCACTTGTTACCTGTATTAATGGCACCTGTTTGAACTTGTTATCAGTATAAAAGACACCTGTCCACAACCTTAAACAGTCACACTCCAAACTCCACTATGGCCAAGACCAAAGAGCTGTCAAAGGACACCAGAAACAAAATTGTAGACCTGCACCAGGCTGGGAAGACTGAATCTGCAATAGGTAAGCAGCTTGGTTTGAAGAAATCAACTGTGGGAGCAATTATTAGGAAATGGAAGACATACAAGACCACACAAGCCAAACAAATTTTCGGACAAAATACTGTGGGAATTACTGTGGGAATTGTGCTCGAATCAATGCAATATTAGCCACTTTAAATGTAACATACCGAAACAAAATGAACTATGCAAGACTTAGAATGCAAAACTAACTGTGCAAGAGATTGTCTTGTAGGCAGAGCGCATTGGAGTAGGATTCTCTTGCATTGACAGGCACGACTCAGGCCTCTACTCTACACAGACTGGTGCGCCATAACCAATCAGATCTGCAGTAGGCCTACATGCAAATAGCCATTTCCATATATGGATCTGTGCCATTCACTTTGAACTGAACTGTGTTTACACCATGAGCGGTCAGGAGTTGATGCACTTGTTTTGAGAACAAAGCGAGAGCTGCATGTAGCCACCTGTGTGCATTTGTTCATATTCTGAGCTAGTTAGTAAGTTATTAGCCCAGTTATAGCTAATTCCTAAATGGTGGAGTGGTTGCTTCCTACAAGAACACAACATATGTGCATTTCTAGCCATCTTTGAAAAGCGAATCAGGTAAAGAGCTTTTTTTTTGGTCTTAGGTGGAGTGTTGTATTTTGAGACAATCTTGAATAAGCTATAGTAAGTAGCCAATAGGGAAGAGGGTAGCATAATTTGTGTGATTCTCTGTAAGTGTAGGGGGCAGTACTTTCGTTTTTGGCTAAAAAACTTACCCATTTGAAACTGCCTATTTCTCAGCCCCCGATTATGATAGAAAACACTCTAAAGTTTCCAAAACTGTCAAACTTTTGTCTGTGAGTTTAACAGAACTGATAATGCAGGCTAAAACCTGAGGAAAATCCAAACAGGAAGTGCCTCTGTTTTTGAAACCTCTCTGTTCCTATGCATCCCTATCACCCATTTAAAGGGATATCAACCAGATTCCTTTTTCTATGGCTTCCCTAAGGTGTCAACAGCCTTTAGACATAGTTTCAGGCTTTTATTTTGAAAAATGAGCGAGAACGATCACATTGCATCAGTGGATAGGTGGGGGCTCTCATAGTGAGTTGTGCGCAACAGAGAAAGGCGGCCATTGTTACTCCCGGTCCTATTGAAAAACCAACACTCCCGGTTGATATATTATCGAATAGATATTTGAAAAACAACCTGAGGATTGATTATAAAAAACATTTGACATGTTTCTGTGGACATTATGGATATTATCTGGAATTTTGGTCTGCGTTGTCGTGAACGCTTTTTCCAGTGGATTTCTCAGCATAACGCGCGAAACGAACGGAGGTAATTGGATATAAAAATATCTTTATGGAACAAAAGGAACATTTGTTGTCTAACTGGGAGTCTCGTGAGTGAAAACATCCGAAGATCATCAAAGGTAAACGATTAATTTGATTGCTTTTCTGATTTTCGTGACCAAGTTACCTGATGCTAAGTGTACTTAATGTTTTGTCGAGCGATCGATAAACTTACACAAACGCTTGTAATGCTTTCGTTGTAAAGCATAATTTCAAAATCTGAGACGACAGGTGGATTAACAAAAGGCTAATCTGTGTTTTGCAATATTGCACTTGTGATTTCATGAATATTTTCTAGTAATATTATTTGACTGTGGCGCTATGCTATTCAGCGTTGCTGATGACAATTATCCCGGATCCGGGATGGGTGGTTCAGAAAGGTTAATGGTATGGGAATAATATTAGCAAAGCATTTTAATAACAATAATAGCATTTTTCCCCATTGTTTTTTAATGTAGGCCACTCAGGTAGGCCTACATTACGATCAAATAGCCACAGTTGCCTACTTGGCCGCTGTTAAAACTTTTACTTAAAGTGGCTACAGCCTCAGTGTTTATAGTAATCGAGCGCTGGAAGTTGCACAGCATTTTCACAACATTCAAGTTTGCGCTCAGCAGACCTGACATTGTATCAGTGCGGAATATTTTTTGAGGGAACATTGCCCACTGCCAGTTCATGGTTGAGTAACCAAAACCTCATGTCCGATAAAAAATAAATCATGTTTACTTACATCTTGAGCCTCTGCTTTAGATTCTTCCATAGGGTATCTCTTCTCCCTATATCCAGCCAGTTCATCAATATATCAACAATAGCCCTTGGCTTATATCTCCCAGTCCCTCCCATAATCCTTTGCTCTGAAGGTCAGGGCCAGGTCAGTAACCAATCTACCCTGGCCCTGCTGTTTACTGTAGTGTTAACTGTGTGCCTTTCTAGGATCACTCAGTGCCAATCCCATCTTCATTCCCTCTGAGTCACAGAGTGTGTGTAAGTGGACATGGGTGATGGCAGACAGGGCCCGGCTGACCAACCAACCGCCCCAACTGCCCCCCCCCCCCCAAAACCAAATGTAGAGACCTAGCCCGGGGGAGGAGGGGACAGTGTCTGTGTGTGAGAGAGAGAGAGAGAGAGAGAGAGAGAGAGAGAGAGAGAGAGAGAGAGAGAGAGAGAGAGAGAGAGAGAGAGAGAGAGAGAGAGAGAGAGAGAGAGAGAGAGAGAGAGAGAGAGAGAGAGAGAGAGAGAGAGAGAGAGAGAGAGAGAGAGAGAGAGAGAGAGAGAGAGAGAGAGAGAGAGAGAGAGAGAGAGAGAGAGAGAGAGAGAGAGAGAGAGAGAGAGAGAGAGAGAGAGAGAGAGAGATTGCCCGTCCTTCTCTTTTTTCTCTTTTTTATTTCATGACACCTTATAAAATGGGTTTATGGCCTTCCTAGGGCTCATGGCTGTTAGAGTGAAGTGGTTGGTTCTGGGAGTTTTCAGTGGGCTTTAGAAGTCCTGCTTACTCCAAGTGACAAGAGAGCATCTCCAGAGAGCACTACCCCGGTAACTGTAAAACTCTTTAATCTAACTCCTTCCTCTCTCGCTTGCATTAGCTCACTATCTCTCTCTCTGGTCTCCCTGTGGTCATCTTTCGCTCTTTCTCTGTCTCAGTTGCTCTCTCTCTCCGTTTCTCTCACTTCCTTTCCCTCTCACTTCAGTCTTCTTTCTCAACATCCATCAACATCCATCTCCAAAATGTTCACATGATTGCAAACACATACTACACTGAGACTCCAACACACACACACACACACACACACACACACACACACACACACACACACACACACACACACACACACACACACACACACACTGACGCCACACACACACACACACATACACACATTCACATTCCTTCACATACGCTGCTGCTACTCTCTGTTTATTATCTATGTGTAGTCACTTTACCCCTACTGTACCTACATGTACAGTACATATTACCTCACTTAACTCGACTAATCCTTACCGCTGCACATTGATTCTGTACCGTTACCTATTGTATATAGCCTCGTTATTGTTATTTTATTCTGTTACTATTTTTCCTTTAGTTTTAGTACATTTTTCTTATTTACTTTTTTAAAACTGCATTGTTGGTTAAATGCTCGTAAGTAAGCATTCCACAGTTGTATTTGGCGCATGTGACAAATAAAATTTGATTTGAAAATGTCTTACTATGGTTTATGTATATTGGAAACTCCTTATTGCTATTGTGACACCTGGTGGCCACCTTTTGGGCCTACCTGTAGAGTAACATATAAGGGGGTTATGAGTAAGGATGGCGTTAGAGCTTAATTGGAACAGGTGTTAATGAGGTTTTTGGGATCCTGGAGCAATGGCGGAAGCCCTGTTTGAGTTTGGTGCCGCGTCGAGTGGAGTTGGTGAAAATGCATGGAAGACAGCGACAAAAAAGACCCGAGAAAAAAGGGCTAAAGTTGGATATTAAAATCTGTTTGTTGTTGGATTGCAATTCATCTACATTTATGCATTTTTGGGAGATCCGTTTGATGAAATGAATATGGTAAAGGATGCATTAGGAAAGGTGGAGTCGGTCAGTGACCAGGAGTGGTTTTGTTTTGATTTCCTGTATGTCAGAAGAGCAGAATGAGAATACAGTATGGCTCAACATGTTAATGCTGAAGTTACCATGTGTATGGTCGTCATATGAAGTTGAGAGCCTGGACTTTCGGTGCTCTGGTGTCCCATTGGAAATTGGGGCTAAGTATCTCAGTCGGTACATTCCAGGAGTAGTAGATGTATGTCGTTTGCCCGGTGTGGTGGATATGAAAAGGCAGGAAAGTCAATCAGTTTTGCTGATGTTTGATGAATAGCTACCGACGCATGTGAAGTTGGGGAATGTAAGATACGCCGTGAAAGCGTTCGTGTATACGCCACTGCAATGCCAAAATTGAAAAAAGTTTGGACATGTCAAGTGTTTGCAGGCTGAAGAAATATGTTGATGAAGAGTCGGAGGGTGTACGGTGCTGCAATTATAGTGGGAATCATGTTTCTGACGTCCTCGAGGGACCTGTAAGCGTGATGGAGGTCGAAGTAGCAAGGAACAGGGATGTCCATTAGGTCTCCTATACGGAGGTTGTGAAAATAGCTATAGGGGCGAGTCGACATGAGGAAGATATGGTAGCTGATGACCCGAAGTCTGCTGAGAATGTAGTTCACCAGCTGAGAGATCCTGAATCTCTGATTGTGAAGGTGTTGCTTTCATAGCGCAGGTGATAAATTGTACTGGCCAAACAAACAAGAAGTCTAAGAAACTGTAAATCATTGTTAAATGTAGCTGAAAGGTTTTTGGTTCTCCAGGACTTCACAGCCAAAACATTGCAGAGAATACTGAATGAGGAGGAGCCTGAGAGGGGGAACCTCTTCATTCAGTATTCCCTGCACTGGAGAAGGCTGCAAATCTGGAACTCGAATGAAGTAAGCTTTATGCAACATCTTTTTGAGTGCAGACCCATCACAACTTTTTTCCTAGGGATCTGAGTAGACATTTGAAAATCAATTCAAATGATTTTTGTCACGTGCACCGAACACAACAGGTGTAGACCTGACCGGGAAATGCTTACTTACAAGCCCTTAACCATCAATGAAGGTCTAAGAAAATAAAGTTAAGAAAATATTTATGAAATAAACTAAAGTACAAAATAAATTAAAAAGAAACACAATAAAATGACAATAACGAGGCTATATACAGGGGGTACCAGTATCGAGTCAATGTGCAGGTATACAGGTTAGACAAGGTAATTTGTACATGTAGGTAGGGACTATGCATAGAGAATAAACAGTGAGTAGCAGCAGTGTAAAAACAAAGCGGGGGTGTCAATGCAAATAGTCCGGGTGGTCATTTGATTAATTGTTCAGCAGTTATGGGTTGGGGGTAGCAGCTGTTAAGGAGTGCTTTGGACCTAGACTTGGCGCTTCGGTGTCAGAGAGAACAATCTATGACTTGGGTGACTGGAGTCTTTGACAATTTTTTGGGCATTCCTCTGACACCGTCTAGTATATAGGTCCTGGATGGCAGGAAGCTTGGCCCCAGTGATGTGCTGGGGCGTACGCACTACCCTCTGTAGCGCCTTACGGTCAGGTGCCGAGCAGTTTCCATACCAGGCGGTGATGCAACCGCTCAGGATGCTCTCGATGGTGCAGCTCTAGAACTTTTTGAGGATCTGGGACCCATGCCAAATCTTTTCATTCTCCTAAGGGGGAAAAGGCATTGTCGTGCCCTCTTCACTGTTGGTGATATGGCACCGCTCCACTACAGCCCCGTCATTTTGAATGGGGGAGTGTTCGTCTCTCCTTTTCCTGTAGTCCACGATCAGCTCCTTTGTCTTGCTCACATCTAGGGAGAGTTTGTTGTCCTGGCACCACACTGCCAGGTCTCTGACCTCCTCCCTATAGGCTGTCTCATCGTTGTCGGTGATCAGGCCTACCACTGTTGTGTCATCAGCAAACTTAATGGTGGTGTTTGAGTCGTGCTTGGTCACGCAATCGTGGGTGAACAGGGAGTACAGGAGGAGACTAAGCATGCACCCCTGAGGAGCCCCCATGTTGAGGATCAGTCTGGCAGATGTGTTGTTGCCTACCCTTACCACCTGGGGGCGGCCCATCTGGAAGTCCAGGATCCAGTTGCAGAGGGATGTGTTTTGTCCCAGGGTCCTTAGCTAAGTGATGAGCTTTCTGGGCACTAGCTGTAATCAACGAACAGCGTTCTCACATAGGTTCCTTTTGTCCAGGTGGGAAAGGGGATTGTGGAATGTGATTGAGATTGCGTCATCTGTGGATCTGTTGTGGTGGTATGCAAATTGGAGGGGGTCTAGGGTTTCTGGGATGATGGTGTTGATGTGAGCCATGACCAACCTTTCAAAGCACTTCATGGCTAATGATGTGAGTGCTACGGGGCGGTAGTCACTTAGGCAGGTTACTTTCGCTTTCTTGGGCACAAAGACTATAGTGGTCTGCTTGAAACATGTAGGTATTACAGACTCGGTCACGGAGAAGTTAAAAATGTCAGGGAAGACACTTGCCAGTTGGCCGCGCATGCTCTGAGTACACATCCTGGTAGTCCGTCTGCCCCCACGGCCTTGTGAATGTTGACCTGTTTAAAGGTCTTGCTCACATCGGCTACCGAGAGCATGATCACACAGTCAACTCAGAACAGCTGGTGCTCTCATGAATGCTTCAGTGTTGCTTGCCTCAAAGCGAGCATGAAAGGCATTTAGCCTGCCACATCCGACGAGCGTCAAAGTCGGTGTAGTAGGATTCAATCTTAATCCTGTATTGACACTTTTCCTGTTTGATGGTTAGTCTGAGGGCATTTCTTCTAAGTGTCCAGATTAGTGTCCCGCTCCTTGAAAGCGGCATCTCTAGCCTTTAGCTCGGTGCGGATGTTGCCTGTAATCCATGGCTTCTGGTTGGGATTTGTACGTACAGTCACTATGGGGACGGCGTTGTTGATGCACTTATTGATGAAGCCGGTGACTAAGGTGGTTTACTCCTCAATGCCATTGCATGAATCCCGGAACAGTCTGTGCTGTCAAAACAATCCTGTAGCATCTGTGTCGTCTGACCAGTGAGATTTATTTGTTTTAATTTTAAAAAATATATATAATTGGGGGGGAGGGTATTATGAGTATGTTTTTCACCCTTCTCGCCATTTCCCTTTTGCGTTCCAGTTTTCACCCCACCCAATAGGTGGCGGCGGAACACCATTAAATGATGTAGTGTGCCGTAAAACCCCATTGAAGAAGGTGTTAACAGCCTGTACAAAAGACTCCATGACAGTTGTCAACCATTTGAACCATTTAATATGCCATTCATATTTGTTTTATTTAATCCTTTTTACCTTGCTGAATTATTTTTGTCATCATCTTTTGCCATCAATATCACTTGGAATCTGTTTAGAACACCCAGAATCTATTGCTTTGTTTTACCATTCATCAACTGGAATCTGTGTGACAATCCTAGACCTTTGTGAGTAATAAAATACATTTGAATTGCAACTGACAACTCTCCAGTCTCTCAATGGGGAAATGGATTGGAACCGCGCCACTAAAGGCGTCTATAAAAGGTGTCATTTTAGGATGGTGGGACATGGAATTGGACAATGCAAAGCTCTGTTTTGATTTAAGTATATAAGAAGGTTCACCTGCAAATGTTTGCACTGCATTGAACATGCGACACTGCAATGCTCTGATTGGATTACAGTGGAGAGTGGCTTCGTGGGAAGTATTGAACGCATTGCATATTGGAAATGTGTAACAGTGCCTCTTAACCTGTCTGGCTCTGGCGTTCCGCTAGCGGAACTCCTCCCACATTCCACTGAAAAGGCAGAGCGCGAAATTCAAAAGATATTTTAGAAATATTTAACTTTCACACATTAACAAGTCCAATACAGCAAATGAAAGATACACATCTTGTGAATCCAGTCAACATGTCCTATTTTTAAAATGTTTTACAGCGAAAACACCACATATATTTATGTTAGCTCACCACCAAATACAAAAAAAGGACAGACATTTTTCACAGCACAGGTAGCATGCACAAAACCAACCTAACTAACCAAGAACCAACCAAACTAACCAAGAAACAACTTCATCAGATGACAGTCTTATAACATGTTATACAATAAATCTATGGAAAATCTAATCTTTGATATAGGGGGCAGCATTTTCACTTTTGGATGAATTGCGTGCCCATAGTGAACGTGGTACCTTCAGGCGTTTGGAAATTGCTCCCAAGGATGAACCAGACATGTGGAGGTCTACAATTTCTTTCAGAGTTCTTGGCTGATTTCTTTTGATTTTGCCATGATGTCAAGTAAAGAGGCACTGCGTTTGAAGGTAAGCCTTGAAATACATCCACAGGTACACCTCCAATTGACTCAAATTATGTCAATTAGCCTATCAGCAGCTTCTAAAGCCATGATATAATTTTCTGGAATTTTCAAGCAGTTTGAAGGCACAGTCAACTTAGTGTATGTAAACTTCTGACCCACTGGAATTGTGATACAGTGAATTATAAGTGAAATAATCTGTCTGTAAACAATTGTTGGAAAAATTACTTGTGTCATGCACAAAGTAGATGTCCTAACCGACTTGCCAAAACTATGGTTTGTTAACAAGACATTTGTGGAGTGGTTGAAAAACAAGTTTTAATCACACCATCCTAAGTGTATGTAAACTTCCGACTTCAACTGTATCTTACACCACTCTATACATCCACCCACTCATCCATTCTCACACAACATACACCCCACGCCTCCGCACACCCACTTTCTCCCGCCCTCCCACATACATCCACATTCACCCTCCCTCACTTTCCCATTGATATGCACAGACATATACCCACATATACACCCTCTCGCCCAAACACACTGTGACGGCCCTGAATATTTCTGAACCGTCTCAGTGCTTCTCCTTCTAATAGGGCGCTTCCCCTTTAATTCCCCATTAAATAGCCAGCATCAGCTGCGCAAAGGTGAAGTTGTGATTGAGACATGAATGAGGATGTGTACTACTTTCAGTTCATGAAGCTTCGCCATTACGTTTGTTTTGTTGCCTTACAGTGTGTTTTGTAGCCTTAAAGCGAGTTTACCCAGGATTGGATCCACTCTGTGCGTCTGTGGACTACAACTCTCCGTTGGTTTTCGTGGCCTTTTCTCCGCTGGAGAGCTGTTGGCGGATTGTCTGACTGACCGACTGACTACAACTTTTTGTACACGGTATTTCATTTGTTTGGGGTGATGTATACTGTGATTTATGTAGTTGTGAGGACGTATTATTATTTGGTTAGTCTTTGATACGCTTTATAGTTGTGTTACAAAATAAGTGTTATTTTGAGTGTATGAATATACTGGGTTTATGCTACGGACAAACGTTGCGTGACTAAGGTCACTTGAGTCACTGAACTTATTTACCGGGCTGGACTCTTTTTATGCCCGAGGTACAGGACATTTCTAAATGAACATAAGTGCATTAATTGTTATATTGTTGTGTGTGATCATTTATGTTGTTAATACAACCACGCAAAAGAATACACTTGTTTGAAGTTCTTTCCAATGTTTTAAGGGGTTTATGAAAAGTATATTTTCATCCTTACTTTTACATAAGTCCTTTGTATTGGTGTGACTTGACGGACCAGATGGGACTCATTCCCTCCCAAACTAAAAGGAGAAACCAATGCTTTCTCTGGTAGGCACAACCTACCTGGCACCCCTATAAATAACCTCAAGTCAAAACCGTTACAACACATCCATCGAACAATTATTGACAATTATTGACTTGCATGCTATATTTCCTCTTTTATA
Source organism: Salvelinus namaycush (assembly GCF_016432855.1). Classification (NCBI taxonomy): domain Eukaryota; kingdom Metazoa; phylum Chordata; class Actinopteri; order Salmoniformes; family Salmonidae; genus Salvelinus; species Salvelinus namaycush. The sequence goes on along the minus strand of NC_052328.1, from coordinate 4,805,171 downwards.
TTGTCCTTTCAGTGTCCGTGTATCTCATTGGCATCGGCTAATTCTATCGTTTTTTCCTAGAGAAGAACAGTTACTTGGGGACAATAGAGTCTAAATTGTATTGGGGGGAGGGGGATGGAATATTGTCTCATCTTACGATAAGCTGGTCTTGGGCATCACAATATGTATCCTAGTGTGCTAATCTGTTTTTTCTGCTTCTACCTCTCCTCAGGGCAATGGGCCCTCTTTCAATTGGTTTCCAGCAGCCTGTTCAGAGATTTATCGGTGCTTGTGAACTCCATTCTCTGTGTTCCATTCCCTCAGTACTGCCGGGAATCGAAGTTGATTTCTTTTTTCCTCCAGTGACTGTCCTCCATTGACCTTCTCAGTCTAGCAGACCGTTCCTGGTCGAATGGACTGGCCCTGGACCTTGATCTCCTTTCCCCCTTGTGACCTCAGAATGTTGACTTTGGTCTGATAGTTTCACAGTGTAAAGATTACCATGCGAGGGTATTTAGCGTTCTTGTTTTTCACGCCCACCCGATGGCATAGCTCCAGATCCTCTGGCGACACATCCATGCCAAGCTCCTCAGCTTTATCACACAGCTGGAAAAGTCAAATTTTTCCTCGTCCTCCGGTAAGGACAATATGTGACTCACCACCTGGATTCGGTTTTATGTAGCAACATTTGAAATGGTGTTTTTACATTGGCTAAAAGTAGAGACTCTGTATTATACACTGCATTTGAGGAGCAATGGGAAAGTAATTCTGCTTTGAAAGTTGATCAAATTGGCCTTTGACTGTTTTGGTATCTAGTGAAGAGCTCTTCTTTGTCTACACCCATTCAACATCGTTCACACCCTCTTAAGCTTTAGCCCCTGTAATGATGTACACTGAGAGTCAGGAAGCAAGTTCAGGGAGTGAATACATTTCATAAATAAATGAACAAAACAAGAAACACGAACTTGTGTTGAAACAGCAACAATGACGATTGCGGAAGAAACCAAAAGGAGTAACATATAAAGGGCAGGTAATCAAGGAGGTGATGGAGTCCAGGTGAGTGTCATAATGCGTGTAACAATGGTGACAGGTGTGCGCCATAATGAGCAGCCTGGTGACCTAGAGGCCAGAGAGGGAGCCCGACACACGGCTCCAGCCGCAGGATGCCGACCAAGATGACGATCCCGGAGATCAGGAGCGGACCGGTCACCTCTGTTAAGGCGCTGATCCAGCTGAGGCACGGGAGCATGGCGACCTAGAGCACCGGAGAGAGAGCATACGTGACAGTACCTCCTCCCCAGCGCGTTCGGCTCCAGCCGCAGGACACCAACCAAAGGGACGATCCCGGGGATCCAGTCGCCTCCGCTGAGGTGCAGAAACCTGACGAACCGGTTGAGGCGTGAGAGCCTGATGAGCCGGCTGAGACCTCCCTGGTTGCCTCGGTCGAGGCATGGGAACCTGTTCGCCAGCTGAGGCATGGGAGTCTATCGAGCACGCGTAGGCATGGAAGCCTATCGAGCCAGCTGAAGCATGGAAGCTTATTGAACCTCTGAGGTATGGAAACCCGTCGGGCCAGCTGAGGCAGGGGAACCCGACAAACTGGCTGACGCCTCCCAGGTAGCTCCGGTTTGGACACCCGGATGCGACATCACCTCCAACACCAAAACAAAACAAAAAAAAACACTCCCTGATGCTTCCCTTTGTTGAGTCGTCATTCTGTAACGATGTACGCTGAGAATCGGGAAGCAAGTTCAGGGAATTAATACATTTAATAAATAAATGAACAAAACAAGAAACACGAACAGCGCACCGACATGAAACAGCAACAATGACGACTGGGGAAGAAACCAAAAGGAGTAACATATAAAGGGCAGGTAATCAAGGAGGTGATGGAGTCCAGGTGAGTGTCATAATGTGTGTAACAATAGTGACAGGTGTGCGCCATAACGAGAAGGCTGGTGAACTAGATGCTGGAGAGGGGTAATAATGTCTGTGAGTATAACAGAACTGATTTGGCAGGCGAAACCCCGAGCACAATCCATCCAGGGAATTTTTTTTGGAGCTCATTGTCTTTTCCACTAGTTTTCATTTGGAATCCTGAACTGCCCTGGTTGCAGTTCCTATGGCTTCCACTTTATGTCTACAGTCTTTAGAAATTGGTTGATGTTTTTCTTTTGAGGAATGAAGAAGTGTGGCTGTAAATTGTTTGTGTCACTGAAGGGCTGAAGTCTTTTATTGCGCGTACACAGGAGCGCGCGCCGTGGTATTTTTCTTCGGTATTGAAAACAGATTATCCCGTCTTAAATTTTATCGATTATTTACGTTTTAGGATACCGGAGGAAGGATTCGGAACATTGTTTGAAATGTTTGGACCAAGTTTACAGGTAACTTATTAGATACTTTGTAGGCATGTTGGGCGAGTTGAAACCGGTGTATTTCTGAATCAAACGCGCCAAGTAAATGGACATTTTTGGGACATAAAGAAGGACATTATCAAACACAAGGACCATTTGTGATGTTTGGGACATTTTGGAGTGAAGATCTTCAAAGGTAAGGCATATATTATATGGCTATTTCTGACTTTTGTGTCGCAACTCCCTGGTTGAAAATGATTTGTTATGCATTTGTGTGCTGGACGCTGTCCTCAGATAATCGCATGGTTTGCTTTCGCCGTAAAGCCTTTTTGAAATCTGACACCTTGGCTGGATTAACAACAATTTAGGCTTTATTTTGATGTATTGCACTTGTGATTTCATGAAAGTTTAATATTTATAGTAATTTAATTTGAATTTGGCGCTCTGCCATTTCACCGGATGTTGGCCAGGTGGGACGCTACCGTCCCACGTATCCATAAGAACAACAATGAACACAGTGCCAACAATGCCACAATGCCGGGAGCTAAACAACCAGGTTCAATGTTAGCTAGCTAACATTAGGCTCTAAGTAAAAAAGCAAATGGCTCTGGGATATGAATAATAACATCAGCTAGGGAGCCAGCCAGCTATCATTAGCTAGCTAGCTAGCTAACAGTACACTTTAGTTTGAAATGAAACCACTTTCTGTCAAAATTAGAAACGTGTAATATCTGAAAATGTAGCTAGCTAACGCTAGACTATCTTAACTGTATACATCATCATGTATGATGGACACTTCTCCCTGTCAGGAATGCCATACCACGGTTCCCCTTAGTTTGAAGATGTAATCTGGAGACAGGTGTTTTCTCCATCTCTTTAGCTATCAGACTCTAATTCCACTGATTTCAAAACTTGATCCCCCAGAAAGTAGAGAGCAACACTTATGCAGCGCCACTGCACAATACATTAAAAAAAGCCACGTTCAACAGGATTACCAACACAGACTGACCAGCTCAAATCGACAGAAGCCTTCTATATGGCAGACCAATCCGAACTCATCTCTCGACATGTCCAGCCCACTTATTATCTCAGCCAATCATGGCTAGTGGGAAGGTAGCTGCTTTTTCTGTGGCTTACCCAACAAGGCTCGTAATTTAATAATTGTATTAGTATTTACAGATGGCATAGAAGTTTGTTATTAAAGCACATGAATGTTCGGGAAGGCCTATCCGCCAAAAACGCATTATGATATATATTTTTTTTATGTTCAAACGGCTCCTGTGAAGTCGTGACTTGCGACATACGCCTAGTTTCCTATATCGGGTCACATATTCTCATGTTATTTTGTCTCAATATATTTCCTAGCTGATCCAGTTCCTCTTCTTTTGTTTCCAATTTTCTCAATGGTAATATTAATCTGTTCATTAGTTTGTTGAGGGCTGACAGTTGTCACCCACTTCCCTTGAAAAATAGTTTGCCCTACAGCCAATTCTGTCGAATCAAAAGAATTTGCAAAAAAACAATCAAAATTCGACAGAAATAAGGCTGAGACGCAAAGAAAGTTCAAGAAAATGATGATCAGATTAATTAATTAACAAAAATGATCAGATTAATATTGCCATTGAGAAAATTCAAAACAAAACTAGACATGACCTTTTTCAAGGGCAGTCTCGCAAAAAGACGCATTCTTGCATTCTAACTACCCGCTATTCAAAGCGCTCTGAACAAATTAAGGGAATCGTTCACAAACATTGGCACATTCTAAAATCCGATGATAGTCTCGGTAATGTGTTTTCGGACCTTCCCTTGGTCGTATTCTCGCGGGGCAGAAATCTCGGAGCCCAATTGGTACACTGATTTACCACCCCAAGATATTCCTGAACAACGTCTATTTGCGCCCCTACTGGATGGAAATTACAAGTGTAATGGCTGTGCTCAATGCAATGGCACTTATAAATGTAGATTCTTCAAACACCCACAAACAGGGAAATCGATCCCAATCAAAGGTGTTATTACGTGCTCCACTAAGGCAGTTATTTATATTATAACTTGTCCGTGTGGTAAAAATTATGTGGGTAAAACAAAGCGCGAATTAAAATTACGTATCTCAGAGCATCGTAGCACCATTAGGTGCAAAAACTTGACTTACCCAGTTGCGGCCCACTTTTTGGAGGTAGGCCACTCGATTTCGTCTCTGCGTTATATTGGCATCGAACATGTCACCCTCCCTAGGAGAGGGGGTGACCTTGAGAATTTATTGTTAAAACGAGAGGCTGCCTGGATCTTTAACTTAAAGACCCTTGCTCCCTTCGGTCTCAATGTAGACTTTGATCTGAAGCCATTCTTGTGATTATTGTGACTTTGCCATTGTAATTGTTTGTAAACTTGTGTAGTCTAAAATGAATCTCTGATCGTATGCTATCCATTTGTTTTTTGTATGCTGTTCTTCATATGCCATTTTAATATTTGAGAATTAACCAATGATATTAGGCCACTCTTGGCCATGATTACAGACACCTGTGTGTCTTTTGACACTATATAAACGAGTCATCCAGCAGTGTTTGTGATTATACTCTGATGAAGACAGCTTGGCTGTCGAAACATTGGATATTACATTTTTGCTTCTGAGCTCCTAGAGTGTGCGGCTCAGAACCTGCCATATGTCAGATAGTTGAACGTTGGCCAGCCCTCTTCAAGGAAAATCTATTTTCAGTTTCACCCTTTGTTTGACATAATGGATAATCTCAGGCACCATCTCAATTCCACTAAATGTGGCTCCGCTAAGAACAAAATGTATTGATTGCTGAAAAGATGCATGCATTCCAAAGGTGACTTTACTTCTAAAAAATTGTATAAAACTTTTCTACCTGTGTACATTAACTTTTATTACGTTTGTGTTAAGCTCTTGTCATTTGATTTTTACAGGTCAACTTGGAGTTCCACCCGATTGCCGGCAAGAATTTGTAGCAGGATTTCTATGAAGGCCTAGATCGCCACAGTCCTCGTCTTGTCGAGATTTTCAGATGCAAGTGTGGACATGCTGGACAGCTGCTGTCAAAGTTTCTACAATAAACCAAGGTTTGTGTAGATTTTCATTGACATTCACTGCATGACTGTTTCCTTTTTCCACAAAAAGTGTAACCAGCTGTGTGATATTTTAACTAGGCTCCACAGTGTCATTGGGTGATACACTGCATTCGGAAAGTGTTCAGACCCCTTGACTTTTTCCATATTTTGTTACGTTACAGCCTTATTTAAAAAAAAATCCCTCATCAATCTACACACAATACCTCATAATTAACAGTTTTGAGACATTTTTGCAAATGTATGAAATAAAGTACACAGAAATATTACATTTACATAAGTATTCAGACCCTTTACTCAGTACTTTGTTGAAGCACCTTTGGCAGCAATTACAGGCTCGAGTCTTCTTGGGTATGATGCTACAAGCTTGGCACACCTGTATTTGGGGAGTTTTTCCCATTCTTCTCTGCAGATCCTCTCAAGCTCTGACAGGTTGGATGGGGAGCGTCGCTGCACAGCTATTTTCAGGTCTCTCCAGAGATGTTTGATCGGTCTCAAAGTCCGGGCTCTGGCTGGGCCACTAAAGGCCATTCAGAGACTTGTCCCGAAGCCACTCCTGCGTTGACTTGGCTGTGTGCTTAGAGTCATTGTCCTGCTGGAAGGTGAACCTTCGCCCCAGTCTGAGGTTCTGAGCGCTCTGGAACAGGTCTTCATCAAGAATCTCTCTGTACTTTGCTCCGTTCATCTTTCCCTCAATCCTGACTAGTCTCCCAGTCCCTGCCACTGAAAAACATTCCCACAGCATTATGCTTCATCATAGGGATTGTGCCAGGTTTCCTCCAGACGTGGCGCTTAGCATTCAGGCCAAAGAATTCAAATTCATCAGATCAGAGAATCTTGTTTCTCATGGTCTGAGAGTCCTTTAGGGGCCTTTTGGCAAACTCCAAGTGGGCTGTCATGTGCCTTTTACTGAGGAGTGTCTTCAATTTTTGTAATTTTTGTATTTTATGTCACCTTTATTTAACCAGGTAGGCCAGTTGAGAACAAGTTCTCATTCACAACTGTGACCTTGCCAAGATAAAGCAAAGCAATGTGACAAAAACAACAACACAGAGTTACACATTAACAAATGTAGAGTCAATAACACAAAATAAAAAAAATCTATGTACAGTGTGTGCAAATGTAAAAGAGTAGGGAGGTAGGCAATAAATAGGCCCTAGAGGCGAAAATAATTACAATTTAGCATTAATACTGGAGTGATAGATGTGCAGATGATGATGTGCAAGTAGAGATACTGGGGTGCAAGAGTGTAAGTAATAATATGGGGATGAGGTAGTCGGGTGTGCTGTTTACAGATGGGCTGTGTACAGGTACAGTGATTGGTAAGCTGCTCAGACAGCTGATGCTTAAAGTTAGAGGGAGATATAAGACTCCAGCCTCAGAGATTTTTGCAATTCATTCCAGTCATTGGCAGCAGAGAACTGGAAGGAAAGGCAGCCAAAAGAAGTGTTGGCTTTGGGGATGAACAGTGAAATATATATATGCTGGAGCGCGTGCTACGGGTGGGTGTTGCTATGGTGACCAGTAAGCTGAGATAAGGCGGTGCTTTACCTAGCAAAGACTTGTAGATGACCTGGAGCCAGTGTGTTTGGCGACGGATATGTAGTGAGGGCCAGCCAACGTCATCATGCCAGGTAGTCCTGAGGCATGGTCCTCGGGCTCAGGTCCTCCGAGAGAGAGAAAGAAAGAAAGAGAGAATTAGAGAGAGCATACTTAAATTCACACAGGACACCGGATAAGACAGGAGAAATACTCCAGATATAACATACTGACCCTAGCTGTCACGAATCCCACCGAAGGCAGTTCCTCTTCCTGTTCGGGCAGCGCTCGGCAGTCGTCGTCACCGGTCTACTAGCTGCCACCGATCCCCTTTTCCCTTTTCAGTTGGTTTGGTCTTATTGGTTTCACCTGTTTCTAGTTTGGTTTTGGGGTATTTAAGCTGGTAATGCCCGCCGGCTGTTGTGCGGGCTTGTTCTTCTGTGCGTTTGTTGTGGATTGTGTTTTGTGTTTTCGCTGGGCTTTTTGGTCCTGTTTTTGGTCCGGTCTGTTTTTGTATGCGCCTGGTGTGACCGTGTCAGTACCAGGATTAAATACTGTTGTCCTAACCCTCTGCTCCCTGCGCCTGATTCCTCAACCCATGTCATCACACTAGCCCCCCGACACATAAACTACTGCTGCATAAATACTGGAGGCTGAGACAGGAGGGGTCAGGAGACACTGTGGCCCCATCCGATGATACCCCGGACAGGGCCAAACAGGCAGGATATAACCCCACCAACTTACCATCCTGAGACAAGGCCGAGTATAGCCCACAAAGATCTTCACCACGGCACAACCCCAGGGGGGGCGCCAACCCAGACAGGAAGACCACATCAGTGACTCAACCCACTCAAGTGACAATCCCCTCCTAGGGACGGCATGGAAGAGCACCAGTAAGCCAGTGACTCAGCCCCTGTATTAGGGTTAGAGGCAGAGAATCCCAGTGGAGAGAGGGGAACTGGTCAGGCAGAGACAGCAATGTCTTACTGTCTATCCATCTATCCACAGGAGGGTGATCTCTTTTTCCATATGGAGATTGGGAGACACAGTGGTAAGTGAACGTGTCTGTTTGCCATGGCACAGTAGTCAAGTTACCCACCAACCAGCAGCCCAGTGATCACTTCACCATAATAAAGCATGATGGTGTTAACCACCTCTTTAAATGAGTGTGATTCTGATATTCTAGGTCCACTTTATTACCTTGTCAAGACATTTGGGTAACACAAGTAATTAATGACAGAAATGATCAGTTGTTGTCAATTATAATGTAAAGTAAGAATGGGGAGAAAATAACAGTTAAAACAAAATTATAATTTAAAAGTCTGATTGAAAAACCATAATGGTGTCTTGGTGTCAGCATAGCATGAAAGAGGAGGAGGAAATGAAGAGAGTCAGAGAAATAGAGAGCAAGAGCGAGAGAGCCAAAGAGAGGGACAACAAGAAAAAGAGAGAAAGAAAAAAGGAGTGAAGGTTGTGTCATGTGATCATCTAATCAGGTAGGTGCTAGCCATTAGCACAGAGGTCCCATATCAGTTACAGTACACCAGCCTCTTCCTCCTCTTCCCTCAATCCCTCTCTTCCTTCGCCTCCCTCTTCCGCTCCCTTTGCAGGTTTGCTTGTGTAATGTCCATTAACTTCTTGGGGATATAGGGGGTGCTGTTTCGCATTAGCATTATTTGCTCTACAGATTAAACTGCCTAGTACTCAATTCTTGCTCGTACAATATGCATATTATTGTTATTATTGGATAGAAAACACTCTCTAGTTTCTATAGCCGTTTGAATTATGTCTCTGAGTGGAACAGAACTCATTCTACAGCACTTTTCCTCCCAGTGAGTGAGTTTTCAGAACTCTTGGCCTCTGGTTCCAGATCAGTTTTAAAGCCATTGTAAATCCTATGAGGATACAAACACTGCCCACGCCTTCCTCTAGATGTCAGTAAGTGGTGACAATTTGAATGGAGTCGATTGCGCAATCAGTGCCTCTATAAATCACCAAATACCGGAAGTAGCGTTCTTTTGGATCCTGCGCTCAACGCAAGAAGGACATCTGACTGGCCTTTTTCCAAGCCTTGGTTTAGCCAGTAATATAGCGCCGGTCATGTTTTTACTCGTTATAGGTGTTAGAAACATCATAAGGTAGTTAATTTAAACCGTTTTATAGCAATTTATATCCGTTTAGTGCGATTTTGAGGCATTGCTTTCTGAGACACTTTGAACCGCTGGGCACGTTTCCAGTTCATGCCGAACGTTAGTGGGCATTTCCACATGGCAAGAGGACAGCTTTCGACCAAAAGACGATTAGACCCAAGAAAGGATTCATTGCCCAAGATTCTGATGGAAGAACAGCTCATAGTAAGAACAATTTATGATGATAAATCGTGTTTCTGTCGAAAAATGTTAAACGCTTATGCCGCCATTTTGTTTTGTATAGCTTCGCTTGGCGAACCCTGTATTGCACAGTAAGGATAATTTTAGAAATGTAATTCAGCGATTGCATTAAGAACTAATTTGTCTTTCGATAGCTGTCCAACTTATATTTTTTTAGTCAAGTTTATGAATAGATATCCATGAGACAAGATCACTGTGAAAGATGGCGACCGACATTTTCAGGCTAGTTTTGCTAGTATTGTCATTGTATAACCACGGTTTTTTATGGCTAAATATGCACATTTTCGAACAAACTCTATATGTATGTTGTAATATGATGTTACAGGAGTGTCATCGGAAGAATTCTGAGAAGGTTAGTGAAAAAATTAATATATTTTGGCGATGATAACGATATCGCTCTCTTTGGCTTGAATCAATGGTCGGGTAACGTTTGCATATGTGGTATGCTAATATAACGATTTATTGTGTTTTCGCTGTAAAACACTTAGAACATCTGAAATATTGTCTGAATTCACAAGATCTGTGTCTTTCCATTGCTATGTGCTGTGTATTTTTAAGAAATGTTTTATGATGAGTAAATTGGTAAAACACGTTGCTCTCTGTAGTAATTCTAGTCGCTTTGGTGAGATTTGTGATGGTGGCTGCAATGGCAAACTATGATTTATACCTGAAATATGCACATTTTTCTAACAAAACCTATCCTATACAATAAATATGTTATCAGACTGTCATCTGATGAGGTTTTTTCTTGGTTAGTGGCTATCAATATCTTAGTTTAGCCGAATTGGTGATAGCTACTGGTGTTGAGAAAAAATGGTGGACAAAGAAAAATGGTGTCTTTTGCTAACGTGTTTAGCTAATAGATTTACATATTGTGTCTTCCCTGTAAAACATTTTAAAAATCTGAAATGGTGGCTTTATTCACAAGATCTGTATCTTTCATTAGGTGTCTTGGACTTGTGATTTAATGATATTTACATATTTAGATGCTACTATTTAATTGTGACGCGATGCTAATCAGTGAGGGGGGGGTTGGGGGTGCTTGTCAGTTGGGACGCTAGCGTCCCAACTATCCCAGAGAAGTTAAGGAACCAATACAGTGCCTCTCCTAGGTTCTCAACAGGCATGCTTTAAATCGTACACTGAGTGTACAAAACATTTGGTTAAACTCCTTTTGCCCTCAGAACAGCCTCAATTCGTCAGGGCATGGACTCCACAAAGTGTCAAGCGTTCCACAGGGATGCTGGCCAATGTTGACTCCAATGCTTCCCACAGTCGTGGCAAGTTGGCTGGATGCACTTTGGGAGTGGACCATTCTTGATATACACGGGAAACTGTTAAGTGTGAAAAATCCAGCAGCGTTGCAGTTCTTGACACACTCAAACCGGTGCACCTGAAACCTACTAACACCCTCTGAATGGCACACATACACAATCCATGTCTCAGGGCTTAAAAATCCTTCTTTAACCTGTCTCTTCCCCTTCATCTACACTTTTTGAAGTGGATTTAACAGGAGACATCAATAAAGGATGTTAGCTTTCACCTGGATTCACCTGGTCAGTCTATGTCATGGAAAGAGCAGTTCCTAATGTTTTTTACACTGAGTGTATAATTAGTACATGGCTGTTAGGATATACACTCTAGCCAAGTATTGGGTCAAATACAGAGGATATGAAGGTTATATGACTATGGGGATACGACCCTAAACATGGAATATTATATTTAATTTCATATCCTATTCATGGTTAGGCTGATACAAATGAAATGTTTTTACTGTTTTATAACTGTTGTATAATGCTCATAATGATGGGGTGGTAACATGCGTTGAAAGAAGGGGTGGGTTTTATGTATATGTGTTGTTATTCTCCTAGCCTTTCAGTAACCCCTCCGTTTGGCCGTCTGCTTTTGCCCATAAGACTTGTCTATTATTGAATGCTACGTCTCAGGCATCAGTGGCGTTCAAAGTTGTATGACGTTTCGTGAGATTAATAAACCAAAGAATGAAGAAACTGAATTGCGTGAGATGACTCCATTGCCTTTGCAGCCTTCCCAAAATCAATGTCCTCACCTAAAGTAAACAGAATGTCCTTGACTTTGGATATAGTTTCCCTTTTCTCCTCTCTGAATGCATTTGAACACTTATTAGCATACATTTGCAAAGCAGCGGCTCACATAACAGAAGAATACACAAACACACATTGTTTTGGTTCCACTGTAATGCCTATAAGCAAAGCCATGGTTTTGAGAGAGTCTAGGAAAAATGGTGTTTACAACTGAGATCAAACCACAAAATCCCAAATGAGCCCACTGCACAATGCCTCCAAATCCGAGACCTAAACCGCAGAAAATGTTACTGTACACTCACTAAACTGTACACACACATATGCGTGCACATGCACATTCACTATTTCCCTTACACTCACACACACGGAAACACACATACAAAAAAAATACCCTATTTCCCTTACACACACTCTCTCACTCACACACATCCACAGACATATAATTTAATATGCTGCACCTAGTGGGAGAAACACAGACGCCCTTTGTGCAGTAGAAGATGGCTGTCTTATGGACACATTTCATCTCTATAAATCAGCAGAGTCAAGGTAAATATGAGTATGGCAGATGAAATCCCTTTTAATTGGGGTTGGAGCATGAGCAATGAGCCAACAACATTCCCCGAGATTTGATTTCCAATTGCATCATGTAACATTGGCTTGTGGTGAATTGCAACAGATATTCATAGACACTCAGATGGAGGTTAATTAAGGGGCTTGATCTATTCTATTGGATATGAATGGGCGATAGATTTGTGTGTGCGTGCGCGTGTGTGCGTGCGTGCGTCCGTGAGTGTGTTTCTGTGTACGTGCATCCGTTTGCATGTGTGTGTGCTGATGGGTATGTTTTTTCCTGTGTGGCATACTCTCTAGGTTGTGCTTCAGGAGAAAATGTATGATGAAGGATGTTTGGTCTTCCTTCAGCTGCAGGGCAGGAAAAGTTGTGAAAAATTTGTGAGCAATAAAACAGACCAGCATGTTGTATTTAAAGTCGGAAGTTTACATACACTTAGGTTGGAGTCATTAAAACCACTCCATACATTTCTTGTAAAACAAACCATAGTTTTGGCAAGTCGGTTAGGACATCTACTTTGTGCATGACACAAGTCATTTTTCCAACAATTGTTTACAGACAGATTATTTCACTTATAATTCACTGTATCACAATTCCAGCTGGTCAGAAGTTTACATACACTAAGTTGACTGTGCCTTTAAACAGCTTGGAAAATTCCAGAAAATGATGTCATGGCTTTAGAAACTCTGATAGGCTAATTAACATAATTTGAGTCAATTGGAGGTGTACCTGTGGATGTATTTCAAGGCCTACCTTCAAACGCAGTGCCTCTTTGCTTGACATCATGGGAAAATCAAAAGAAATCAGCCAAGACCTCAGACAAAAAATTGTAGACCTCCACAACTCTGGTTCATCCTTGGAAGCAATTTCCAAACGCCTGAAGGTACCACGTTCATCTGTACAAACAATAGTATACAAGTATAAACACCATGGGACGACGCAGCCGTCCTACTGCTCATGAAGGAGACGCGTTCGGTCTCCTAAAGATGAACGTACTTTGGTGCGAAAAGTGCAAATCAATCCCAGAACAACAGCAAAGGACCTTGTGAAGATGCTGGAGGACACAGGTACAAAAGTATCTATATCCACAGTAAAACAAGTCCTATATCGACATAACCTGAAAGGCCGCTCAGCAAGGAAGAAGCCACTGCTCCAAAACCGCCATAAAAAAGCCAGACTACGGTTTGCAACTGCACATGGGGACAAGGATAGTACATTTTGGAGAAATGTCCTCTGGTCTGATGAAACAAAAATAGAACTGTTTGGAGGAAAAAGGGGGAGGCTTGCAAGCCAAAGAACACCATCCCAACCGTGAAGCACGGGTGTGGCAGCATCATGTTGTCGGGTGCTTTGCTGCAGGAGGGACTGGTGCACTTCACAAAATAGATGGAATCATGAGGCAGGAAAATGATGTGGATATATTGAAGCAACATCTCAAGACATCAGTCAGGAAGTTAAAGCTTGGTCGCAAATGGGTCTTCCAAATGGACAATGACCCCAAGCATACTTCCAAGTTGTACACTGGATAGGCTTAAGGACAAGTCAAGGTATTGGACTGGCCATCACAAAGCCCTGACCTCAATCCTATAGAAAATTTGTTGGCAGAACTGAAAAAGCGTGTGTGAGCAAGGGGGCCTACAAACCTGACTCAGTTACACCAACTCTGTCTGGAAGAATGGGCCAAAATTCACCCAACTTATTGTGAGAAGCTTGTGGAAGGCTTCCCGAAACGTTTGACCCAAGTTAAACATTTTAAAGACAATGCTACCAAATACTAATTGAGTGTATGTAAACTTCTGACCCACTGGGAATGTGATGAAAGAAATAAAAGCTGAAATAATTCATTCTCTCTACTATTATTCTGACATTTCACATTCTTAAAATAAAGTGATGATCCTAACTGACCTAAGACAGGGAATTTTTACTTGGATTAAATGTCAGGAATTGTGAAAAACTGAGTTTAAATGTATTTGGCTAAGGTGTATGTAAACTTCCGACTTCAACTATACATGCTAAAAAGTAGATTGGAAAAAGGTAGAGCACTGACATCTCTGATTACATAGCTAAATGCTAAGGTTAGATCACACACATTTGCTGTTGTTTTCAAAACACATTTTCCGTTGCATTTCCATTTTCCGACTCACTCAACTGCTCAATTGACTTGCCCTGAGCAACCTTAAATGAATGTTGAATATTTGCAAAACATCTCACTTTTATTAGATGACTGATAGTTTAATAGACTGAACCCCAACCCAGGAGGCACATCATAACAATAATAATAATTATACATTTTATTTGTCAGACGCCTTTCAAGACACTGAAATACACCATACATTTACAGTACCTAAAATCAAGTCAGGTGCAGGTTAAAAACGATCCGTGGAATAAAATAAATGAATCAGTAGGTTATTTAAAGGACCAAATTAAATATGACAGAGATCATAGAGATATTGGGATGTCACAGAAGGGGGTGTAAGGACAGAGTCATAAACCGTAGGCTAACTGGAAGAGATGTGTTTGTAGTTGTTTTTTTATGCGTTGATTGTGTCTGCATTTCACATATGTGGGGGGTGTGCATTCCAAAGCCTGCTGACCATGTGAACAGCATCACAGACTGGATTGCTGAAGGTCTCAGACACCACCCAGTATGATGTTGCGCTGGCCAACCAGTACACCAACATCAACACCTCCAAAGGCTATCCCCAGCCATGGTCACTGTCCTCCTACTAGGTGGCCATGAGGCTGTTGAAGGTCTCCCTGGAGACGTGGAAATCCCTCATTGTCTCTCTGCCACATGCACTTTTAGAGGCTTTAACAACGGTTTCCAAACTGACAGTGACTACATGGCAAAATGCTCAAAGATTAACGCTTAAGCCTTGCGCGCACTACAACCTGTGCCCTATTCATGTTGTGATAGAAAAATGACATATTTACCTGATTTATTTGATATTAATATTTAACTACTAGTAAGACATTTCTGTTCCACTAACGCTGTGTCTTTATGGTCTCCACTCCCTGCAGCTGATCTGGGCGTATGGGTCACAAGGGATAGCTTTAGCTGACAATTGATTTACAGCCGGCATTTCATAGACAAGATGTGGTGTGTGTGACCCGAGATAGAGATAGGCTGGAAGAGTTTAGAACAATCCCTTATTGTTCTAATCATCCTGGCATCTGGGAAACCAAGCTGGGGTCAGGTTAAAACGGCACTGAGTTTAGATGACCACAGGATTAACCCACGATGGCTTTTGGTGCCCCCTGATCAGCATGGGAGGGGTGGAACCAGCCATGACTAAGCATTTTTCGGTCTCCATTATAAGAGCTCTGTTTTTTCATTATCAGTTAGGCTGCTCGGCCCAACAGTCAAGAGTGTTGGGTTAACTAGTCTCATTATTGCAATAATTAATCAACATTAAATAAAGATGATTGTTTGAAGAAATGACAAAGTCTATCTCAGTATGAATTTCCACAATATTTTTGGTGACGAGGAGGTGATCTGCAACTTCACCTGTTTACCGCTCCAGAAGATCTGGGTAAACTGTGCACAGGGGATCAGAAATTGGGATCCCAGGGAAAACCACACTCAATATTGAGCAGCTGGACCGCCTATGATCTGAGAGGATGCCAGCTCTCGAACATAGTACTCGGAGAGGTAGGCTTGGACAATCTATCAATAAGTGATGTAAAGATAAGAAAAGAAAAAGAACGAAAGAAGAAGCCCCTGTTGAGGGTACGCTCAGAGCGAGGTCTTCCTTAAAACCTCTACAGGATCGGTGGGTCCCCCGCGGGAAGGTTGAGCTAACATAGGCTAATGTGTAAGCATGAGGTTGTAAGTAACAAGAACATTTCCCAGGACATATCTGATATTGTCAGAAAGCTTAAATTCTTGTTAATCTCAATGCACTGTCCAATTTACAGTAGCTATTACAGTGAAATAATACCATGCCATTGTTTGAGGAGAGTGCACAGTTATGAACTTGAGAAGTTACTAATAAACCAATTAGGCACATTTGGGCAGTCTTGACACAACATTTTGAACAGAAATGCAATGGTTTATTGGATCAGTCTAAAACTTTGCACATTTTAAAAATGTATTTATATATATATCTTTTTTTAACCTTTATTTAACTAGGCAAGTCAGTTAAGAACAAATTCTTATTTTCAATGATGGCCTAGGAACAGTGCGTTAACCTCTAATTCCTCCCAAACCCGGATCCGGGAGCACCCCCATCAGTAAAAAAGCTGACTAGCATAGCCTAGCATAGCGTCACAAGTAAATACTAGCATCTAAATATCATTAAATCACAAGTCCAAGACACCAGATGAAAGATACACATCTTGT
Source organism: Salvelinus namaycush (assembly GCF_016432855.1). Taxonomy (NCBI): domain Eukaryota; kingdom Metazoa; phylum Chordata; class Actinopteri; order Salmoniformes; family Salmonidae; genus Salvelinus; species Salvelinus namaycush. The sequence continues at coordinate 4,788,849 of NC_052328.1, read as the reverse complement.
GAATCCAGCCATCATTTCTGATTTTTAAAATGTTTTACAGGGAAGACACTATGTAAATCTATTAGCTAACCACGTTAGCAAAAGACACCACTTTTTTTACTCCACCATTTTTTTACTCCATCAGTAGCTATCACAAATTCGACCAAATAAAGATATAAATAGCCACTAACCAAGAAACAACTTCATCAGATGACAGTCTGATAACATATTTATTGTATAGCATATGTTTTGTTAGAAAAATGTGCATATTTCAGGTATAAATCATAGTTTACCATTGCAGCCACCATCACAACTCTCACCAAAGCGACTAGAATAACTACAGAGAGCAACGTGAATTACCTAAATACTCATCATAAAACATTTCTGAAAAATACACAGCGTACAGCAAATGAAAGACACACATCTTGTGAATCCAGCCAATATTTCAGATTTTTTAAGTGTTTTACAGCGAAAACACAATATAGCATTATATTAGCTTACCACAATAGCAAACCACACAACAGCATTGATTCAAGCCAAAAATAGCGATAACGTATAACCCAGCAAAAGATATTAATTTTTTCACTGACCTGCTCAGAATTCTTCAGATGACAGTCCTATAACATCATATTACACAATATATAGAGTTTGTTCGAAAATGTGCATATTTAGCGGCACAAATCGTGGTTATACAATGAGAAAAGTAGCCAAGCTGCAAAGAAAATGTCAGGAGAAATCTTGGGAAAGGCACCTATTCTAATCGATAACTAATCATAAACTTGACTAAAAAATACAGGTTGGACAGCAAATGAAAGATAAATTAGTTCTTAATGCAATCGCTGTGTTAGATTTTTAAAATTAACGTTACTGCGCATACAGCGTGCGCTAAAGCGAGACCGCACCGAAATTCATGGCGGAATTATTGTTTAACATTTGTCAACATAAATACGAATTAACAGCATAAAGACTTCTTACTATTTGACGAGCTTCCATCAGAATCTTGGGCAAGGTGTCCTTTCTCCAGAACAATCGTCTTTTGGTTGAAAGATGTCCTCTTCTCCTGTAGAAATAGCAGCTAACGCTAGCTATGTGCCGGAAAGGTGTCCAACTCCTGATAGCGCGTCACAAAGAAATTCCAGAAAATCGCAATAAACTGATATAAACTGCTATAAGTCGGTTTAAATTAACTACCTTATGAAGTTTTTAAGACAAAAATCAAATTAAATCAGAGCCGGAGATATAGAACTGCTAAAACGAAAGCTTTTCAGGACGCCATTGTGATGTCCCTCCTGCGCCAGGCGCCCCGTTGAAAAGGCCGGACCTTCCGTTCCACGGGCTTATATAGTGCCCCAGATGGTGCAATCCACTCCATTCAAATTCTCACCGCTTACTGACATCTAGAGGAAGGCGTATGCAGTGCATGTAGCCCCATAGCTTACATGGGAATTTATAAACTGACCCTAAAACAGAGACCTCGATTTCAGAAATCTCACTCCTTGACAGGAAGTGTGCTGCAGAATGAGTTCTGTTTCACTCAGAGAAATAATTCAAACGGTTTTAGAAACTAGAGAGTGTTTTCTATCCAATAGTAATAATAATATGCATATTGTACGAGCAAGAATTGAGTACGAGGCAGTTTAATTTGGGAACGAAGTCGAAATGGTGCCCCCCTATTGACAAGAAGTTAACTGCCTTGTCCAGGGGCAGAACGACAGATTTGTACCTTGTCAGCTCGGGGATTTGAACTTGCATCCTTTCGGTTACTAGCCCAACGCTCTAACCACTAGGCTACTAGGCTACCCTGCTGCCATCTTGTGGCTAACATCTAAATTACGCCTGGGCTGAAATAATACATTATGGCCTTTCTCTTGCATTTCAAAAGATGACGGTACAAAACAAATACAAAAAACACGTTTTTTTTCTTTGTATTATCTTTTTCAAGATCTAATGTGTTATATTCTCCTACATTCATTTCACATTTCCACAAACGTCAAAGTGTTTCCTTTCAAATGGTATCAAGAATATGCATATCCTTGCTTCAGGTCCTGAGCTACAGGCAGTTAGATTTGGGTATGTCATTTTAGGTGAAAATTGAAAAAAAGGCGTGGATCCTTATTAATAGGGCCACAGCTGAGGTAACTAGCAGGTCTGAGTTGAGTTGATAAGAATGTTCTTAAGTGAGGTATCCTTGGGCATAATTGTTAATTAGCCAGTTGCGAGCAAGCAAAACTCCAGATCCGTGGTACTGAGTTGATCACAGTAGGACTGGTGAGGTTAATGTGGAGTGAAGGACTAGAGCGTGGGTAATCTTGCGAGAGAACTTGGCTTGGTGAAGCTCATTGAACAAGAGACGAGAGTGCAGGTGATGCCTTGTGAGGGCATCTGGCTTGGTGAAGTTCAAATTATAACGTGTAATGTTTTGATAACATTTTTGATAAATTAAGTAAACAGGTATGCCCTGGGTTACTATTGTTAGGTGTTATTCCCTGTGTGTCCTGAGTTTGTGAACGTGATATGAGAGTTGTGTGAGTGTGGATATAAGTGTTAACCTTCTCGTTGGACTCGTTAAATGAAAAAGGTTCTTCCAGTTCGAGGTGAGTAATCGCTGTTCTGATATCCAGAAGTAATTTTCGGTCATAAGAGACGGTAGCAGCAACATTATGTACAAAATAAATACAAAAATAAGTAATAAGTACAAACAACGCAAAAAAACAAACAAAATAGCACAGTTGGTTAGGAGCATGTAAAATGTCGGCCATCCTCTTCGGCACCATCTTATCCATGATCAGCGTCTCATCAGCAACACTAAAAAAGTACTTCCAGTTCACAGAATTTCAGAAATGTTCAAAATTAAACTCCCCAATGTATTAGTAGAAAGTGTCAATAACCTGTATTTATTCATGATATATGAAAAATAGTTGTCTAGACATTAACAATAAGTCATATTTGTTCATATTTATGTGACATTTGCATTAAATGTGGGTTTAAAACATATTCCAGGTCAAATAAATGCCCCCAATGCTGTAAACTCACTGTAAACACTGTAAATTCAGCAAAAAAAGAAACGTCCTCTCACTGCCAACTGTGTTAATTTTCAGGAAACTTAACATGTGTAAATATTTCTATGAACATAGCAAGATTCAACAACTGAGACAAACTGAACAAGGTCCACAGCCATGTGACTAACAGAAATGGAATAATGTGTCCCAGAACAAAGGGGTGGGTTAAAATCAAAAGTAACATTCGGTGTATTCGGTGTGAACACCAGCTGCATTAAGTACTGCAGTGCATCTCCTCTTCATGGACTGCACCAGATTTGCCAGTTCTTGCTGTGAGATGTTACCCCACTCTTCCACCAAGGCACCTGCAAGTTCCCGTACATTTCTGGGGGGAATGGCCCTAGCCTTCACCCTCCAATCTAACATGGGATGGAGATCTGGGTTCTTCGCTGGCCATGGCAGAACACTGACATTCCTAAGTTTCTTAGATTTATCCCAGACCTCAAAAGTCATCCCCTGATGTGGTTAAGCATCTATTTAAAACGTGTCAAAAGAACTGGGGTAAACCTGAAAAAATTGGGTATTACTAAACCTAGAAAAACAAAAAAATGAAGTATAAATATACACATATGTACTAACCAAAAAAGTGTTTAACCTTTCTGGCGCAGGCGTTCTGCTAGTGACCCACCTCAACAACATCCGGTGAAATTGCAGAGCGCCAAATTCAAAATAAAGTGTTATACATCGGTTTAAAGATTAACTTCTTGTTAATCCAGCCTCTTTGTCAGATTTCAAAAAGGCTTTACGGTGAAAGCATACCATGCGATTATCTTACAAAAGCATACAAACATTTTACAACAAAGTAAAGGAATTACACTTACCTTTGAAGATCTTCATATGGTTGCAGTCACCAGAGTCCCAGCTACACAATAAATGTTTGTTTTGTTCGATAAAGTCTCTCTTTATATCCTAAAAACTCTGTTTTGTTGGCGCGTTTTGTTCAGTAGTCCACTGCCTCAAAGGCGGTCAAAACATGCAGACAAATACATCCTAATAGGACCGGTAAAATTCGTTGAAACATGTCAAACGATGTTTATAATTAATCCTCAGGTTGTCAATTGTCTAAATAATCGATAATATTTCAACCGGACAATAGCGGATTCAATAGAAAGGAAAAACAACAAAGGACGCGCACTCATTCACGCGCGCAAACCAGCACTGCATGATTCTACAGTCCACTGACAGAAAGGCCTCATTCTTCTTCCTTTTTCAGAAAACAAGCCTGAAACAATGTCTAAAGACTGTTGACATCTAGTGGAAGCCATAGGAACTGCAATCTGGGTGTTAACCCATTAGATTCTCCATAGGCATTACATTGAAAATGCCCACATTTAAAAAAAAAACACTTCCACTTCCAAAAGTTTTGGAAAGTTTTGTGTTTTCTATCCAATATGCATATCGTAGCTTCTGGGCCTGAGTAACAGGCAGTTTACTATGGGCACGCTTCTCATCCAGACGTCGAAATACTGCCCCCAAGCCATAAGAAGTTATTAAAAAATCACAATATATTTTATATTTCAGATTCTTCAAATAGCCACCCTTTGCCTTGATGACAGCTTTGCACACTCTTGGCATTCTCTCAACCAGCTTCACCTAGAATGCTTTTCCAACAGTCTTGAAGGAGTTCCCACATATGCTGAGCACTTGTTGGCTGATTTTCCTTCACTCTGCGGTCCGAGTCATCCAAAACCATCTCTATTTGGTTGAGGTTAGGTGATTGTGGAGGACAGGTCATCTGATGCAGCACTCCATCACTCTCCTTCTTGGTAAAATAGCCCTTACACAGCCTGGAGGTGTGTTGGATCATTGTCCTGTTGAAAAACAAATGATAGTCCCACTTAGCCCAAACCAGATGGGATGGTGTGTCGCTACAGAATGCTGTGGTAGCCATGCTGATTAAGTATGCCTTGAATTATAAATAAATCACAGACAGTGTCACCAGCAAAGCACCCCCACACCATCACACCTCCTCCTCCATGCTTTACGGTGGGAAATACACATGCGGAGATCATCCATTCACCCACATCGCGTCTCACAAAGACACAGCAGTTGGAACCAAAAATCCAGACCAAAGGACACATTTCCAATGGTCTAATGTCCATTGCTTATGTTTCTTGGTCCAAGCAAGTCTCTTCTTATTATTGGTGTCCTTTAGTAGTGGATTCTTGCAGCAATTCGACGATGAAGTCCAGATTCACACAGTCTCCTCTGAACAGTTGATGTTGAGATGTGTCTGTTACTTGAGCTCTGCAAAGCATTTATTTGGGCTGCAATTTCTGAGGCTGGTAACTCTAACTTATTCTCTGCAGCAGAGGTAACTCTGGGTCTTCCTTTCTTGTGGCGGTCCTCATGAGAGGCAGTTTCATCATAGTGCTTGTTGGTTTTTGCGACTGCACTTGAAGAAACTTCCATGCTTTGCACGACTGCACTTTAGTGTGTGTCATCCTGCAGCACAGCATTTTGGAGGAAGTTGAGGTCAGATCCAATATTGACTATGCACCCAAGAGGGAAAGAGGTTGGGCCATCGTATAAATGTTTTAGTGAAATATAATATAATATATAACATTTTGAAGACACTTTCATCCAAAACGACTTACAGTCATACGTGAATGCATTTTTACGTATGGTATTTTTTTATTTTAAATAATAATATTTATATATATTATAAAATTCAAATATATGTATAAAAATACATTTAAAAAATAATAATTCAATATCACATTTACATAAGTATCCAGACCCTTTACTCAGTACTTTGTTGTAGCAACTTTGGCAGCGATTACAGCCTTGAGTGTTCTTGGGTATGACACTGCAAGCATTACCATTTTTTTCCTTTGTCTTTAATTAGCAAATCATTCAGCACTAAAAGTCAAACTCAGTTCCTGTTGTGGTTGGATGTGGGGTCAAGCTTCGTCACCAGTGAGATGGTGGTGCTGTGATATGTTGGTGCAGGTTCCCTGGGTTGGCGAGGGGCTGATTGTGTGTATCATGGTGTTGACACTGTTTTGTGTCCCTCAGTGCGGCATCGGTTGTTCCAGCATTACCCCACGGTTGCCCCGGTGTCCTCTGGGAATGGTAAAGCACAATAACAAAGATGATTCAAGAAAGAAAGAAAGAAAGACAAAGAAAGAAAGAAAGAGATGAACATGTCATGTAAGGGGGAAACTCACCTCATCCACACTTCATCCACCAAAGTGTGGCACCCACTTAGATTTCAGAGAGCTGTGTATGTGCCTTAGTGTGGGAGCCAATTGGAGCAGAGGAGAGAGGGGTTAAATTATGTGAAGGAGCTGAGGGGTCAGGGGACGAAGGAAAGGTAAGCTTAAGAGCACACAGAAACCAGAACGTATGCTTCTTTATAGGGCCTATGGTTAAGTTAAATTAGCAATAGCCTTATTGGAGTGCAGTTTTGTTCACTTCACTTCCATGCCTGCCTTCTGTCTCCTGAAAATACCCTGAATTCAAGCCATGTTTTTGTTGTCTCCTTCATAATTCAGCTTTCCGTGTCTTCCCCAGACCAGCACAAACAACTGTTTTCAGTTAGCTCTGTGTGGAAGTCTCTCATTTGATAACAAGCGTTGCCTCAGGAACTTTAGTGAACGAAGGGGAGAGACTTATACTCAAAGCAAGACCTGGGTTCAAATACTATTTGAAATCATTTCAAATACTTTATCTGGGCTTGATTGAGCTTGCCTGATGTAATATAACAAACATAATAGTCCCAAAGGTGCAAACCCAGCCTATCTGGCATTCCAGGCAGACTAAAGCAAACGCTACAATTATTATGATTCTGTTTTAACAGTATTTGAACACAGGAATGCTCAAAGCCTCATTACTGGCCATGAAATTGTATTGATTCCACAAAACACATGCATCCTTTCTCACATATTCAAGCTGTGATTTATGCCTAAGGGGTCTGTCAGGATAACTCCGCCAATTAAATTATTTGATAACAGCATTATTTATAAGCATTGGATGATCTTTAGACTTTCTGCAAATGTTGTCGTTCATTGTGATGTCATTTCAGTCTGTTTTGAAACTTTTAACACATAGCTTTGCATGTTTAGACATGTTTTCTTTATTGATTGTCGCGCATTTCTTTATGTGGATAAGTTGTGCAATTAACTGTAGTATAGTGTAGCCCTAAGTGGTCAGAGTCAAAATTCCCCAATGCTCTCTCTCTCTGGGTCAAATCCAAAACTTGGGAAATGTGTGTGAACCTCGCATGCATGGATGTCAATGGGAGAGTTCTTCAAAAACTTTTGGGAGTTACACATATACATCTCAAAGATAGGATTTTAGGATTTATCCCTGTGTGACCCCCCCAAAAAAAGACAGTACACTTGTGTGTGTGTGAGAGACAGAGACAAAGAGAGAGAGAGAGAGAGACAAAGAGAGAGAGAGAGAGACAGAGAGAGAGAGAGAGAGAGACAGAGAGAGACTCTAAATGAAAAAAAGATAAGTTTTCTAGATGATAAATGGTGGTCTGTGTTGCTAAACAGTTGGCCCCAGCTGTACTATATTGTCTTGTCTTACAACACTTGAACATTTTGAGAGGAGCTGTATCCTGATCTGATTGTGTAACGGTTGTTCTCCTCCTCGTCTGAGGAGGAGCATGGATTGGACCAAAACGCAGCTGGTAATGAATACATGATGAATATTTATTAAAGCAAAGACGAATACGAAAAAACACTTGGAAAATTACAAAACAACAAAACAACGTAGACAGACCTGAACTTGAGAACTTACAATATAACACGAAGAACGCACGAACAGGAACAGACTAACCAAACGAACGAACACAAAACAGTCCCGTGTGGTGCGACAGACACAGGAACACTCACCCACAAACAAACAGTGAGAACAGCCTACCTTAATATGGTTCTCAATCAGAGGAAACGTAAAACACCTGTCCCTGATTGAGAACCATATCAGGCCAATAGACAAATAACCTAAACATAGAAACACATAACATAGAATGCCCACCCCAACTCACGCCCTGACCAACTAAACACATACAAAAACAAGGAAAACAGGTCAGGAACGTGACAGATTGGCTGCAGCAGGGAAGCCATAGAGCACATCACAGAGCATATCGTTTTGGACGACCATTGGACACATTTAAAACACAGGCCTACAATACAGTACAGTGCACACTCAGGACCTTAACTATGAGGATACCGAGGTCATGCTAGCAGATACCCATAGACTTCCAGCCATTGCGCTAATGCTAGTTAGTATTGTCTCGCAAAACTACCTCTAACTTACTTTATACTGGGCACAGAGACATACAAATGGTATCCACGAGTTCAACTGACTCTGAGGAAGTAGATAAAGGGCCTCATTGTCAAAATCCCAAAACACCCCTTTAAGTTTGTTCCACCTGAGTGAGCCTGTCCACAAGTCAAAGACCCCTATGATGACACACCAAATGCATTTTGATGGATCACAGGTCAAGAGCAGGAATTGGCTCAGGCTACAGTCTACAGTCTAAGCTAATTGGGGCTGGTGGGCGGAGCTATATGAGTACAGGCTTATTGTAATGGTTGGAATTTAATAAATGGAACGGTATCAAACACATCAAAGATATGTAAATATTCTCCGTTCCATTTATTTCATTTCAGCCATGAGCCTGTCCTCCTATAGGTCCCCCCACCAGCCTCCACTGGTCTAATCTATTTCTTAGAATGGTGCGACTGCTGTCGGCATCCAAAGATTATCCAACTTGAATAAACACTTGGAGGTAAGGATGACAGCAGTGGTGTAGCCTACAGACAATCCGGACATCACTTATTATTGAAATCTCACTGCGGCACTCTCATTTAGCTATTTGCGGCTTACGGATTGTGGTTGTTGTGGATGGCTGTATATGTGTATTTTAAATGTGTATAAAGTGCATTTGGAAAGTATTCAGATCCCTTTGACTTTTTCCACATTTTGTTACGTTAAAGCCATATTCTAAAATGGATTAAATGGTTTTATTTCTTCAACAATATACACACAATACCCCATAATGACAAAGCAAAAACAGTAATTTTTTAAATTATAGCTAATTTATATCAAAAATTATAATTAAATATCACATTTTAGAAAGGTATCCTGACCCTTTACTCAGTACTTTGTTGAAGCAACTTTGGCAGCGATTACAGCCTTGAGTGTTCTTGGGTATGATGCTATAAGCTTGGCAGTTTCAAGTTCTGTCAGGTTGGATGGGGAGCGTCGCTGCACAGCTATTTTCAGGTCTCTCCAGAGATGTTAGATCGGGTTCAAGTCTGGGCTCTGGCTGGGCCACTCATTAACATTCAGAGACTTGTCCCGAAGCCACTCCTGCGTTGTCTTGACTGTGTACTTAGGATTGTTGTCCTGTTGGAAGGTGAACCTTTGCCCCAGTCTGAGGTCCTGAGCGCTTTGGAGCAGGTTCTCATCAAGGATCTCTCTCTATGCTTTACTTCGTTCATCTTTCCCTCGATCCTGAAAATCATCCCCACAGCATGATGCTGCCACCACCTCATCATAGGGATGGTGCCTGGTTTCCTCCAGACTTGACGTTGGCATTCAGGTCAAAAAGTAAAATCTTGTTTTTTATCAGACCAGAGAATATTGTTTCTCATGGCCTGAGATTCTTTAGGTGCCTTTAGCAAACTCCAAGCCGACTGTCATGTGCCCTTTCACTGAGGAGTGGCTTCCGTCTGGCCACTCTACCATAAAGGCCTTCTTGGTGGAGTGCTGCAGATATTATTGTCCCTCTGGAAGGTTCTCCCATCTCCACAAAGGAACTATGGATCTCTATCAGAGTGACCATCGGGTTCTTCGTCACCTCCCTGCCCAAGGTCCTTTTCCCCCCGATTGCTCAGGTTGGCTGGGCGGCGAGTTCTAGGAAAAGTCCTCAAGGCTTGGATTTTGCTCTGACATGCACTGTCAACTGCGGGACTTTATATAGACAGGTGTGTGCCTTTCCAAATCATGTCCAATCAATTAATTTATTGCAGGTGGACTCCAATCAAGTTGTAGAAACATCTCTCAAGGATGATCAATAGAAACAGGATGCACCTGAGCTCAGTTTCGAGTCTCATAGCAAAGGGTCTGAATACTTATGTAAATAAGGTATTTCTGTTTTGTTTTTTTATACATTTCCAAAAACTTCTATAAACTCACCCACTTTTACAGTGCCTTGCAACAGTATTCATCCCCTTGGTGTTTTTCCTATTTTGTTGCATTACAACCTGTAATTTAAATAGATTTTTTATTTTTATTTCATGTAATAGACATACACAAAATAGTCCAAATTGGTGAAGTGAAATGAAAAAAATTACTTGTTTCAATTATTTATTTTTCTTTGTAAAGTGAAAAGGGGTGTGTGTATACGTATTCACCCCCTTTGCTATGAAGCCCCTAAAAAACATCTGGTGCAACCAATTAACTCCAGAAGTCTCATAATTTGTTAAATAAAGTCCACCTGTGTGCAAAGTGTCACATGATCTCAGTATATATACATCTGTTCTGATAGGCCCCAGAGTCTGCAACACCAATATGCAAGGGGCACCACCAAGCAAGCGGCACCATGAAGAGCAATGAGCTCTCCAAACAGGTCAGGGACAACATTTTGGAGAAGTACAGATCCGGGTTGAGTTATAAAAGAATATCTGAAACTTTGAACATCCCACAGAGCACCAATAAATCCATTATTAAAAAATGGAAAGAATATGGGACCACAACAAACCAAAACTCCAAGCAAGGACCAGGCAAGGAGGGCATTATTAAGCTAGGCAACAAAGAGACTAAAGATAACCCTGAAAGAGCTGTAAAGCTCCAGAGCAGAGATTGGAGTATCTGTCCATAGGACCACATTAAGCCATACACTCCACAGAGCTGGCCTTTACGGAAGAGTGGCCAGAAAAAGCCATGCTTAAAGGAAAAATAAGCAAACACATTTGGTGTTCGCCAAAAGATATGTGGGAGACTCCCCAAACATATGGAAAAAGGTATTCTGGTCAGATGAGACTAAAATGTAGATTTTTGGCCATGAAGGAAAATGCTATGTCTGGCGCAAATTCCAACCCCTCTCCTCACCCCGAGAACACCATCCCCACAGTGAAGCATGGTGGTGGCATCATCATGCTGTGAGGATGTTTTTCATCGGCAGGGACTGGGAAACTGGTCAGAATTGAAGGAATGATGGATGGCGCTAAATACATGGAAATTCTTGAGGGAAACCTGTTTCAGTCTTCCAGAGATTTGAGACTAAGACAGAGGTTCACCTTCCAGCAGGACAAAGACCCTAAGCATACTGCTAAAGCAACACTCGAGTGGTTTAATGGGAAACATTTAAATGTCTTGGAATGGCCTAGTCAAAGCCCAGACCTCAATCCAATTGAGAATCTGTGGTATGATTTAACCTGTTTGGCGTGCAAGCCCGACACCGGTACACTTATGACAACAGCCAGCTTAAAGTGCAGGGCGCGAAATTCAAAAGATATTTTTTTTTAAATATTTTTAACTTTCACACATTAACAAGTCCAATACAGCATATGAAAGGTACACATCTTGTGAATCAAGCCAACATGTCCGATTTTTAAAATGTTTTACAGGGAAGACAAAATATGTAAATCTATTAGCTAACCACGTTAGCAAAAGACACCACTTTTTTTTACTCCAACAGTTTTTTACTCCATCAGTAGCTATCACAAATTCGACCAAATAAAGATATAAATAGCCACTAACCAAGAAAAAACTTCATCAGATGACAGTCTGATAACATATTTATTGTATAGCATATGTTTTGTTAGAAAAATGTGCATATTTCAGGTATAAATCATAGTTTACATTGCAGCTACATTCAGAAATTGCACCGAAAGCAGCCATAATATTTACAGACACCAACGTCAAATACCTAATTACTCATCATAAAACATTTCTGAAAAATACATAGTGTACAGCAATTGAAAGACAGGCATCTTGTGATTCCAGACAATATTTCCGATTTATCAAGTGTTTTACAGCGAAAACACAATATAGCGTTATATTAGCGTAGCCACAATAGCCAAAAACACAAGCAATTTCCCAGTAGCAAAAGTAAGCGATCGTAACAAACAGGCAAAAGATATATAATTTTTGACTAACCTTGATTTTCTTCCTCAGATGACAGTCCTATAACATCAGGTTATACATACACTTATGTTTTGTTCAAAAATGTGCATATTTAGAGCTGAAATCAGTGGTTACCCATTATGCTAAGGTAGCTACTATTTCCCACAACGTTCGGATATTTTACTGACACTTTTTCTGACACACATATTCTGACCAAATAGCTATTCATAAACATAACTAAAAAATACATGTTGTATAGGAAATGATAGATCCATTAGTTATTAATGAAATCACAGTGTTAGAATTCTAAAAATAACTTAATTACGTTATGCAGCTTCGGTATAGCTTAGAGTAGCCAAAACGTTGGCCGCCCACGACTAGTATACAGTTCGACAGATATATGAAATAGCATCATAAAATGTTTCTTACTTTTGCTGATCTTTCATCAGAATGTTGGACAAGGTGTCCTTTGTCCAGAACAGTCGGTGTTTGGATTTAGAACCTTCATTTTCCCTCTCGATTTAGGAAGCGCACTTGCCAAGTGGCACGGATCTCTCCAACGTAAACAAAGTCAGAGAACGGAACACGGCAAAACTCCCGAAAAAATTTCAATAATCTGATTAAACTATATTGAAAAACATACTTTACAATGATATGGTCACATGTATCAAATAAAATCTAAGACGGAGATGTTAGTCGTCCATAACGAGAGCAAAACAGAAGGCAAATCCATGTCCTCTTTCGCGCGCTCCAGAAACAGGAAGTGGACGGTCACGTCAAACAAAGAGCTTTAATTCCACCTCAGACCAAGATAAACACGAAATTTTTTCTCTCACCGCCTCTTGACAACCAGGGAAAGGTGTATGAAGTGTATGTAGACTCTTACGTATCATGCCCATGTATAGGCAGGAAGTTGAACAGAGCATCGATTTCTGACATTCCACTTCCTGGTCAGGAAGTGTGCTGCAGAATGACTTCTGTTTCACTCAGAGAAATAATTCAAACGGTTTTAGAAACTAGAGAGTGTTTTCTATCCAATAGTAATAATAATATGCATATTGTACGAGCAAGAATTGAGTACGAGGCCGTTTGAAATGGGCACGATTTAACTGGCTACTCAATACTGCCCCTTGCAGCCATAACAGGTTAAAGATTGCTGTAGACCAGCGAAACCCATCCAACTTGAAGGAGCTGGTGCAGTTTGAAGAATGGGCAAAAATCCCAGTAGCTCGACGTGTCAAGCTTATAGAGACATACCCCAAGAGACTTGCAGCTGTAATTGCAGCAAAAGTTGTCTCTACAAAGTTTTGACTTTGGGGAGGGGGTGAATAGTTATGCATGCTCAAATGTTCTGTTTTTGTATTATTTCTTGTTTGTTTCACAATAAAACATATTTTGAATCTTCAAAGTGGTAGGCATGTTGTGTAAATCAAATGATACAAACCCCCCAAAAATCTATTTTAATTCCAGGTTGTAAGGCAACAAAATAGGAAAAATGCCAAGGGGGGTGAATACTTTCTTTTTAATTTAAACAACTGCAAATGATCTGTATATCAGTGTCACCAACAAAAATGCTAACAAAAGGCCTACAGCAAATGCAGCATATGGCATACATTTTTCAGATGCAAATAGCACTTTCGGTAGTGCTCAAAGCATGCCATTCCATGAGAACAGGATTTTTTTGTCAACTCGAATCAATGAGCCCAATCAGTCCTCCATGACAACAATATCATAAACAAATGAGTACCTACCTCACTAAAACTGTACACTTTGTGATGACAGTAATGACAGGTATGTGCATGTATATCCCTCTCTCATCCGCAAAACGCTCAAAAGCATATTGCTACACTGATGATAATAACAGACAAGAGAGACACCTCTGAGTCAGAGCGAGAGGTGGAGAGAGGCGAGATTTAAAAAAACTTTAACAGCTCCACGCTGTATATCACTCTTATCCGAGGGTGCTTTGAAGGAAGGCTGGGTGCCATGATGGACTCCTGGCAGGTTGATGTGAGTGGAGGGAGGTGTGGAAGGGTTTGGGAAGGGGATTGAGGTGTGGGTGGAGGGGGGGAGGGAGATGTGGAGGAAGGTGTCAGTGGGAGCTCGCCCCAAGTGGAGCTACAGTTCCCGAGTCATGATTGAGTTGAGTTATGACCGGAGAAGATTTATACAGCTCAACTTAGATTCATATACAGTATAACTCAAGTCAACCAACGGCAGGTGAAATCTAAGTTAAATAGTCATTTTATTTTGAAAGATTTTGCAATTGATCAGCAACGGACAAAAGTCTCCATACTGTAATGTGTTTCTATCTGTTTTGTGTCATTTATATTTGATCTACTGACTACTCAATTGCTAATTGTAATAATAGCAACATTTGAACAGCATGTACAGTACAGCTACTGCTTTTTCATTGAATCTTTTTACAGTATATGATGTAAGTATGTTGAGTGTAAACCAGTACAGTGCATTTTGTAATAGCTGAGAAAAGGCGTGTAACTTTGATGACATTTCATTGATTGCATGTCTCACATGACCTCATACCTTTCATATGAGTGTTCCTGGGAAGCAATCACAGGACACTCACAAGTTCAGATCTGAAACAGCTAAAAAAAAAGTGTAAAAAAAACAAATAATGTAGCGACAAGAACCATTTTCTCCATCTTATAAATTCAACCTTCGTCTTTACTTTGAGCTTCAGCTGGGACATCTTCATCACCTGTCACCTAAAGATGAAGGCTTTCTGAATGCGAAGGGATTTATTTATTAATACAGTAAAAATGTGCCTTCAGCCCTTGGCTAAAGAGAAGGATTCCCCTGATTACGCTAGGAGCGAAAATAATCAAACCCACACCTGTTTACCACATCTTTAACCCCACGAACGTGCACCTTCCTGAGCTGTTCTGACTTGTTGGAAGGCAGACAGAGGAGTTTCGCACTCAATAGGAGCTCCCGCACATTAACTCCTGTGAAGGCACAATAACTTTGACAAGTTAGGGCACACTGCTAAGAATAACAACTTGACTTGAAGAGTTTTCAACACCGTATTATTTATTCTATGTCATTCTGTCCCGGAGCATATGTCTTTTAGAGAGGTGAGAGAGAGAGAGAAGTGGAGAGGATAGAGAAGGAGAGAGAGAAGGGCCGCAGGGCCTGCCAGTGCCTAGGTATGATGGCAACAAGACTCCACATGCTTCAGAAACTGTTGTTTACGAAGCATGTGACGAATACATTGTATTTGACGCTTAACCAGCCAGTTCACAGAAAGAGAAAGCACAGACACTCTCTTTCCCAATAGCTAGGTTTCCATACATTTTTTGTCAAATGATTTTCAAGCTAATATTTTAATATTTGCGCAAAAAGATAAGCTCGTTATAACGGCAGAGGTGTGTTTTCATCAAACTGGCTTGTTGCGAATAAACCGCTGTGTGTGATGACGTAGTGGACATAAAAAGCACTTTTTCATATTACTTTTCATTCACCGATTATTATTATTATTTCGGTTTCCATCCTATTTTTTTAAATCTTTGCTGATGTTTTTTTGCACAAAAAGTACTTTGAAAAAAAACAACAACAAAAAAGTATGGTTCTGGTTCCTCCTGGCACCAGAGACTTTTATTAGAGACTTTCATTGGACTCAGGTGTGTCTTATTATTTCATGATTTGTCCCTGATAAAAGAGGTGTGTTTTCTGTGGTTCGTTGCAGAAGCTTGAATTGTTTACCGTGTGTGTTCGAGTCAAGTAAAGTATTATGTTTATCCTTAACCACTGATTCCTCATCTGGTCTCTTCTCTGCGCCTGGGTCCAAACTTATCACCTCACACATATTTTGTTTAGTTGAAATATAGGAAAGTGTGCCGACAATTTTTTTTATTTCCATCAGGCCTGTCTTGAGTTTATCTGACAGTTACATTACTTGCATACATTTTTGGGGGATGGAAACATTGTTACAGTCACAACGATGCACATGCAACAAGTTTCATATGTTACCGACACCAGTCCGGGAGCATATCAGCTTGGCAATGTCTTATTCAAGCTATAGGTTGTAGCCCCTGCTGTGACTTGGGCAGATGTACGTTTATCATTGTATATCATTTAAATAGTGATACTCTGCAGAATGCCTTACCGTGTTTAATTAAATAATGTCAAAACACACGGAGGACGTTGCAGTGTCATTAGCTTAGCTACACTTTAGCCTTCAAAATGGGTATGATAAACAGACGCACGTCTGCCCAAGTTGCAGAAGAAGCTCTACCTTATAGCTTGAATAAGACATTGCCAAGCAGGATATTCTCCCGGTGTCAGTAACATATGAAACGTGTTGCATGTGCATCATTGTGACTGTGTTTATCGTGTTGCATGTGGATTACTGTAACTCTGTTTTACATGTTACTGATACCGGGAGCATAATGTCAGCATAATGATGTTCGTACACATGCATACGTCCGTGTGTGTGCGTGTGAGTGCACATGCAGGCCTGTGTGTGTGTGTGTGTGTGTGTGTGTGTGTGTGTGTGTGTGTGTGTGTGTGTGTGAGAGTGAGTGAGTGAGTGCACTTGCCTGTGTGTCCATCAGAGGTCATTCAGAGGTAATGACCTCAGTGGGACAGCTAGGGTCACTGAAGGACAGCAGGCATCTCCTTTATCACGGAGCAGCACACGACTGTGGAACCAGGGCAGGTTCCAAAGCACTACTACTACTGCTAAAACACACACATTAATTTCACACCAATATACCACCATGACATTGTGAGAGACTAGGAACAGAAAGGGACAAACCAGGGGAGAACGACTGCCGCCTCTCGTTGAAGCCACAAAATTCAAGGCCGACTGCAGAACTGTAGGAACCGTTTGCAGAAAACAGGATCCCCCATTATAGTAAAGGGAAAAATGGCAATCTTCAAAGAATAATTTTTTCTATTACACCAGATGTATGTCCTTGAACTGATTATTGTAAAATCACACACAGAAGAAGTTATAAGGATAATTTAGTAGCTAATGTGAGCTGCAGTACCTGGTCGGCCTTCAACTTGAGATACTCAATGAGAGGCGGCAGCACTGAGCTAGCCTGCAACGTCACTTCCTGGAGTAGTTTAAAATGTCTACATATATCTCCCACATGAGACACAATCTTAACCGACTTCCTTGGCTTCAAATGCGCTATTGACTCTTCACATAGTAATGAATGGTGTCACGTGATTGATGGCTTTGTCCATTCATTTACAGTCATTGGGACAAACCCTGTGAGAGACCCTCCGAGAGAATAGGCGATGGACAAATGACATGTCCACAGTGTAACGTTTCATCAGTCTCGGCTGTCTGACCCAACTGTCCCCATTAGTCAGCTGCTGTTGAGAAGTCTCCCCTGTGCTGGCCGTGTTGTGTGTGTTGAGAAGTCTCCCCTGTGCTGGCCGTGTTGTGTGTGTTGAGAAGTCTCCCGTGCTGGCCGTGTTGTGTGTGTTGAGAAGTCTCTCCCTATGCTGGTCACTGCTGGAGTTAGAGCTACTTTGTGACTAACGCATGCTCCTGAGAGCTTCCTCTCCCTCCTTCCCCCTCTCTTTCCTTTCCCTCTTTTCTCCTTCCTTCTCTTTCCCTCCTCTCGGTTTCCTCCTCTCTGCTCTAGCTATCTCTTTTCTCCCTCTGCTATTCGGTATTTCTTCTCTTTCCTCCTGCTCTGCTCCTCTGTCAGCGTGCTTATAGAGAAGGGCACTCAACATGTGCTGCACTGACACAAATGACTGATGATTGGCTGAAACATTCAAACCTGAAAACAAAGTTACATCACCATCATAACAGTAAAATCTGCTTGCCCTCGCATTCAGGTGCCACACAAGCAAACCGTGTCGTATTCTCCTTTCAATATTTCCTATAACAAAGCCAACAATTTCTAGAGTAGCCCTAGACTAATCCTAACCTTAAGTACATTGAAGTTTCACTCTTTCTGTTCTGACAATCAGTTTCTTCGATCTGTCTGTGCTATATAGCCAACTCCTATGTCTAGCCAACTGCTATGGTAACATGGCATGACAACTATCATACATTAGAAGTTAGCAAAACAGCATAAACAGATCTGGGACCAGGTTAGAGCTTTTCTACAACCTTCACCACCAGCTTGGTACTGTATGTACAGCAGCCACCTAGGAGGGTTGGGGGGGGGGGCCAGTTCAGCTGCTTCTCTACCAGTCATTGTTCATCTGTCTGTCCTGTGTGTATGGCTCATACTCTTTGCCCTCATCTTCACAAAGTAGTTACGAATCAAACGCATCTTCATTCAAAATGTCCATGACCTCATGGTCTTCCTCATCCTGCAGGCCTTCCTCAGCGATGACCCTTCAGCACATAAGAAAGGGGATCATGAATGGAAGGGAATTGTGTAGCTAAAAGTTATCAACCTGTTTGCAATGTAACAATCTTCCATTTTATAATCCTTACCTGGCAGCTTTATTAAATAGGACCCGCAAAACACCAGTCTCAACCTCAACAGTGAAGTGGCGACTCCGGGATGCTGGCCTTCTAGGCAGAGTTTCTCTGTCCAGTGTCTGTGTTCTTTTGCCCATCTTAATGTTTTATTTTTATTGGCCTGTTTGAGATATGGCTTTTTCTTTGCAACTCTGCCTAGAAGGCCAGCATCCCGGAGTCGCCTCTTCACTGTTGAAGTTGAGATTGGTGTTTTGCAGGTACTATTTAATGAAGCTGCCAGTTGAGGGCTTGTGAGGTGTCTGTTTCTCAAACTAGACACTCTAATGTACTTGCCTCCGACTTCTCTTTCTATTCTGGTTAGAGCCAGTTTGCGCTGTTCTGTGAAGGGAGTAGTACACAGCGTTGTACGAGATCTTCAGTTTCTTGGCAATTTCTTGCATGGAATAGCCTTCATTTTTCAGAACAAGAATAGACTTTCAGAAGAAAGTGCTTTGTTTCTGGTCATTTTGGTCCAGATACTCAACTAGTCTAAAGAAGTCCAGTTTTATTGCTTCTTTAATCAGAAGAACAGTTTTCAGCTGTGCTAACAACAATTGCAGAAGGGTTTTCTTATGATCAATTAGCCTTTTAAAATGATAAACTTGGATTAGCTAACACAATGTGCCCTTGGAACACAGGAGTGATGGTTGCTGATAATGGGCCTTTGTACACCTATGTAGATATTCCATTAAAAATCAGCTGTTTCCAGCTACAATAGTAATATACAACATTAACAATGTCTACACTGTATTTCTGATCAATTTGATGTTATTTTAATGGACACAAAATGTGTTTTTCTTTCAAAAACTAGAACATTTCTAAGTGACCCCAAACCTTT
This sequence comes from Salvelinus namaycush, assembly GCF_016432855.1. Classification (NCBI taxonomy): domain Eukaryota; kingdom Metazoa; phylum Chordata; class Actinopteri; order Salmoniformes; family Salmonidae; genus Salvelinus; species Salvelinus namaycush. Next base: position 4,769,429 of record NC_052328.1, on the reverse strand, counting down.
GAACGGTAGTGTACGTTCATTATACATGTAAAGTAATCAATACGTTCTAGTATGGTGACATGAATAAGTGTATTTCAAGCTAGAATACAACACTATATTGCCATAGACAAAATCTTCAGCACATGGCTCAGAGAATGCATTGATTGAGTACTAGAACGTTCATTCCGTTGATCTCAGTCGAGGAACATTCTACACAATAGTGTGAGGAAGCATGCAACACATGCATATGTCCTTTACTTATAATAGAAAACAAAATATCTAGACACTCACTTCATGAAAGGTTGCTGCTGCTACCGGTTTCAAGATCCATCCGACGCAACCTTGATGGGAAATCCACGTGTGTACCTATCCTGATTTGCAATGCAAGGCGGACCAACCACCTGTCTCCACCCTGGTCAGAGCCTCCCGACTCTGTTTGGTCACCTGGCAAAATCAAATATTCCTCTGGAGCCTGCCCTCATCCTTAAGGAGCCACCTCCAAACTGGCCATGCCCAACAGGAAGACAGAGAGCTAGGTGGTCCAACCAGCTCGATGACGGCCTACACAACCTGGGACAACACCACGTCAGCCTGGGACCTGGCCCAGAATAGGACGGTATGGAGATCCATACGTCGAGGCCTCACACTCCCAGGAGCTAGCGAAGATGGGTGAGTAAGGTATGCCGAGTTGGAAGCCTATGTAAAGTTCTGTGAGAGGGTTTGGTGCATTTGGTGCATATCGATATCGTATAGAATTATCGATATTGGTGCCCACCGCTACAAATTAGTATTTTAAACCTTCTCTTTTGCATTAGAGTGGTTGTGCTAGGTGTTATCTAGTGCTGCCTGTCTCTGGTGTGGTTCTATAGCCCAGCCCTCTCCTCCTGCCCCCCTCTAAATCAGTGTTGAACATGAACACTCACCGGTCATATGATAGCCACCAGGATCTTCTTGTGTCTGGAAATGTCCTCCTGCAGTGCAGTTAATGTTCTGTTCACTGTCACTCCAGTTCTGTGTTTAGCCTTGTGCTCATAACCCAATCTCCTAAGTCTCTATTTAATTATCTCAGTACTGTATATCACTTATTCTCCCTCTCCCCTCTCCAAAGCTATACTGAAGCTTTGTTTGTTAGGAGTTGTATGGTCCCCCTATATTATAGTGCGCTACTTTTGAATAAAGACCTGCCCCCCTGTCAAAAGTAGTGCACTATAGGGTGCCTTTTCGCATTCAATTCTCTCACACTCGCCCCTTTCCAAAGATGTACTGTAGCTAGCTTCTTTTCCGATAATTTGTTCTCGTTCATCCTCAAGTCTAAATCCCTCACTCTCTCTTTCTCTTTGTACTCTATCCATCTTAGATCACTTTCCTCGCATGGAATACGTCGTCTCTTTCTTCTCTGTTCCCTATCCTTTTTTCTCCCATCTCTTTCCTCACTTTCTCTCACTCGCTCCAGGTCATCCCTCTACCTTTCCAGTAGAGAAGACAGTACATCGTGGATAGGGTGCGCCCCTATCTGTTGGCAGGTGAAGAACTGTGTACAATTATGTCACTTTATAAAAAAAGAAGGACTCCCACTTATAAATAAAGGTCTGACACAACCCAATAAGACATGCCAGAACTGCACTGAAAACACCCTGATCGAGCAATATTAATTCTCTATCATATCACAGAGCTATGATTCATGATCATGATTTTTTTCATAAACATTCCACCACCACCCCACTTCGGAGGAAAATGGAGTATAATGATTTAGCTACACAATTATAGCGTAGCTCCAAGACAATCTAATCACTCAAACAATCTTGAGGTAAATCAATTAAGGTATCTTCATCCCGACTACGTCCAGTCTTTCTGGGTACTGTTATGGGATTCTTCTGTCTTCTCTTGTCAAATATTCCCTGCCTGTTGTCAGGTTGTCAGGGAAACAGTCATGGGGAGTGTTAAATGGTGGTCCTCGTTAACTTCATCAATCAGTGGCCTGTCAGAGAGTGTGATAGTTTATAAGGCTTTCCCTGTTGTAGTGTGTGTGTGTGTGTGTGTGTGTGTGTGTGTGTGTGTGTGTGTGTGTGTGTTTTCACGTGTGTGTGTGTGCATGCCGATGCACTGTACGTCTCCCACAATCCTTGCATCAATAAAAGTTAAATAAGAACTAGGGGAATGAGTGAGTTGTCACGCCCTGACCTTAGAGATCCTTTTTATGTCTCTATTTTGGTTGGTCAGGGCGTGAGTTTGGGTGGGCAATCTATGTCTGGTGTTCTATGTTGTCCTTGTTTTGTATTTCTATGCGTTTGGCCTGGTATGGTTCCCAATCAGAGGCAGCTGTCTATCGTTGTCTCTGATTGAGAACCATACTTAGGTAGCCTGTTCCCACCTGTGTTTTATGGGTAGTTGTTTTCTGTTTTGTGTGTCGTCACCTTACAGAACTGTTCGTTTGTCGTTTTTGTTGTTTTGTTCAGTGTTCAGTTAATTGATTACAACACTTACCACGCTGCACCTTGGTCCTCTTCTCCTTCTCCCGACGACGTTCGTTACATGAGTAGGCATGTTAAATCCCAGCATCAAGTTATTACTGCAAACATTCAGTCAATTGACTTGACGAAAAGGAGCATTTTGATGTATCAAAAGTAATCCAGCGTTACAGGGAGGTGAGGCCCACAGACGACGCTAATTGGCCAGGAGATGATCTAGGATGTGTTTGAAATGGTACCCTATTCTCTATAGTGTACCACTTTTGACCATGGCCCCGGCACCCTATTCCGTATATAGTGCGCTACTTTTGACCAGAGCCCAGGTAAAAAGTATACTATAGGGAACAGGGGGCCATTTTCGTCGCAAGCTACAGTATGTTGCCTTGTGAGAATAGGAGAGAGGTGTAATGGGATAGCATGTGTATCTGAGCGATGTTTGGTGTTTGGTTGCTGGGCTGTCTTGGAAAAGCTTAATGTTCGGCAATCTGAGAGTGTGTTCCCTGAGCACGTGGAGAGAATGTCCAAGAGGGAAGGTCTCTGATTGGCTCCAAGTGGAGAGATGCCCAACAGGGAAAGCTTCTGATTGGCAAAATAAAATACAAAAAAGTTACTCTACAGTAGGGTACATATTTCATTTTTTACACAGTTGGGTGCACAATAAGTGTTTAAGTGTATGTTCATGTTACTGTGTGCATGTGTGTACATGCAAAAGTGGGGATTTCCAGTCAATTATAAAAGGTATGTGGGATTTAAGGTATATGGTATGTTTGTTATAATTAATGTGTGTGTGTGTGTGTGTGTGCGTGCACGCGTGTCCACGTCTGTGTGCTTGTCTGTGTGTGTGTGTATGCGTGCAAACGTGCACGTGTATGTTTGCCTGCCATATGAGTTCTGTTATACTCACAGACATAATTCAAACAGTTTTAGAAACTTCAGAGTGTTTTCTATCCAATACTAATAATAATATGCATATATTAGCAACTATGACTGAGGAGCAGGCCGTTTACTCTGGGCACCTCTGTGCACCTTTCATCCAAGCTACTCAATACTGCCCCTGCAGCCATAAGAAGTTAAATGTTCTACACCAGCTTGGTAGAGTAGGCAGTTGAGGACTTACCTTTAGGAAAAAAGGTTGTGTCCCAAATGACATCATTTTGCCCAGTCGTATTCAAACTTTTTCAGTGGGGACACCATTTTTTTCGCCAGAATTTCTGGGGACCCCATTTTTTCCCCAAGAATTTCACATGACCCCACCCCAAATTTAATGACACAACCTTAAAAACTGTAAATTGGTATATTTACATCAACAAATAAACTTCAAATCATTGCACTTTCATATAAATTTAAGAAAACAACAAATACATTTACTCAAATTTTTTTTTTTTTCAAATGATCTTTCTCAAAAACGTTTTTTTAAATGTAATATTTAAAAACATTTTTTGGGGCGTTCCCCTAGTTCCACTTGAATACCACTGCCCTATACAGTGCACTACTTTTGACCAGGGCCTTGTTTCCCAAAAGCATCTTAAGGCTAAGTTCATCATTAGACTATGGTTCTAACGATGAAAGGAGCGTTAAGATGCATTTGGGAAATCGGGACCAGAGGTCTATGGGCCCTTGTCAAAAGTAGTGCATTATATTGTGAATAGGTTGCCATTTGGGACACACAAAGGGTTGTTTTTGTCCTGTTCCTTTCTCTTCTCAGTCTTTATTTAGCAACTGTTTAATTGCTCTCTCACTCTCTGGCTTGCAAACCTGATGACCTGTAGCAGTACTTGGCTGGCCTAGTTCACTCAGCAATGGTTCTGATTCAACCACTGTTGACGGTTTACAATCAAGAAAGAGAAGGGAACAGGAGAGAAAAAAAGGGAACAACAGAGAAAGAGAGCGAATGATTGCCTAAAGGTGTGAGGGCTTCCAAAAAAACAACTGTCACTCCTTCTCACGGTGTCACACTGTGGGAAAATAACATAGAGGGGGGGGGGGGGGGGGGAGACAGACAGACAGACAGACAATCAGACACTCTCTCAGCCCTCATCACCAGACCAATCCTGGATTCAGAGCAATTATGTGTCCATGATTCAGACCAGTCAAGAAGGCTGCGAGGGACGACAAGAGAAAAAGAGGGGGTGAGAAGAGACAGACCCCCCCCCCACTCCCCGCACCTGCACCTGCACCCAGCACACCTCCACTTTAAGACGTTCCTGTTGAGAAACGTTCTGTCCCATCCTGCCCCTGATCTCTACTAACAGGGTGGGTGTTGTTCTCCCCCTTTACCCCCTCTACCTGTATAGAGTGCATGTCACTCATATCCAACACACCAAGATGGAGGGGGAGCGAGAGAGAGAATGATGGCGGGAGAGAAGAATAAGGGAGAGCATTGAAACCGAGAAAGAGAGAGGGAGAAAGAGAAAAGTAAATAGAGTGAGATGGAGATTCCCCACCAGTTGTAATAACTGTTGTCAATCTCCCCACTGACCTCTCTCTCACATTACTCCTGTCTTTGCTTACTAGCTTTTTTTTCTGTTTAGCACTGCCTGGCTGGGGCTGCATGTCGAGCTGTGTGTTGTTGTACAGGCTATAAGCTGCACAGAAGACCACATGCAACCGTTTGACTGGCGGAGGGGGAACAGAGGTAGCTCTGTACGTGGACAGTATGTGTTACTACATTACACAACCTTACATTTTGACCACATTGAATTGAGGTTAATTACACATCCTTTTTTCCTTAGATTAGTGATATTAGCATAAACATTTATAGTAATCACAATGACACAAAATAAATTGCTTAAACAGATCAATATCATTGGTTTTGTCATATGCGCCTGTCACGAATTCTGCCGAAGTCGGTTCCTCTCCTTGTTCGGGCGGTGTTCGGCGGTCGACGTCACCGGTCTTCTAGCCATCACCGATCCATTTTTCATTTTCCATTTGTTTTGTCTTTTTTCCCAGACACCTGGTTTTCATTCCCTCATTACATGTTGTGTATTTAACCCTCTGTTCCCCCCATGTCGTTGTGCAGAATTGTTTGTTGTAAGTGCACATTGTTGTCTGGTGCGCGACGGGTTTTGTACCCATACGTTGTTATTCTGTATGCCGGTGGTTTTGTATATTTAAACTTCTTATGGCTGAGATCCCGCTAACGGGATCGATATGACAACAGCCAGTGAAAGTGCAGGGCGCCAAATTCAAACAACAGAAATCTCATAATTAAAATTCCTCAAACATACAAGTATTTTACACCATTTTAAAGATACACTTTAAAATCCCACTTTCAAATAGGCTTTACGACGAAAGCACCACAAACGATTATGTTAGGTCAGCGCCAAGCCAAAGAGAGGAGTCACAAAAAGCAGAAATAGAGATCAAATTAATCACTAACCTTTGATGCTCTTCATCAGATGACACTCATAGGACTTCATGTTACACAATACATGTATGTTTTGTTCGATAAAGTTCATATTTATATCAAAAAATCTCAGTATACATTGGCGCATTTGTAACGATCGTCGTAATATTCCTCCTCCTCCTCGGACGAGGAGAGGCGAGACGGGTCGGACCAATAAGCAGAGTGATTCGTGTCCATGATATTTTAATGAATCGAACTGAACACTTAACATACAAAAAACAACAAAACGTGACAAAACCGAAAACAGTCCCGTGTGGCACGAAACACTGACACGAGATACAACCACCCACAAAACACAAGTGAAACCCCGGCTGCCTTAGTATGATTCTCAATCAGGGACAAACGATCTACAGCTGCCTCTGATTGAGAATCATACCAGGCCGAACACAAAAACCCCAACATAGAAAAACACACATAGACAACCCACCCCAACTCACGCCCTGACCAACTAAATAAATAAAAGAAAAAGGAACAATAGGTCAGGAACGTGACAGCATTATGTTCAGTAGTTCCAAAAACATCCGGTGATTTTGCAGAGCCACATCAATTTACAGAAATACTCATCATAAATGTTGATGAAAATACAAGTGGTATACATGGAACTTTAGATAAACTTCTCCTTAATGCAACCACTGTGTCAGATTTCAAAAAAGCTTTACCGAAAAAGCACACCATGCAATAATCTGAGTACAGCGCTCAGAGACCAAAACAAGCCAAACAGATATCCGCCATGCTGTGTAGTCAACAGAAGTCAGAAATATCATTATAAATATTCACTTACCTTTGATGATCTTAATCAGAATGCACTCCCAGGAATCCCAGTTCCACAATAAATGTTTGATTTGTTCGATAAAGTCCATCATTTATGTCCAAATACCTCCTTTTTGTTTGCGCGTTTAGTACACAATCCAAACTCACGAGGCGCGGGCAAGTCCAGGCGAAGGTTCAGACGAAAAGTCATATTACAGTTCGTAGAAACATGTCAAACGAAGTATAGAATCAATCTTTAGGATGTTTTTATCATAAATCTTCAGTAATGTTCCAACCAGAGAATTCCTTTGTCTGTAGAAATGCAATGGAACGCAGGCTAACTCTCACGTGAGCACGTGTAATCAGCTCATGCCACTCTGGCAGACCTCTGACTCATTCAGCTCCCATTCCCCCCTCCTTCACAGTAGAAGCATCAAACAAGGTTCTAAAGACTGTTGACATCTAGCGGAAGCCTTAGGAAGTGCAATATGACCCCATAGACACTGTATCTTCGATAGGCAATGAGTTGAAAACCTACAAACCTCAGATTTCCCACTTCCTGGTAGGATCTTTTCTCAGGTTTTTGCCTGGCATATGAGTTCTGTTATACTCACAGACCTCATTCAAACAGTTTTCAGAGTGTTTTCTATCCAAATCTACTAATTATATGCATATTCTAGCTTTTATGGCTGAGTAGCAGGCAGTTTAATTTGGGCACGCTTTTCATCCAAAATTCCGAATGCTGCCCCCACCCTAGTGAAGTGAAACACATTCAAACATCTCATATTCAACATTGCATCACATTGTATTAATAAAACATTCCATAATTCTTTCGAACTTTTAAGTCACCATCCACCACTAGAGATGACACTGTGTCTCTGCCAGGGATTGAGGTGTGTAGTTGGCTAACTACAACGCAATAAAGTAAAAAGAAAAGGAATGCTATGGCGGTAGCACAGTATAGGGATTATAATGGTTTTGACTGATTGACTCATACTATCAAACATCTTGGCCGGGTCCTAGCCATCCTACACACCACAGGAAAGTACACTTTTGTGGACGCCCAGAACAAAGCTATATTTTCTTTTTCTTTTTCCTTGCAGTGGAAGCTCAGGATTTAGAGCACAGAGAGAGAGAAAGTTCACGACACGCTTCCGAACTCTGTGGACAGATTGACTGATGCCTGCCCTTCAATAAAAGCCTGGCAGAAGTTTGATTTCAGTGCATGAAAGTGTTTCTGGTGTGGTGGGATAGGGAGGGAGGAAGTGGTGGCGAGGAGAAAGAGGATACTGTAAAGGAGAGTGGGTAGAGGAGAGTTAAGGTGTTATAAACCAGGGCCCTACACAAAGGGGCCCACTGTGCTGGGGAGGAGAGATTATGTCCTAACCTCTACAATCCTTTGCTGAAGTTGTATTCAGACAAGAGCGCAAAAGATAAAAGCTGGAGGGAGATATCACGAAGGTTGAACACCGATACCGATATCAAAGGAAAATGGAGAACCATGGGACTGGTGTGTTCGCAATCTGAAAAAGGTGAATGAGACGAGGAGTGGGGCTGCTGCCGCCGGTGTGTGTGTCGCACCTATTGTCCGACAACTGGGTTGGCTTCGTGTTTATGTGAAACATCGTCAGACAGACACCAACATGCTAGATACAGTATATACTCTGGCAAACAGCTGAGTCCTTTTGTACAGTGTGTGTGTGTTTGTGATCTTATGTTTAGCAGACCTGGATGGGAGAAATTGTGAGAAATGTGATGTTATGATAATGATTAGCAGTCCGAGTTCAAACATCTGAAAACAGACCCTGTGTGTGTGTGTGTGTGTGTGTGTGTGTGTGTGTGTGTGTGTGTGTGTGTGTGTGTGTGTGTACTAGTTATATTGAGATGCATTTTAACTCAAATGGAGCCCATGGAGATGCTTTAAGATTACTTGCAATATATTCTAAAGTATTCGCCATTTGCTTGTTGGAGGGGGATGGCATTGTGGACAGCCCTGCGACAGAGCTGGGACCCGAGGGCCCACCAACAGGGGATTTTAAGACAACTGGGAACTCTGAAAAAAAGGTCAAATCATGACGTCAGTCATCTTTAGGTCGGAGCTCTAGAAGAATCCCGAGCTTCCTACTTGGAATTCCGAGTTGGATAACCGTTGGATAACCGTGTCCACTCCATCCGCTTTTGAGTGAGATAGACCCTTCCATCTACCCAAAAAACTGCTGATGTGTGCTAAATACATTTGTACAGATATTGGTTAACATGTTTTCTTTAACTTTTTTCTTTATTTTTTATTCACACATTAGGGCGGTGGGTAATGTATTGGGGGATGTCAAGGTAACGGGGTAGTTTACTGTTTTTGCTTTTGTGGTTCCCCCTTTAACTTCTTCTGGCTGCAAGCCCTAAGTCGGGATCAATATGACAACAGCCACTTCAAGTGCAGGGCGCGAAATTCAAAAGATATTTTTTAGAAATATTTAACTTTCACACATTAACAAGTCCAATACAGCAAATGAAAGGTACACATCTTGTGAATCCAGCCAACATGTCCGATTTTTAAAATGTTTTACAGCAAAAACACCATATATTTATGTTAGCTCACCACCAAATACAAAAAAGGACAGACCTTTTTCACAGCACAGGTAGCATGCACAAAGCCAACCTAACTAACCAAGAACCAACCAAACTAACCAACAAACAACTTCATCAGATGACAGTCTTATAACATGTTATTCAATAAATCTATGTTTTATTCAAAAAATGTGCATATTTCAGGTATAAATCATAGTTTACATTGCAGCTACAATCAGAAATTGCACCGAAAGCAGCCATAATAATTACAGACACCAACGTCAAATACCTAAATACTCATCATAAAACATTTCTGAAAAATACATAGTGTACAGCAAATGAAAGACAGGCATCTTGTGATTCCAGCCAATATTTCCGATTTCTTAAGTGTTTTACAGCGAAAACACAATATAGCGTTATATTAGCTTACCACAATAGCCAGAAACACAAGCCATTCCCCAGTAGCAAAAGTTAGCGATCGTAACAAACCAGCAAAAGATATATAATTTTTGACTAACCTTGATAAGCTTCATCAGATGACAGTCCTATAACATCAGGTTATACATACACTTATGTTTTGTTCGAAAATGTGCATATTTAGAGCTGAAATCAGTGGTTATACATTGTGCTAACGTAGCATCTTTTTCCCACAACGTCCGGATATTTTTCTGACACTTTTTCTGACACACATATTCTGACCAAATGACTATTCATAAACATAACAAAAAAATACATGTTGTATAGGAAATGATAGATACACTAGTTCTTAATGCAATCGCCGTGTTAGAATTCTAAAAATAACTTCATTACGACATCCAGCTTAGGTATAGCGAGAGAGTACCCAAAAGCTGGGCGCAAACGACTAGCACAACATGTTCGACAGATATATGAAATAGCATCATAAAATGGGTCCTACTTTTGCTGATCTTTCATCAGAATGTTGTACAAGGGGTCCTTTGTCGGGAACAATCGTTGTTTGGATTTAGAACGGCCTTTTTCCCTCTCGATTTAGCAAGCACACTTGCCAAGTGGCGCGAATCTCTCCATGTCAACAAACGGAAGAGAACGGAACACGGCAAAACTCCCGAAAAAATTTCAATAATCTGATTAAACTATATTGAAAAAACATACTTTACGATGATATTGTCACATGTATCAAATAAAATCAAAGCCGGAGATATTAGTCGTCCATAACGACAGCTTATCAGAAGGCAAATCCAGGTCCCTTGACGCGCTCTCCAGAAAACAGGAAACTGGTGACACGTCATACAAAGAGCATTTATACGAGCCCAGATCAAGTTACACACTCCATTTCTTCTCTCACTCCTTGTCGACATCTAGTGGAAGACGTATGAAGTGCATCTAAACGAATAAATATCAAGGACTTTAATAGGCAGCCCCTAGAAGAGAGCATCGATTTCAGATTTTCCACTTCCTGTGAGGAAGTTTGCTGCAAAAGGAGTTCTGTTTTACTCACAGATATAATTCAAATGGTTTTAGAAACTAGAGAGTGTTTTCTATCCAATAGTAATAATAATATGCATATTGTACGAGCAAGAATTGAGTACGAGGCCGTTTGAAATGGGCACCTTTTATCCGGCTACTCAATACTGCCCCTGCAGCCCAAACAGGTTAATCACACCTTTGAGAGTACAGCCTTCTTAATGCACCTTTTGTTTGGCATTGCACAATGGTCTTCTTATTGGCACGCTGTGTTTTACATTGCACAGTTTTCCTCTTGTGATATTTCCTTCTCATCGTCACCTGGGAAGAACAAAAATGTATATTTAGCAAAAGGTCTGCAAATGTCTTTGTCTGGTTATTAAGGCTTGTGGCAGAACATGTTACTGTTCTGAATCAGTCACTCAATAAACTTGTACTGCTTTGAGCCATGTAGAGGAGGTTCATTTATTGTGGGTCTATCCTTAAAAACTACAGCTAGACAGCCCTTCTCACCTATGTACCTTAGCAGGAAAGTCCTCATTGAAATGTTGAAAGGTGCAGCAGGTAGCCCAGTGATTAGAGTGTTGGGCCAGTAACCGAAAGGTTGCTAGATTGAATACCCGAGCTGACAAGGTAAAAATCTGTCGTTCTGCCCCTGAACAAGGCGGCTGTTCCCCGGTAGGCCGTCATTGTAAATAAGAATTTGTTCTTAACTGACTTGCCTAGTTAAATAAAGGTACAAAAAACAATCATTGTGCGCTGCCCTACGTCTTGTGGATCTAGCCAAACTAAAATGACACAAGGATGAAATGACTGTCTTTATTGTGATTTGTAAAGCAGTTAAATTGTAAAAAAGCTAAGCTTAAACAGCGCAGAACATGACATATAAACAGTCATCACCCAGAGGAAGAGAACAGAGAACATACACTATATGGCCAAAAGTATGTGTTCACGCCTTCAAATGAGTGGATACGGCTATTTCAGCCGCACCCTTTGCTGACAGGTGTATAAAATCGAGCACACAGCCATGTAAACTTTACTGGCCTACACAGAACCCTGACCTCAACCCCATCAAACGCCTTCGGGATGAATTGGAATTGCGACTACGAGCCAGGCCTAATCGCCCAACATCAGTGCCTGTTCTCACTGATGCTCTTGTGGCTGAATGGAAGCAAGTCCTCGCAGCAATGTTCCAACATCTAGTGGAAAGCCCTCCTGGAAGAGTGGAGGCTGTTACAGATGCAAAGGGGGGACCAACTCCATATTAATGCCCATGATTTTGGAATGTGATGTTCGATGAGCAGGTGTCAACCACACTAGTTGTGCACTCATTCTCTGAGAGTCAATTTTTGTTTGTTTGGGAGATGTATGTAGACACGGCAGGAGTCGCGGGACGGTTTTAAAATCAAGTTTTGTCCGGCATCTGGTAAGCACACTGTCAGCAATGTCTCTTGTTGCCTAATTGAACCAACTGCGAGTTGGGGTAGTTCGGTTCACGCCTCAGACCATCGGCCTGTGCAGTGAAAGGGCGGAGTAAGCCGTTTGAGATTGGTGAATGTGCTGCTAAAAAGGCAAATCCGGGAGGCAAATCCGGGGGATGCAGGCAAACATATTGAACAAATTACTGTTGATGATTCCACTTGTTCGCAAAGACGCTGGTGTGATTAGAACTCAGTCAGTTCAAGAATAAAAGCGTTATGAGATTTGTTCAATGCTGGGAGCAATTTTCTTTTCTTTAATGTGTACAAAATGTATATTATTATTTAAAATTATAAAAAATGATAGAGGTTCGGACCTCGGTGTCCTCATACAGCTGAAGTCGGAAGTTTACATACACCTTAGCCAAATACATTTAAACTCAGTTTTTCACATTTCCTGACATTTAATCCACGTAAAAATTCCATGTCTTACGTCAGTTAAGATCACCGCTTTATTTTAAGAATGTGAAATGTCAGAATAATAGTAGAGAGAATTATTTATTTTAGCTTTTATTTCTTTCATCACATTCCCAGTGGGTCAGAAGTTTACATACACTCAATTAGAATTTGGTAGCATTGCCTTTCAATTGTTTAACTTGGGTCAAACGTATCGGGTAGCCTTCCACAAGCTTCCCACAATAAGTTTGGTGCATTTTGGCCCATTCCTCCTGACAGAGCTGGTGTAACTGAGTCAGGTTTGTAGGCCTCCTTGCTCACACACGTTTTTTCAGTTCTGCCCACAAATCTTCTACAGGATTGAGTTCAGGGCTTTGTGATGGCCCCTCCAATACCTTGACTTTGTTGTCCTTAACCCATTTTGCCACAACTTGGAAGTATGCTTGGGGTCATTGTCCATTTGGAAGACCCATTTGCGACCAAGCTTTGACTTCCTGACATGTTGCTTCAATATATCCACATAATTTTCCATCCTCATGACGCCATCTATTTTGTGAAGTGCACCAGTCCTTCCTGCAGCAAAGCACCCCCACAACAAGATGCTGCCACCCCCGTGCATCACGGTTGGGATGGTGTTCTTCGGCTTGCAAGCCTCCCCCTCTTTCCTCCAAACATAACGATGGTCATTTTGGCCAAACAGTTCTATTTTTGTTTCATCAGACCAGAGGACATTTCTCCAAAAGTACGATATTTGTCCCCATGTGCAGTTGCAAACCGTAGTCTGGCTTTTTTTTATGGCGGTTTTGGAGCAGTGGCTTCTTCCTTGCTGAGCGGCCTTTCAGGTTATTTTGATATAGGTCTCGTTTTACTGTGCATATAGTTACTTTTGTACCTGTTTCTTCCAGCATATTCACAAGGTACTTTGCTGTCGTTCTGGGATTGATTTGCACTTTTCGCACCAAAGTACATTCATCTCTAGGAGACCGAACTCGTCTCCTTCCTGAGCGGTATGACGGCTGTGTTGTCCCATGGTGTTCATACTTGCGTACTATTGTTTGTACAGTTGAATGTGGTACCTTCAGGCGTTTGGAAATTGCTCCCAAGGATGAACCAGACTTGTGGAGGTCTACAATTTTTTTTCTGAGGTCTTGGCTGATTTCTTTTGATTTTCCCATGATGTCAAGCAAAGAGGCACTGAGTTTGAAGGTAGGACTTGAAATATATCCACAGGTACACCTCCAAATGACTCAAATGATGTCAATTAGCCTATCAGAAGCTTCTAAAGCCATGTCATCATTTTCTGGAATTTTCCAAGCTGTTTAACTTCTCTGGCGCAGGCAATCCGCTAGCGACCCACCTCAACAACATCCGGTGAAATTGCAGAGCTCCAAATTCAAAATACAGAAATAGTCATAATAAACATTCATAAGAAATACAAGTGTTATACATCAGTTTAACTTCTTGCCACTATAGGGGGTGCTGTTTTGCATTAGCATAATTTGCTCTCCAGATTAAACTGCCTAGTACTCAATTCTTGCTCGTACAATATGCATATTATTGTTATTATTGGATAGAAAACACTCTCTAGTTTCTATAGCCGTTTGAATTATGTCTCTGAGTGGAACAGAACTCATTCTACAGCACTTTTCCTCCCAGTGTGTGAAATTTCAGAAATCTTGGCCTCTGGTTCCAGATCAGTTTTAAAGTCCCTGTAAATCCTATGAGGATACAAACACTGCCCACGCCTTCCTCTAGATGTCAGTAAGTGGTGACAATTTGAATGGAGTCGATTGCGCAATCAGTGCCTGTATAAAACGGCAAAGACCGGATGTACCGTCCCTTTGCTCCCTGCGCCTGACGCAGGATGGACGTTGGACCTCCTCTCTTTCCAAGCTTTGGTTTAGCCACTTATATATCGCCGGTCATGTTTTTACTCGTTATTGTTGTTAAAAACATCATAAGGTAGTTAATTTAAACCGTTTTATAGCAATTTATATCCGTTTAGTGCGATTTTGAGGCAGTTCTATGTGACGCCCATCCAAGAGCTGGGCACGTTTCGGGGTCCCGGTCGAACGTTAGTGGGCATTTCGACGGACAGAGGACATCTTTCGACCAAAAGAAGATTAGACCCAAGAAAGGATACATTGCCCAAGATTCTGATGGAAGATCACCTCATAGTAAGAAATATTTAAGATGATAAATCGTTGTTCTGTCGAAAAATTTTAAACGCATATTCCGCCATTTTGTTTGGTATAGCTTCGCTTGGCGAACCCTGTATTGCACAGTAAGGATAATTTTAGAAATGTAATTCAGCGATTGCATTAAGAACTAATTTGTCTTTCGATAGCTGTCCAACTTATATTTTTTTAGTCAAGTTTATGAATAGTTATCCATGAGACAAGATCACTGTGAAAGATGGCGTCCGACATTTTCAGGCTAGTTTTGCTAGTATTGTCATTGTATAACCACGGTTGTTTGTGGCTAAATATGCACATTTTCGAACAAACTCTATATGTATGTTGTAATATGATGTTACAGGAGTGTCATCGGAAGAATTCTGAGAAGGTTAGTGAAAAAATTAATATATTTTGGCGATGATAACGATATCGCTCTCTTTGGCTTGAATCAATGGTCGGGTAACGTTTGCATATGTGGTATGCTAATATAACGATTTATTGTGTTTTCGCTGTAAAACACTTAGAACATCTGAAATATTGTCTGAATTCACAAGATCTGTGTCTTTCCATTGCTGTGAGTTGTGTATTTTTAAGAAATGTTTTATGATTAGTAATTAGGTAATACACGTTGCTCTGTGTATTTATTCTAGTCGAGTTGTGATGGTGGGTGCAATTGTAAACTAGGATTTATACCTGAAATATGCACATTTTTCTAACAAAACCTATCCTATACAATAAATATGTTATCAGACTGTCATCTGATGAGGTTTTTTCTTGGTTAGTGGCTATCAATATCTTTATTTGGCCGAATTGGTGATAGCACCTGATGGAGTAAGAAACTGATGGAGTTAGGAAAGTGCTGTCTTTTGCTAACGTGGTTAGCTAATAGATTTACATATTTTGTCTTCCCTGTAAAACATTTTAAAAATCTGAAATGGTGGCTTTATTCACAAGATCTGTATCTTTCATTTGGTGTCTTGGACTTGTGATTTAATGATATTTAGATGCTACTATTTAATTGTGACGCTATGCTAGCGATGCTAATCAGTGTGGGGGGGGTGGGGGGTGATCCCGGATCCGGGGTTGAGGTTCGGTAAAGGTTAAAGATTAACTTCTTGATAAATCCAGCCACTTTGTCAGATTTTAAAAAGGCTTTACAGCAAAAGCATACCATGCGATTATCTGAGGACAGCGCCCCGCTTACAAAAGCATACAAACATTTTACAACCAAGTAAAGGAATTACAAAAGTCATAAATAGCAATAAAATTAATCACTTACCTTTGAAGATCTTCATTTGGTTGCAGTCACAAGAGTCCCAGCTACACAATAAATGTTTGTTTTGTTCGATAAAGTCCCTCTTTATATCCTAAAAACGTTTTTTGTTGGCGTGTTTTGTTCAGTAATCCACTGGCTCAAAGGCGGTCAAAACATGCAGATGAATACGTCCTAATAGTTTCGGTAAAGTTCGTTGAAACATGTCAAACGATGTTTATAATTAATCCTCAGCTTGTCAATTGTCTAAATAATCGATAATATTTAAACCGGACAATAGCGTATTCAATAGAAAGGAAAAACAACGAAGGCGCTCACTCGGTCACGCACGTAAACCAGCTCTGCATTCTTCCTCAGTCCACTGACAAAAAGGTCTCATTCTACTTCATTTTTCAGAAAACAAGCCTGAAACAATGTCTAAAGACTGTTGACATCTAGCGGAAGCCATAGGAACTGCATTCTGGGCCCAAAACCATTAGATACTCTATAGGCATTCAATTGAAAAGTACCCACATCAACAAAATCCCACTTCCTGGATGGATTTTCCTCAGGTTTTCGCCTGCCATATCAGGTCTGTTACACTCACAGCCATTATCTTAACAGTTATGGAAACATTAGAGTGTTTCCTATCCAAATCTACCAATTATATGCATATCCTAGCTTCTGGGCCTCAGTAACAGGCAGTTTACTTTGGGCATGCTACTCATCCACATGTCGAAATACTGCCCCCAAGCCATAAGAAGTTTTAAAGGCACATACAACTTAGTGTTTGTAAACTTCTGACCCACTGGAATTGTGGTACAGTGAATTATAAGATAAATAATCTGTCTGTAAATAATTGTTGGGAAAATGATTTGCGTCATGCACAAAGTAGATGTCCTAACCGACTTGCCAAAACTATAGCTATGTTAACAAGAAATTTGTGGAGTGGTTGAAAAACGAGTTTAACCTGTTTGGGCTGCAAGCCCGACACCGCCCACACTATGACAACATCCAGCTCAAAGTGCAGGGCGCGACATTCAAAAGCTAGTTTTTAAAAATATTTAACTTTCACACATTAACAAGTCCAAGACACCAGATGAAAGATAAACTTCTTGTGAATCAAACCAACATGTCCAATTTTTAAAATGTTTTACAGGGAAGACAAAATATGTAAATCTATTAGCTAACCACGTTAGCAAATGACACGACTTTTCTAACTCCATCAGTTTCTTACTCCATCAGGTGCTATCACAAATTCGACCAAATAAAGATATAAATAGCCACTAACCAAGAAACAAATTCATCAGATGACAGTCTGATAACATATTTATTGTATAGCATATTTTTTTTCGAAAAATGTGCATATTTCAGGTATAAATCATATTTTACATTTCAGCTACAAATCAGAAAGTGCACCGAAAGCAGCCATAATATTTACAGACACCAACAGACACCAACGTCAAATAGCTTATTACTCATCATAAAACATTTCCGAAAAATATATAGTTTGCAGCAATTGAAAGATAGGCAACTTGTGATTCCAAACAATATTTCCGATTTATTAAATGTTTTACAGCGAAAACAAAATGTATCGCTATATTAGCGTAGCCACAATAGAGAGACACATTTGGGCGCCCACGACCCGTTCACATGCACGACAGATATATGAAATAACATCATAAAATGAGTCTTACTTTGGCTGATCTTTCATCAGAATGTTGAAACAGGCGTCCTCTGTCCAGATGAGTCGTTGTTTCGTTTCAGAATGAGAAATATCCCTGTTCATTTACCATTTCCAGTAGCCGTGGCCCAACGTAAACACAGTCATACGACGGAACACGGCAAAACTCCCGAATAAAGTTTCAATAATCTGATTAAACTATATTGAAAAAACATACATTACGATGATATGGTCACATATATCCAAAAAAATTTGAGCCGGAGACGTTAGCCGTTCGTTAGGAAGGCAAAACAGAAGTCCATCCCACTTCCTTCAGAATACCGGAAGTGGGCGCTCAGGTCAAAGAAATAGGTTTTTTTCCACCACAGACCAAGAGGAGCAAAAAACTTTCTTCTCTGACATCCTCTTTACACCAATAGGAAGGCGTATAGACTGTCAGCAGACTCCTAGATGTTAAGACCATGTATAGGCATCAGATTGAAAAGAGCATAGATTTCTGACATTTCACTTCCTGGTCAGGAAAAGTGCTGCAGAAGGGCTTCTGTTTCACTCAGAGAAATAATTCCAACTGTTTTAGAAACTAGAAAGTGTTTTCTATCCAAATAGAATAATAATATTCATATTTTACGAGCAAGATTTGAGTAGGAGGCCGTTTGAAATGGGCACGATTTCACTGGCTACTCAACACTTTGCCTTGCAGCCATAAGAAGTTAATGACTCCAACCTAAGTGTATGTAAACTTCCGACTTAAACTGTATGTATAGTCACAATCATTTAACATGTGGTACCTGGATATGCTTTCATCAGGTTTGCTCTCAGAGGGAATGCCTCATCTCCCACAAAGACATATGGGCTCTGTGTTTGTGTCCCCTACAAGCAATCTGGCCTTGGTAGTGGCAGCTGGGCTATAATGAGTTGATTCGCGAGAAGATTCCTGCATCTCCCTCCCGGCCACATGCGACCCCGTCGATCATGGTGAAGCGACACCTTGCACCTTGTATTGCAGACTTACATCAGGGTCATTGAGAAAAAACCTTTTTAGTTTTAATACTCGCTGCCTGAGTTTGCCGGAGCTCGGATCGGAATATGTTTTCTGTCGACAGCTCGGATAATTCCAAAGATCCCAAAACTCTGGCGATTTCGGCCCATTTTGCCACAAAGGGATAAGCTAGAAAATCCTCCTTCAGGACATGCCAGATAGCCTGGCACAATTCCGTGATGATGGCACAAACTGTCGAGATTTCTAGCTTGTAACTCGCTGCGATACTTTACTGTGTGCTGCCACTCACCAAAAACCGAGAGGTCACAGCCAGCCTTTCTGCAGCAATAATGGGCAAGCTGTGAGTTCTCTCATGAGAGATGTGAGGGGCAAACCACTAAAGAAAGTCGTCAAATCTGGCAGCCGACATCTGAATGTATTGAAAATGTCTTTCCTCTTCAATGCTTTGCAAAGTATTCTCCATCGTCCCCTCTTGTAGTGTTCAGTGGATGAACATGCCATTTTCTCCCTTGTTATTTTTATTTATCCTCCTGAGAAGTAAGAGCAATCCAAGCTCTTCCTATGCGTAGTGAGACATGTTTGCTTCTGCAGCTAATTAAATCCTTAAAAAGTAGCGTTGAAAAGCCTACAACACCATACTTACAAGGCTTAACCATGGATTTTTTCTGGCCACTCTTCCGTAAAGGCCAGCTCTGTGGAGTGTACGACTTAATGTGGTCCCACGGACAGATACTCCAATCTCTGCTGTGGAGCTTTGCAGCTCCTTCAGGGTTATCTTTAGTCTCTTTGTTGCATCTCTGATTAATGCCCTCCATACCTGTTCCGTGAGTTTTGGTGGGCGGTCCTCTCTTGACAGGTTTGTTGTGGTGCCATATTCTTTCCATTTTTTAATAATGGATTTAATGGTGCTCTGTGGGATGTTCAAAGTTTCAGATATTTTTTTATAACTCAACCCTGATCTGTACTTCTCCAAAACTTTGTCCCTGACCTGTTTGGAGATCTCATTGGTCTTCATGGTGCCGCTTGCTTGGTGGTGCCCCTTGCATAGTGGTGTTGCAGACTCTGGGGACTTTCAGATCAGGTGTATATATACTGAGATCATGTGACACTTAGATAAAGTCCACCTGTGTGCAATGTAACTAATTATGTGACTTCTGAAGGTAATTGGTTGCACCACATCTTTTTTAGGGGCTTCATAGCAAAGGGGGTGAATCCATATGCCCGCATCACTTTTCCGTATTTTGAAACAAGTTATTTTTTTATTCCACTTCACCAATTTGGACTATTTTGTTTATGTCCATTACATGAAATCCAAATAAAAATCAATTTAAATGACAGGTTGTAATGCAACAAAATAGGAAAAACACCAAGGGGGATGAATACTTTTGCAAGGCACTGTATGTAGAGACCTTTAGTCTTACATACACTACTGGCTAGTAGCTCATGGGCTCCAGACACAGTCTTGTACAGTACACGGACGGACATGCACGCAAACAGATACACAGCCATGCACACACACTCACGCTCACACATACAGACATCCTCCAGGGGCCCCTCCATTCTAAAATAGCCCTGCATGAATATGTGTTCATTTAAGAACACAAGGATTTTCTCTTTTCTGGTGACAATGACCTATTGTTCAGAGTCAAAGCAAGCAGGGGAAAAACAGTGGATTCGTGGAATGTAAGAGTCTTATTCATTACTCTCTATTTCCCCTACTTTTAACAACATACATACATAGTGGGGTCTGAAATGATTTAGACCCTTAACAACATACATACATAGTGGGGTCTGAAATGATTTAGACCCTTAACAAAGATGAGCAATAATGACTGTATAAAATAAATAATTCAAATATTGAGATATATTGTATGCAATGTTTTTGGTTATTATATCTTGTTTGGGATGGGGGCAGTATTTTGACCTCCGGATGAAAAGCGTGCCCAAAGTAAACTGCCTGTTACTCAGGCCCAGAAGCTAGGATATGCATATAATTGGTATATTTGGATAGAAAACACTCTAAAGTTTCTAAAACTGTTAATATAATGTCTGTGAGTATAACTTTTATAACAAAAAAACGCCATTTGGGTTGCGCGTTATGTTCAGAAAACCAAAGCCTCGTTCCGTTCGACGAAAATTCCAAAAAGTATCCGTAATGGTCGTAGAAACATGTCAAATGTTTTTTTATAATCAATCCTCAGGTTGTTTTTAACAAACATAATCAATAATATTTCAACCGGACCGTAACCTACTCAATTAGAGAGAAAAAGAAAATGGGGAGCTACCCTCTCGCGCTCAGGAACTAATCTGAGGACACCTGACTACTTTTGAAAAATCTCGCTCATATTTCAAAATAAAAGCCTGAAACTATGTCTAAAGCCTGGTCACAGCCTGAGGAAGCCATTGGAAAAGGAATCTGGTTGATACCCCTTTAAATGGAAGAAAGACGGGCCAGGAAACACAGATAAAAAAAAAAAAATCACTTCCGGGTTAGATTTTCTCAGGTTTTCGCCTGCAGAATCAGTTTTGTTATACTCACAGACAATATTTTGACAGTTTTGGAAACTGTGGAGTGTTTTCTATCCTAATCTGTAAATTATATGCATATTCTACGATCTGGACCTGAGAAATAGTCTGTTTACCTTGGGAACGTTATTTTAAGAAAATAAAAAAAATCTGACCCCTAGCGTCAAGAGGTTAAAACTTCTTCAGGATCGGTGGGTCCCCTGCGAGACGTTGAGCTAATGTAGGCTAATACAATTAGCATGAAGTTGTAAGTAACAAGAACATTTCCCAGGACATAGACATATCTGAAAATGGTAGAAAGCTTAAATTCTTGTTAGTCTAACTGCACTGTCCAATTTACAGTAGCTATTACAGTGAAAGAATACCATGCTATTGTTTGAGGAGAGTGCTCATTTTTGAAAATGAAAAGTTATTAACAAACCAATTAGGCACATTTGGGCAGTCTTGATACAACATTTGGAACAGAAATGCAATGGTTAATTAGATCAGTCTAAAACTTTGCACATACACTGCTTCCATCTAGTGGCCAAATTTCAAAGTGTTTCCTTTCAAATGGTATGAATATGCATATCCTTGCTTTAGGGCCTGAGTTACAGGCAGTTAGATTTGGGTATGTCATTTTAGGCAAACATTAAAAAAAAGGTCTGATCCTTTTAGGAATTAACAATGTATATAAATATAATTATCTGCAACCACCACAGCTTTTCAAAACTGCAAAGTAAGTCAGTTGGTTGGATGGTTGGTTTGGCTCGCTAGATAACTAGCTGGATGTTTTGATTTGAATGTGAGGTTGAGGTTGAGGAGAGAAGCCTGAAGCAAGAGACGGCAACTGAGATGACAGAGGACGTGTGCAGATGCTCGGGAGTACTACAAGGCTACTTTGGACTATTGCCAATGTGCAATGAGCTTTCAGGCGTCCCAACAGCTGCCAGGGTATCGCCTAGGTGGGTGCTGCATGTTGGTGGTGGTCAAGGAGTAGCTGGCTAGCTACCGGCAACAGAGATAGACCAGTTGCGTTGTTGACTACAGTCATCATTGCTCTGAGTCCAGACCTGTCTGACCCTGTCCCTGACCAAGACTCCTGAGGCTTTCACCTGGCTGTGACTAACTGTGACGCTCCCTCCTCACAAAGATATTAATCACACAATTTCACATTATTGATTTGTTTATTTAATTATTTGTTTTTTATTTAGATGGACTCTTAGCTGTCATAGTTGTATATCTAAGAAACAAAACCTTACTATAAGGTCTGTGTACGGCCCTGGTGTGTCGACTGAGGTCGTCCACCCTGTTTCCACACCACTTCCCCTCTGACAGTGGGCTGCATGGAGATGGTCCGGAACCAATGCCAGGACCAGAGAACCCAAGGCTGTGTTTCAAATGGCACTCTACTTCCTATATAGTGCACTACTTTTGACCAGTGGTGAAAGAATTACCCAATTGTCATACTTGAGTAAAAGTAAAGATACCTTAATAGAAAATGAAAGTGAAAGTCATTCCAGTAAAATACTACTTGAGTAAATATACTTAACTTCTTTGGGGTAGGGGGCAGTATTTTCACGTCCGGATGAAAAACATGCCCAGAGTAAACTGCCTTCTACTCAGGCCCAGATGCTAGGATATGCATATTATTAGTAGATTTGATAGAAATAGATAGATAGAAAACACTCTGAAGTTTCTAAAACTGTTTGAATGTTGTCTGTGAGTATAATAGAACTCATATGGCAGGCAAAAACATGAGAAAAAATCAAACCAGGAAGTGGGAAATCTGAGGTTTTTAGTTTTTCAACTCTTTGCTTATCCAAGATGCAATGGAAATGGGGTCATGTTGCACTTCCTACGGCTTCCACAAGATGTCGACAGTCTTTAGAACCTTGTTTGATGCTTCTACTGTGAAGTGGGGCCGGATGAGAGGGGATTGAGTAAGGTCTGCCATGAGCTGAACATGCGCTGACCATGCTCGTTCACGTGAGAGTGAGCTCTGTTCCATCGCATTTCTGAAGACAAAGGAATTCTCCGGTTGGAACATTATTGAAGATTTATGTTAAAAACATCCTAAAGATTGATTCTAAACTTTGTTTGACATGTTACTACGGACTGTAATATGACTTCTCGTCTGAATTTTTGCCTGGACCTGCCTGCGCGTCGTGAGTGTAGATTGTGTACTGAACGCGCGAACAACAAGGAGGAATTTGGACATAAATGATGGACATTATCGAACAAAACAAACATTTATTGTGGAACTGGGATTCCTGGGAGTGCATTCTGATGAAGATCATCAAAGGTAAGTGAATATTTATAACTCTATTTCTGACTTCTGTTGACTCCAACATGGCGGATATGTCTTTGGGTTGATTTGTCGTCTGAGCGCCGTACTCAGATTATTGCATGGTTTGCTTTTTCCTTAAAGTGTTTTTGAAATCTGACACAGCGGTTGCATTAAGGAGAAGTGGATCTAAAATTCCATGTATAACACTTGTATTTTCATCAACATTTATGATGACTATTTCTGTAAATTGATGTGGCTCTCTGCAAAATCACCGGATGTTTTGGAACTACTGAACATAACGGGCCAATTTAAACTCAGATTTTTGGATATAAATATTAACTTTACCGAACAAAATGTATTGTGTAACATGAAGTCCTATGAGTGTCATCTGATGAAGATCTTCAAAGGTTAGTGATTAATTTTATCTATATTTCTGCTTTTTGTCACTACTCTCTTTGGCTGGAAAAATGGCTGCGTTTTTCTGTGACTTGGCTCTGACCTAACATAATCGTTTGGTTTGCTTTCATCGTAAAGCCTTTTTGAAATTGGACATTGTGGCTGGGTTTACAACAAGTGTATCTTTAAAATGGTGTAAAATACATGTATGTTTGAGGAATTTTAATTATAGGATTTCTGTTGTTTTGAATTTGGCGCCCTGCAGTTTCACTGGCTGTTGACGAGGTGAGACGCTACCGTCCCACATACCCTAGAGAGGTTAAAGTAAGTATCAGCAGTAAATGTAATTGTTAAAATATACTTAAGAATCAAAATCCTTATATTAAGCAAACCAGACAGCACGATTTTCTTATTTTTTTTTTACTGATAGCTAGGGGCGCACAGACATATTTTTTAAAAACTAAGCATTTGTGTTTAGTGAGGCTGCCATATCAGAGGCAGTAGGGATGATCAGGGATGTTCTCTTGATAAGTGCTAAGCACTAAAATGTAACAAGTACTTTTGGGTGTCAGGGAAAACATATGGAGTAAAAAGTACTTTTTTTTGTTATGTACTGGAGTAAAAATAAAAGTTATTAAAAATATAAATAGCAAAGTAAAGTATAGATACACAAAAAAGGTACTTAAGTAGTACTCTAAAGTACGGGCTGGTCAAAAGTAACGCACTATGTAGAGAGTAGGATACCATTTGGGACGCAGACAGAGACAAGAGCCAGAGCCTCTACTGTCACATCAGAGACAGGCTCCATGACACACAGTGACAGAGGGATTCCGCTCAGTAAAACCCCAGGAACATGTACGCTGACAGTGTTTAGTTTAGACAACTCTTAAACGACATGTCATTTCCTGTCTATAACTCACTTCATCCCGCCATCCCCTTCCTCTAACTATTCTTCACCTCCAATACCCCCATGAGTTGAGTGCGTGTGTGTGTGTGTGTGTGTGTGTGTGTGTGTGTGTGTGTGTGTGTGTGTGTGTGTGTGTGTGTGTGTGTGTGTGTGTGTGTGTGTGTGTGTGTGTGTGTGTGTGTGTGTGTGTGTGTGTGTGTGTGTGTGTGTGCGTGTGCGTGTGCGTGTGCGTGTGCGTGTGCGTGTGCGTGTGTGTGTGTGTGTGTGTGTTGAGTTGAGTACTGGAAACAGGGCTTTTTATCAATTAGATTTGCCACCTCCTGCATCCTCGATGGACATCACGAGTGTCCTTAATGAAAGGTGCCTATCGAGGAGGGGAGGACACTCTTCCGTTTGCCTACCAACGAATTGACACACTCCTCGACCATTTATCGGTTTCCAGGTCACGGAGGACAGAGGATGGAGGAGAGAGGACAGAGGACAGACTTTTGCCCAAACGAGAAAAGACCAGGGAGACAAACAGAGCCACACAGATACAGCACCACAGACATAAGGAACAGCCAATGGGCTCTGTCACTAGGTGGTGCTAAGAGGTACAATTCATAGAAAGAAAATTAGAACAGAATGGCTTCTTCTATTTCTATGGTGCAGTAGGCTAAGGAGCAAAAAACAGCAATGATGAATACCGCCTCGAGTTTTTCCAGACTTTTGCATCTGACTTGGAAAAACTCTCCACACCTTCTTACAAACAACTGTTTTTATTATGCAGAGGTTGTTGACTCTTCTCTTTGTTATTGTTTTGTTGATGAAACTGAGAAGAGGAGCACCCAGCATCTCGTAAAAAAAAAGTTGCAGTACATATTCTGCTGTTCTATTCGCACGTGCAATGATGTCCGAGCGGGAAAAAATGTCTTTGTTGTTGTACAGTAGGTGGGTTCAGGGGCATAGGTATCAGTTCTGAACAGAGATATGAAACTTTCCCACACTGGTGCAAGTTAACCAATGTATCTCTTAGATTAAGGCTGATATGAAAAAAGGAAGTATTTCATTTTTCATTTAAAATTGATGTGGCAAGCAAACATTCGAAATAAATGATTGATCTTGTTTACCGCAACTTAACAAACATATTCCCTGATATGATCCGTCTCGCAGTGACTATAACCTAAAGTGCCCTTAAGTTTCATGTGAGTGAGACACATCCAAATAGCTCTAAGTTAACCCAAAAAAAGGAAAAAGAGAAAAGAAATAACAAAGCTTGAGCTAACATGCTCCTAATTCCAAGAATGGACTGTTCGTTGCCGTGAGGTTCCGGGCTTGGATCCAAGCGATAAGCTTGATAAGATATGAGCTACGTTCCCTATCAGTGCAGTGCTGTGACCCCACTGAGTGAGAGCAGAAATAACAATGCTTGCTCTCCAGTAGGGCCCCTGGGTGCATTTACTCAGTGGCATAATGTTTGTGCTCTCAGGCCCTTGCAGCTGCCTTGAAGGCTCCCCTTATCTGGGGCCCCAGCTTGGCTTGGTCTGGGCCAACATAGCACAGTCCTAACGCTGAGTTCCAGCTATGCTGATATTGAATATGCCACACTGTGTACACTACCACTACAAACAAGCCTCACACAAAGGAAAAAGATGGAGAGAGAGAGAGAGAGAGAGAGAGAGAGAGAGAGAGAGAGAGAGAGAGAGAGAGAGAGAGAGAGAGAGAGAGAGAGAGAGAGAGAGAGAGAGAGAGAGAGAGAGAGAGAGAGAGAGAGAGAGAGAGAGAGAGAGAGAGAGAGAGAGAGAGAGAGAGAGAGAGAGAGAGAGAGAGAGAGAGAGAGAGAGAGAGAGAGAGAGAGAGAGAGAGAGAGAGAGAGAGAGAGAGAGAGAGAGAGAGAGAGAGAGAGAGAGAGAGAGAGAGAGAGAGAGAGAGGGGGGGGGAAAAAAAACAAGAAGCCAAAAAGGGTAAAGAACGGCTAGGGTTTTTTGTTGATTTCCATGAGGGGCTCCCATGGTGGGGAGAGTAGGGTGGGGGTTCATTCCTAACTTTGTGCCCGGAAGGGAAGAGGGCTTTTGCTGCTTTGGCTGCAGCCGGGGAATGGAGGCAGGCCTAAGCCCCCGCAGGCACGCATGCCTTGGCTGGCTACGGCTCCTCAAGACTGTCAGCAGGACCCGGGGCCGCCTCCATCTGCAGCGGATGTGGCTGCAGAGCCCCCTGACTGACTCCTGCCTAAGTGGCTACCTGGGGGGTTACTGTCTATTTTCTCTGATTCCTGATCCATCTTAGTATACCGGAAACAGCAAGACATAACCATAACACCAATTGGAAGCATGAGACAATTGCCATAATCTGACTGTATAAAGAGAAAAGGAAGTGTAAGAGAGAGAGGGAGATGGAGAGAGAGAGGGGGGAGGGGGTAGTAAGAAATAGAAAGTGAGAGGGTATGTGTAGTGTAAGAGAACGTGTAATAAGAGAGCGGGGGAGAGGGAGTAAAGAGACATTCGGCCTCCAAAAGTCACACAACTGAAGTAGTTGCAGACGCTGGTGAGTCGCAGTGGAAGTCCATCCAAAAAGAGAAGGAACGGTCCACGTTTCCCATCCTTTTTTCTCCTGCCCTTTATGTTCTCCTCTCACTGGACTTGCACAGAGGCACCGGGCTGGCATTGACATGGTAATTTCCAGCCCCCCTGTTCTTTCTCAAAACACTCCTGAGAATAGTCCTTAATGTCATGAAGCTCTGAGGCCCGTTACGGCTAATTGGAAATATCAAATCTAAAAATACACTGAGACCACCGCACAGCAGTCATTTTGATGCATCTAATCAGGCATCTTACAATAAACTTAAATAGTCTCAAACTGATATTTGTAAATTGATGAACTTCACAACCTCCAAAATTTTTTGCAATTGGATGCAAAATTGCAATGAGTTGTTATATGCTGAAAAATATCCCTCATCCTCCAACCACACGCAAACATATTCCAGCCTTTGGATCCCAGACAGTGCCAAAAGAAGACAGCCTTTTGTGTCACAAACCCATACCACTGTCAGAATACACCATCCAACCACTCTAACTCCCTCTCAAAACCAAAATCAAGACATAGTCACAAATCAAAGTGTATTTGTAATGTGCACAGTATACAGCAGGTGTAAACAGTACAGTGGATGCTTACTTGCACTCTCCTCAACAATGCAGTAACACTAATACTAAGTCATATAAAATAAATACACACAAGAAATAAATGAGAATAGAAGAAATACAAACAAGAATATACACAAGGTCAATACCAGTACCAATATCAATATCAGGGTACTGGTGACATTTGAGGTAAGCTATTTAAGCAATAAGGCACGGGGGGTGTGGTAAATGGCCAATATACCACGGCTAAAGGCTGTTCTTAGGTGCTTTATTGGCTGGATGTGTTTTGGGTGGTGGACCATTCTGGATACACACGGGAAACTGTTGAGTGTGAAAAACCCAGCAGCGTTGCAGTTGTTGACACAAACCGGTGCGCCTGGTATCTACTACCATGCCCCGTTCAAAGGCACTTACATTTTTTGTCTTGCCTGTTCACCCTCTGAATGGCACACATACACAATCCATGTTTCAATTCTATGGTGATTGTGTGTGTGCGTAATGTGTGAGTCTGTGCGTGCATGTAGTGTGTGGAAGCCTCAGTGTATGAGTGTGTGTGTGTGTGGGGGGGGGGGGTGTAAGTGCGTGGTGTGTGGATAGAGTCGTATGAGTATGAGTGTGTGTAGGTATAGTCAGTGCAAATAGTCCATGAGTGATTAGCTTGGTATAAGGAGGTAGAAGCTGTCTCGGCGCCTGGGCCATCCACACCACTCTCTATAGAGCCTTACGGTTGAGGGCGGTGATGCAGCAAGACAGAATGCTCTCAATAGTGCATCTGTAGAAGTTCCTGAGGATCGGAGGGGCCATGCCAAATCTCTTCAGCCGCCTGCTTCATGACTGTGCCGGTGTGATGGGTCCATGTGCCGGTGTGATGGGTCCATGGAGAGGGTCAAGAACTTCAAGTTCTTGACCCTCTCCACTGCATCCCTGTCGATGTGGATGGGGACGTGCTCCCCATCTGCTTCCTTTAGTCCACGATCACCTCTTTGGTTTTACTGACATTGAGGGAGAGGTTGTTGACCTGGCACCACATTACCAGGTTTCAACCTCACTGTAAGCTGTCTCATTGTTGCTGTTGATCAGGCCCTGCCACCATGGCCTCAAAACTGGAAACTGTTTTATATTAGACCCTGAAAGCAAGAGATCTTTTCTTTTTTTCTTTGGGTCCCCAAATGTGGACTATAGGAATGTTAAGCTTAACCCTAAGAAGATTAGGCGGCTCTTCAATACAGCAAACGGCCCTGGCAGATCAAAGACTGATGTCTGATTTATTGGTCATTAGCTGTGGCTTATCCCAAAATGCCTTCAACCCCCAATACTGATCCCCTCCCTCTATATCCCCTAGCCCAGCACAGTGCACCAGAACTGTGTTCAAATACTAATAGATATCTTTCAAATACATTTAGCGTTTGCTAAAATACTTGGCTGCAGTGCTGGATGGACAGGGTCTGGATTTTGTGAATATTCTATTGGTTCCATTGCGCCAGGCAAGCTCAATCAAACCCAGCTAAAGTATTGGAAATTATTTCAAATGGTATTGGAATCCAGGTCTTCAGTGCACCCCTCACTTCGGAAAGAGTTTGGAAACAGTGTGCAGAGCTCTGGAGCAGGATAGGGATATTATCCCCCCGAATGGAAGGCCTCTTCTCTTACTTTCTCTCTGTTATCGAAAATCTTGAAAAAATGTACACTTCCTCAATCACTCTAATGTGGAGTGTGGACTACAAAGTGCAAGCACACACACATGCACATACACTCCTCTATTTTACAGACTGTTTGTACAGTTTTCCTCCGTTCATGCTTTTCCCACACTTTGATAGTAGTCACTCTGCTCTCTGTAGAACGCAATCTCCAAATGAATAATTTCTTTTACATCAGTAGGTACAGTTGAAGTCAGAAGTTTACATACACCTTAGACAAGAACATTTAAACTCAATTTTTCACAATTCCAGACATTTAATCCTGTTATAGGTCAGTTCGGATCAACCACTTTATTTCAAGAATGTGAAATGTCAGAATAATAGTAGCGAGAATGATTTATTTCAGATTTTATTTCTTTCATCACATTCCCAGTGGGTCAGAAGTTTACATACACTTAATTAGTATTTGGTAGCATTGCCTTTCAATTGTTTAACTTGGGTTAAATGTTTTGTGTAGCCTTCCACAAGCTTCCCACAATAAGTTGGGTGAATTTTGGCCCATGCCTCCTGACAGAGCTGGTGTAACTGAGTCAGGTTTGTAGGCCTCCTTGCTCGCACACGCGTTTTCAGTTCTGCCCACACATTTTCTATAGGATTGAGGTCAGGGCTTTGTGATGGCCACTCCAATACCGTGACTTTGTTGTTCTTAACCTTTCTAGGATGAGTGTGCCGCTAGCGGCACTCCCCCCCCCCCCCCCCCACTGAAAAACCAGTGCCGCGAAATTCAAAAAAAATATTTTTTTAAAATATTTAACTTTCACACATTAAAGTCCAATACAGCTAATGAAAGACACAGATCTTGTGAATCCAGTCAACATGTCCGATTTTTAAAATGTTTTACAGGGAAGACACAATATGTAAAGATGTACATCTATTACCTAAAAACACATTAGCATAATCCACCATCTGTCCACCAACACCAGTAGCCATCACCAATTCGGCTAAACTAAGATATTTATAGCCCCTAACCAACAAAAAAACTCATTAGATGACAGTCTGATAACATATTTATGGTATGGGATAGGTTTTGTTAGAAAAAAGTGCATATTTCAGGTAGATGGCATAGGTTACAATTGCACCCACCGTCACAAATGGAATAGAAAAACTACTTAGAGCAACGTGTTTACCTACTTACTAATCATCAAACATTTCGTAAAAATACACAGCATACACGAATCGAAAGACACAGATCCTGTGAATACAGACAATATTTCAGATTTTCTAAGTGTCTTACAGCGAAAACACAATAAATCGTTATATTAGCATAGCACATACCACATAGCAGCCCAGCATTGATTCTAGCCAAAGTGAGCGATAAAAGTCAACATCGCCAAAAGATATTAATTTTTTCACTAACCTTCTCAGAATTCTTCCGATGACACTCCTGTAACATCACATTACAACATGCATATACAGTTTGATCGCAAATGTTTATATTTAGCCACCAAAATCATGGTTATACAATGTGAAATTTAGCTCAGCTGGTCAGAAAATTTCCTTGCGCCACTTAGACAGTGATCTACTCTTATACATAAATACTCATAAACGTGACTAAAAAATATAGGGTGGACAGGGATTGATAGACAATTTAATTCTTAATACAATTGCGTTATTACATTTTTTAATTTATCCTTACTTTTCAATACAGTTTGCGCCAAGCGAAGCTACGTCAAAAAACATGGCGTCCTAAGCCACTAAAATGTTTCGACAGAAACACGATTTATCATAATAAAAATGTCCTACTTTGAGCTGTTCTTCCATCAGTATCTTGGGCAAAGGATCCTTTCTTGGGAGAAATCGTCTTTTGGTGGAAAGCTGTCCTCTTGCCATGTGGAAATGCCAACGGCGTTCGGGATGAACTGAAAAGCGTGCCCAACTATTCACATCGTTGCAAAAATAAATGTCCCAAAATCGCACTAAACGGATATAAATTGCTATAAAACGCTTTAAATTAACTACCTTATGATGTTTTTAACTCCCATAACGAGTAGAAACATGACCCGAGTAATATTACCCCCTTCACTAATGCTTGGAAAAGGTGCGGGCCGGTGTCCTCTAGGCGCATGACGCAGCTCCAAAAGAATGACTAGCTTCAGGGTTTTTTCATTTGTAGGGCCTGTGAACGCGCAATCGACCCCATTGGAATCGTCATCACGTAAAGGCATCCAGGGGAAGACGTAAGAAGTGTCCGTATAGTCATAGCAAAATCAGTGCCTTTTTAACTGACTTCAGAACAGTGGCCAACATTTCTGAAATCTGAATCCATGTCAGGGAAATTGCTGTAGAATGGGCTCTGTTCCACTTAGAGACAAAATTTCAACTCCTATAGAAACTATAGACTGTTTTCTATCCAATAATAATAATAATATGCATATTGTACGATCAAGGATTTTGTGGGAAGCCGTTTAAAAAAAGTACCCAATTAGCATAAATAGCCTAAACAGCGCCCTCATCCCCAACAGGTTAAGCTATTTTGCCACAACTTTGGAAGTATGCTTGGGGTCATTGTCCATTTGGAAGACCCATTTGCAACCAAGCTTTAACTTCCTGACTCTTAAGCATTTCACTGTAAGTATTCGGCGCACGTGACAAATACACCTTGATTTGATGTCTTGAGATGTTTCTTCAATATATCCACATAATTTTCCTCCCTCATGATGCCATCTATTTTGTGAAGTGCACCAGTCCCTCCTGCAGCAAAGCACTCCCACATGATGATGCTACCACCCACGTGCTTCAGGGTTGGGATGGTGTTCTTCGGCTTGCAAGCATCCCCATTTTTCCTCCAAACATAATGATGGTCATTATGGCCAAACAGTTCTATTTTTGTTTCATCAGACAAGAGAACATTTCTCCAAAAAGTACGATCTTTGTCCCCATGTGCAGTTGCAAACCGTAGTCTGTCTTTTTTAAGGCGGCGTCTTCCTTGCTGAGCGGCCTTTCAGCTTATGTCGATATAGGACTCGTTTTACTGTGGGTGTAGATAATTTTGTACCTGTTTCCTCCAGCATCTTCACAAGGTCCCTTTGCTGTTGTTCTGGGATTGATCTGAACCTTTCACACCAAAGTACGTTCATCACTAGGAGACAGAACGCGTCTCCTTCCTGAGCGGGAGGACGGCTGCGTTGTCCCATAGTGATTATATTTGCGTACTATTGTTTGCACAGGTGAACGTGGTACCTTCAGGCGTTTGGAAATTGCTCCCAAGGATGAAGCAGACTTGTGGAGGTCCACAATTTTTTTCTGAGGTCTTGACTGATTTCTTTTGATTTTCCCATGATGTCAAGCAAAGAGGCACTGAGTTTGAAGGTAGGCTTTGAAATACATCCACAGGTAGACCTCCGATTGACTCAAATTATGTCAATTTACCTACCAGAAGCTTCAAAAGCCATGACATCATTTTCTGGATTTTTCCAAGCTGTTTAAAGGCAAAGTCAACTTAGTGTACGTAAACTTCTGACCCACTGGAATTGTGATACAGTGAATTATAAGTGAAATAATCTGTCTGTAAACAATTGTTGGAAAAATGACTTGTGTCATGCAACTAACCGACTTGCCAAAACTATAGTTTGTTAACAAGAAATTGAGTGGTTGAAAAACGAGTTTTAATGACTCCAACCTAAGTGTATGTAAACTTCCGTCTTCAGCTGTACATAAGCTTTAGATTCATTGAAAATACATTATTAAGTGGTAGAACAAAGAAGTCAAAAGGGAAAGTAATACAAAGAGTAAAAATAATGAATGTAAGCAATACTTTCTTTCTATGCTCATGCTGTTTTTGATCATTCTGCTTTTTCTTTTCCGTATTTTCCCTGACTTTGTTTACAATGCTAAATGTGAATTTGTTGGTCCTCTGCTTTCTGGAAAGTATTTCTTCGAGTGGCTCCTTGCCAAGAGGGTTATAGGCATATTTATACCCGTTCTTTATCAAAACAAAGGGGCCATCTGGATCCAAACATTTACAGTATATATTGTTTGTGAAATATAAATAATTGCCTCAGATATGTGGCGGGCTGCAGGGGTTGTGCAATTAGTATCCAGCACAGTCTCTGGGGGAAGGCAAGGCTGTTAGCCATCCGCCGTATTGTGATTTAACCAAACAACCTCCCTATTAGCAGAGAACAGTATATGCACCCCATTATCTCACCAACAACAAACTAACTCCATCCACCACCAGCCTCAATGGAGCAATGCCAGCCTACATTGCACTACTAGTTCAAGTGTTCTAAGTTGGCACAGTTAACCTTTTCACGTGTGAGTCCTAAATATCTCCAACGTTTCCCCCCAACATGAGTTTTTTTTATGCTTGAGATGTCAGAATGAACTCACTCATCACATTTCTATCCACAGTTTTTATGCGAGTAAAGTCATACCCCGTATAAAAAAAATAGTGACAGCTGTGATGGAAAAAGGTAGTTTCGGTACAATTTTATAAATGCAGACAGATAATTTGCTCGTTCAACATGGTGGGATCTTTTTGTGTCGGTAAAATTCATTGCGCAAGAAACGGTGGTGGAAACGCCTTCATACGCAAATATTGATTTAATAACCATCATATCGAGTCACCCAATGATATGGTGCATGGTCCTCCCAGTATGACTCTGGAAACCATGCACTTTATTAGGCTACAGATGAAATAAGTGCTGATGAACTTTACAGGGTGGTAGACGTGCACAGTGATCTTGATGATCCTTTACAATAAATATCAAGGGTGTTATTCTGGTGACATGATCGAGACTTGACAAATAAAACATTCTCACTCTCATCAATAATACTCTCATAGTGTAGACAAGCATTCTTGAACAATATCTGCAAGCAAGCTGTTGGCTAGAGCACACGTGCCAAGACCAGAGTAGGCTCATTTGCTATTTAACTCAACAGTTATTGTGACAAACAATCAGTAGAGTTGAAAATGTGATGGAAACATTGATTTAAAAAATATATATATATTTGGTAAATATTTTTTTTTGTGAGAAAGTACATTTTGTGTGCACTACTTCATCATGCACTGACTTTTACCTGCAACAAGTCCGTTTGGTGGAAACACGCCACTGGTGGGAAATTGGGCATATTTTCTTTATGCAGATTTTATAATATTTGCATGAAAATCTGTCACAAATTGGATGGAAACCTTGCTAGTGTTCCAAAATGTTATTGTTACGCAACAAGACAACGTGCTCTGCCCTCAAATCAAGGCTATGTTTCAGCTTGTCAATTTCAAATTATTTTCAAACCCGTTTTGGTCCCGCTTTATAAAGGGTTCATAAATGTGGCATAACTGAGTGACATAACCAACACTGTCAAATGTGACATAACCCACTATGACAAATATGACATAAACCTTTGCTTTATACAGGTTGGCATAAGCACGCTTAATAAAGGCCTTATCAAGCATATTCAATTGAAGCTTCACAAAGCATTTACAGTATATCCCTGTCGTGCATCTTGATAGAGCACTGCAACGCCAGGATATTGGGTTGGATTCCCTGGACCAAACATACGTAAAAATGTATTCACGCATGACTGTAAGTCGCTTTGGATAAAAGTATCTGCTGTTTTGTATATATTATACTGTATAATATTTCACTAAAACATTTCTAGGATGGCCCAACCTCTTTTGCTCTTGGGTGCAGGATGGCACACACTCTAAATTGCAGTTATGCACATAAAAACTTTGATAGGGCTTTTTTAAAACTAGTTTTTATTTTTGCCTTCTGTTTTTTCCCAAAGTCAGTTTTCTTGGTTATGCCTCTTGGACCTAGACTTGGCGCTCCGGTACCGCTTGCCGTGCGGTAGCAGAGAGAACAGTCTATGACTAGGGTGGCTTGAGTCTTTGACGATTTTTAGGGCCTTCCTCTGACACCGCCTGGTAAAGAGGTCCTGGATGGCTGGAAGCTTGGCCCCGGTGATGTACTGGGCCGTACACATTTCCCTCTGTAGTGCCTCGGAGGCCGAGCAGTTGCCATACCAGGCAGTGATGCAACCCACCACGATGCTCTCGATGGTGCAGCTGTAAAATCTTTTGAGGATCTGAGGACCCATGCCAAATCTTTTCAGTCTCCTGAGGGGGAATAGGTTTTGTCGTGCCCTCTTCACAACTGTCTTGGTGTGCTTGGACCATGTTAGTTTGTTGTTGATGTGGACGCCAAGGAACTTGAAGCTCTCAACCTGCTCCACTACAGCCATGTCGATGAGAATGGGGGCGTGCTCGGTCCTCTTTTTCCTGCAGTCCACAATCATCTCCTTTGTCTTGATCACGTCGAGGGAGAGGTTGTTGTGCAGTATCTCCAGCAGGAAGAGAGGCAAGGATCGTTCATTCGCCAGTTCAGGGACAAGCTACACGATTCACAGCCCTGTGAAATGCTCAATGTAATTGCATTGCTGACTTTAAACTTCATGCATTTGTATTATTTAAAACATGTACAAATAAAAGGAAATGGATGGTTTAAACATGTCCTTCATGTTAATTCTTCCTAATTGTTAATACATTTGTGTTTATATCATTAAGTCTTTATGCATGTGTTATAAATTGCCGAAGGGGTCTGACTTTAAATTAAGTACAGCATCTTGTGATATAGAGTGTTTATGGATATGTTATGAATGACCGAATGTCTCTCACTTCAAACTAAGTTTACATGAAGCGTCAATAAATAGGTTTTTAACATTCTGCTGATTTATGAAGGTTCTCTCATGATCCACAGGTTACTGTAGGGTGTGAGAGGTATTTAAATGGGTTGATGGACTTGCAAAGCTTGTGTTTGTGTGTGTGTGTTTGTCAGAAGCAAGATGATTTGGAGTAGTCCAACCTAAGACGACCGCACCAGGTATTCCTCTTCTGTTCCCATGCTGGAGACCAGGGCTTGGTTACAATCTGTTCCAATGATGCCAACATTTTGTGGCTGATCTTTCAGAGGGGGAGTGGGTGAATGTGTCAAAGACCTGACTGGGCCTAGAACCGAGTGGTATTGCTCGTTTTTATTGTGTGCGTGTTCTGAGGAACATGTAACTTAGTTCCAGAAGAAAGCCACTTTCAATTTCAATTTCTTTAAAGGTAAGTGTTTATTGGTGTAAAGTCGTCCCCAGGCAATTGCACACACAGCACATAGAACAAAAGTGGATTTTTTTTTTATATACTTAAATCATACTTCATTAACATATTTTAAATATATTTAAAATTATCTAAATTGGAACATTGTTAAATACATTTAATGTCAATTTTATTTGTATTTTATTAGCATTTAAGTATATTAAATACATTTAAAATGATCTAAATTTGGACACTTTATTTGTACATAAGTATATTATTAGTATAGTAGATAAAGAGCAAAACAAATATACTTTGAATACACCTTAAGTACATTTTATGTATATTTCTCATAAATTAGAAATATACTAAAGTGGTAATTGAAATAGAATTCCTGTATTTTCTTTACAAAAAAAGTGTATGCATATGTCATATGTGTATGCATATGTGTGTGTCAAGTATTGTCAACTTTCTCTGCACTCTTCTGAACATGAAATTCAGAAAGTACTTAAGGGATCGGCCTTCCATCAACGGGACAGTTGTAAATCATGCGGCGCGTTATATCAAGATCGCAGATTTTAGAGTCACAACAAATGTCGGTACATAGAAATGTCTTATATCTGTTGAAAGCTTAAATTCTTGTTAATATAACTGTACTATTTACAGTAGCTATTACTGCGAAAGAATGCCATGCTATTGTTTGAGGAGAGCTCCTAACAACAAAACACTTTTTTTCAACGCGATAAGTTTGATAAATTCACCTCTGAAGGTGAAATGTGTACTTACATTTTGAAATCTTGCTCTGATTTATCATCCAAAGGGTCCCAGAGATAACATGAAGTGTCGTTTTGTTAGATAATATACTAAAAAGGTCCATATAGCACGCACGATCAATGTTGTATTTCTACTCGTTCAATTTGCAAAGAAAGGAATCTGTGAAAATTTCACCCTAAACGTTGTTTGAACGAGTCAAATCACATTCGTATATATTCCTCAGAGATCCTAAAAGGTAACAAGATTTTAGGATTTCATTAGTGGTGTAGTATATTCTATAGGACACCATATGTGGTCAGAGAGCGACGCCTTCATGGCACGCCGATGACGAGGGTAGCCATCTCTTGAACGACTGTATCTTTATCAAATAAGCACTAAACGGGGGCAAACAAAGCTAGCTAGATAGCCAATGAGCTGGGCTTTACGGGAGTACCCGGAAACCATGTATATGTCGTAAAATGTAGCTTCTAACCTTGTACGACAGCATGCCTTTCATTTTGGACAAAAATTATAAGGATATTCAGAATTATGTACTTATGAAAACTGGTTGTTTTGCAAATGTTGAACTTATAATATGGCTACAAAATACTTGGAAAGCTAAATCAAAGTCCAAGTATACAGATTTGACAATATTCTTGCAGAAAAATGGAATATATATTTTAATGTCTCCTTCACGATTTACCCAAATGTACATGGGGACTTCACACTAAAAGTCCTGAGGATCAGTCATACTCCAAGTTATCCATCTGAAACTTTGCACATACACTGCTGCCATCTTTTGGACACTATCGGAATAACCAGAGGGATGGCTATAACAGAGACCTTTCTCTTGCATTTCAAAGATGGAGGTAAAAAAAACACTGGTTGGTTTTTTCTTTGTATTTTCTTCTACCAGATTTATAGTGTTATGTTCTACGACATTAAATTCACATTTCCACAATCTTCAAAGTGCTTCCTTTCAAATGGTTCCAAGAATATAAATATCCTTGCCTCAGGGCCTGAGCTACAGGCAGTTAGATTTGGGTATGTCGTTTAGGTGATAAAAAAAAAGGTGGCTATCCTTAAGAAGTTTTAAAAACTCATTATTGCACTGAAAGTACAGTGCCTCGCAATAGTCTTTATTCCACGGTAAGGATCGACACTGGTAGAGACGAGAAGCAGGTACAGGGAGTGAACATATAATGGCAACAGACATTTAACAGGATAGGACAGTGTTTGGACATGAACGACATTAATGCAGACACAGGGAACAAATGGGGGAGCAGCCAGTTATAGGCGGGGCGATCAACAAAGGGAAGGAGTCCAGGTGAGTCCAATGAGCGCTTCTGCACATAATGATGGTGACAGGTGTGCGTAAAGAAGGGCAGCCTGGTGCCCTCGAGCGCCAGAGAGGGAGAGCAGGATTTCTTCACATTATATTGTTACAAAGTGGGATTAAAATGGATTTAACACATTTTTTGGTCAAAAATCTACAAAAAATATTCGTTAATATGAAATTGGAGTGAAAAAAAAGATTGATAGAAATTAAATAACAAAAATATAGTAGTTGCATAAGTATTCAGGTCCCTGAGTCAATACATGTTAGAAACACCTTTGGCAGCGATTACAGTGGTGAGTATTCTTCGGTAAGTCTCTAAGCGATTTACACACCTGGATGCCCTCAATCTCACACAAATTATCAAGGAAACCACCAGGTACAGCCCTAAATCCGTAAACATGGGCACCCTTAAAGATATTATCCTGACCAACTTGCCCTCCAAATACACCTCTGCTGTTTTCAATCAGAATCTCAGCGATCACTGCCTCATTGCCTGCATCCGCTATGGGTCCACAGTCAAATGACCAGCCCTCATCACTGTCAAACGCTCCCTAAAACACTTCTGCGAGCAGGCCTTTCTAATCGACCTGGCCCAGGTATCCTGGAAGGATATTGACCTCATCCCGGCAGTCGAGGATACCTGGTCGTTCTTTAAAAGTAATTTCCTCACCATCTTAAATAAGCATGCCCCTTTCAAAAAATTTAAAACTAAGAACAGATATAGCCCTTGGTTCACTCCAGACCTGTCTGCCCTTGACCAGCACAAAAACATACTGTGGCGGACTGCAATAGCATCGAATAGTCCCCGCGATTGTCACGCCCTGACCTTAGAGATCCTTTTTATGATGTCTCTATTTTGGTTTGGTCAGGGCGTGAGTTGGGGTGGGCATTCTATGTTTTGTGTTCTATGTTTTCTATTTCTGTGTGTTTGGCCGGGTGTGGTTCTCAATCAGAGGCAGCTGTCTATCGTTGTCTCTGATTGAGAACCATACTTAGGTAGCCTTTTCCCACCTGTGTTTTGGTGGGTAGTTGTTTTCTGTTTTTTGTGTCTGCACCAGACAGAACTGTTTCAGTTTCGTTCGTCCTCTTTGTTGTTTTTGTTATTCAGTGTTCAGTTTTATAAATAAATCATGAACACTTACAACACTGCGCTTTGGTCCACTTCTTCATGCAACGATGACCATTACAGCGATATGCAACTGTTCAGGGAAGTCAGGAACCAATACAAACTGCGACCTGTATGCTCTAGTCGGCTGGCCCTCGCTACATATTCGTTGCCAGACCCACTGGCTCCAGGTCATCTATAAGTCTATGCTAGGTAAAGCTCCGCCTTATCTCAGCTCACTGGTCACGATAACAACACCCACCCGTAGCACGCGCTCCAGCAGGTATATCTCACTGGTCATCCCCAAAGCCAACACCTCTTTTGGCCACCTTTCCTTACAGTTCTCTGCTGCCAGTGACTGTAACGAATTGCAAAAATCGCTGAAGCTGGAGACTTACATTTCCCTCACTAACTTTAAACATCAGCTATCTGACCAGCTAACCGATCGCTGCAGCTGTACATAGTCCGTCTGTAAATAGCCCACCCAATCTACCTACCTCATCCCCATATTGTTTTTATTTACTTTGCTGCTCTTTTGCACACCAGTATCACTACTTACACACCATCATCTCCTCATCATCATCTGCTCATCTATCACTCCTAGTGTTAATCTGCTAAATTGTAATTACTTTGCTACTATGGCCTATTTATTGCCTTACCTCCTCATGCCATTTGCACCCACTGTATATAGACTTTCTTTTTTTTCTATTGTGTTATTGACTGTACGCTTGTTTATTCCATGTGTAACTCTGTGTTGTTGTTTCTGTCGCACTGTTTTGCTTTATCTTGGCCAGGTCGCAGTTGTAAATGAGAACTTGTTCGCAACTAGCTTACCTGGTTAACCTCTTATGGCTGCAAGCCCGAAGCCGGGCACAATATGACAACAGCCACTTCAAGTGCAGGGCGCGAAATTCAAAAAAATATTTTTTTTAAATATTTAACTTTCACACATTAACAAGTCCAAGACACCAAATGAAAGATACAGATCTTGTGAATAAAGCCACCATTTCAGATTTTTAAAATGTTTTACAGGGAAGACAAAATATGTAAATCTATTAGCTAACCACGTTAGCAAAAGACACCACTTTTCTAACTCCATCAGTTTCTTACTCCATCAGGTGCTATCACCAATTCGGCCAAATAAAGATATTGATAGCCACTAACCAAGAAAAAACCTCATCAGATGACAGTCTGATAACATATTTATTGTATAGGATAGGTTTTGTTAGAAAAATGTACATATTTCAGGTATAAATCATAGTTTACAATTG
Source organism: Salvelinus namaycush (assembly GCF_016432855.1). Taxonomy (NCBI): domain Eukaryota; kingdom Metazoa; phylum Chordata; class Actinopteri; order Salmoniformes; family Salmonidae; genus Salvelinus; species Salvelinus namaycush. The sequence continues at coordinate 4,728,425 of NC_052328.1, read as the reverse complement.
CACCCACCATCACAACTCGACTAGAATAAATACAGAGAGCAACGAGAATTACCTAATTACTAATCATAAAACATTTCTTAAAAATACACAGCTCACAGCAATGGAAAGACACAGATCTTGTGAATTCAGACAATATTTCAGATGTTCTAAGTGTTTTACAGCGAAAACACAATAAATCGTTATATTAGCATACCACATGTGCAAACGTTACCCGAGCATTGATTCAAGCCAAAGAGAGCGATAACGTAATCATCGCCAAAATATATTAATTTTTTCACTAACCTTCTCAGAATTCTTCCGATGACACTCCTGTAACATCATATTACAACATACATATAGAGTTTGTTCGAAAATGTGCATATTTAGCCACAAAAAACCGTGGTTATACAATGACAATACTAGCAAAACTAGCCTGAAAATGTCGGGCGCCATCTTTAACAGTGATCTTGTCTCATGCATAACTATTCATAAACTTGACTAAAAAAATATAAGTTGGACAGCTATCGAAAGACAAATTAGTTCTTAATGCAATCGCTGAATTACATTTCTAAAATTATCCTTACTGTGCAATACAGGGTTCGCCAAGCGAAGCTATACCAAAGAAAATGGCGGAATATGCGTTTAAAATTTTTCGACAGAACAACGATTTATCATCTTAAATATTTCTTACTATGAGGTGATCTTCCATCAGAATCTTGGGCAATGTATCCTTTCTTGGGTCTAATCTTCTTTTGGTCGAAAGATGTCCTCTTGTCCGTCGAAATGCCCACTAACGTTCGACCGGGACCCCGAAATGTGCCCGGCGCTTCAAAGTGCAACACAAAGCAATGCCTCAAAATCGCACTAAACGGCTATAAATTGCTATAAAACGGTTTAAATTAACTACCTTATGATGTTTTTAACACCTATAACGAGTAAAAACATGACCGGCGAAATATTACTGGCTAAACCCAAGCTTGGAAAGAGAGCAGGTCCGACGTACATCGTGCGTCAGGCGCAGCAGGAAAAGAACGGTACATCCGGTCTTTGGCCTTTTATACAGGCCCTGATTGCGCAATCGACTCCATTCAAATTGTCACCTCTTACTGACATCTAGAGGAAGGCGTAGGCAGTGTTTGTAGCATCATAGCATTCACAGGGACTTATGAACTGACCTGGGAGCAGGGGCCAAGATTTCTGAAATCTCACTCCATATCAGGAAAAGTGCTGTAGAATGAGTTCTGTTCCACTCAGAGACATAATTCAAACGGCTATAGAAACTAGAGAGTGTTTTCTATCCAATAATAACAATAATATGCATATTGTACGAGCAAGAATTGAGTACGAGGCCGTTTGAAATGGGCACCTTAAACAGAGCTACTCAATACTGCCCCTGCAGCCATAAAAAGTTAAATAAAGGTGAAATAAATAAATAATAAATAAAAATTGTGCAATGTTAGCCCATTATTCTTTTCATAATTCCTCAAGCTCTGTCAAGATGTTGGGGATCATAGGTAAACAGCAGTTTTTCAAGATTAAAGTCAAAACTGAACATTCACTGTCTACTTGGTCAGCAAATCCAGTGTAATTTTGGCCTTGTTTTGTAGGCTGTTGATGTAGCCACCACCAGGCTTGAAAATAAAGGAACAGTTACTCAGTGATGTGTTGGATTTGCCCCAAACATAAGGTTTTGCATTTAAGAAAAAATGTGTATTCCTTTGTCGTGTTTTTTTAGCAGTGTTACTTTAGTATTACACATATTTAACCCCTTATTTTTGGGGGCACAAAACTACCTCCATTCTTCCATTTGTTTGTATGGTTTACCTTCAGACGAGTCCCCTGACACTTTTTGTTGAGCAAAACGGAGAACACCATTGTGTTTGTGAGCGTCTCAGCTTTCCATAGTAGGATCATATTAGTTTGTATCTCAAACGGTTCGGATGTCTCATGGTCTGACAAACACCGCTGTAGCTCGGCCACCTCCCACCGCAGATGTGGAAGGCTGACATAGGCGGATTGAGACGCAGCCCATGCAATGATATCTCTACCTTAAACTGACAGATATTTATGGGGATTTTATTATTATATTACTAATACTGATGCACGGGTGCATCAATAGTCTCTTAAGGAATGCTTAAAGAGATATTCAATTTCTGATTTCTTATTGTTACCCATATACCAATCACTGCCCTTCATTATGAGGCTTTTGAAAGGCTCCCTGGTCGTTGTAGTTTGAATCTGTTCTTGAAATGTAATACTTGACTGAGGGACCTTACAGATGTTTTACGTATTTATGGGGGACAGAGGAAAGGTTAGTAATTGCAAAATCATGTCAACCATTATTATTTCATACAGGCCGAGTCCACATTTTATTCCTGAACAAATTTTGGCTTCCCTAAAAAAAAAGGGCAAAATACTTATGCCACGACTATATTTTAGTTATCAAATTTGTATTAATCTTATTATTATTATTATTTACTTTGATATTACAGAGTATTTTGAGTTCATTGGTAACAAAAACTGACAATTAAATCAAATTTATTCACACTTTGTAACACCATACAATGTGAAGAAATCCAAGATGTATGAATATTTTGCAAACCACTGTATACTTGTAGTGTACTTGATCACTCAAGAGTAAAGGTTCATTAAAAAAATCATAGCTTCAACTTAAAACTTCTTGTCAATATGGGGGCGCTGTTTTCACTTTGTAAAAAATCGTGCCCAAATTAAACTGCCTCGTACTCTATTCTAGATCGTACAATATGCATATTATTATTACTATTGGATAGAAAACACTCAAGTTTCTAAAACCGTTTGAATTATATCTGTGAGTAAAACAGAACTAATTTTGCAGCAAACTTCCTGACAGGAAGTGAAAAATCTGAAATCGAGGCTCTGTTCCAGGGCCTTCCTATTCAATTGCTTGAAATCTATGGATATACATGCACTTCATACGCCTTCCACTAGATGTCAACAGGCAGTGGGAGGTGGAATGGGGTGTCTAGCTTGATCTGAGGTCGAACAAGAGCTCTTGGAATGACGTGACCACTATTTCCTTTGTCTACCAAGGCGCGGGAAGGACATCAGCATTGGCTTCTGAAAAGCGTTCGGTATAGACGGCTAATATCTCCGGCTTTGATTTTATTTGATACATGTGATAATATCATTGTAAAGTATGTTTTTTCAATATAGTTTTATCAGATTATTCAACGTTTATCGGGAGTTTTGGAGTTTTCCGTTCTCTGCGTTAGGTGAAGATGGACATCTTCGCGCCACTTGGCTAGCTAAGGTTGCTAATTCGACAGGAGAAGAGGACATTCTAAAACCAAACAACGATTTATTCTGGACAAAGGACTCCTTGTACAAGATTCTGATGGAAGCTCAGCAAAAGTAAGAACCATTTATGATGTTATTTCGTATTTCTGTGGAAAATGTTTAGTCGTATTTTCCTTCCTTTTTGCGGGCGCTGTCTCGCTATAACGTAAGCTGTTTGTTATGGTAAAGTTATTTTTTTAAATCTAACACGGCGATTGCATTAAGAACTAGTGTATCTTTCATTTGCTGTCCAACATGTATTTTTTAGATTAGATTAGATTAGATTAGGTGACTGATTAGATTAGGTGACTGTCCAAAATATCTCCAGAGATTCTGGTGAATCGATGCTACATATTCACAATGTATAACCACGGTTTGCAGCTCAAAATATGCACATTTTCGAACAAAACATAAGTGTATTGTATAACCTGATGTTATAGGACTGTCATCTGATGAAGTTGGTCAAGGTTAGTGATTCATTTTATATCTTTTGCTGTTTTTTTGCGATCGCTACCTTTGCGGTGAATGAATGCGGTTGTGTGTTTGGCTATTATGGTAAGCTAATATAATGCTATATTGTGTTTTCGCTGTAAAACACTTAAAAAATCTGAAATATTGGCTGGATTCACAAGATGTTTATCTTTCATTTGCTGTACACCATGTATTTTTCATAAATGTTTTATGATGAGTATTTAGGTATTTCACGTTGCTCTCTGTAATTATTCTTGCTGCTTCGGTGCTATTTGTGATTGTAGCTGCAATGTAAAACTATGATTTATACCTCAAATATGCACATTTTCGAACAAAACATAGATTTATTGTATAACATGTTATAAGACTGTCATCTGATGAAGTTGTTTCTTGGTTAGTGACTAATTATATCTCTATTTGGTCGGTTTTGTGATAGCTACCTATGCGGTAAAAAATGGTGAAAATATGCGGTTGAGTCTTTTGCTATTGTGGTTAGCTAATAGAAATACATATTGTGTTTTCGCTGTAAAACATTTTAAAAATCGGAAATGATGGCTGGATTCACAAGATGTGTATCTTTCATTTGCTGTATTGGACTTGTGATTTCATGATATTTATATGCTAGTATTTACTTGTGGCGCTATGCTAGGCTATGCTAGTCAGCTTTTTACTGATGAGGATGCTCCCGGATCAGGGATGGTGATGAAGTAGAGGTTAACCCTTTGAGATGTAGGAACACATGCGTGTGATCATTCTTCAGTGGTCCCTGCAGCATATGCTCAAACCGGTGTGATTAGCTAGAACACTTCATTGGAAAGTCTAGTCAGCGTCAATGTTCAATGTGAGTAGTTTATTTTTGGATGCAATGTTCAGATATTCACAGAAGTAGCAACAGTATAATACAATTGTCATCCAAATCTGAAAATGTAGGCTACATTAGTCCTATCACTAACTGAGTAACGAGTGAGCTAACACAAGTGGTCAAATTTAGCCAACTGTCAGCTGATAGAAATATGAATTAGCTAATAGTGTAACGGTGGTTCTCCTCCTCTTCAACCGAAGAGGAGGAGTAGTGATTGAACCAAGGCGCAGCGGGTTGTGAATACATAATTTAATAAAGACACGACAAAACAATGAAGACAGAAAACGACCTAGACTTGAATAAACTACAAAATAACAAAACCGAAATGTATAGACAGACCTGAACAATACGAACTTACAAATAACGCGAAGAACGCACGAACAGGGAAAAATAGACTACACAAAATGACGATGAACAAACATACCGAACAGTCCCGTATGGTGCGACAAACACTGACACAGGAGACAACCACCCACAACGAACACTGTGAAACAACCTACCTAAATATGACTCTCAATTAGAGGAACGCCAAACACCTGCCTCTAATTAAGAGCCATACCAGGCAACCCTAAACCAACATAGAAACAGACAACATAGAATGCCCACCCAAACTCACGTCCTGACCAACTAACACATACCACAAACTAACAGAAATAGGTCAGGAACGTGACATAACCCCCCCCATAAGGTGCGAACTCCGGGCGCACCAGCACAAAGTCTAGGGGAGGGTCTGGGTGGGCATCTGACCACGGTGGTGGCTCAGGCTCAGGGCGAGGTCCCCACCCCACCATAGTCAATCCCAGCTTACATCTCCCCCTACAAATGACCACCCTCATCTTACACCCACTAAATCTTTTAGGTAACATCGACACAAGGGGCAGCACCAGGATAGAGGGATAGCTCAGGACAGAGGGATAGCTCAGGACAGAGGGATAGCTCAGGATAGAGAGGTAGCTCAGGATAGAGAGGTAGCTCAGGATAGAGAGGTAGCTCAGGATAGAGGGGCAACTCCGGACTGAAAGGCAGCTCCGGACAGAGAGACAGCTCTGGACTGAGGGGCAGTTCTGGATAAATAGCCGCTCTGGGCTGAGGGACAGCTCATGACTGGCTGACGACTCTGGACGCTCATGGCTGGCTGACGGCTCTGGACGCTCATGGCTGGCTGACGGCTCTGGACGCTCATGGCTGGCTGACGGCTCTGGACGCTCATGGCTGGCTGACGGCTCTGGACGCTCATGGCTGGCTGACGGCTCTGGACGCTCATGGCTGGCTGACGGCTCTGGACGCTCATGGCTGGCTGACGGCTCTGGACGCTCATGGCTGGCTGACGGCTCTGGACGCTCATGGCTCGCTGACGGCTCTGGCAGATCCTGTCTGGTTGGCGGCTCTGGCAGATCCTGTCTGGTTGGCGGCTCTGGCAGATCCTGACTGACGAATGGCTCTAGCGGCTCCTGACTGACTAACGGCTCTGACGGCTCGGGACAGACGGGCGGCTCTAATGGCTCGGGACAGACGGATGGCTCAGACGGCGCTGGGGAGACGGATGGCTCAGATGGCGCTACGGAGACGGATGGCTCAGATGGCGCTGCGGAGACGGATGGCTCAGACTGATCCTGTCTGGCGGAAGGCTTTGGCTGCTCCTGTCTGGCGGAAGGCTCTGTAGGCTCATGGCAGACGGGCAGTTCATGCGGCGCTTGGCAGACGGACAGTTCAGGCGCCGTTGGGCAGACGGCAGACTCTGGCCGGCTGAGACGCACTGTAGGCCTGGTGCGTGGTGCCGGAACTGGAGGCACCGGACTGGAGACACGCACTTCAAGCCTAGTGCGGGGAGCAGGGACAGGGCACACTGGACTCTCAAAACGTACTATATGCCTGGTGCGTGGTACCGGCACTGGTGGCACCGGGCTGAGTGCACGCACCTCAGGACGAGTACGGGGAGAAGGAACAGTGTGTACAGGGCTCTGGAGACGCACAGGTGGCTTAGTGCGTGGTGCCGGAACTGGAGGCACCGGACTGGAGACACGCACCATAGAGAGAGTGCGTGGAGGAGGAACAGGGCTCTGGAAACGCACTGGAAGCCTGTTGCGTGGTGTAGGCACTGGTGGTACTGGGCTGGGGCGAGGAGGTAGCGCCGGAAATACCGGACCGTGCAGGCGTATTGGCTCCCTTGAGCACTGAGCCTGCCCAACCTTACCTGGCTGAATGCTCCCCGTCGCCCGACCAGTGCGGGGAGGTGGAATAACCCGCACCGGGCTATGTAGGCGAACCGGGGACACCATGCGTAAGGCTGGTGCCATGTAAGCCGGCCCAAGGAGACGTACTGGTGGCCAGATATGTAGAGCCGGCTTCATGGCGCTTGGCTCAATGCTCCATCTAGCCCTACCAGTGCGGGGAGGTGGAATAACCCGCACTGGGCTATGCACACGTACAGGAGACACCGTGCGCTCTACTGCGTAACACGGTGTCTGCCCGTACTCCCGCTCTCCACGGTTAGCCTGGGAAGTGGGCGCAGGTCTCCTACCTGCCCTTGGCCCACTACCTCTTAGCCCCCCCCAAGAAATTTTTGGGTAGTACTCACGGGCTTTTCGGGCTTCCGTGCTAGACGCGTCCCCTCATAACGCCGGTTCCCTTCTCCGGTTGCCTCTGCTCTCCTCAGTGCCTCCAGCTGTTCCCATGGGAGGCGATCCCTTCCAGCCAGGATCTCCTCCCATGTGTAGCAACCTTTACCGTCCAAAACATCCTCCCATGTCCATTCCTCCTTCTTGCGCTGTCCCTTCCTCCGATTACCCCGCTGCTTGGTTCTGGCTTCATTTAGGTGGGTGGTTCTGTAACGGTGGTTCTCCTCCTCTTCAACCGAAGAGGAGGAGTAGTGATTGAACCAAGGCGCAGCAGGTTGTGAATACATAATTTAATAAAGACACGACAAAACAACGAACACTGTGAAACAACCTACCTAAATATGACTCTCAATTAGAGGAACGCCAAACACCTGCCTCTAATTAAGAGCCATACCAGGCAACCCTAAACCAACATAGAAACAGACAACATAGAATGCCCACCCAAACTCACGTCCTGACCAACTAACACATACCACAAACTAACAGAAATAGGTCAGGAACGTGACAAATAGAAATTACTATTTACAATTCATCACATCACGAGTGTGCACACTAGTGATCTAAGTAATTGAGTAAAAGAGTTTCGAAAGGTGGAAAGCAATCAGACGGTGGGTAATTTGTGAGCGCTGCCATATTTGTTTTTCTGCATCAACTAAAGATAAGAAGAGGTGACAAGATGAGTTGGGTCTGTTTGCAGAATGCATGTTGAAGACAAAGGGGGTGTGTCATCTACCCTCATACACTTCCGGAGATGTACTCGAAAGACGAGTAAACCGTCCCTTCACCTCATTTTGCTATAACATATTTGGTCTGACGTGACACCCAGTTGAATGATGTCAATGAACATGGCTCCACATATATCTGGAAAATAGCTTTGTATTTGCTCATCACAATCAGTTCAACCTTCAAAAAGTATTTTACACACATCATATGTGTCTATTACAATCTATGCAAGAATTGGAATGCATGATTTGTCACCAGTACTTGATAACGTGAATAAAACAGTAAATAAAGAAATTATTACCACACAAACCATTTTCTGAATGTGATTTATTGGTAACACTTTACTTGACACCCAGTGTCATAACACATTATTTTATGGCTGGTTACGACACCGACATAACAGCGTAAAAATCCACATTTATTCAAATGAGTTTTTCCCTGCCAAGAAGTTTCCTTTCGTTTCTTAAAGCATTCATTAAAGCTACATTCCGAGATTTCAGCAAAATGACAGGCCCGCCCGCCTCTTGATTTTGTACTCCCATATCCAAAATTGTAGCTTCCCCTACAGATACACTCCACCAACTGACAAAAAAAGAGCTGACCACAGAAAGACAAATTGCTTCCTCAGGTATATAAAAGCATAAGGAAGCATAAAGAGTACATCCATCCAGCCATCCAGGCGTTTAGTGTGTTTGCTAAGGGCTAGGCGATGCCAGCCGTGAGGTGGAGTGGGCCGTAGGTTTATGTCATGAGAAGTACATACACCTGGGTAAAGGAGAGAGATTAAAAGCGTTTGAACAACTACTCTCTGTTAGGTCAATAGTGCAATCTTTCTCCTGGCTGCCCCATGCAGAATGCTATCGCTATCCAATCTCAGGAACAATCCAGCTCTTATCGCTTACTGGTTCGGATTTCACCCATTTG